>NC_069084.1:14609942-15225344 GCF_947172395.1 Bicyclus anynana | reverse complement strand
GAAATCCGAGCTGTATTCGCCGGACGCACACAAACAACCACCACGATTGTCTGTGAATAAACACCATATCCGTGTCCGTGAGCTAGGGATGTGACGCAATCCTTCGATTAATTATGATTAAATTAAAAAAAATTATACCACCTCTTCGAGTATAATTTTAGATTTTAAAAAGAATAGGGATGATAAGTGTTTTTTTTAATTGTATATGATTTAAAAGTATGCTAATAGCAATTTTGTAAAAGTAATATCTGCGATTGTTACTTTCGGAGCTACAGGGATTTAAAGGGTCATATTTGCGGCGCTGGCACGAATCCCTAAAAAATTTGTTTGAATTGAATTATATGTATATTTATATTCTATAGAGGAAAAAATATTAAGTACCTACTTAATAGAGAAAGTGCATATGTTCACTTACACATTTTATTACACACACCAGAATATATTTCCATGTAACAAGTACAAAACATACTACCATGCGATTAAACGGTTGCAACTTGACAATAGTACAGAAAAATAAACAAAAATATACTTATTTTAAAAATGTCTACTTGGCGCATCCCTAAATTTTTCATCTTTCCGTTTTGTTGGGCACGTTTGCTGTTCACAAAGAATATATTTCTATGAACGGAAAATAAACACAACTGACGCTCTGTGTTTGATATATATTTTGCGCAAATAATCATACCTGCGGCTTGCTTATTTCTTTATGGTGCTTGAATCATCATTTTGAGAGAAAGAACATATTTTGAGCTACATTTTTGTAGTATTAGACCTTTTTGTGCTGGAACTCATCCGAGGAAGTACTAATGACTTGAGTTTCTTCTACCGGCAAACATTGCTGTGGCAACTGATACACAACCCATAGTTTGATCATTTTGAGAGAAAGATCATTATTAAACTACATTTTTGGTCTACTACTAGTGGTCACAACTCGTCCGGGGACGTACTAATGACATGCTTTTTTTTGGCGTCTGGGTGACGTCAGATATCGGGCATCGTATAGAAGTATTGCTGTGATAAAACGTAGGCGTTCACATATCCGCATCGTTCAAATCGGACCCATCGCATCAAATGGATTTCTTTACGGTAGAAAATCCGTTCGATGCGATCCGTACGCTGGAGATCAGTGGACGCCCTTGCATGAATTTCTATAAACTTCTATAAACTACAATCCGTTTGTGGACGTCTACCAATAGGTGATGGTTTGCCACTTAGCTGGCCGTAAAAAACGGAGCTTCTTGGAGTTATTGAAGCTTTAAATGCATACAATACCTGTCTACGTTTATTAGCAAACATTCTTCTTTTTACAGTCATCAAGCAAGCTTGTTTATAATAAAGTATTAACTGGGCAACTTTAAAGAGTACTGTGAAGTTAAAATATTTACATAACACATTTGCAAGCTACCAGATTTTCGAATCAGACTAAGCTTTTTAAAAGCTCATATCCATTATCGTGTCCGTTCACTGCTATTTGGCTTTAATCTAGAAATGCAATGCGCGCACGATGTGTTGTGGCCAATCATACAAAGTAAATAAATACTAGAAATGAATATGGAAAAACTGATCGAGAAAATAACATTTAATTGAAAATGTTTCAGTAGCTTTTATATATCTATCGCCTTTAGGTTTTTAATACATTAAAAGACCTTTGGATCTACAGTTTAAAAATACAGATTTATTTGGGTATACCTACCTTGCATTGGATATCACGATATGCCGTTACTTCCGGTCATTATCATTAACACCCTCAGACCAATTACATAAGGACATGTCTCGTAAGACGTTATTTTTCTGTCAAAGTATATAATCAACGATCTAATGCGATTATAAAAACTGTCTTTATAAAATCGGTGTTTCATAGTTGTAATCGTATTCGTCGGTTAAAGAGCTCTGTAAAAAGTTTTGTGTAGTTGAATGGTGTAAAAAACTTTTATCTAGTTTTCCTCATAAAATGACAGACAATTTTATTCGTGAATTTAGGTGCGATACTAGTCCTTATATAATTAGTCTGAGTTAACACCTGATCGTGGCTGTACATACTATTTTAACATTATTGTCCCAATCAAGCGAAGCTGCATTGGGTCTAAGCTCTATATACTGTTTCCTCATAAGGAGACGTGGCCCTGTAGTAAACCTGACAATAATGATGTGGTATATTTTGAAAATATGTATCTTTATCCAAAAATAACTCACCGTCTCTATCGTAGTGACTCCAGACTTCCATAAATTGGTTGGCCGATAGTTTCTTCAGTTCCCTAGAATCCGGGTCCCGGAATTGTCTCATAAAGTTCGAAGCTCGCTCCAGATTGAATTTTTTCGCTGACGACGGCGATTCGCAACTCATTTTACCGAACTTTACTATTATGCTTTCACAAAATACTCGATATTTCGAACTATCGACAAATAACAATCACTATTGCTCAAACTTTGTTTGATTTATTTAATTGGAATATGAAAAATACATTTATTTGTTTTGTATATATTAAAATATTTGTGTGTATAAATAAATAATTTGGCTTCTATTTATTGTCTTTGAGTTTATTAAATTTTGTATTTTGTTTATTGATTCCTGATAATTTGTATTGCAGAGTGTTCTTCTATGTACATCTGAAACAAATGAAAAATAACAATCAAATTAAGAAATTCCTCCTTTTAAAAATCAGTTAGAAATAAGTTTATTTAACTGTAACTTAGCAAAGTAGGTAACTAGATTTTAAAGCCAATTTAGCAGATTTCGTCCGTGGGGTCCTATGCTTTTGCGGGGTCATCTCTGCAGTACCTTGGGAACCCATTTTTATTATTCTTTGATAAGTTATCTTATTTGCTATCTCACCTGATGACGATGCAATTTAATATGGAAGCAGGCTTGCTTGAAAGAGGTAGAATTTTTATTTATTCATTACAAGTTAGCCCAGTCTAAGATGGAAGCGCACTAAGTTTAACCTTATAAGAGAAGGATGAAAATCCACACCCCTTTCGGTTTCTACACGACATCGTACCGGAACGCTAAGTTGCTTGGCGGTACTATTTGCCGGTAGGGTGGTAACTAGCCACGGCCGATGTCTACCGCCAGACCAGTCCTCAGTCAAATTAGGAAATATAAAATCCTAAATTGACCCCAGAGAGAGATGCCCAGGGCATCGAACCGAGGACCTCTCTGTTGAGATCCACATAGCTTGACAAATTCGTAACCGATGGCTCGATTCCATTCCTTTCCCCCTGTCGCCCGCATATCACGGGAGTGTCATCCACAAACTTGCCAAGCTATACCAACTGCGCCAGGTCGTCAAAACCTACCCTGAATCAGATTACTAAAAGTCACATTGCCTATTAATTCACGATAATATAATTCAGAAGTTTTCAGATAAACATGAAAATCTTGGCGCAATAAATAAAGCTGGGACGAGATAAAGTTTGTCAATAACACTCATGTATATCCAGTTGATTGCTGTTGATAAAGTTTTGTAGTTACGCAGGTTTGGCTGGAGGATGTTGGAACTTCAAGTCAAGGTCTTGTCCTTGGTACTGTTGTTTACTTGTTTTGGACTAAAATCCTGCGATGGCCAGACATTCCTACAATATATTTTTTTAAAGGCTGAAACTATCTAATCAAATTAAAGTATTGTCAGCCAAACATAGGCTGCATTTTATCCCTAAAATAAAATAAAAATAGGGGTTTGAAGTTTGCATGGAAAGTCGTCCATTTTTAACCGACCGAAAAGGAGGAGTTACAGATATAAAAATTTGTGTTTTAAAATTAATATTAAAAATAATTACGAAATGTATAATGTGATTTAAGAATACAATGATTTCCACGCGGAAGAAGTCGCTGGCGTCCGCTAGTTGTAAATATACCAGTATTATTTGCTTAGGTACAGCGTTACCCTATATAATGTAGGATCGAGAGAATTTTATTTTACACCAGCAAAGAAATTACACCAGCAAACATACCCATCAGACCGGAACATGGAAATGCTAATAAATGCCCCAAGAAATAGAAATAACCATAGTGGTAGTGTTTCCCCAGATCACCTCTGTCACAAATCTCTGTCACAAACCTAGGAATTCTTGTAAAGCATTCGCAACTACAACAAAAAGCTTCTTTTTCATCTTATTTTCTTTATAAGATGAAGATTTTCATAAACCTGCTAGATTGGAGAGATTCTACTCATAAATTTGTCTTTTATAGACAAAGTTTTATTTGGGAATACGGGGAAAACTTGTCGCTGAAGGATGTTGGAATAATAAAGAGAAAGTCAAGGTCGCCCGGGAAACACGAGGTTCGTATTTAATTGTATACTTTATCAAAAAATCTCACGCAATTATTTACCTTGTACTTACCTACAGTTTCTAAATTATTATTAATTTAATTTTATGTAAGCATTTTTCTTTGAACGTATTATTAAATTTCTTATTATACATTTTTTTCATTCTATACAAGTTTTTTAATCTGTAATATATTCGAAAATATTCATTTAAATCATATGCTGTACAGGGCCATATAAATCTATATCAAATCACTCAACCCCTCTCCCAGCGCGCGATGCGAGCAGCTGCGCGCCGCTTCGCAGTTTGGATAGTGTCACGTTGCAAGAACCATGACTAAGGGTCCCGTATGGGTTCGAGTGAGCCGTGTTTCATAATCAATTAATATGAATAACACTCACGATAGCTTAAATTCTAAAATAGTTGTCTTATTTCGCCATTAGTATTTTTTTTTTAATTCTTAACAAGTTAGCCCTTGACTACAATCTCACCTGATGGTAAGTGATGATGCAGTCTAAGATGGAAGCGGGCTAACTTGTTTAGGAGGAGCATGAAAATCCATACCCCTTTCGGTTTCTACACGGCATCGTACCGGAACGCTAAATCGCTTGTCGGTACGTCTTTGTCGGTAGGGTGGTAACTAGCCACGGCCGAAGCCTCCCACCAGCCAGACCTGGACAAATTAAGAAAATCTCAATCTGCCCAGCCGGGGATAGAACCCAGGACCTCCGTCTGAAAATCCACCGCGCTTACCACTGCGCCACGGAGGCCGTCGAAATTAGTGTTATTAAGTGTTTTTCAAATACCATGGGTACAGTGACAGTTGCCTTATAACGTTCATAATACATACTATTGTCGTGAATCGCGTCAAACTTTCAAGAGTGAAACGAACTGCCACCGTACCCATCCTATCTGAAAGACTCGCTAGTACTCAAATTGTGTAATTCCTACTCAAACCCCTTGCGTCCCACTGTTAACTACATCCCATTTGGCTCAACGTTGCTTAACTAGCACAATAAAGATCTGCGTTGTCGCAACAATGCCGCCAGCGGTTTAATTAATTACCCAACTACGAGTAATTTGTATCAAATTGTACCCCCAAAGAGAAAGTTCTCGCAGCCTGTTCGCAAGATCTGACAAAGTTTCACACGCGGCGCACGTTAGCTAATTTATTCCCGGGTTCTAGGTTCAGTAAGGTCAATATATCCAATGCCATCAGAAATTTAGTTTTATTTCAACACTAATAAAAATAAGCAAGTCTACCATTAATAATCGTTGCGATGAATCTAACGAGCCCAAGCTCGATGGAGTTACGTCGTTTAATTTCGGAGTTCCAATGTCCACCTTCTAGCTCCTTCATCAGACCTTGGTTACTGGTTACCATCTAGTATCAAAGTACTGGTCAAGACTAATTAAACGAGCACAAACTCGATGGGGTTACGTCGTTTAATTTCGGAGTTCCGATGGCCACCTTCTAGCTCCTTCATCAGATTCTGGTTACCATCTAGTATAAAAGTACTTGTCAAGATAAATTAAACGAGCACAAACACGATGGGGTTACGTCGTTTAATTATGGAGTTCCTGTGGCCACCTTCCAGATCCATCATCAGACCCTAGTTACAATCTAGTATCAAAGTACTGGTTAAGACGAATTAAACTAGTATAAACTCGATGGGGTTGATTTGTTTAATTATGGAGTTCCTGTGGCCACCTTCCAGCTCCATCATCAGACCCTGGTTACCATCTAGTATCAAAGTACTTGTCAAGATAAATTAAACGAGCACAAACTTGATGAGGTTGCCTCGTTTAATTATGGAGTTCCTGTGGCCAGCCTTCCAGCTCCATTATCAGAGCCTGGTTACCATCTAGTATCTAAGTACTCGTCAAGACAAATTAAAGGAGTACAAACTCGATAGGGTTGTTTAATTACGGAGAGCCACGGCCTCAGCTCCATCATCAGATCAGCTCTATGTCACAATAATATTGCATTGTCATCCAAGGAAAATTTCATCCCAATCGGAAACCGATTGTAAAATAAAAGGAAAATAATAATAATATTATTTTAAAAGTAAAGTCTATTAAATAAATTCAGGCCATAATTTTAATATGATTTCTTGGTTGTTCGATATTATCATGTATTTAAACAACTCAGCGTCAATTCTTGAAAATTTTCACCTCCTTCCTTATAATATAGTACTGCCGTACTATAATAGCCAATAGGGTGGTTAAAATTGAACGTAATTCCTTAACTTAGCCATAGAAAGCTTAGTGTAGTAGGTACATATAATTATTATGTAAATATTTCCTTGAAAGGATAATTCAAAAAATTTAAAATATTTAAAATCCCCTGAATGTCATGAAATTATTAATTACACTCTCGATCAAGTCATCAATATTATCTTTCAGTGAGCTTTCATTTGAGACCCCACTCGAGTGTATTTGCAGACATTCGGTTATTCTTTCACCCCCCACAATTTTTAAAAGGCTCAGACGATTTTCATCAAACATAATATCTTAGAACACTCGCACTTACAACTTTAATACAAAAAAACTAAATTGAAATCGCGTCATCCACGTCTAACTTTTTGCGTCGTGGGTTAAAAATCAACATTACTTCGAAATATCAATTTCGTCTCAACCAACTTTTATTGAAGGCTATTGTTAAAATATTATTAAATTAAGCACCTACAGTATAATAACTTGGCAACAAATTTAAATTTTCGCAACCCCAAAAGGGAAAGTTGTCTGAAGTTATCTGAAAGACAACAAAGTTGCTCTGACACGTGCCGTGCCGATGCCGGCCCGGAGCCATTTCATTCCCGCTGTTCTATTGAAATTTGAAACTGTACGTATTCTATAAATCTCTGGTTATACTTCTACAGCGCCGGCCCGAAGTAAATTTAAAAATGAAGCGAGATCCAATTATGGCGCCTCTCCTGTTTGTTCCTAATAATATGTAGATACCTTTACCAAATTATGAGCGTAAAGTAATAATGGAACGCGAAGATCTCGACCATACTCTGGGTTGACCAATAGAATATCAGTCGCAGTACCGTCTACGGTTGACTAGGATTATCATTTAGGCGCTCTCTAGGATTTGGCGCCTGGAGCGACTGCCCCGTTCGCCGTATGGACGGTCCGGCCCTGCTTCTATATTTTAAAGATCTTCCTGTTTATGGGATAATCTATGGATCTGCTAAACCTATTTGGAAAATTGTATATTTTATGCCCGTATACCTGCCCATATTTGCGTTACAGTTGAATCAACAACCGATATGAAATAACAGTTTCCGAAAAAATAGTGAGTGAGAATTAGTTAATTAATAAAACGTAAATAATCTATGCCAATCAAAAAAGTGACTCCAGATAACTTTACTTTTTGATATATATTCAACACAGGGAACCAATAAAACCACACTACGAGTATTTAGAAAATCCCCATTCAGTATGAACCAGATAAATAATCGTGATCCCCGCTTACAAATTATAAACCCTCAGTTTTTTATCACGCCAGCGCAGAACCCCGTCTTGTGGACCCTGGGGGCCCACCTGGACCATTATATAACCACCATCAATGGTCTAACTCTAAGCCATCGATATAAAATAAATCTCTCAGCCGCAACTAACTAAGAAACATCTTCAGAACTTTCTCTTACTCGTATACCTATATTATTTACGTGTAGTGTATTTCTAGCAAAGTTTTACAACTGTCTACCATTTTTCTAAGACTCTTTCGAGTCTTTCTGTGTACATTTTGTTAGTACAAAGAGAACTATCGTATACACTGGCCGGACGTCCGCAGGGCGCTGTGTGGACTAGCACCATTGTGTTCCTACAATTGAATTTGATTCGAGAAAATACCTATTCTCAACGTAAATGTAGCGTTGTATTTTCTTGTACAAATATTTTTGTGGTTTTACTGAAAGAAGTTTTTTTAACTATGCTAGAGGTCTGCAATTATTCCTATGGTGGAACGCATTTACAAATTAAAAGCTGTATTCGCTGTTTTTATACTCCAAAAAAAAGTCCTCTGCTTCTTTGCGTACTCGTACAAGTCATAAGCAAAGGCCGAAACAGAGATGGGCGGACGAAATATGACAGGTGTACAAAATCTGCAAGAGATCGAGAATTATGGAAAAGCTTAGAGGAGGCCTTTTTCAGGGATCAAGGGGGATCAGATCAATCAGGCAAACTCTGAATAAAAGCTCTTATTATTATTATTATTCGTTGTCTCCCTACCACGATGTGATATGTGTGATACAACGAATTTGCATTAAATTACATGTTGGTAAGTTTCACCATCTTTATCTACCCCCTAACAGAGATAAAGAGGCAATCAAACGACCATTCTAGTAATCTTCTTAGAAATCTTAGAGCATCTTAACTTCAAAGCTTAGATCATCGCCGAAAGGTTGCCTGCCTTTCGGTGTTCTACAAGATATATTTCGGGGGGTGCGCTCAGGAACTGTTCGATCTTGTGCCACCTTCGCCCTTTTACCACAGGGCTGCAAGGCATCGCAGAGATCTGCACCGCTACGTTGTCGAAATCCCTCGGACGCGTACTAAGCGGTTTAGTTCCTCTTTCCTTATACGCACTGCAAAGATGTGGAATGCTCTCCCAGCTTCAGTTTTCCCCACCACCTACAATATGGGTATTTTCGAGTCCAGTGAATAGGCATCTTCTAGGCAAGCGTTCCACCATAGGCTGCATCATAGCATACCATCAGGCATGATTGCAGCTAAGCACTTGCTTATTCAGAAAAAAATAATAATAATAATTGTCTAATATACCAGTACCTACCTACAAATATTTTATACTAATGTTACATGACTACAAAATCACCGCAAAAAGTGATCCTTAAGATACTCCACTGAGCGCACACATCTACAATTTTGTGTTTACTTACATTATGATTTATATTCATGTGTACAAGTTTTGACAGTTTCTGAACACACAACCCGACATTGTATACAATATATTTTTTAATAACTTTCGTTGTTTACAATGCGACTAAACGAAATTAAGACAGTCACTTTTGTGCGCCTCTGTTTCGACGGGTTAGAGACATATCTACTATTATAAAATCTTTGTTTTGGTACCTAGATTTATCAAAAATTTTCATAAATTTATTAGATTTTTCATAACTTTCCACTATAGTTAAACGTATGTACACTGAAAACTGCAATTGAATTAAAAACATTGTCGAAATCAAATATTTATTTTACTCTTCGTAATGAACTTGTAATTGATCTCATTAGCGGCTGTTGTTATGAAAGGGTTTCGCGGATTATGTCTTCAAAGGGTAATTGCGCAAGTCGTTTGAGCCGACGGTTTTATTTTAGACTTCTTGAACCGGCTTTGTAAGTGACACTGGGACTGAGTGAGAATTCTTTCATTTTTTCGTTTGTAATTTTAAGTTTCTTGGATTATTTTACTACTTTTTTTCTATCGTTACGAAAATGGTTAATCTTCCAGTGAAAGTCCTATGTAAATCACATCTGCCGTTCTTGAGATTAACCAGGAGATACGACAGTCAAGGCGACAAAAATTTAAAAAAAATGTTGGTGTTTTAGTATCGTGAAAATGACTATAAGCACATAATGAAAACACAATTCACAATTCAATTTTATGTACCCAAGACTTAAGTAATTAAGTATATCTGTATTGATAGATAAATCGGTATGAAGCCGTGATAGCCCAGTGGATATGACCTCTGCCTCCGATTCCGAAGGGTGTGGGTTCGAATCCGGTCCGGGGATGCACCTCCAATTTTTCAGTTGTGTGCATTTTAAGAAAATAAATATCACGTGTTTCAAACAGTGAACGAAAACATTTTGAGGAGACCTGCACACTGGAGAATTTTTTTAATTCTCTGCGTGTGTGAAGTCTGCCAATCCGCATTGGCCTAGCCCAGGGTAGGCGAACCTTTATGCATCAACGTGCCATTTTTTCTAAAAAATGTTTAATGGGGTCATTGGCGTGCCATCAAATAATTTTGACTTTCTGATTATTTGGAGAATAACAATAATAAATACTATCAAAACTCTTTATGAAATAAAGTAAACAAAAGAGGTACATTTTGGAATGTTTTTATTACACGCATAAATTAAATTATTGTAAAATTAGTGTGACTTCTGTTGCTGCAGGTTAGATGACAAATAATTTATGTCAAATACCTACTTTACACATGTTTTATGATCGGCGACGTGCCCAAAATATTGTGTCGCGTGCCATCAATGGCACGCGTGCCATTGGTTCGCCTACCCTGGCCTAGCCCCTCTCATTCTAAGAGGACACTCGAGCTCAGCAGTGAGCCGAATATGGGTTGATAACTATACGTTTCATATATTTCAAGTTTCAAGGATAGAGCTCATGTGGAGACATAAACGTAACGTCATGTAATATTGACGGTAATGAAGAATTGATGACCGTTTTATTGATTTGGTATAAAAATGCTTTCGTAACTCATTCTGAGTGCCTTCTATTGTGTCTTAAATTAGAACCAAATCTATATTTAAGCGAATATAAACCGAATGTCTGTGCTTTGAATAAAATTAACAAAAAATTAGATTGAGCGAGAGAAAATGCAGTTTTATAAGTTTTCTTTACTTATAAAACTGCATGAACCGATCAGAGTAATCAAAGTTTAGGGTAAAATGTAGGCCGTTTCTATCAAGATTAAATCACCATCATACATAGTTCAGTGGCATGTTCTCCATAGATGCAGAACATGCTACTGAAAATGCAGTGCCTACCCTGAGGAGTCATTACGAACCGGCACTGTAGAGGGAATTCTTCATTTTGTAACCAAATTGTACATACAGTGCATACCCTAGTTACTCACCCTGTGCACGTCCACTGATACATACATACATAAAAAAAACAAAAGTGTCTGTCTGTGATTTCAAAATAACCGTTTTCGCACGTGTCTATAGTTATTTATTATATATTATTTATATAGTACTATTACCCCTTACCCCTCCTATTCTAAGAGGAGACTCGAGCTCAGTAGTGAGCCGAATATGGGTTGATATCGATCGATCGATCGATGGCCAATTTTCAGCTCTGTATCTGTAATGTGTACCTATAATTTGGACCCAAAATTGTTTGGAGACTGGGCTTCTGTATAATACCCGTTTAGTGGCTAAACTAGCCAACATTTTGCTATGGCGAAACTATTTAGGACATAATATTATATGTTTTGCTCTGAAAAAAACCTTTACTAACTGGTCCATTAAAAAATAACCACTTTCGTAACAAAAATACCATGTCATTTATTTCAAATAAACATTTCTCTTTTAAAATATAAGCTGCTTATGTCAAAGAAATAAGCAAAAAGTAAAGTATTTCACGTCAAGACCTGCCACGATAAGCGGCTCTCATGTCGCGACTCGTTTTAACTTTTAAATCGGCAAAGAAATAAAAAAAGCAAACGCCCCGCGGTTTTACTCATTAAGTTCCCGTTCCCGTGGGAATACGGAAATAAAATATAGCCTATGTTACTCGGTGAAGTTGTAACTTTCAATCAAAACTGGTCAGACCAGAAGATAGTTGTTCCGATAGTCGTGTCAGTCAATGGTCTTATAGCGAAAAGCTTTGACTAAAACCATAAGAAACTTTCGCTTATCTGCTGGATTAAGGGTCGGATACAGAAGGCAGTGATTCTTGAGACGGCGCGTATTGTGAGGAGGTTCCTCACTCTGAAGCCCTGACCACCGGTTGCTTGGGCACGAAAAGAAAATTCAACCGTCCCGTAGAAGATGTGCTGAATTTTTTTAAAAAAGTAAGTTTGTATTTTATTAACGTTGTTAAAAAATTAAAAAAAGGGCAAATAAATAAATGAGAGACATTAAAATTACGTCCTAATTAGATGAAACTATTTAGAAGAATAGCTTTTAAACATTGTACAGATTTGATGACGAGTCATCAAATCATATATTATTCTTAGATAATTGTGATGTGTGGCATAATGTAGCAATAATGATATTTCCTTTCTTTCTTTCTTTCACTTTTGGTTACATTATTGGAGTTCTAGGAAAAATTCCCATTTTTTTTGAAAATATATCATAGTCTATCGTACTCAGGGATAGTGTGTGTAGGTTCCCAACAATGAAAGAATTTTTCAAATCGGTTCAGTAGTTTAGTAGTTCAGAGCCTTATATACAAACACAAAAACGCTCAAAAAATCATGAGCCGTATATAGATTTCTTGAAAAAAAAAACCCAAAGCCCAACGCAGGAATCGAACCGTACTATACAATCATATACCAATTAAATGCGTTCTACTGAAAAGGTCTCTATAAATATTAGCTAGGGTAGCGTCCAATTATCTCTGATATAGAACCAACTTGGGACCCAGTAGGTATGTTTGTTTGATAAGACGCTCAATTAAGGGTCTTAATTATATCGCTTTTGTCTGTGCCTCTACGGAGGAATAGCGGAATTCTGTCGTTAATAATACCTACTTGGTTTGTAATTCCCTATAATGTTTTAGTATGTTCCTACTTACTTATGAAACTACAGAAAATGATGATGGTAGCTTAGGTTAGGTAGGTTTTCATTCAATACTTTTAACAGACTCAGAAGTGGATCACAAAAATAAAAAAACCAATTTCGAACAAAGGTCAAAATTCACAATATTTATCAGGACAACTTAAACGAATCAAACTGTAACCAAAATAAGACACTAGAATGGAAGAGAATGATCTTGAGTGGAGTCACGCACTTGTGAGTGTTGTGTGTAGGGCGGAATTGAAGACAATATTCTTGCCACCATTAAACGTGGGCATGATTTGTATAGTTATTTGAGTTAGATGAGTTAGCTTGAGTTCCTGTATTCTTTCTCAATAAAAACTCGATGTAAACTTTCAAATACCTCTACCCTACCTCTACCATACCCTTATCTACCTACCTACCCTACTCTACCCCTACCACTTTAATTTTCTAAATTGTTTCTGTCATAAGAACTTTCTCCTGACAATAACAAACACATCAAAAAAAATAGTGAAATCAGTCCAGCCGTTCACGCGTGATGACGTGACCAAGGAATATATGGATTCATTTTTATATAGAAGATTGTAATTTAAGAAAAAAAAATATGTTTAACTTGGAGGTAAATTAATAAAAGTAATCTAGAATTTTGCAAGTTAAGGTATTGCATATTTTAGTAAGTATTTCAATTTTACCAAACCCCTTTAGTAAAAGCTATTAGAATGAAATGGGCAATGTTACCACATCTGCAAAGCTCATCGTGCGCTCAATGGCCATTATGTAACTCTAATCGAGTCTTAACTGTTATAATATTACCTACTAGAGCGAGCGCCTGCAACAACCAGATCTACCACATTTTGTGAAGGCTGAGAGTTTTGTCAGCCCATGCGTTTTAATGTATAGTATGCGCGTTATCATCTGAGTCGTCCGGTCATAAAAGTCAAAAAAGATAGGAATGTGCAGCGCGCCTACCTGCGCACCCTAATTATCGATAAACGGCTACCTGCGCACGTGCTAATGATGAGTCAATAATGATTTGGACGATTCTGATTGGTCGGTTTCTAATGTAATTGCATTGCGTATTTTTTTTGCTATAAATGTGTTTACTGCAATTAAATAAATACATTCATGTGTTACTCGTTGCGCACTATGGATACTTTATTTTCTAACGTTGATCTGAAGAAATTACATGGCGATATTAGCCCTCAAGCTCGAACACTGATTCACAACGTATTCCTGTTTCTCAATGAATTGAAAAGTGATCCGAATAAAGTGGCTTCTCTAAATTTCAACAAACCACGTGAAATGGCCGCATTTGTTTGTGGTGTGAGCAGAGCGACAGTGGACCGAATCAAGACGGAAGTATCACAATCAGGCAGTACCTGTATACCAAGAACAAATTTTAAGAAACCACAAACCGTCACTAATATTGACGATTTTGATAAAAGTGTGTTGAAGCGAACTGTAGCTTCATTTTATGAGAATGGAGAGTATCCATCCGTGGCGAAAATTTTAGAAAAATTCCGTGAACAATTACCCGATTTTAAATGCGGCAACACTTCAATGAGAATACTACTGAAGGAGGTTGGGTTCCAGTATAAGAAAAATAGCGAAGGACGTAAATATTTAATGGAAAGAACTGATATTGTTTGTGCTAGAATGGACTTTTTAAGGAAATTGGATTTACTTAGAAGAACTAACGATCAGCGACCACGTTTCTATCTAGACGAAACATGGATTAATCAAAACCATGCAAGAAAGAGGATGTGGCTTGGAAGCAACGATGAAGGAGGTTTCAAGAATCAGCCTGTGGGAAAAGGCCAAAGATTAATAGTTTGCCATGCGGGTTCTGCAAGGACTGGCTTCGTTCCAGATGCGAAGCTAATATTTAAAGCGGTGAAATCAAAGGATGCTGATTACCACACAGAAATGGATGGCGAAACATATATGGCATGGTTTTCCGAATTCCTGAATCTACTTGAAGAGCCCTCAGTTATAATTGTCGATAACGCAAGCTATCATTCGATACAGTTGGAAAAGATACCCACAAGAAACACGAGGAAAGCTGAAATTCAAGAATGGTTGACAAAGAAAAAGATTCCATATTCCAGCAACGAAATTATTGAAGAATTAATAAGAAAAGTAAAAGCCAGTAACCCGCAGAAGGTCTACGCTTTAGACCATCTGGCAAATGAACGAGGTCATGAAGTAATAAGGCTCCCTCCATATCACTGTCAATATAACCCAATAGAATTAATTTGGGCACAAGTAAAGGGAGAAGTTGCGAAGAATAATAATACCTTCAAGATAGCAGATGTCGAAAATCACCTCCACCGAGCCATAGAAAATGTCACACGAGAAGACTGGGCCAAATGTGTTAGGCATGCCGAAGAACTTCAAAACAAAAATTTACAAAAAGCTCTAATTAGAGATCACGCGCCGCTTATAATAAATTTGGCAGAAGACGAAGATTCTGATGATGAAGACTCAGATGAAGATTAATTTTATTTAGTTAATAATTATATAATATGAAATATGTATTATATTAAATCAAATATTGTTAATTTTTTTAATTTTGTGAACAAGATACGATAATAAACTTTACTTATCGATAATATGTCTTTCATTGTTACACCCTTCACTAGACGGCTCCATAAGACCCATAAGTGCAAGCGAGATAGATATAGAGAAATGATTTATGGCCCTAAGACTCAGTTGTTAACGCGCGTACTATAGGAAAGTAGGTACCTACGGTAGCAAAGATGGTGATTGAACCGAGGTAGCTTTGGAAGGAATCAAGTTTCAAGGGTGAATCTTAATTGTATATAAGTATAAAACGTATTTTTTTTAATTTTATACAGAATTATCGTGACGAATCATGGCCCAGTGACTAGGCTCTTAGCTTCGTGACAACCCATCGTTGGAGACTCTAACGGCCATATTTATAAACATCGATTAGGATTTAAATCTCAATTTCCTTCAAAATAAAGTGAATCTTATTTCTAAATAATACATAGAGTAAGTACACTTTTCTTTAAAGAAAATTGAGTTTTTAATTTTAATCTATGTTTATAAATATGAACGATAAAGTGTAATGTTTAATTTCAAAGGGTTTCTCAAATGCTAAGCAACAGGCATGGAGACATCGTTTTTCAAATTATTGCGATGAAAATATTTAAAAATAATACTTTATTTGGACGGTTGAGGGTTTGCCCCTTGAAACCATGCTGTCTTCAAAATCTACTGTAAGTTTAAACTCCATAATTGGCTACTTGTACTGTACCTACCGGCAGAAAAATACCGGCAAAACAGTAAACATCAAAACGACTACTGCGTTGAAATCGTCATCAATCCGCCATTATTACTTTATGTCATTTCATGGGAGGATTTGTATAATCGAAACTAGTTAAAAAAATTATTTTCTTTTATTTCCGCCAGTGTATGACAGATTCTGGGCTCCATACAATTTTGGATCTCCTTTTCAGCCTTTTAAGTATATCTGGTAATCACAGGCCCATAGTTAGGCGACACTCGTAATAACCCGTCTGAAAGGAACGTGTTCCAAGCGCGAGCATACGGATTAAGCGATCTCTATCTGTTTGGATTGCTCTGTGTTCTTAGGATTGAGTATAACTCAGAGATATGATAGATTGTAGTACTTTCGTCGATCTGTCCGTTTGGATTAAACGAACACGGGAAAAACTATGTGATTCATAAAACGTGTCTCTGTGTAATTGTATAGTCTGGCAAGTTCGTTGATGACACTCCCATGATATGCGGGCGACGGGGAGAAAAACTGCGCGGGTGTGAAATCGTGCGTGAGGGGAAGTGAGGTGCGTCAGGTGTGGGTTTTTCATTCATCGCTACACGCCCGGCCCGCTCCTGCATCGGGAGTGTTACGAAGTTGCCAAGCTATAGTATATAGTATATAGCTATGTATTTTGTCTTTTCAATTACGAAACATTGCTATTGCTAAATAATCTATAGTAGGTACTTCTGTATAGGGGATAATATTCTCTGGATTCAAAATTGGTTCCTACTGAACCAATTTTCAAAAAATCCTGTTATCACTAGAAAGATACGTTAATTCTGAGTGTCATAGAACTATGCGGTGAAACCGCGGGTCATCGACTAGTTTAATAATAAAAAAAAAGTAAAGTAAAAAAAAGGTAAAGCTTGTGAGGTTTTAGTGGGTAACTGATCCGAATTTGAAAATTCTTTTACACATTGAAAGCCACGTTATCTGTGAGGGTCATAGGTTAAATTTTATACATCCTTTGGGTACGGGAACTACTCAAGTGACACCGCGGGGCATCTTTTAATCTATGCTAATATTATAAAGCTGACGAGTTTGTTTGTTTGTTTGCTTGAACGCGCTAATCTCAGGAGCTACTGGTCCGATTTGAAAAATTATTTCAGTGTTAGATTTATATTATCCCCGTATTCCTACGGGAACGGGAACTACGCGGGTGAAACCGCGCGGAGTCAGCTAGTAAGTAATGAATTCAAATAATTAAAAAATCATGAACTCCACCTGGAAAGTAATGACAAATCCCGGATATAATTTACCCTTGTCACCTCCTTGTCACTTTCACAACTGAGTAGAATGACAGCTCGTAGGAAAGAGAACGATATTTACCAAGATACTGCTATCTCTATAGTCGCGATAGGATGAAAAAGAGATAGATATGTAGACAAACTTCTCGTGGCGTTGGCAAATCTGAATTCGCACCACGACATACTCGTATATCGTGAAGACATAATGACATATTGTCGACCAATAATACCGACGAACCAAAGAATTATTAATAATAATAATTGTTTATTCAAAGGTAAAAAAACACCCAGTATAAAATATACAAATAGAATATAAAAATAACAGATATTGCTAAATTACAATATTTGAAGCCAATCTACTCGTATGCTCAGTTACTTCCTATTAGGCTTCTGGTGCACTGAGAGCCAATGTTTGTAATTAAGAAGCTCTCTCTAGTCTTTTTTCTCATCACGAGATAGTATGTAGTGATGTCACAAATATTAGGTACACTGGTGACGTATGAAATCGGAAAAGCACATGGAAATGTAATAAAATAAAAAGAAAGAAAAATTGTTTATTCGACACATACACACACACACAGACACACACACACACACAATATCCAGAAGACATAGAAGACTCCAAATTAAAATAAAAGAACTAGAATGAAAAGATATAAATTAAACCAAAAGATGATGCATGTGGTATCAAAATGGTCACCACTCAGCATGTGCTGAGTGGTGACCATTGCATTGCATTGCATTGCTGTGCATTGCATCCACAACCAGGGGCGTAGCTATCGCCGTATTAGCCGTATCAATGATACGGGGCCCCCGGACTACAGGGCCTCTTACGTGTAAAAGCAAAACCTTGTAAAATGTAATCCACAATCTCACTGAATCTGGTACTTTCTAGATAACAAAAAACTGCCTATAGAGTTTAATTTTCCCAGAGTTTAATTTTCCCAGAAAGCGTGCGCCCAAATATACGAGATCTTACGAGTATCTAAGAAATGTTTACCCTACCTTTTCCTTTACGATCCAGACGATGACATGACGACCGCTTCTTCGCCGGCAAAGACGAGGTCCCCGATATCTAACGTCACCCGGACGTGGGCTTTCTAACTCACGATCTCGGGGGCGTCCGGACTGATTCACTCAGGTCACGGTTACACCCTCTCGAATGGCTTTCTAAGCCGAGGTCTGAGTCTCATAGGAGACGCCTTCAGAGAGCCGTTCCGTTCTCTATTTTTATTTCAGCCTTCGGGTCTCATCAGGCGATGCTTCTGCGCTCACACCCACATGGAGCTATCGGCACTTACTCAACACGAAAAAAAAAACCCTACATTTGGGCCTCCCAACTAATTTTGATACAAGGCCCTTCCAAAGCACGCTACGCCACTGTCCACCAGCGCAACGCTTCCGTGGAGCCATGTGGTTCTCATAGATAAGTAGTTTTGTTGTCGAATACTAAAATATTGTAGTAGGGATGCAGAAATTGGATCACATTTACCTACAAACCGTTTCCCGGGAGCTCCGATGTTAGCGCAAACATACTTATGCTTGTTTGTTGACAGAACGCGGGCGCGGCTATTTGTTATTGCTATTGATGATTTGTTTAATCTGTTACGCTTTACTCCCGAGATTGTTGTTATTTATAAATGCGGTGGTAATTCATGGATATTGTTGCGAAACTCAGACCAAAAACCTTTTAGACTACAAGCCCTTGAACAGAAATTACATGTGAAATGAACCAACATGAATAACGCTTATCTCTATCTTACTCACCACTGTACCGCTCAGAAATGACGGCATAGTGCTTAGAGTTATTTTCTGATATAGTAACAACCTTCTAAGCGTTATTCACGTTGGTTCATTTCACAGGTAATTTTAAAGCCTTGTAGTCTATTTGGATCGAAATCGGATCCAAATTCACCAACAAAATTGTCTGCCGTAAATATTTTACATCAACAAAAATACTTTGCGTCCTTACACTACACACAACTATATATTTGATTCGATATACACACACGTGTAATTTTTACACAGACTAAAAACACATCGCATAAAGACTTGATAAAGAAATATTCGATTACTTGATCGATGTTTTGCTTTTGCGGCTGAAGAATCGGTTATTATATTTCGATATTGTTTTGTAACAAACTTTTTTTTATTAAGTTAGAAATAAACTTTATATAATTAACTTACAAATGAAATGTAACTTCAGTAGTAAATTGTAACTTCTTTTCGTAAACTACAAGCTGTTGACCGTTTTTGTGCCATTCAATTACACAAACCGGCATTTTTAGGGAACTCTTTACGATTACAACAATGAAACATCGATTCTATAGAAACAGTTATATAAATGCGCTAGATCGTTGATCTTATACTATGACAGCGTTAACATCTAGCGAGGCAGGTCCCTGTATAATTCGTCTAAGTTGCGAAATAATGCTCTGATTATGCGAACGGGTATCGCGAATTGTGCGATTTACTCGGAAGTTATGGGCGTAAACAGGGTTTTCTGCGTAATGTTCAATTATAATTGAGAGACGGTCTTAAGTACCTACCTTGTAATGTATTGTGTGTACCTATTCTGTAATACTTCGTACACGAGGCGAATGGTTGCTAAAAATAACATTTTGAAAAACGCCCGGCAATTTTGAATGAGGTTAATGTATCAAATTGCTTCAGTGTAGTCATAGAATACACTTATTTATTTATTAATTATTTGGACCACCTACAAAAATATAAGTAAAAACAATTAAAAACTAGGGTATTGAAACACATATAACTTTAATTTAAGGTAGCAACATCATGTATAAAGTGTTGGTCGCACATTAAAAAAAAATAAAAAAGAAATTTACATAAAGGAGATGGTCCAAAATTGTATGGAGCCCAGGATCAGTCATTGTGCACTGGCGGAAATAATAGAAAATATTTTTATTGGTTATACAAATCTACGAATTCACTTTAATTCTTTCGAAATAATATTCATTCTCTCCCAAAAAATTCAACCATAATATGGCTGACGGATTGATGACGTTTTCAATGCAGTAGTCGATTTGATTTTCTTTGCTGTCAATTGTCATGTCATAGTTTCTTTATGGGCGCCATCTTGATATAACTCAAAAATTTGGGTTTTAATTTTATTTATTTCTTTATATTTAATTAGATTTATTCAGTTATTTAGATTTTAATAAAATCCTTGTATTTTTAAATTTTAATGATACGGGGTACAAGAGTGGACGTGAAATGGACCATCTCCTGTACACTAATTAACAAAAACAGAAAAAGAGAAAAAAAGCAACAATAAAAACAAAGAATTGATAAATAATTAAAAGAAAACTGTGACACATAGTTCCGAATTTTTTTTCACATTTTACGGAAGAAGAAATAAGAAACACTTTTCACATACCATCAGTTTAAAATGAATAATTTATTATAATAACACGAATCATAGAGAAGTTACAAAATATTACGACTACTTTTCCTTTTGCACTCGATACATTTTGTTTATTACCTGCAATTTCAATATCTACGAGAATGAAACCGTAGGGCATAAGGAAAACTCTTTCACTATAATTTCATTTCATTTTACTATCCAATTTGGTCACATTTTGAATCCTCGCCATCTTTTATGTACGAGAGCAGAATACGTAATAGAAGTTAGCAGTTAAATTGAAGCATCATTCAAGGCTCAACGTAATAAAAAAGTCGCCGTTGCATTATTCATGCAATCAAGTCGACGAATAACCCGGCGACATCGCGGAAATTATTCCTAAGGTACCGCCCACACAATTGTCAATAAAGTTTTTATTGTCAATAATATTAACTGTATGCGACCAATATTGTATGTGGGGCAGTATTCATCATAATCAACCCATATTCGGCTCACTGTCACGAGTCTCCTCTCAAAACAAGAGGGGTTAGACCTTAGTACACGCTGACTCAGAGCGGATTGACAGACTTCGCACAGGTGATATTCAATTTCTTAAAACGCACATAACTGAAAAGTTGGAAGTGCATGTCTCGGACCAGATTCGAACCTACGCTCTCCGAATCGAAGGCAGAGGTCATATCCACTGAGCTATCAAGTCTCTGATATTATGCTCTAAGACTCTGTGATGGCCTGGTCTTCATATATACCTACTTTTATACTAATATATTACAGAGGTAAAGTTTGAAATGTTTTAGGGGTAATCTCTGGATCTACTGAACCGATTTTGAAAATTCTTTTTCAAATTGCCCGTTATTAGTAAGTGTCGTAGGCTATTTTATTCCCGTATTCTTACGGGAACAAGAACTACGCAGGCGCCAGTTAGTAATATCATTATGAGGAAAAGTTTGTAGTATCGTAGGGGGTAATCTCTGGATCTTATCACGCTGCCTAACAAAGAACTGAACTCAAATCATCAAATACCCTTTTATTTATACTAACATTGTAATAATTTTACAAAATACCTCCTTTTTATAATAATATATTTATAATGAATTTAAATACCACTTGTATTCGATTAACTCGTAACACTATGGTCAATCTTTCAATCTTTCTTTTTATAAAATCCGTAAGGTCTTGTAGTCATAATATGTTCTGTCCAGTGGCGTAGCGTGCCGTGGAGAGGCCTTGTATCAAAATTAGTTGGAGGGCCCATTTATGAGCAGAAAATCCCGAAAAATCTCAAGTATTTGATTTACCGCAAAGTAAAACTGGTACCAAAATGTATCTAGAAACATACATACTACACAAAATGTAATTTTTTTGGTTCGAGTGTGGGAACATTTTACAAAGTTTTGCTTACACACTTGAGGGGCCCCTGCAATTCGGAGGCCCCGTATCAATTGATACAGCTGATACGACGGTAGCTACGCCCCTGGTTCTGCCTCTATTATTGACAATCTTATATTGTCAATAATGTTGTCTGTGTGTGTGTGGCTAGCCTAACATAATATTAGTGGCTTCGACATCGATTAGGTAAAATAATGAAGATAATGTGTTTATATTTCACATACGAGAGCACACAACGTTTCGTACCATAATTGGCATACCTGCGTAGTTAATACAGCGGGGAGTATATTATGGCTGTGGGTGACACAGGCAGACGAAGTTATTTTGTGATCTGATACTCGTGAACTTAATGGTATGTTTATTAGAATTGGAATTTTGGAAATTCTCAACGCTTTCCGCTGCTACGCGTGCAAAATATTATCCGTTTTGTTCCCGTTCTGATCCCGATGGGGATACGGAGATTATTTATTTATTTTTTATTTTATATATTTACTAGCGGACGCCCGCGACTTCGTCCGCGTGGAATTTAGTTTTTCACAAATCTCATATTCAGGTTATAATATATTTTAATACCAAATTTCAGCTAATTCAATTCAGAAGTCGAGGTGTGAAAGAGTAACAAACATTCATATCATGGCAATAGTTACCACCCAACCGATAAAGACGTACCGCCAAGCGATTCAGCGTTCCGACGAAATAGATTTTAATCTGGATTAACACATAAGCTACTTTTCATCCCGGAAAAATCCATGGTTCCCGCGGGGTTTATGAAAAACTGAATTTAGCGTCCGCTAGTATATAAGTACTAGCGGACGCCCGCGACTTCGTTCACCCTTAGACCTCTTTAATCCAGCCCTTACAGTAGTATCGCTGTAAAAATGGAGTAACTCCGTTTTCTCAATCATTTCCTTTCACTGCCCTGCTCCTATTGATCGTAGCGTGATGGAAAGGAAACTATAACCTGCCCAGGAGTATGAAGTATAATTGTACCAAGTTTCGTTAAAATTCATAGATTAGTTTTTATTTCTATTACGAACATACAGACAGACAGACAGATTGCATTTTTGGCATCAGTACCGATCAGTAATCACCCCCTGATAGTTATTTTGGAAGTATGTTTCATATACAGAATTGACCCCTCTACAGATTTATTATAATGACGGGATGTGTAATGTAACCCTATACATTCAGTTACGCAGCAAAAAAGCGAGCACCTGTTATCCGCATATTCGTGAAGTGGCTATAAACAAAGGGACACTTGATTTTAGGGGCGCGCTCCAACGATGTCGTAAAAAGAACTTTTCTCCAAGTGAATCTGAAATTCAGCCGCCCTTTGTTGCTTTAGCACTCCAATAAACGGGAAAATTTTCCATGAAACAAAAGTACAGAGGCGCCTTCGACTGTGACCTTCCTTTATTCCCGTTTTTCGTATTTGCATTCTCGTTCCCGAAGGTTCTACTGTCGGTGAGTGGTAATTTTATATCGACACCTTATAGCAACTATCGAGTTTCACGATCTTAGAGCAGATGCCGTGAGCTGAACGGTTGGCTTATATAAATAAGCCTGTTTGAATGAATCATAAAGTATTTGAATTTCATCGAATAAAATATTACCTATTAAAAATCAATTTAAAGGCGATTAAAGTCATGAAGTCATTTTTGAAGTCAGTTGATTTTTTTTTATAGTAATATTAATAGAGTCGAACGGGATGATGAATTCGGCTGAATATCTTTTTAATTTTTAAATTTTTCATGTAATATGTATACCTACTATAAGTTTCATCATCATCACCATCATGAAACTTAAAGTACATATTACACTTAAGTTTTTAAATTTTTATTTTTTTAATGTTCGGTGTACTATGGGCACGAATAATTAGGTTACAATCACAGAATCACGACGTTATTTTCGAGTAGATATAATTGGTTTAGCCCAGCCGTGATAGCCCAGTGGATATGACCTCTGCCTCCGATTTCGGAGGGTGTGGGTTCGAATCCGGTCCGGGGCATACACCTCCAACTTTTCAGTTGTGTGCGTTTTAAAAAAATTAATATCATGTGTCTCAAACGATGAAGGAAAAACATCGTTAGGAAACCTGCATAACAGAGAATTTTCTTAATTCTTTGCGGGTGTGAAGTCTGCCAATCCGCATTGGACCAGCGTGGTGGACTATTGGCCTAACCCCTCTCATTCTGAGAGAAGACTTGAGCTCAGCAGTGAGCCGAATATGGGTTGGTAATGATGATGATGATCACTTGTTCAACGCTTATATTATATGATAGATATAAACTTGATTCTACTTTCTACTACTAATTTGATTTACAGAAAATTCACTCCCGTTTTCCCCCTCACGAAATATGATAAACCAAAAAGCGTAAAATGTGTCGCTATCCACCTAATTTTAATGATTCTAATTAAAAGAACAAAGATTTTCATTCAAAATCCACTGGAAATAACTAAACACAGCGAAGTAATATTAGTATTATTACATTATTCTAAACGGAAACGCTTCAGTTGTATAATTCGATCTGATAAAATTGATACTGGCATACGTATGTCAGGAATTCCATATCAATAAGTTACCGTCGCGTTCCCAAGGCGGTAAACTTATGTGATTCACGCAGGCATCGATCGATACACAGTAAATAATATATTCCAGCTCTCGTGTTCAATTCAACGAAGATACTTTACACCTTTCACCCGTGTTTCTCAGAAAAAGGGTCTTTGTACACGGAGATGTATGTCTATCTCTCCGTGTTTAAAGACCCTGTTGAAGAAATATATAGTACGCAATAATACTATATTTTCAAACAAATAAAATTTTCATTTTAAATCTTTATGAACATTAGTTTTCGACAGATGCAAAAGTGTCTATAGGCTATCTGAACTTGTCTATCTTACTAAGTTCCATACATTAAACAAACAAATTAAAAAGAAAATAGCATTTGGTTTTCAAAAATTTAAAAATCCACTCATATTTTGAACAAATAAATCTTGAAAAATGCAACAAGAGTAAATAAATATTGTATTTTAAAAATAAATGTTGACTTTTTTGCTTATTCCATTAAAAAAAACTATATTTTATTTAAACGTACTGTATTTTTTTTATAGCTAAATCTGAAAAATACTATACATTCTAAAAAAATGTTGGCAACCCTGCAGTTGGCGTGATTGCAGTCAAAGGTTTTCTGGTTAAAGAATAAAAAAACAGTTTGGGAGTAGAGCCTCCCATGGACTGACTCCTGTCTTAAAAACGGACAGGGCCTGTAGCGTATTAGGAGGATTTTAGCTTGCGCTTAGAGAAAAATTTGGAAAAAGCGTCTTCACCGGTTTAAACACGCTTGTGGGAAGCTTTGAGCTTTTGAGGGATTATAATAAGTATTATTTGTCATAAAAGTGCGTCCATTGATCCGCATCGTATACTGATCGCACGAATAAACCGTAAAATTAAAAATCCCTATATTGCGATGCGTGACGGTGAGGATCTGTAGGATTTCCGGAAAAGGGTTCTGAAAATAATCCATTTCTATTGAATTTTAAATTTATAAATAAATTGTAAATAGGTAAGTTCTAAATAGGCATTTTTTATAAGTAGAAATTATTTTAAAACCAAATAAAAGCTTACTGAAAGCTGCAAAACCTCACAAATTGTACGAATATGTAATCAAAGTCATTAAAAATTATGTATCTGACCGTGAATTCAATGTGAAGTTCATGAAACAGTAAACAACGGTCAAGGTTCACCGGCGGTACGGCCATGTCGCGTGTGTTACCAGATTTACACAATAAAATTCTATATTTAAAGCAATGAGCAAAGCAGCACGAAGCTAGCAGAAAGAAGGACACAAAGCGTGCACTTCATACATGCATTAAAGCTCTGCATACCCTAACCAATGATTTGTTAATGCTTATTCAATGCACTTTTTCCCCAGTTTGCTTAACATTTAAAAAATACAAGGATTTTATTTTTAGTAAATAAAAAGAAATAAATAAAATAAAAACCCAAGTTTTTGAGTTACATCAAGATGGCGCCCATAGAGCAACTATGACATGACAATTGACAGCAAACGTCAAATCGATTACTGCATTGAAAACGTCATCTATCCGCCCATATTGCCCTTATTAATGTTGCATTTCTTGGGAGATAATGAATATTATTAAGAAAGAATTCAAGTAAATTCGTAGATTTGTATAATCAAAAATAGTTCAAAAAAATATATTCTTTTATTTCTGCCAGGGCACAATGACTGATCCTGGGCTCCATACAAATTTGGACCATCTTCTTTTCTTACTAGTGCTACTGCTTAACAACCACGCGCGCGACTGCCAATGTAATGGAATGGTAGCACCGCACTGGAAAGCGAAGTGTTGGTCGACCCCCTAATCCCAAGTACTCGTATGTATGTACAGCTGCTCTAGCCATGTTATAATGCCGATTATTTTTCGCTAATTTCGCTTCAAAAATTATCAAAATCGAGATTTTTCTCATTTTCGAAGTGTTAGCGAAAAGGATCCATATGTAATATTGCTAAAGTTGCAGTAGATTTATTAGATAGTAGATAAGTTTGTTATAACTTATCTACTATCTAATAAATACACTGTACTGCCAATTCTTTTTTTTATTTTTAAACACAGGATAAAGATGATACATAATGCGTCTTTACAAGCAGCGTGGTGGAGCCGCTAAAACCCAGAAAAAAATGTCACGAGTGTCCTTGACAGCCTCATATACAAACTGTTTTCATAATTTGTATTTCAATTATAACCAACTAGCTGACGCCGCGCGGTCTCACCCGCGTGGTTCCCGTTCCCTTAGGAATACAGGGATAATA
Organism: Bicyclus anynana; assembly: GCF_947172395.1. Lineage (NCBI taxonomy): Eukaryota > Metazoa > Arthropoda > Insecta > Lepidoptera > Nymphalidae > Bicyclus > Bicyclus anynana. The sequence goes on along the minus strand of NC_069084.1, from coordinate 15,198,431 downwards.
TATATCCTATAGCCTTCCTCGATAAATGGGCTATTCAACACTGAAAGAATTTTTCAAATCGGACCAGTAGTTCCTGAGTTAGCGCGTTCAATCAAACAAACAAACAAACTAACTCTCCAGCTTTATAATATTAGTATCGATAAAAAATTCTCAATCTTATTTCTTTAGTTTTTGTGAACAGTTTTTAAAATATTTAAAAACATGAGAATTTTTCTTGAATAATATTGAAAATTACTGATGCGACGCTTCGTGTTATTCTAACTCGAGAATGCATTCGTTCTTGAATTTTGTATTTGGAGCGGCAACGACACCATCGTGTTCCATGCGTTCTATCTGCCTATTATTCTTTAATCTGCGTTTTTAAATAGTAGTTCCATGTTATTGGCTACAAAAATTCAGGCTTCCTTTCAAGAGATAAATCTGGGAGGCCACACCGATACAAAAATCGAGGAGGCCTATTATGCACAACGCCAATAAATATATTATTTACCAAGTTTTGTTAATTCTTTTATTTCTTTTATCATGGTTGTAGAAAAAGTATTGTATGCCACTGCACGTAATTAGCGATTGTAACACTCGTGCTCCCATTACATGACAGTGGCATAAATAACTAATCTATACTAATATTATAAAGCTGAAGAGTTTGTTTGTTTGTTTGATTGAACGCGCTAATCTCAGGTACTACTGGGCCGATTTGAAAATTTTTTTCTGTGTTAGATAGCCCATTTATCGAGAAAGGCCAAGCGAAAAAGAAAATCTCGGTCCAAGTGAAAATTATTTCTTTTTGTCGTGATTATTTAATACCGATTCTCGTACACCATAATTTAGTTTCCCTTCGTCAATGTCGTGGCATTCACAAGGTTGTAATCAAACAAATAACATAATAAGTAGCTACTAGCTTCTCATTTAGGCGTGTTGGAGTTAACAAGTTTATTACCACCCGATGTTTTACACTATAAATATGTTAGATGCCTAAAAAATCATCGCAAAAAGTGATCCGAATTTAGCTACTCCACTGAGCGCACACATGCACATTTTTTTAATTTACTTATGTTATATATTTATGTATATATAATTTTTACACTTCTTGAACACACAATTCGATATTGTAGACAATATTTGAATATATTTAAGTAGGTAATAAAAAAAAAATATTCGTTGTTTACAATGCGACTAAATGAAATTAAGACATTTAGCCACTTTTGTCCGCCTCAGTTCCGACGCGCTAGTGACATATCTATAGTTTAAAATCTTTGACTTGACGGCCAAGTGCGTGTTGGGCCACGCGCAGTGTAGGGTTCCGTAGATTAGATTAGTACTTTAATTCCATGGGAAATGCACAAAAATACCGATAAACATACCCCGCACCACGGGAAATACGATAAAAAATTCACCTTCACTTTGCATGCAACCCTAAAAATTTTCACTTTTTCTTTTTACCACTTTATACACAAAATGAACCTATGTACCCTAAGAAAAGATTTTTTCAAGATTTCATTTAACTACTTTGTTCATGCTAATTTACAGCTTTTTAGTAGTAATAGTCTCTGTGCCAACCGCGGTCTGAAGGACGGACGGATGGACGAACGGAGAGACAGGCAGATATGGCGAAACTATAAGTAAGGTGGACTACGGAACCCTAAAAAACAAGTAAAAAAATACCGTCCCCTTTGGAATACGCATATAAAATATAGTTATGGTAGTGAAGATATAGCTTATAATGGTAAAAGGATTTTCTAAATCTTTTCAGTGGATCCAGAGCATAATACCCCTAAAACTTATTACAAACTTTACCTCTTTATAATATTAACTAGCGGACGCCCGCGACTTCGTCCGCGTAAATTTCGATGTCAACTTTACTACTACCCCTAAACTACCCTACCCCTACCCTACCACTACTCCTACCCTACCCCTACCCCCACCCTACCCCTACCCTACTCCAAACCTACTCCTACTCTACCCCTACCTTACCTACACCCTACCCCCATCCTACCCCTACCCTCCCCGTACCCTATCCCTTTCCTACCCCTATCCCACCCGTACCCCTATCTCACGCCTATCCTACCACTTCCCTATTCTACCCGTACCTCTACCCTACCACTACCCTACCTCTACCCCTACCCTAACACTACCCTAAACCCGGCCCTAAACCTACCCTACCCCTACACTACCCCTACACTTCCCTACCCGTACCCTACCCTACCCTGTAACTTCTCTATCTTACTCCTACCCTTAGCAATATCGGTCCAGTCCTTTGAGAGTGGTGGTATGACCAAGAGAAATAGAGACTTCTATGCTAATAATATAAAGAGGTAAAGTTCGTGTGGTTGTAGGAGGTAATCTCTGGATCTACTGGACCGATTTGGAAAATTGTTTTACCAATAGAAAGCTACGTTATTTGCGAGTGTCATAGGCTATGTTTGATCCCCATATTCACACGGGAACGGGAACTACGTAAATGAAAGCGCCGGGCGTCATATAGCGGAATTTCTGCGTCTTTTAGAAATATTGTATTATCTCCGAAACTATTTAAGTAAATAACATACTGTAAATGGCAAATCTTATCTGCATAATATCCTTGTGATTATTAAATAATTTATTTTAATAAGGATTAAAGTTTAGTTGTATAAATAATGACGTAAACCTAAGTAAATAAAATTAATAATTTTTAAAACACAAAAGGTACTATATCTGCTAATATATAGAAGATAGATATATGGTGTCGCGGACTTTTTTGTAGAACTTTTAAAGATACATAAAGTCTCTATACATTAATTTCAATTTTACTCAATAGTTAAGGCAGCGCATGCGAATAAGTCTGTTTAAGAGGATTTTCAGTCCGACCTGTATGACAAAAACTGTGATAACTCGGCTTATATATATGATACCAATATAAAATATAGCCTATAGCACTCACTGATAATGTAGCATTCTATTGGTGAAAGAATTTTTAAAATCGGACCAGTAGTTCCGAAGATTACCCCATTTAAAAAATGTGACAAACTTACAAACTTTACCTCTTTATAATATTAGTATAGATATAGAAATATTACTTACGTACGTGTAATTTATTACACATTATATATATTTTCATCTGCAATTATGTTTAGAACATCAGAGTAAAGTAAGAAAACACACAGTCAGCGTTTTCCGTGCGTAGAAGGACGAGGGTCGAAAGGTCGTGAAAATTACCTACTATTGAAATAGCCCCAGATAGGAAAATGTCGTAAAAGTTTTTGTACGAATATCCAACTGGAAGACGTATTTATTTTACGTACATGACAGGAAGACCCTTAATTTAGCACATTTTTTTTATAATAATTTATTTATTTTACTATTATCCGCGAAAAGTCGACGAACCCATGCGACAACGTCACCCAGGTCCGACAAAATACTCTCTACGTACGTTTCACCCCGAAAGCGGAGCATCCTCAGAAAATGTTGACTCTACAACGTGCAATTGCGAAGTTGATCTGCGGAACACACGGAACCTTCGGTGGGCTTCCGACTCAGACTTGTCCGGGTTTTAAAAACGATTAATAATATTGTGTTGTACCCAATAAAAGCATGTTATATTCTAGATATCCAGATTCTTGGCTGGTGGGAGGGAGCCTTCGGCCGTGGCTAGTTACCACCCTACCGGCAAAGACGTACCGCCAAGCGATTTAGCGTTCCGGTACGATGCCGTGTAGAAACCGAAAGGGGTGTGGATTTTCATCCTCCACCTAACAAGTTAGCCCGCTTCCATCTTAGACTGCATCATCACTTGCCATCAGGTAAGATTGTAGTCAAGGGCTAACTTGTAAAAAATAAAAAAAAAATCCAGAGTAAAATCTGTTTTCATTCAAAATTTTAGCCAAATTGGTTCAGTAGTTGCGGCGTTAACGAGTAACAAACATCCATACAAACTTTTGCGTTAATAATATTAGTAGGATTTCATAAAAACAGACCCGGTCATTATAATGGCTTCATTAACAGTAACTGCGAATACATTAAAGACCATTATCAGATATTACTCATTGATTATTATTAACAATGATTGTAAATTCGTTAATTAATTTACTATTAACACCCTAATCCCGCAAACATTGGAGCGTGGTAGGATTATTATTGTATTTTATCAATTTTCCAAACATCAATAACCAACCAACCAAAGGGGAATGTCCACCAGCCCATACAACGTCGGCCCAAGAAACCCAGTTACGCCCCCCCATAAAAGTATATGGAGATGATAATATGATGTATAAATAAGGATTTGGTTAAATAATTTTTTTAATAAAAGTTTGCTAGACATAAAAAAAAAATAATTAGTTTGTACCAAAGTTCAAACTAATTATTAACTAAATTTTTTTGTCAAACGCTCAGTTTGATAAGGATTGTTAACGTGACGTCATGAAACAGTTGAAATATACTAAAGATTTTAAACTTATTTCGCGGTTGTTCATTATGAATAGGGGCAATGCTAGGGGCAGAACCGATCTACCCTCTTTCTTGTTCTTTTCTTCGAAGTTGACAGCTGATAGAAAGAGTGTTGTTCTGATGCTTAAGCCTTAGCTTAGACTACTTTTAGGACTGTTTTTGATAAGTTTGCAAAATAGTGGTAAAAAAATAAAGGCGCATTGGAACCTTCGTAGACTATGATTACCACCATTAATTAAAATTAAATTGTGATATAATATGAAATAAATGAATTTTAATATTGATATTTTGGTTTTTGACTTGCTTGTGGTCTGGGTATCAGGCACTATAATGTTAAGTTGTTAAGTGTGGTACGATTTCGATAAAAAAATTGTTTTATAAATTGACCCGAGCATGTAAATCGAACCCACTTGTCTGTCTCTTTGTCCTAGTATCTGTGTGTTTGTCTAACCGTAGCACTACCAACATGGTGATGTTAGTCGTCACCAGATAAGAGAAGTCGTCAAAAGCTAAGTTTCAGCACCTTTGCTTAATCCAGCAAGGTCATCCTAAGTTATCGTGCCAGAGATAATCCGCACCCTACTTAGGTAAGTAACCTTTGAGCAAGCACTTTGCCGGTCGTCCACCCTACTCTGCTTAATATTCAAATCCTTACAGATTACTCCGCGCTATTATTATATGACCTGGACAACACATTAAGGGATAAATGGGCGACCAAATTTTAGATAATATATTCTCCCATACTTGTTATTAGAGCAAAACCTTGTAATGATCGGATGTTTTTGATTTTCTAAAAGTTGAATGTTTTCTAATAAAGATAAGGATGTTTTTTTTACAAGTTAGCCCTTGACTACAATCTCACCTGATGGTAAGTGATGATACAACTTGTTAAGAGGAGGATGAAAATCCACACCCCTTTCGGTTTCTACACTACATGGTACCGGAACGCTAAATCGCTTGGCGGTACGTCTTTGCCGGTAGGATGGTAACTAGCCACGGCCGAAGCCTCCCACCAGCCAGACTTGGACTAATTAAGAAAATCTCAATCTGCCCAGCCGGGGATCGAACCCAGGACCTCCGTTTTGTAAATCCACCGAGCCGTCTAAAATGTTTGTAAACCCATGTTTCTAATAAAAAAGTTTCAATTCAGAGGTCATATAATGTTTTTTATAAATTTTTCGGTGCAATATTAAACCAAGAGCGTGTACCTTGAAACTTCATACATTTTTTAAAACTCAATGTTTGTCAGCCCATGCTCCTACAATCGTAAGTGGGTAAGTACAGTACGTAACTGAGGAGTTTGGACCATCATGCTTTGGAAGGAGTTTCAAGTGACCAGAACCTCAATTATTAATCAATAATGTAAAGAGGAATGCCCACCAGCCAATTTATTAATCCCAGGGATCGCAACCCCCTTAAAAAGTATAATATGATGTGTAATTTTGTATTTGGTTAAATAATTGGCTTACTCATTAGAAGTATGTATACATATGTTTCTTTAAGGGAAATCTTACCACCCTACCGACAAAGACGTACCGCCAAGCGATTTAGCGTTCCGGTACGATGTCGTGTAGAAACCGAAAGGGGTGTGGATTTTCATCCTCCTCCTAACAAGTTAGCCCGCTTTCATCTTAGATTACATCATCACTTACCATCAGGTGAGATTGTAGTCAAGGGCTAACTTGTAAAGAATAAAAAAAAAAAAAGCGGCGAAGTAACATCTGAAGATGTATTATTTTTTTTACTGTTGACAAACAATAAAACGAACAAAACAAACCAATCACAAATCTTCAAAAAATGTTTTATCACTCGGACTGTATGGTCAATATCTGTTTGTTGGGACAAATTAAAGATGATTTTTTTTTAATTTTATCGATAAAGTAATGATGTCATTATGAATGTAGAATAATCAAGATTTTTTAGATATAAGAAAATTGCGGGGTGGTTAGGTTAGGCCAGGGCCGGGGATGGGTATTCCCTTTTTTATATTTGCTTTTAGATAATACGACAAATCATTGTAAAAAAATAAAAAAAATAAAAATGGTTTATTTCAGTAACATTAATCAGTAACAAAAAAAAGCTGGAGTCTTCTTTTAAGAGTTGTAAACTCCTGTGACAGAAGACTCCGCCGTTCCATAACAAGCAGTAATATAATTTTTTAAATCAATCATAGTGGGTAAAAATAAAACTAATAAAAACATGTGTATGTGTATGTGTGGGTGTGTGTGTGTGTGTTAGTGTGCATAGTTGGGCACCGTTAATCAAATAGTTAACTTCGTTAATCGTTAATCCGCTACAAAACAAGTTAGCTTCGTTAAACGTTAAACCGTTACATTCCGGAAGAATTAACGCAAGTTAACGTTAATCGTTAATCCGTTAACAGGACTGTGTAATAATACATTTTTATATCATTGTATGAGATCACCATTGGATAAATAAAGATGAGCACCGGGGAAAAGTGCCATAATTTGTTTTTTGTTGATTTTATCTATATATATTTAACATAAATATAGTAATTAGTTGATTTCTTTGAAAAAAAATCATTCATCATTTCTTTCTTGTCTGAACCTGTTTTTCGCGTCGCGCCGTAAATAGTAGGCATTGGATTAACGATTAACGGACTTATGCATATTAACGGAAGTTAACGGGTCCGTTAACATTTTTAAATGTTAACTTAAAAGTTAATCCGTCAATCAAAATGTTAACTTCGTTAATTAACGATTAACGGATTAACGAGTTAATGCCCAGCTATGTTAGTGTGTGCGTGCGTGTGTGTTAGGTTAATCTTGTACTCGTATTATGTAATAGGCTTCAGTAGAGATTCAACTTCTTCATAATTTTGTGTTAATAAGTATTCTTTAATATTTTTTGCAAGTATATAAAGATTGTCATTGTCCCCAAACGCAAGACAAATAACTTCGAGGAAACCCTTCAAAAAAGACTTCAATCACCGGTATGCAGATAATATGCGTAAAGCAAGCAATAATGACTGGACCATTTTACCTGCCCAGTCAACCTGGCCGATATTAATTGACCTAATTTAGTAACACAACATTAAGGTCACCCATCAAACAGTCGACCCCAGTCAACAATACCAAAAAGTTTGGTGCAAAAAATGTTTTTATGTACTACGCTCATAAATCAAAAGGAGAAACAATCACTTACGGCTGGTCGTAATTGATCTATGGAGTTCGATGCTTCTTAGTCAATGATATTTTATACTTCAGATACGACTAGCGCATCAAAACTGAAGCGGACAAAATGTGTAAAATTGACTTAATTTCATTTCATCATCATCATAATATCAGCCGATGGACGTCCACTGCAGGATATAGGCCTTTTGTAGGGACTTCCAAACATCACGATACTGAGCCGCCTGCATCCAGCGAATCCCTGCCACTCGCTTGATGTCGTCAGTCCACCTGGTGGGGGTCTACCAACATTGCGCTTTGTAGTGCGGGGTTGCCATTCCAGCACTTTGGGACCCCAATGTCTTTGTAGATGGACCAACAAAATAATTTAATTTAGTTTCTTAATAAACAACGAACGTTATTGAAACAAATAATACTTAAATTTCGTCTACAATATCGAGTTGTGTGTTCAGGAAGTGTAAAAACTGTATATACCTACATAAATAGGTACCTATATCATGGAATAAAAGACAAAATTGATGTATAGCTAAATTTGGGACATTTTTTGTGGTGATTTTGTAGGGACGTAACCTATCTATAGTATAAAATTATCATTGTTCTTAGGAACATTGTTCTCTTATTAGGAGACGGGATGTAAATACCCAAAGACACTGCTTCAAAGCAGGTTGGCAAACTTACGAGAATGTTTTACATATTATAACACATTTGCTCGTAAAGTATCTCTTATTTCACCAATTTCAATATCGTAATGTATCTAATTACGTATATGTGCCGTAATGTAATATAAAACCTTTATCATCCGTCTAAAAACGAATGGTGCTTTTTAAAATCTTAGCAAAGAGTTTCTATGTCAGAAAAGTGCTCAACATTTTATGAATAAAATTAACTTTGTGAGGTAAAATATAATAAATAAATATTAAATTCTTTCATTTTTTAATTGACAATAAATGACACCCATTTATAATTAACAGATACCCAAAAATATTAATTTTATTTATTAGTAATAGTAGCTGTTTTTGGTGCATTTGCCAAAAAAAAATGACAAGCGTGTCAAAATGTCATATGGAAAACAGGCAAAGATGCATATTCATTTTCAGAAAGTGTGTTCAAAGTGTGTTTCCTCGCAAATGTGTTATAAAACGTCGTATGACATACGTGCGCTTTGATAACTAATGCCTCTGCTTCTTTACTATATCTCTCGCCTTCGGCTCGAGCTCTGCAATATTGCAATATCGCCTCGGCTGTAATTTTCAACTTGTGCGGTAAGTTGAAAATTACAGCCGAGCCGATTATATCATAATGTACTACTAACGATCATTCATCCCATCATTCATTTTTACAACCCAATTTCGACTCGCTGTTGAGCATGGTCTTTTTTCAAGGGCAAAAAATAAATCCCTGGCCTCCCGTTTTTGCTTTTGCGAGGGCACTACCGTGCCCCTAGATTTTCATCTCACTACTCCAAAATTAATGACGTCAAGGTGTTGGAATATATAGGAGATGAAATGACTAAAATTGATACTGGTTTCATCAAAAAACGTGAATAAACGCATCGAAAAACGCAGATAAAGACCCTGACATCGCTCAACAGGATAAAGACAAACTTGATATCGATGTTCAAAACAGAAACTAAGTAACCTACCGAATGCATGGAAAAATTACCCCACAATTTACATTTACATACTTTTTTTATCTGTTTATCTGTCTGTTTACGCTAATCTCTGAAAAAAGACGCCTATTTCAGCTAGTATTATAGTAGTGTGACGTGTTATAAAATATTAACAGACTAGCGGAAAATGACATATATCTAGTGTGCATTCATAAACATTACACAAATGAAGTGTATGAATGTGATGATAGGCCATGTAAAAATAATTTACATAGTACACCTAGCAAACAAAATATAAATTACAAGCAAACAAACCTTTTTTCTAAAATTCTTATATTTGTCCCATTTCCAATATTTCCAAATGAACGTATTTAGTGCTTTTTACAAGCAGATTAAGGTTGACGTGGAGTAACGTATAGGCTTTGTTCCATTGATAGCTGACGTACGGAAAAAGTTAATATCAACTGTTCACGCGAACGTAAAACACGTAAAAATTAAAATGTAACAATCACGAAATGTATAAATAAGTACGTAAAATACAAATGGCATTAAATACCACCTTCTTTATTGAAGAAGGTTAAATTTACGAACCAGCTGTGTATAACGAAAATACGAATAATTATTATCACACATACATCAAATATTCGCGAAACCTTGAACAATACAAAGGCTTGACATATGAAACCTACCTTATACTCGTCACACCGATGTCTTCGGTCTTCTCTATCAGATAACGTCGGATTCAATAATTGTTTGGTGTTTACCTAAATTCGAAACGACGCGAGTTTATTTCGAAAACACGTCCAACCGCGTCGGGGTTCGGGTCGCGAATGAATGAATCAAGGGATGCTCGAGGGCGGGGTTGAGTTAGATAAGCGGGCGGAATTTGAGAGCCTTCATGAAGTTTTATTACAGTGCGTGGAAACGACGTTTCAACTTGGGCGGATTACTGAAAACTCCAGCTAGCCTATGAAGATAAACTTGCCAGCTTGTAGAGGTTGCTCGCAGTGGGATTCTGTATGGGGGGAGAGATTTTACAAATTTTCGCTTAACTCGGATATGTTTTGGAGTACGTTCCATTAAAATCTTGGAGGATAAAGTTTGTCGCCCACAATACATTTTGCGAGAAATTTGCTACTAGAAAACGGTTTTAAAGTGTTTCTCGAAACAGTTTTCGTGGAACAATTTTCTAGCGAAGTGGTAGTTATTTCCTATTCGACGTTCCATGTCGGTCCATAGGTTTGACCTATGATTGAGCTAGAAAATTTCTTTGTTTTTTACTCTCACCTATTTATTTGTCCTTTTTTTTAATTTTTAACAATGTTAATAATACTAAACACTATTAAATTAAAAAAAAAAATCAAAAATCAATCCCGCTGTGTGACTTTTGAGTGCCCAAACAATTAGAGAGAAAATGTTTAGTCGACTATTGTTGTTCCGATAGTTGTTTAGTCAATGATCATAAAGCGAAAAGCTTCGACCAACACCTTAAGAAGCTTTTGCTTAACTGTTGGATCAAGGGTCGGATACAGAAGGCCAGATTCTTCAGACCGCGTATATTGTCTGGAGGTTCCTCACTCTGGAGCCCTGACTACCGGTTGGGCACTCAAATGTCCCGCAACGGGAGGGCTGGATGTTTTTAACAATTTTTAACAATGTTTTGTAATTTTATAATCATAGTTAAAGATAAAAAGTGCATATTAAATAAAATAAATAAATTACTGTTATAATTAAATGCTGGAACACGAAAATCAGGATAACAAAGTGGACAGTCACCTTAACATCTAATATGAATACCACACGATCCTTGTAAGCAAAGCATATTTAATAACGTATTATTAAAAGCAATAATATACTCGTACCATCTAATATGGGGCGTAATACTTTAATAATATGCTAGGGCATGTCTACCATTTTAGTAAATTTATTGCCAGACGCACGCGTCTTTACTTGTATAGTACAAAGACAGCAAACTGTATGCCCGATTTTATTTACATTATTTTTGGAATAACACCCCTCTATGCAATTTTAAAGACGTATTCACGTCAAAGCGGGTTGAAAGTTTTTAGAATTTATTTCGTTCATGTTTCAAGTTAAATATATTTTCGTAAAAGGGTTAACGGACTAATGTGAGATACAAAACGTACAAACAAACTTTACACCGATTTTTACGCGGACGAAGTCAAGGGCGTCCGCTAGTACTTCTATAAAAACAGAATATTCCACCATATGTTGTTTTGTTATAAAATTAAGCAGTGTTTTTAATGAAAAGTCTCAGGCTTCTTGACTTTCCAACACTTCCAACTTCCAAATTTATACAAACCTTAGATAAATCATAATATACATATAAATAATCCGTTTAGAAGTTTCGAGTTTATCGCAAACAGACAGAAATGACGAAGAGGTTTTTTTTATTCTGTACAAGTTAGTCCATTACTACAATATCCTTGTCACGACGTGTCACATGGCTCCAAGCCCTGGCCCGTCGATTTTCTTTCTACAAATGCTAACGGTTTGAAAACTGACACTTTCATAGACTTTTATGCATAGTGTCTACCAGTGGCGAATGATGTCATTTAGATGACTGTCCCAAAAACATAAAATTCATATATTGTGATACAAACTCCTGTTTCTCACAAATCTAGAAACAGTATAACAATGAATGTACATAGATTTTCAAAGGTAACCCGACAGGAATAGTTTGTTTGTTTGAACGCGCTAAGCAGGAACTACTGGTTTAATTTGAAAAATTCTTTCAGTGTTAAATACCCCATTTATCGAGGAAGGCTATAGGCTATACATTATCCACGTATTCCTACGGGAACGAGAACCACGCGGGCGAAACCGCGCGGCGACAGCTAGTGTATCTATATAATGTTCTATGATCAAGCCCCCCGTCCTCTAAAACTGCACCCGGGCTACCACCCCTCCTAGGGGCTGCTTTTATGTGATCAAAATATTAATATTATGGATTATATGCAGAATATTACACGCTAAAGCTCAAAGGAACGGTGCAGGCATATGTGATTAACTTTTAGAAGTTTAATTACTATATGGCGCACAAAAGGCTTTGATGTTCACCCTAGATTAAACAAACGTAATTAAAATTTAATATTTAATTTTGATTACGTTTTAAATGTAGTTAAAATGTAGTTCGAAGAGCTTATGGACGTTGGAATGGCGACCCCGCACTAGAATGCGCAATGTTGGTCGACCCCTCACCAGGTGGCTGCGACATCAAGCGAGTCGCAGGGATTCGCTGGATGCAGGTGGCTCAGTATCGTGATGTTTGGAAGTCCCTACAAAAGGCCTATGTCCTGCATTGGACGTCCATTGGCTGATATGATGATGATAACGATTTAATTTTGTAATTTACTTTTGAAAACTTTTTTTCAGTGATTCTGACAACTCTACCCAAGACTCGAACTTAGAACCTCGTCATCCGAAGCCATATAGGCTAACCACTGGACCAACGAGGAATGAATTTGTACTCCTCATATTTTCATACTGGGTGCCTAATATGATGGCATCCGTGACGCAGTGGTAGGCGCGGTGGGTTTACAAGACGGAAGTCCTGGGTCCGATCCCGGCTGGGCCGATTGAGGTTATCTTTATTGGTCCAGGTCTGGCTGGAAGGCTTCGGCCGAGGCTGATTACCACCCTACCGACAAAAACGTACCGCCAAGCGATTTAGCATTCCGGCACGAGGTCGTATAGAAACCGAAAGGAGTGTGGATTTTCATCCTCCTTATGTTGATCTTCTAACAAGTTAGCCCGCTTCCATGTTTGATTGCATCATCACTTATCAGGTGAGATTGTAGTCAAGAGAACTAACTTATAAAGAATAAAAAAATCGATGCTTAGAGTAAACTATAAACAAAAGCGAACTATTTAAGGTTAATACTAAAATTATTCGAAATTAAATCAAGCTCAGAGCTAGCGGATGCCTATCTAAATGTGGCCAGACATATTAATGAAAATAAACAATACCTAGATGGAACAAAGGTTCTGACCTGATTCCATTTAGGTGTATGAGTTATGTAGGTGTTACAATAATGTTGTGGTAACCTAGGTGTAAAGTATACTAATTTTAATAACTAATAAGCTACGTATGAATAAAATGCACTCGTATATTTTGACTAGCTGACGCCGCGCGGTTTCACCCGCGTGGTGCCCGTAGGAATATGGGGATAATATATAGCCTATAGCCTTCCTCGATAAATAGGCTATCTAACACTGAAAGAATTTTTCAAATCGGAACAGTAGTTCCTGAGATTAGCGCGTTCAATCAAACAAACAAACAAACAAACTCTTCAGCTTTATAATATTAGTATAGATTACATTGGCCCTGTTTTTTTAAGTTTATAAAGTTACCAGATTTACACGAATGTATTGTTGCATAAACAGAGCGTGACATGTTATGACTTCACTGAAATATACAAAAAAATCCATACCCATCCATGGCAGTCAGGGTTCTAAAGCGAGGAACCTCCTCACAAGTCTAAAGGATTTCTGCTTTCTGTATTCGGAATATATTTTGACGGCCTCCGTAGCGCAGTGGCATGCGCGGTGGATTTACAAAACGGAGGTCCTGGGTTCGATCCCCGGCTGGGCAGATTGAGATTTTCTTAATTTTTCAGGTCTGGCTGGTGGGAGGCTTCGGCCGTGGCTAATTACCACCCTACCGTCAAAAGACGTACCGCCAAGCGATTTAGCGTTCCGGTACGATGCTGTGTAGAAAACGAAAGGGGTGTGGATTTTCATCCTCCTCCTAACAAGTTAGCCCGCTTCCATCTTAGACTGCATCATCACTTACCATCGGGTGAGAATGTAGTCAAGGGCTAACTTGTAAAGAATTAAAATATCGGTGCATAAATAACGGAATAATTGCTGGACATACATAAAAAAACACATACATACAGCCGAACGTAGAACTTCCTCCTTTTGGGAATCGGTTAAAAATTACATCTTGTGGTGCTGATGTCCTAATTTTAATAGTCAGGTAGCATTATGCTGAGCTGGGACCATTTTCTGGGTTATGCCACACATCGCAAAGTTTATCCTGGATGACCTGGTGTACTGGAGATATTGTTATGTGTAGCATATTTCGAAATAAACGCATTTTTCTTCCTTTTTTTCTTTCTTTCTCGTCTCTTGAGCCTTTTGAAAGTTGTACCAGCACCCGATATAAAAAGTAAAAGTTAATTTATCGCGAACTAAGTCGTAGGTATCGTCTAGTAAAAGTATGATACATATTAATAGGAATTTCTTATGGATCCCATCGAGGAACATCAAAGAGACTTTTTCAAAGAGCCGATATATTTTTAGTGCCATATGTTAGTGCCGAGTGTAAATAATGTGCCATCGACAGACTGTTAATATAAAGTGTTATGTGTATGACAGCTTATTTGTATGATATAAAAATGGTTATATTCATTTTACTGCCTTCTTGGTCCAGTGGTTGGATGGTTTTGGACCGCGAGGTCCTGGAGTTCGAGTTCTCTCGAGATATTGAGGCTACCTTTTTTTCATGTGCCTCATACAGTAGGTACGTTGAGTGGTCGGCCACTGACGATCAAGTAATCTTACATGCCTGTAGCGACAAATTGATCGTGATCGTAATTATGGTCGCAATAGGCATGGACATCGCTACAATCGGCATCGCGACCAACGCAGGATCAGTTTTATCGGACGTCAAGTCGTTAGCGCTGCAGGCATGTGAGATTACTTGATCGTCAATCAGTAGCCGACATTATTACATTCATTTATCTATTATTGACAAATCAAATAAACAAAATCAAATAAACCCTCAACCCGCCAACCTGCATTGGGAAAACTTCGTTGTTTTAAGCTTATGTTACCTGTCTTATAAGATGGGAAGCTTGAACCCGTAGTGATGGGAAGTTAAAATAGGTTGTTAATTCCTAGTTAGCTCATCCAAATCTGCTTAGTAATAATCCAATTAAGCGTCACAGAAGAAATTCATTAGATATATAAATATTAGGCTTAGTTTTCAAGTATTTTGGAAACGTCAAGGTTTACCATATTTTAGGAACATTAAATTTTAGTGTAGGAACATTAAAATGTAACAATATCTGTATATGACCACATTCTGGCAATAAATAATTTATGATTATGATGATTATGATTTTGTAAAGTCTGTACCACCGATTCGGAAGGCAGGTTCTGCTGAGAAGAGCCGCCAAGAAACTCAACAGTTGCTCTTGTAAAAAATCATTACAATTGCTTTTAATTAATTACTTCTTCTACTTCCTGTGTGAGACTGCTAAACTATAGCCGTATTTTAGCTTCGCCGTTTTCAGTTATAAAATTTAGCACTTAGCAGCTCTATAAATAGCTAAGCTAAACTGCAGCTAAGCAGGCCTGTACACACGCAGTAAAGCTATTAATATGTCCAAAATAACACATCCAATAACATCAAAGTCCCCATAAACTGCTACATAAACATATTACGTAACGCGCAAATCAATGAACGATTTTAGAAATGATGTCTGAACAGTAAACGGAATCGATGTGAAACGTACGCAGGCCATTCGATTACAAACACTCGATATGTTTATGATACTCGTATTTAGGTCCATAAGGCCTGCACACACTAGGCGAGTGGCCTGAGTCTCAGAGGAGACGCCCTTAAAGAGTCGTTCCGCCCATTGATTACTTTATACTATAGACAGGTTACATGCCTACAAAATAACCGCAAAAAGTGATCCGAATTTAGCGACCATTGAGCACAAACATGCACAATTTTGTGTTTTCTTACATTATATATTTATGTATCTATAGTTTTTACACTTCCTAAACACACAACTCAACATTGTGGACGATATTAAGGTATTATGTGTTTAAATAGCTTTCGTTGTTTGATAAGCGACGAAATGAAATTAACACAATTATGCACATTTGTCTGCCTCAGTTTTGATGCGATATTGCCATATCTCTAGTATAAGCAGTTTGTAAACAACTCAATGTTACCAAATAATTGTGGACCTTATGTCACTAATAGGTCCTCCGTGCAAGTCACAGGCCTGTTACACACTTGACGAATGAAAAATGACATGCAGCAAGCCAAGTAACGCAGCCACACCACTCTCTACCTACTTCCCACGCCACTCGTGCAGTGTGGCAGACCCTTTAGCTAGAATACATAATCCTTGTTAAACAGAGAGAGAAACATTACATATGAACTTAGTATGGCCGGCCCATTATATTGCAATGGAAATAGTAATCGTTATACGAGTACAATCCCTTTATAATCGATTTGTGATTAAGTGCCCATAAAACTGAATACAGTTCCAGTATTTACACGATGTACGCGATTTCACGCAGAATCGATTTGACGTATTGACATACAGTGCGTGTTTATTATCGTAATGGAATAGGGGTGATGACAGTTTTTTAAATTGTATATAAATTAAGAGTATGCTAAAGCAATTTTGTAAAAGTAATAAGGTATCTGTGATCATTACTTTCGGCGCTCGTTTATGTTTATAGTTCATGTATAAAAAATGTCACTTTTAATGTGAGGAAGCTAACTAAAACTGTATGAATTTTCATCTAATTACGATAAAAGATTTTGAAATTTTATAATCTAAATTTTTTTGCAAATATCCAGACAGATCTTTGCTTTTTATGTATAAATTAGTTAACATTGACCTTACTTACCCGAATGTATCATTAAAATCAATATATTCAAACCTAGTCATCATCCCCATTGTATTATTACGAGTCGGTATCAACCCATATTCGGCTCACTGCTGAGCTCGAGTCTCCTCTCAGTGTGAGAGGGGTTAGGCCAATAGTCCACCACGCTGGCCCAATGCGGATTGGCAGACTTCACACACGCAGAGAATTAAGAAAATTCTCTGGTTTCCTCACGATGTTTTCCTTCACCGTTTGAGACACGTGATATTTAATTTCTTAAAATGCACATAACTGAAAAGTTGGAGGTGCATGCCCTGACTGGATTCGAACCACAACCTCCGAGTAACAACCTTATTACGAGTAACTGGCGGAAACCTTAAGTTGTATTAATTAATATCGATATATTTTGAACCCGTATTCCATGAACTAAGCGAAATTAATATTGTTTATATTAAATTTGATATGAGTGAACTACTCTATTAAACAGCCAACCACGCTCAGACCAGACCCCATCGATGCTTCTTGGCGACAAAATGAAGCAGGCAGTACAGCATTCCCAAAGGAGCGCTATTACGAAGAGTTATATGCTACTTCAGGCATCGATATTAATCCTTCAGAACGATGTTGGGGCTCCCGCGGTACTGTAGTGCATCAGCTATGTTTGCGTATGGAAGAACACACAGCTTTTCTACAGTCGTACGCAAACGAATTACATCGCTGTTGAGCAGGGTAAGGAGGAGTACCAACACCTTCCTGAAGGTGGTTGTTGACAATTTCAACTGCTCCATATTGAGGCACTGGGTGTGTACTCATATATGTGTACCCGGTGCATCAGTAAGGCGAGGCAGATATTTAAATTAATTTTAGCTTTAGTATTAGTATTAGTATTTTGTATTTCGCACTAACATAGATAATAAGCTAATAACTACTAACACTATATGGGTCAATGGCCTGAACTAAACAGATTTTATTTTATTTTATTATTTTTATTATTTTAAATCGTTAGATGGGCCCCTCCATACTAAAGAACGCACAATTTTATGTCATTACCACTAATAAACATAAAAACGTGCACGCACTTCTTATCTTAGTACGTAACAAGAGCATGCTGTGAGTGGACATGGACTTGAAAAAATATTTACTGTTTTTTTTTATTTTAATCCCTTCGTGTTCATTTTGGTAGTATAAAAACACAAGCCACAACATGAATAAAGAGAAATGTGTTACAAGTGATGACGTACTCAATGTGCGAAAACCAATGAAAATTCCGCGACGCTTTGAGGCCCATCTAGCGATCTACGATCGATGACTACAGGACAGTTAGGATTTATTAATTACACAAATAAAAATGAAACTATAGATAATACGCAAAAATCCTTCACGGTGTCTTGTGCCCAAGTCCTTCGTCGGCAACTCGATATTCTTGTTTTGAATAGACTTGCAACTGGACTCAAGCGTGAAATTATATTAAAGTTAAAGCTATGTTTGAACCATGACATTCTTTAAGAACCTTCATCTTGAATCACTCTATTAAGATATTCATCATCATCATCATTATCAACCCATATTCGGCTCACTGCTGAGCTCGGGTCTCTTCTCAGAATGAGAGGGGGTTAAACCTTAGTCCACCACGCTGGCCCAATGCGGATTGGCGGACTTCACACACGCAGAGAATTAAGAAAAATTCTCAGGTATGCAGGTTTCCTCACGATGTTTTTCCTTCACCGTTCGAGACACGTGATATTTAATTTCTTAAAATGCACACAACTGAAAAGTTGGAGCCTGGAGGTGCATGCTCCGCGCCGGATTCGAACCCACACCCTCCGGAATCGGAGGCTGAGGTCGTATCCACTGGGCTATCACAGCTTATTAAGATATTATGATTATGGATTTTTCATTTCCGTGGATTGATTCTGTCATTCACGTGGTATAGCTCTTTCATTGCCGTGGACGCTCGTTCCATTGCCGTGGCATGAAATTTTTAATCTTCTATATCTCGTTAGTTTTTTCAGGTATCTGCTAGATATTAAGCAAAAAACAAACATTATCAAAACATTAACGTTAGTTATTATTTTTTAGATTTAAAGCATATGTTAATAAATGATATACAGATGGAGCGTACGGAACACGACGGCGTCGTAGACGCTCCAAATACGAAATACGACTAAAAGATTAAAAATTTTAATAAACTTATTAGAATTCACCCATCTATTGTTCTTCCTTCACCGTTTGAGACACGTGATATTTAATTACAATGCACACAACTGAAAAGTTGTGGAGGTGCATGCGCTGAACTGGATTCGAACCTACGTCCTCCGAATCGAAGAGGTCTTCTTTAGGTAATCTGTCATACTACACTATAATCTATTTCATCTCTCACCTATAAAATAGTTCAGGGTTTTCTGAAAATTTTCGACACTCTGCGCCATTTCCTTAATTGAGAATTTCTTTGAATTAAAAAATAATTTTGTCATAGTCTGCCCCAGAAATATTTAGCATTCGAAACTCTGACAAAGCCACACGCATTGAACCACAGAGGCAGTTCAAAATTTCATAATCTTAATTAAATAGAAAGTAAATTGACTGCGCAGGTTCAAAGGTGAAAAGGGTACGCAATAATATAAGTTAGACTGAATTGGTCAGCCATAGGAAGGTCACCGTATTCACGTTAAACAGTAATTAAACCCGCATTACTGAGGGTTGAGCGCGCCGGGATTATTTGATTTAGATTATCAATATTAAGGGTTGTTGAACACAATCATATAATACGTATAATGTAAATACTCTCATTATGTTCAGAAGTCCGTTCATGGCCAAGCCAGAACTTTGCCATTTTGTTAAAGTTGACAAAATTGAAAACTTTTGGCCACCTCTCTAGCACAGCTGGTGTTGTGATGTTTTCATCAGAGGTAGGTACTTACTGGGTTAGATTAAATTCAGAATTTTATTTTTTTCGAAATTTGCTCAGGTCTTGTTTGTTAATAGGCTAACTAGCTTTGCCAACCATTGCTTTTTTTTTTCAACAATTTAATAATGTAAATATTAATAAGTCAAAAATATAAAATAGAAAAGGTACAGTACTAAAAGGACTACCTTGTGAAATACAAAAAAATAATTATATCTGCGAAAGCAATCAAACGAAATACATTTAACGAACTCGTGAAATGGAATTCGCTTTGGAATATAAAACATTAATATTTAAATATACAGGGTTCCAGGGGTACCAAATGTAAAACGAAACAGAGTTCAAAACCAAATAACAGAACAATTGTACCTCTATTTGTAAAGGACAGAACAGTAAATCTCGGAGTAGGTAATTCTGTAGATTACCTCAAATAACAAAACTCTAGAGACTCGAAACATAAAAGCTCTTTTGTAAGATTGCACGTACGAGGTTGACTTTCAGAATGATGTATGACTAAGGGTCATAACTCATTAGAGCCACACAGCACACGTACAGTTAGTATTCTTCTTAAGGACTCTATGAATACGCTCAACTATTTCAACCCCGGAGCGTCAATGGATATATGCGCAATAGTGTCGCCTCGAAGAAAATGAAGTCACTTTCGCTTTCTGTTCGCTTAAATCTTTTGAACTTTTCAACGGATTTCGATAGATTCGGATTTCAGAATCGATAGAGTGATTCAAGAGGAAGGTTTATATGTATAATACATACATATTATTACAACGGAACAGCTGAAAAATCCAATAAATCAAAAGCGGAGACCCAGCGGCTGACGGACCGTACGTTTCGGCTCTGCTAGGAGCGATCGGTGGGCGCGCGGTGTGTCGTATATATATTCTGTCACTTCACTTCACTTTATACTGCCCCACGTTATTACATACGTTATTACATCTACATCCCGTGCAAAGACGGGGCGAGACGCTAGTATTGTATAAAATATTATCTACGTGGAAAGTTTATCCATCGTGGGTCCTATGCGGCTTATATAACCCTGGTTTCAAGTCCTGAGTTGAGCTATAATCAAATATTGAAATTTTCTTCCCGTCATTAAATTCTTAGTAGCAGACCGAGATTGGGAAATTGGTGGTATTTGGAAGGCTCGCTAAGCTGTCGATTCCGGTTATTATTATACGTAAAAGTTTCGAAAATTAATACCCCAAATCCACAAATCCGCATGGTCTTAATTCAAATTACCTATTTTAGATATTACATGACTGTCTGACTAAAGGGAGAGCATGGCTTCACAGTGGGTCATTATATTAAGTCTGTTAGGTAAAGACGGAATGCCCTTGAAAATATCTTATATAACATAATAACAGTAATAAAATCAGTTAGTGTAAACAATTTTATTACCCCTCACCAGACAATATCGTTGTTTACCGCTTTCAGTATTGCTTACTGGTTTACTTGTGTACAAACAAAGTTAGGGTGCTCGTCCAGTAAATTGCGAGCAATTGTATCAAGTATTCTTTCACTCAACTATTGACTAAAAATTCCAGATGCTATTGCACAACGAATTTCTATAAGTTTTTATGTTTAGGTTACTTTGTGACAATGCGTGAAATGTATGCTAAGACGATTACATATTAAAATTGAAAAATCGATGGCTAACGAAACGTTCGATAATGTGTGAAAAACAAGCAATGTAAACATAAATATAATTAACTAAATATAATTGACAGTAATTTTTATTTAATTTCATTTATTTTGCATTTATATCAAAGTCTAATTATTCGACAACTGTCAAAAAATTAGACTTAAATATGTAGGTACTAACCACTAAATCAATTGATCAGCTATAGTTTTAATAAAGCTTCGCTTAACCCTAGCAGAACATGCTTTATAGTATTCCTGATAATAACAGGGTTTTATTAGGAACAAAGAATATTATATTCGAGTACATTTCGGCGCAATCCACGAGTATAGAAAATTAACTTTACAGAAGTCGAAGAATCCTTTTGCATAGTAACATTAAATTAAAGGAGATGGCTGTGAGTTGACGTATCCGAATGTGTTCATTAAGTGACTATAAAGATCATAACTCATAAGAGCGACCCAGCACTCAGCCTATGTAGGCCCCTATGTAAATATCAGTCAGCTTAAAAGTATTCATATCAATGAATAGAGCCAAAGAAAGGTCAAGGTAACACAATCTATATACATGTACTTTTCTCAAAACCTAAGCAATTCGGCTACAAGAGCTAAAAGAAAGTGTTCTCTATTAAAATAGTATCACGGGCCATAAAAATTTATGAACTGAACTGGAAGTAGACGCAAAAACTCTATTCGGGGGACGTTTTCCGAGCCATAAAAATGTCTATTCCTGAATACTTATCATTCATTTCATACGTAATGGTTTCAGAAATTGAATTTCTCGTAGTTATTTTTTATTCATCCAACTGATGTTACCAGTTAACCCCGCCCCGGTTTTCTACAGAATACGAATTAAAAATTAAAATAGTGTAACGTTAAATAGTGACGACCTCCGGTGTGGTATGCGCGGTGGATTTGGTTGTTTGTTTGTTTGTATTGAATAGGCTTAGAAACTACTGAACCGATTTTAAAAATTCTTTCACTGTTGGGACTACACACTTGAGACTGTTGGTTGTTGATACTATCCTTGGGTTTTATATTTTATCACCGTATTCCTATGGAAACAGGAACTACGCGGGTGAAACCGCGCGGCATGGCTAGTATTGTAAAGAGGTAAATTTTGGGAGTTTGTGAGGTTGTATGGAATAATTTCTGGATCTACTACTACTAAATTGTTCTACCAATAAAAGCTGCATGTTCACCGAGCAATATTAATATAGGCTTTTATCCTCGTATTCTCTGTCTCTGGTACAGCAGTTACTATTTCCTTTTGTGACTTTTTAGGGTTCCGTAGCTAAATTGCAAAAACGGAACCCTTATATATTCGTCATGTCTGTCTGTCTGTCTCTCCGTCCGTATGTCACAGCCACTTTTTTCCGAAAATACAAGAGCTATACTGTTCAAACTTGGTGAGTAAATGTATTTCGTGAACCGCATTAAGATTTTCATACAAAAATAGAAAATAAAAAATTTTGGGGGTCCCCATACTTAAAACTGAAACTCTTAATTTTTTTTTCATCAAACGCTGCTAAGGAACCCGTAATGGGCGAGTCCAACTCGCACTTGGCCGCTTTTTTTTTTTAATTCCACCAGACGTGGCGCCAAGCACAGAGAACACTTGTCAACTTAGTCCGCACGAGCTGTACACCCTTGATGTTCTGTCTACGCTTGCAACATAAAAAAAAATTAAATGACAAATTTGACAATACTTAAGTCAATGCCACTTATGTCAAATTGCTGGCAAGCATCGTTTATAAAGTGTTTTCATTTTATTAATAATATTTTCCTTTATTGGTGTATAATTGAGTATTTTGTGTTTTTAGATAATTATTTTTGTTTTTAATTATTCTTTTCGGTTTTCGTCTACTTTTTTATGAAATGTAAGTTTCTAATCTGCCTCATATTTATTCTACTACAGCTGACCGAGCAAACGTTGTTTTGCCCTTATCATTTAGGTATATGAAAACTAGATGTTGGCCGATACCCGGTAATGTACACAAGATTTCATAAAAAATGATTCAACTATTTGGGAGGAGTTTGGGAACAAACAGTATGACAAGAGAATTTAATATATTAACTAGCGGACTAGCGAATCAAGCTTCGTTTTGACATAAGTGCACTTATTCTCTATCCCTACTCTTCCCTTCTATACCTCTACCCCTACCCTACCCCTACCGCTTGACTCTTAAACGTGTGTATGGGAAATAGAAAAGGGTTGTTTTTATGGTTTTCCCGGCATTTATACTAATTTTTCTTACCTTTAAAACCTTCCCTATACCTCCACAAACATTTCAAGATAAGATAAATCCGTTCAGCCGTTCTCGAGTTTTAGCGAGACTAACGAACAGCAATTCATTTATATATATATAGATAAAGATATATATCTGATTAGTAGTTAATATTCTAACCTCTGGGAATGGAAATACTGGCATTCGTCGGTCGCTAGACCCTCGTCGGTTCATCTGCAGGGTACACCACGAGCAGGTGAGGTTGGCAGTTGGGAAGACTGACTGGTACTATGAATATTATTTAAACGGGTACATACCACGATAAAACGACGAGATTTTTAATGTCGATATTGCATGTTGTGTGATAGTTGCATAGATAGTGGTCACGAAGGGACTGAAGTTGCGAGATGCGAAGGTGACATCAGCAGTTAGGGGCAGATCTCGTCGTTTTATCGTGGTATGTACCCGTTTAAATAATTTTCATAATGAACAACCACGAAATAAGTTTAAAATCATGACTAGTACTAGCTTCCCTCTTACAGCCCTAGAAGACCCTAGGATCCCTATCATAAGGAGATAGATAATTTGTTGGTTACTGTTCTAGCTTGTTGTGCCAGTTGTGCTTATGGCAAATTGCAGAGGGCCACAGTTGGTGATGATGAACGTTCTCCGTTCCATGTTCGGGGGGTGCAGCAGCTCGGCGGAGAAGGGGGAGGTCCACGACACGGTGCGACGCGTCTTCGGCAACGAGCTGGTATTGAAAGACAACACTGACAAGCAGAACCAGTTAGTATTGAAAACAAGCAGGCGTTACTTTGCTGTCGGGATGCGAAAGTGCCTGCTTTTGCGATGCTTTCCCATTCCTATAGGACAAAGGTAGCTCCGCTGGGTTTAGTATTCTGGTCTTCTTCTGGTCACACTTGGCCACTAAGGGTTGGCCATTGTATTGTAGTGCTGGTCCCCTCTGGAGTCACTTCAGTCAACCGAGCTCGCTCCAGAAGCTTAGCAGGCCGCCCAGGTCGGCGAAAGCCTCATGAAGTGTTGCTGAGGAGCCAATGTGTGCTGCGCTTTGTTCTCACACCCTGTGTATCTAAGCACATCATATCGGTGTTTCTTCTTCCTCCATGCATGCTCTGCACAGTGGACTGTCGGTTATACCTAGAACTGAAAGTGCCCTGTGATTAGTTCGAATAATAACTGTTTTATTAGTGGTCTGGTGTCAGCGAGTCCCACGTCATACCCGGCCGTAAAATGACAGTTCTGCTTGTCACTCTACGGTCGGGATGCGTAAAAGTATTTGCCCGCGTCAAAAATAAGGCGCTACTTTGCCAAAAATCATTATAAATAGTGTCTTATAAGGCTGAAGGCGTGCCCGCTCATTCTCTAACTTTAATTTAGCTATCTAATATAACTAACATCAAATCAATATCAACCGTATTGTTCGTGTTCCGTAAAGTCCATTGTTAACAAAAATCACTATGTCAACTGGGCAATAACTGGTGAAACGTGCGTAGACTCTACGCCTAGAAAATCCTTTACGCCGTAGAGCTTTCGGATCTGGGCGACGTTGTTGGTTCGATTCGTCTAGTTTTCTTTTCACGGCTAATAATTTTCATCGGACGAATTTTCAGCTTGATCCATCGATTTATTTCATATTGATCTTGAGAATCAGAATAGAAAATCCGAAAAATCAAAATTTACGGTTGTTCTTTTTGTGTTTTGCCAAATAAAATCTCTTTCTTTCTTCTTTCTTTCTTCTAGGAGAGCCAAATATGTGACACACATACAAGAGAACCTTTCAAAGATATTGGATTCAAAAACTGTCCAGAAATCAAAATCAACAAAAAAGCACGCACCAGTGACACCAGATGTAAGTACATATTAATATATAAACGAATTTATTTACCTACCAGTGGCGAAGGATGGAATTTTGATGAAGATACACCGTCCCGTGAAAAAAGGAAATTCATATCGCGTGATTCTCCACAACTCCTCCAAACTCCTATTTCTCATACAATATATTCATAACAACAATGAATATGTATGTATGGATATACAAAAGGTAACCCGGCGCGAATCGGCTTGTATGAACGCTTCACCGCTGATACCTACCTAAAACGAGAAATCGGCTGTAAAATCAAAACATAATAAATCAGTTTGTTATAAAAATTAATAGATTTGAATTCAGTTTGTATGTTTTTATCCGACTGCAGAACGATTTACATGTTTTTGACCATACTATTTTAAAAAATACGAAATTGGTAATTACTTTTGTTTGATACAACAAAATTTGAGGCAGGTATCTTTTTTTTCAGAATACTGATGCTATAGACGAAAGACCCGGCCGTCTAGGACCTAAACTTGTAGTTTTCGATGCATTGACAGGTAATATTATAACTATAAACGAAAGATTCAATGTCATATAAATATTGTCAATTAACATTAATATACAGGCGTACGACTGCGTATAAATAATAATTTCTGTCACAGTATTTATAAGTTATGTCATAATCATGGGCATAGTGACCATTATAGTCATCAAATATTAATAGCTGACTGATGGAAGAACATTATTAATAACCCATATTCGGTTCACGATTGAACGCGAGTATCCTCTCAGAATGCGAGGGGTTAGGCCAATAGTCCACCACGCTGGCCCAATGCGGATTGGCAGACTTCACACACATAAAGTATTGAGAAAATTCTCAGGTATGCAGGTTTCCTCAGGATGTTTTTCCTTCACAAAAAATTTAAAAGTTGTGTGGATGAATGTTACTTTTTTACGCACTACACTAATGGAAGTCCATTGTATGATGATGATGATGATAAAAACTATCGGGTGGGTCGTGCCCACCTAAGAATGGACCTGTGCCCACCCTAGGATCCCGATATGGAATTCTATTATGATACTAATAATAGACTTGATGTCGGGGGCCAGGCCCAACCTAGGAAATAATCCTAGATACGCCAATGATCATAGACCGTAGACAAACTATTTCTATGTTGCTAAGAATTTGCGCTACAGGTACTGGAAGGCTGGTCCTCGTTGGTGACGAGCGAGTGAGCGTGCAGGGTCTGTCCAACTTCGCGACCATCCGGGCGACGGCGTGCGTGTACGCCGGCAAGTGGATATATGAAGTGCAATTGGGCACTAAGGGCATCATGCAGGTCAGATACGTCAATACAAGGCCGGTAACAATGTGGCCCGTTGATTCTCTTCCTACAAACTCTAAAGATAGCATTTCTATCTTGGCGACCGCGCCCTGCGACCGTGACCTGCGACCGTGGCAATGTCAGTGCGTTTATATAGAGCACTAAACAAAAATGGTCGCGCGACGCGGTCTCGGGCTTTGTTTAGTGCTCCATATAAATTCATACTAAGCAGGTCGTGAGGGACGTGATAGCCCAGTGAGAGACGTGATAGCCTAGTGGATATGACCTCTGCCTCCGATTCCGAAGGGTGTGGGTCCGAATCCGGTCCGGGGCATGCACCTCCAACTTTTCAGTTGTGTACATTTTAAGAAATTAAATATCACGTGTCTCAAACGGTGAAGGAAAACATCGTGAGGAAACCTGCACGCCAGAGAATTTCTTAATTCTCTGCGTGTGTGAAGTCTGCCAATCCGCATTGGGTCAGCGTGGAGGACTATTGGCATAACCCCTCTCATTCTGAGAGGAGACTCGGGCTCAGCCGTGAGCCGTATATGGGTTGATAACGACGAGTGGGTCGTGCGACCCGGTCGCGGTCGCAGGTCGTGGTCGCAAGTCGCGGTCACCAAGATCGGAATCGGAACCTTTACGCTTTAAAAACTAAAAAATGTGTGGCAATGAAAGATCCAATCGATAACTTGTTCAGTTCAGTTGTAGAAAGAGAAACGACACGCCACATTACACATATGGGCTACAAGCCCATAACCTGTCACTGGTCATGATGTCATGCTTATATGATACTAGTACGTAAAGAGCTCTATTCTTCGAGTGTAAACGACGTTCTGAAAAGGGGTCAATGAGAAAAAATATTTTCAATTATCAAATTCATTCATGCAACCTTTATTCATCAAAACAAGTCAGTGTACCTAAAATGGCCGCTCTCAGTTAGATACACCGAACGCACTGTTCACCCAATTAACCCCGTACCGGTAGAGCTAATTGGACGGGAGGGGAGTAATTGAGATGAGGTCGGCCGTACTCTGGCGGCTGACGGTGAAATATTGACGCTGACATACTTCGATACCTATTAAATAGTTAAAGGTTTGAACATTGTAGCAAAAGGAGATGGTCCAAAATTGTATGGAGCCCAGGATCAGTCATTGTACCCTGGGGGAAATAAAAGAAGATATTATTTTTAACTATTTTTGATTTTGATTTTGATTGACAAATCTACGAATTTACTTTAATTCTTTCGAAATAATATATATTCATTCTCTCCCAAGAAATGCAACACTTTAACGTGTAATAATCACGGATTGATGACGTTTTCAATGCAGTAGTCGATTTGACGTTTGCTGTCAATTGTCATGCCATAGTCGTTTTAAGGGCGCCATCTTGTTATAACTCAAAAACTTGGGTTTTAATTTTATTTATTTCTTTTTATTTAGTTAGATTTATTCACTTAATTAGATTTTAATAAAATCCTTATATTTATTAAATTTTAATGATACGGGGTACAAGAGTGGACCTGAAATGGACCATCTCCTTTTTCATTTAGTAAAGCGTAGCGAGCTCAGTGTAGTGAGAGAGATGGCTTAACGGATCGAGTGGGAGAGAATCGCAAAGTCGATTGCGCATGGCGACGCGTCGCCACACCGTACATGCATATAGACTGTATATATACCATCATATAGCGTAGCGACGCGTCGCCACGGCATGCGTCGCCACGCCAGAAATCGGTTTTACGTGCGACTATAATAGATGTTTCACATCAATAATTTGTACAGATTTCTTTTGAGTCAGTCAATCAGTCATTTATGATGTAATTATACGGTCAATCATTATTAATTTTAGCCTTTTTATAGCCTACTGCAGGACGCAGAGGCCTTATCACAAGCTCTTAAATAACCTCGTTATTGATACAAGCTGGGAGGAGGGTAGTTCATCAAAAGTTATTACTAACCAAATGTTTTTTTACTGATGTGGCCGCAAAGTTTGATTTTAGGAGAATGAATTGTATCATCTATGATAAAGACTGTTAGGATAAAAATATTTATTTAGTTAGAAGAATAGGTAATTACAAAAAATTTAATGTGATGAATGACATCTCACCATAGTTTTCCTTAAACAAGTTAATTGAAAATGAATAATAAATTACGTCAATTTCAAAATGAATAATAATATCACAAGTGAAATGATTTACAATATGAAATCTTGAATTTTCGCGGAACCCGCTAAAGTACCGCTGATCTAAACTAATCTTCTGTCCTAGATCGGCTGGTGCACTTCATCATGTCAATTCTCCGTGGACACAGGAGTGGGAGACACGGCTCACTCATACGCGTACGACGGAGGCAGGATTCGGAGATGGAACGTTGCCACCTCGCCGTACGGTCAGGCGTGGCTGCCCGGTGACGTCATCGGCTCCTGCATCGACATGGATAAGGGTACCTTGGAGTATTACCGGTAATCTATACTTCTATAGTAATGTTATATAGAGGTAAAGTTTAATTTAATTATTAAGGGGTAATCTCCGGAAATACTGAACCGTTTTTGAAAATTCTTTTACCAATCGAAAGCCACGTTTCTTGTGAGTTTCCTGTGGTATCTTTTACCCCCGTATTCTAACGGGAACTACGCGGGTGAAACGTCGTGGCGTCTGTTAGTCCTTGAATAAAATTATTTATCTTTCTCAGCTTATTTTAATGAAAGGTAACAGGGGAGGAATTTACGCGAAATATAAGCGCACGCTTCTCCAATGCTGGTAGGTAGGTAGGTATAGAATAATAATGTTTGAATTTCTAACAATTACTATCAAATAACAGATAATGCTCGATACCGTTAACGTGGTCCCCGGGGTACGGGAGTACCCCATCAATTTCCTTCCAGACTGGGAATTTGATACTGTAAATTTATTGAAAGAATGAAAAGTTCAAAGGTCAATTAATTAAAGGAAAATAATTGACCTTTGAAATTTTCAATAATAGAAACGGAACGAAACAAAATTATCAATTATGCATTACAGTTCGTTACAAATGCAATGGTAAGTAATTTATTAATACAGTTTTAACAAAAATGTAATCCTCCTTTATTATGCTCAATATTTGTTAAGATAAGCATTTTTATAAATCGCCATTTTGTTTCTAGAAACGGCCAATCTCTCGGCGTAGCATTCAGTCAAGTCACACGCGGCTCCGGTCTTGCCTACTTCCCAGCTGTTTCACTAGCCATGCAAGAACACCTTTACGCGAATTTCGGACATTTACCATTTATGTAAGTGACGAACACAGTTATTGGAACTAATGGACGTTGGGGTCCTTCGGTGTAGAAATTACTGCATTGAAGAGACCCTTGAAGATTGAACTTCAATGGTGTTTCTCATAGGATTACCACGAAACAAAGTGTCTGGTGACGTCTCGTAATTACGCTCACGAAAATATATAACAATGATTATACTTCATAATTGGATGGTAGTGATCCTGAAACTTTCTGCCTTTGTTACCTACCATTTACGTATGGAGCATGGACTGACAGATTTTCTGCTAATTGTTTGGGTCTCATTCACACATTTCAGGTAGGCTTTCGGAAAGTGAAGTTTGCTGTAGTGACCGTACCGATACGTGTTGTATACGTGTACACGATCAATAACAAAAACTCCTTTTAACCGACTTCAAAAAAAGGAGAAGGTTCTCAATTCGACGCGTATGTTTTTTCCGCCTTCAAATTACTCAGGAGGTAGCACATACGATGTTATTTTTCGCTTTTTAGTTTGTTTTTGTGATTTTGGAGTCGGTTGAATTATTGCAAAAAAGATTTCATTGGAAGTATAAATATAAAAATTCATTACTTCAATTAGGCCGTCAATTTGTATGATTTAATGTGGTAATTAAGTCGAAAACTTGAAATTAAAGTTACGAGGGTTCCAAGCGCTTGGTCCGAGAAGAGCGCTCAGCAACTCTTATTTATTTTTTTGTTTACCACTATATTACCTATTTATCTAGAACTAAGTACACAACAGTTCAACACCATTTAGAGGTTAATAAAAGTAATTTTCAGCTTCCCGGTAGAAGGATACGCGCCAATCCAAGCAGCGCCCATTCGGGAGTGTCTGCGAGCGAATATACTGTTGAAGTCACTCGATGCACTCATCGACGAGCTGGAAAAAGTATCTGATGTCAAACCATCAGTCACTGCTAAAAATAGTAAGGTACATCTTACTAATACTATAAACTATAAACAAGGAAGTTTGTAAAGATAGATGCTTGTTACTCTTAACTAGATATAGGGGGCTATTAGATATACTCGTAGGAAAGATCCTCGTATGGGGGAATTATAAGACACTAGCTGACGCCGCGTGGTTTCACCCGCGTGGTTCTCGTTCCCGTAAGAATACGGTGATAAAATATAGCCCATAGCCTTCCGCGATAAATGGGCTATCTAACACTGAAATAATTTTTCAAATCGGACCAGTAGTTCCTGAGATTAGCGCGTTCAATCAAACAAACAAACTCTTCAGCTTTATAATATTAGTATAGATAGGGCTTAGAAAAGATCCATTGATTACGTAAGATTTTTAACTCCCACCTCTAAATTACGAGAGGCTTTTCAACCATTTGTAGTTTAACAATGACAAAAGCTTTTTAGTCATACATAAGTTAAAATAACAGGTCTTAAATACTTTATTTTAAATCAATTTCTTGCAACTTTGTGATGTTTTAGGAGCGTTTTGCGTAATATTTGTCGAGACCCCATGAGTCAGTGACCTCATAACTACCTACTTACAACATGTTATGTTACCTACGGACAATTTTTATTCACAATATTACATAAAAGGTGAATAAAGAAACATTTTTTTTATTCTACAGGCAAAATCTGAAACATCGAAGGGTGAAGAGGAAATACCCCTGCGTATCGACAGTACAACTTCCTACTACAGTCCCAAAGGCTCGCCGTACAATATAGACACACAGAGCGTTGAAGCCAAAAAGATGTCGAATAGGGTAAATCCGTTTCTAATATTACAAAATTTCATCAACATAATAAACGATGGACGTTGGGGTCGCACTACAAAGCGCACTGTTGGTCAACCTCCCACCAGGTGGACTGACGACAACAAACGAGTCGCAGGGATTCGCTAGATGCAAGTGACTCAGTATCGTGATGTTTGGAAGTCCCTACAAAAGGCCTATGATGATTATGATGATGATCTTCATAAAGCCTACAGTTCAGGAAGAGATACGAGTAAAGAAGTACAAAATGCAACATCGGAAAACATTGCTAAAACATCCAAATCCACTATGGGCTGTTGACTAATGGAAGAGTCCCGTTAGCCAACCCGCATTGGGACACGTGAAAAACGTGGTGGATCTATGCTCCATGCCCTTTTTCTTATAAGGGAGGGGGGCCCGGCCTTCTACTGGACCATTAAATAAGCTGATAAAGGGTCAAAAGGTTAAAACTGGCAGACGTACCAGTAACAGACTCAATGCAGAGCTGCGAACATTGGTCCCCAAGTCTGCCGACGTCATTTAATCGTGACAACAAACTGCTTAAACGGAATGCCATCGCCTGATTGCAGATCAAACCTAAAAAACATGACAAAGCAAATAAATCAAAATTATTAAATGTTAGATAGTAAAAATAAAAGTAGTAATCCAATCTATATTTTTAATACATTTTAGTTGTTGGTCCATTTTTTCAGGCTTTCCTAATGTCCATCTCAAGATTGGTAGTGGAAGAGTTACGACCAGTGTTGAAGTCCTCGTATGTCGTAGTTTCAGAATTACTGCCTAGATTTAAAGAAATTTTGGGACTGAAAGCCAAAGGTCAACGACCGGACGCAATTAGTGCTGAGTTTTATCAGAAATCAAGAGATCAGAATTTCGTAAGATGTCGATATTTTCATTTTCTTAACAGTTTGAATGTTGAAATTTTAAACTAATCTGAACTGAAAAATAAAATATTATAAAAAAGCCCGACTGCTTAAAAGTAGTGAATTAAAAAGAAAAAAACAAGTATCACAATTAGATCTATATACAATTCTAACTACATACTTTATGATGCCATATGCTGTGACAGACGCTTAGGTAATTATTTGCCCGCAGCTAAAAAAGTACTTGTTTGTCCTGCAGCATCTTATGTAGACTGAAGCACAGTAAACATATGTACAAGCTGGAGTTAGAATTTTATCTAGATCTAATTGTGATATTTGTTTTTAATATGCGATAAATCGCTCTAAAGCTCATACAAAAACATAGTAAAGATAAAATTTTCAGCGCGGACTGGCGCATAAGATGTTAACGCAACCGAAATCCCGCATATCATGTCTTTTGAATTTACTTTGGATATTTCTAGAGGAGGCGGCGTTGTGTGATATACTGGAACATTGTGTCGTTAGAGAATGTCTGCTCTACGATTTAGTGCCGCTGGTAAGAATCTGTAGTTTGAATGAAGCTTTTAGTGTCCCACAATCGTAGACAGAGAAGTTAATAGACAGAAAGCATCCTTCGCATTTCCTCAAAAAAGAGAGCAGCTTATGTATGAACTCTGTAAGAAAATGAGACTATAGTATAGGTGATACGATATTTAGCATCATGACTCTTCAGATACATTGCATAACGATAGTCCAATCAACCTGATGTAAATTATAAGTAACCTAAAGCTTAAAATTTATACTAATATTATAAAGCTGAAAAGTTTGTTTGTTTGTTTGAACGCGCTAATCTCAGAAACTACTAGTCCGATTTGAAAAATTCTTTCAGTTTTAGATAGCCCATTTATCAAGGAATGCTTTTGGCTATATATTATCCCCGTAGTCTTACGGAAACGCGAACCATGCGGATTAAACCACGCGGCGTCTGCTATTAGACTAATAAAATTATTCAGTGTACTGTTTTGTATTGTCAAGATCGTAAACCTATCTTTTAATTTACAACAGACACCAGTCTATTGACTGTTCTTCTCGACGCCTACAATTCATTAATTATTTGTTGTCAGTTTGGAATTTTTATAATCACTGCTATTTTTTAACAGGACATGAACTTTAATCAACAAATAGAGGGATTGTACGTTTTGTGCGGCCTGATGCAACATCGAGAAACGAGGCACTATCTTGTCAAATATGTGTTTTTTAATAAAATCACGTAAGCATCAACATATTTTAACAAATTATTTAACTGGTGTCTTGAATCTAATGTAAATACATCAATGTTCGGACTAATGACACCAAGCAAGTAACAGGCGCCTCTCTATGCTGGCGGCTCATATGAACGTGGTGTTTAAAAATTGTTACAAGAAACCTATGTCCGGCTGTAGACTGTTTCAAGTTGGGTTTTGTAAGGTTTTGAAATTAGACGCTGTTAAGATTTAATCTTTAAATTTTAAAATTAATTGTACGAGAAAGGCTAGTGCCTGCAAGGAGATGATAATGATGGTAATCTGTCAAAAGATCATTAAAGATGATAATCGAAGAATTCGATATTATGCAATAACTAACCGCAAACCTTGCATTATGATAATAATGATGATGAATGTAAATACACGACAAATAATGAATATACAGCTAAAGATATATACGTTAAAGATTGAATCAATAATTTTGATAAATATGAAACACGGCTAAAACTCTCGTGATACAACGTCGGAGTATGCCTGACTAGTTTCGAATCCATACGGGGCCCTTAGTCATGAGTTGGTTCTTGCAACGTGATACGATCCTGACTGTGACGCTGCGGCGCACGCCGCCGCTCGCAGCGCGCGTTGCGAGAGGTGCTGAGGGGAGTTGACCGATGTTGTATGACGTGAGTTTTAGCCGTGTTTCATTCAATTAATATGGATATACACTCACGATATTTTTAATTCTAAAATAATTTAGATTTGACAACTTCTTGAACGTCAAGTGCCCCGATGACAACGTTTTACGTTCAGTAATACGAAAACCATGGTGGCAGCGTCCGACATCAGTACAAGGAGAGACTGATCCTATGATTGCTGGTAAGTTGATTGAATATACTGATCTAAGAATAGACAAAAATAAAATGAAATATAAATATCATTGCCTTTTAGAAATGGCGGAAAAGGGAACTATCCAGCAAGCCACATTTGCACCAAATACCACAGGTTAATAACATTAATGATAATAATTATTTCCTATAATCATTACGCCTATAAAATGGCTTTGCTACGTTTCAGAAAAAATGTCCAAACTACAGTCAACTATCGACAGTGACAGCAAATTAGAAGCCCAGTACAGGGACGATTGTAACAAAATAACACAATCAATCGCGCCATTAGAAAGAATACAGGTAAATGTCTTGTAATCTGAGAATTTCTTGAAATCTCGTGAAAACAGTTCAGATAGGCGTCCACATATCCCATAAGTATACGCATCGCATTAGACGGATTTTTAATTTTATAGTAGATTCGTGAGATTCATACGATGCGGATCAATGGACTTTTAAAGTATACTAAGATTCGTTTGATGAGATGCGTCTAATACTTACGATGCGAATATGGACGCCTACCATTAGTCTACACCATAACCATTTTGATAATCATATTATGCTGAAACTTTACAAGACAATACAAAATAAAGAAGAAGTTCTAAGAATATTTCGTCAATGTCATTTCTTAAAATTTTATTTCACAGATGGAATTTCTCCTAATGCTACTCGACAATTCAGATGGTACAAATATGGTGCCATCAACCAGAAAAATATTTTTGGAAAAATTTAGGAGATACATTATGGACAACTGCATATTGGATATGGTAAATTATCCAGCTAATTTTGTAGATTCAGAATTTAAATGTGACTTCGTCGTTAAATATTATAGAGAATCAACGGAGAAACGTACATACGTAGAGAAATTTTCGTCTTCATGACGTTGTCGCTTGTATTTCTGCGGAAAAATTAAAATAAATCAAATTCAAATTTAAATTTGTTTATTTCAAGTTGGCTTAGTTTATTAGTACTTTTGAAGCATCAGGTCCGATTATTTGTACAGATTTTACAGCTGGTTCTTACTCTTCATTATGCAATTCCATTCGTTTCTGTTTTGAGCTAGAAAAATTACATTTTGCGTGCTATTTTTTGTGAGAATACCAAACGAATCGCTAATTCAAGACTATTTTTTTTTTATATTACAGAGGTTATTTAGTGTCTCCCGAAACTCACCAGCTATATCTTGGTGCTGTCATGCACGACTACTCACAGCCGTAATGCATCTGTGGAACGAGAATCCATTAGAACATCCGTTAGTAATATTTTAGTAGTAGTCTACATCTGCGATGGACCCTCTAACTAAGAACTTATTGGCAATTAGAGGTCATACTCGGGCCTCATAGGAGCTTTCCAACCATCTCTTGGTGATGTCGACACGCAGTATTGCATCTATTTAAAAATCCATAAGAACGCTCGTTAACAACATTTTTAGAAGACTCCAGATACGGATTATAAAAATAAGAAAACCAATGGCGAGCAAAGGTTATGATTCACAATATTTGTCAGGACAATGGCATTAACAAATCAAACTGTAACCAAAATAAGAGCCTAGAATGGCGGAGAATGACTTTGAGTGGAGTCACGCACTAGTGAACGTTGTGTGTAGGGCTAAGGACGTCCTTTACGGTTAACCAACAATCCCCTTTTCCACTCAAGTCACTCTCCCTGCCTATTTCAAGTACACCTCTCTAAATCCATTCTCTTTACGAAACAAGTCGCGCCACCAGACCACCATGGCTTAAAGAAAAATACGTAGATAATAACAAAATAAATAGTTAAAATGAATTATGTATAGCTGGAATGCATATTTTTCAGGCAAACTATTCCCCATATTCCCGCAAAGACGTTCATTGATGGTGAATTGGATTTCTACAACGTTGACCGCCTCGGAGGCGTGCTACCATTCCTTGTAAGGACTTTGCGGTTAGTTATATCTAATACTAATTAAGAAGCAACCATTGATATGTGTGAAAGTATTAAAGTACCATACCACCATACTTGCAAATTAATTTCAGACAGGATTTGATAAACGTCCTTGGTGAAGATAACATGTTTATACAAAGCTTCGAACCGAACTATAATAGAGCGGGAGGCATCGACACAGGTATGAATTTTACATCATTTGACAATAATACCTCAAAAATGTCTTGAAGTAATAGGAGCATACGAATATTAATAACGAGATAACATAATTAGTTGTTCGCAATGTAGCTTGGTGAGTGTGCTCAGGTGCTTTACCATCTAGTTCCTCCTTCTTCTGTCTTCCACAGAACATCAAGACGTCGCGAACGGTGGCATCCATATATTGTGGATGTCCAGGCAACTCGTTGGAAACGATTTTCATCCACATTTCTGTTTCTAATTCGTACAGCAAAAATTTGGAATGTCCTTCCGGCGTTTGTGTTTCCTGACACTTATAATTTAGACACCTTCAAAGTAAGAGTGAATAGGCATCTTCTTGGTAGCGCGCTCCAACTTAATTGTAGTGAAGCGCTAGGCTATATAGCATAAAAAAAGTTACTTTAGCCATATCAGTGACGCTGACTAAACACTACGCAATGAAAGCAATACATTTCTTGTTAAACACGGCACACTCCAGAAGTTATCAAACGTAGGGCGCAATGTAGTTGAAAGTTACAATACAGTTGCATATATTACGTTAACTTTAAATTTCGGTGATGTATATCTTCTAAGTGACGAGATTATCGTGTCACTGAGATTTATATGGATGCGGCGATTTTGAAGTTTGATAGATTTTGTGTATGTAAGAATCATTTATCTTAAAACAGGTGTAAGTGACATGGCAGCCGGCTCACCAGGTCTTGCGACTCTACCTCAAGTAATATCTTCAATCGCGAGGTTTATGCATCAACCGATGCCACCTATACCTAACAGGTACATTTACTTTAGGTTATGAGGTTTATTAAAATCATTATCAACCTATTTCAACTAGCCAAGCCTCCATCGTTATTAAAAAAGGATAATTTTAAGCTTAAATCCACCAAGCGCAAGCTATACCAATTTTGCCGAACTTGAGAAATGTTTGTTTGACGACGATGTTACTTTGACAATCAATATCAAGTAATATTCATATCCCAATGATGTTAGAAGAAAAAAGAGGTAGATAGGTTTCATAAACCACATTCGATGTTTATAACTGTGGCACACAAAAATTATTTCAGCAGCGTTGTCAACGGCGCGATGACAGTGCGGCGACTGAGCTCAGGTTTGCTAATTGGCATAGTTTTAACTTGCCACCTGCGGTCCACGTATAACCTATCTACCTCTTTTTTTCTTCAAACATCATTGTCATATCCCGACAAAGTGCTCGCCGAGGGATAGGAATGTATAATATGTTTTTAAACTCCAGATTTTTACTAAAAATTTTTTTGAGGAAAAAATAACTCAATCATAAAACTCGATTTCAGGACATTATGACCAGAAATCAATTTAATAATGAAAGTAAATAATCTAAGATTACAAGAAGAGGAAGTTTTGTATGTTCGAATGATTGAGAAACATAAAGATGTTTGAGAAACTTCTACTAATAATGATGATTCCAGAACAATTGGTGAAACAGCGCTGGCGTTGAAAGGGACAAGGTCTATGATGCCTGGTGCTGGGCCCATCGATGACAGAAATGCGTACCTAAGGTTACTGGATGGACTACTTGCGTTGTACCACGGAGCAGCGATAAAGCATTCAGAGAGAGTAATTACAAACCTATTATACACTTGTAAACGACGCGAATTAACATTATTTATTAGCCATTTAATGTTGTTGTATTTATCTGAGTATAAATAAATGGTGAAATGGAACGCGTGTGGTGACAGCAAACGTCACTTAATGTTAGAAAAATCAAAACGTCACTCGTTGACAACAAATTTGAAAACCAACGACTCTTCCTCCACCCGAGCAACGGTCACCACACACGTCTCCAAAGAAATAAGCCAATTTTACCAAAAGCTGTGTTTTTATTGAGCCTGGCCTTTACAACACTTTTCACAGCCAATTAACTACTTTTGGAACGTTTTCACCTTTTTAATTAACGTTCTGTAATGTAACGAATGACATACTAATGTAAAAACATGTCATTAGTATTAGTTTGTCATTCTACAGTACGATTCTCTACAGGTCAATTTCTACATATTTAAAAAAAAGGAGGCGTATGTTTTTTTTTCAATGTTTGTTACCTCATAACTTCGTCATTTATATACAAAATTTTGAAAATTACTTTTATTTTGAAAGAGTTTTAGATTGGTCCCATTTTATTTTCATGAATCACCCCATTTTATATTTGTGTCAAAAACAAAATAACTGAAATACGTCTTTGAAGTCGGTTCCATTTTTATTTTAAAAATATTATATTTACGAACCGTAGACAGTAACAACTGGAATGGCATAATATTTAATTACTTATTTAAATTTCAGCTTTGTGAACTTCGTGATAACCAACTCGACTTAGCGGACTGCCTCCATGACATAGAACATCGAATATTAATAGTGACACAAGAACTTCAAGCTCTCTCTGGTCGCCAATTTATTTTATATTTTTATCGAAATTATTAACTTTACTTAATAATAACGATAAACTTCAATCAATAGGTTTAGCTGACACAGAAGAGGGTCAAACGAAAACGGAACTTTTTAAAGTGATGCTCAAGGAATTAGACCGATCCAAAAGTGTATACGAGGTACATTTTGAATATTGAAGCCAATGATAATTTTATACTATAGATCGGTTACGTCCTTACAAAATCACCGCAAAAAGTGATCCGATTACAAAACTGAGCGCACATATGCACAATTTTGTCTTTAATTCCATTATATATTTATGTATATTTAGTTTTTACACTTCCTGAACATCAACTCGACATTGTAGACGATATTTAGGTATTACTAGCGGACGCCCGCGACTTTGTTCGCTTGGAAATAAGTTTTTTCAAATCCCGCGGGAACCATGGATTTTTCCGGGATAAAAAGTAGCGTATGTGTTAATCCAGAGTAAAATTTCCATTCCAAATTTCAGCCAAATCGCTTCAGTAGCCGCTTATTTCCAACCTCGTCAGTAATTATTTTGTTCAACGCGAATTTATGATATTTATAATGTATTTAAAATATTTTAACTGACTCGTTGGTTCAGTGGTTAGTCGGTAAGATCCTGAGTTTAATTCCTTGATGGCTATGAAATATTGCGTTTTCCTTTCTTCTATATTACTTACATTTCCTGACTCTTAGATCACGTTTGTTACTAAAACCCGATAATTATTTAGCGAGATATAGAGCTAGTCTGAGGTATTTTATTCAATGAAAAGTTAGCCCTTAACAACTATATCACTCGATGATAAGTGACCATGCATTCTAAGGTACAAGACAAGTTCATTCTACCAATCCGTCTTTCTACGCGGCATCGTACCAAAACGCTAAATCTCTTGGCGGTAATAACTGCGCCAGAGAGGTCGTCAAAACATTCAGAGGTCTTTTTGTTCTTTTCAAGTTAGCCCTTGACTACAATCTCATCTGATGGTAAGTGATGATGCAACATAGATTGCATCATTGATTGCTTGAAGTGATGATGCAATCTAAGATGGAAGCAGAATAACTTGTTAGGAGTAGGATGAAAATCCACACCCCTTTTCCACACTACATCGCACCGGAATGCTAATTCGCTTGGCGGTACGGTCGAGCCTCCCACCAGCCACACCTAGACCAATTAAGGAAACCACAATTGGCCCAGCCGGGGATCGAACCCAGGACCTCCGTTTTGTAAATCCACCGCGCATACCACTGCGCCACGGCGTCAAAAAACAATTATTTCCTGTTTCATCCCGAAACCAATGTTCGTTTATAGGAGAAACTGGACGCCAGCGCTCTCCAGATGTCTTGGGTGATCGGTGCGGTGTGGACAAAGCAAAGGCAGACGGAGCTTGCGCGCCACTTTGCAGGCGCTTTGCACTCTTTGCGCATTGCGTCTGACACTGACTATGCGGGACACGTGCAGGTATATACAGGGTGCTCGGGAGTGTTTCCCATAACTCTAGGGTTATATTCTTTAACAAAAAATAATTCAAAATGTTCAAGGAACATGTATTCTAAAATTAATATATTCGGAGTAATAAATACCGCGTGGTTACCGTTACCGTAGTTATACGGGGATAAAATAGAGCCTATAGCTTTCCTCGATAAATAGGCTATCTAACACAGAAAGAATTTTTCAAATCGGACCAGTAGTTCCTGAGATTAGCGATTTCACGCAAACAAACTCTTCAGTTTTATAATATTAGTATAGATAATGACGAAGCCTGTACGTACCTACGTAGACATAGATAAAGGCGTACGTTGTTACAAAGATAGTCGGAATTATTTGAATTACTTTGTATGAAAAATAAAAACTTTTTTTTTATAGTTAATAAAATATTAGTTATGCAGTTTGGTTTCTACAAGTAGTCTCGCCAATACTTTGAAATTATGGAAAATACTCCCCAGCACCCTGTATAATTTAATCATACCTCGATGCTGGTTTTAACCCAGATGTTCAAATGAGCTTATCAGCAAGTTCTTTACATAATAACTTAAACCAGAGTTTATTTTACAGACTTCCAGTAAAGAAATATTGCCTGGCAAAAGTTCTATATTAGGAGCTCAGAGCTATGCGTCTCTCCAGTTAGAATACACTTCCAGTTCTAATCAAAGGTAAAAATGTTTTTTTAATTTCAATGGAAAAAAAATCTTTTAAAGTTAATATCTAGATTGCCAAGAACGATATCTAGAAGTAAGAAATTTTTCTAATTAATCCAGTTAATGTCAATATTATGAATCTAAAGATTTAGGGCTTGTACACAAAACTGCGATACGACATCGTATCGTAAAAATGTACGAGCTCGCACAACGCATCGCAAGAACTAGCGAATTAATTCGCAACGCGCATTCCTGCGATGTTTCGTCACACTTGTTGACGCCATTTTTAGTACGGTCTGGGACAGCGTGTGGGCAAGACGTATGTAAAAAAATGACAGTACGACGTTGATTTTTTAACATGACTGATTGGGGAGCGCCCTGTTCTTCGGGATTTGGCATGGTTCCCAGCGGGATTCATAATAGTAGTAATAAATGGATGAACCCAAAATCTTCGTTGTTTCTTTTTCCTGTATCTCCTAAGCAATAACTGAAGTGCACACTTCTTTTTACGATCCATGTCGTGACCTAGTTTTCAATTCAAAATACGTTTATAGTACGCGCGTTAACAACTGAGTCTTAGGGCCATAAATCATTTCTCTATATCTATCTCGCTTGCACTTATGGGTCTTATGGAGCCGTCTAGTGAAGGGTGTAACAATGAAAGACATATTATCGATAAGTAAAGTTTATTATCGTATCTTGTTCACAAAATTAAAAAAATTAACAATATTTGATTTAATATAATACATATTTCATATTATATAATTATTAACTAAATAAAATTAATCTTCATCTGAGTCTTCATCATCAGAATCTTCGTCTTCTGCCAAATTTATTATAAGCGGCGCGTGATCTCTAATTAGAGCTTTTTGTAAATCTTTGTTTTGAAGTTCTTCGGCATGCCTAACACATTTGGCCCAGTCTTCTCGTGTGACATTTTCTATGGCTCGGTGGAGGTGATTTTCGACATCTGCTATCTTGAAGGTATTATTATTCTTCGCAACTTCTCCCTTTACTTGTGCCCAAATTAATTCTATTGGGTTATATTGACAGTGATATGGAGGGAGCCTTATTACTTCATGACCTCGTTCATTTGCCAGATGGTCTAAAGCGTAGACCTTCTGCGGGTTACTGGCTTTTACTTTTCTTATTAATTCTTCAATAATTTCGTTGCTGGAATATGGAATCTTTTTCTTTGTCAACCATTCTTGAATTTCAGCTTTCCTCGTGTTTCTTGTGGGTATCTTTTCCAACTGTATCGAATGATAGCTTGCGTTATCGACAATTATAACTGAGGGCTCTTCAAGTAGATTCAGGAATTCGGAAAACCATGCCATATATGTTTCGCCATCCATTTCTGTGTGGTAATCAGCATCCTTTGATTTCACCGCTTTAAATATTAGCTTCGCATCTGGAACGAAGCCAGTCCTTGCAGAACCCGCATGGCAAACTATTAATCTTTGGCTTTTTAAACAGGAATACGTTGTGAATCAGTGTTCGAGCTTGAGGGCTAATATCGCCATGTAATTTCTTCAGATCAACGTTAGAAAATAAAGTATCCATAGTGCGCAACGAGTAACACATGAATGTATTTATTTAATTGCAGTAAACACATTTATAGCAAAAAAAATACGCAATGCAATTACATTAGAAACCGACCAATCAGAATCGTCCAAATCATTATTGACTCATCATTAGCACGTGCGCAGGTAGCCGTTTATCGATAATTAGGGTGCGCAGGTAGGCGCGCTGCACATTCCTATCTTTTTTGACTTTTATGACCGGACGACTCAGATGATAACGCGCATACTATAGTACGGTTGACGGTCGTAGAAGGAATGGTCACCCTGGGAGACGCCTTGCCGCACGAAATCGCGTCGCAGCAATTCGTGTCGTAATTTTCTACGTTGCGAATTCGCGTCGCGTCGCATCGCAGTTTTGTGTACAAGCCCTTAGTCTAAAACTAAAATATTAAACCTTTAACTCAAATGCAGTATTGTAGCTGTACACAAGACAAAATCATATAAACTATTTTTGAAAATTGAACAGACGTTCTTGGAAATATTTGGAAGTAGTTAAATTGTGTAAAAATCGGTCAACAACTTCTAATTTAGTATAAGATATAAACCTAACCTAAGCTCGTTTTCCTCAAAAAATTACAGACAATTTTGTTCGTGATCGAATAAAAAATGAGGAGATCCGCACTAGAACCACGGTCACTGATATAGCTCAGCGAGTAGCGAAGCTGAAGTGGCAATGGGCAGGTCACATATTTCGAAGAGCCGATGATGACGACTGGTCCTCATAGTAATTAGTCTAAGCTACCGATAGATAACGTGTGACTGCTGTAACTGAGTGTTTCTTGCCGACTATTATAAGAGAAATCAGCTTTCTGATGAACATGACTGTGATATAGTCACTTGCACTAGCCAGCGACAAAGTCTTATTAAAGCTACGAGTACTTGAAATAAAATTGTAAGATCCACATAATTTGAATTCATTTAATGTAATTTAATATGTTTTTTTATAATTCTTAGTCCGCAGACTCCTACATCAAGAGCGGCAACACCCCGGGCTGGCTCTAACACGCAAATTGATCCAATTAACAGTACGTTTTTAGTTGTTTAAATAAAATTTATTTATACCTTCTTTACACTAATATAATAAAGAAGTAATGCTTGTTGTATTGTAGGGGAATCTCTGGATCTATTGAACCGATTTTGAAGATACTTTTACCGGCAGGAAGCTACGTTATTTATGAGTATCATAGGTAATATTTTATCCCCTTTTTCCTGCGGGAAAGGGAACTACGCGGATGAAATTGCGGAGCGTCGGCTAGTCTCTTATATGAGCTGTTTAGTTTTCTAAAAATAATACTTTAATTTATTATTATTATAGTTATTTTTCTTTGTTGCGATATCTTATATATATAATGTTATAATCTTTATAATCTATATAATCTTTGTTACAAGTTGTAATATTATAAACTAGTGCAAAGCTTCTACTTTTTTGGTTAAGTCTTTGTAAATGTTGCTACAAACTTCGCATAAAATCGCATGAAAATCCGTTGGGTTGTTTCTGAGCAATAGACACAAAAGATTTTTTTTGTGTTTTTATCAAGATAGCTTTGCAATTTAAAATAAATATGTTTTTTTTTCAGATACCACTGGACAAGAATACCCGGAGTCATTGTTTGCATTCGTGCCCGAATATCACGTGGACGCCATGTTGGAACTGTGCAACACTTTGAGACTTTACATGCATCCAACGATAAACGTTCAACAAATACCAGGTACCTGTAATTTAAAAAGCTTTTTTCTCAATATAAAACCTCAAACCAAATAACAGAGCTATTCATTCGTACAGGTCGTTTGGTAATGTTCAATACCACACGGCTAAGGCAAACAAGAATGATTTTTTTTAATGATTAAATATTTCCATGGCATTG
Organism: Bicyclus anynana; assembly: GCF_947172395.1. Lineage (NCBI taxonomy): Eukaryota > Metazoa > Arthropoda > Insecta > Lepidoptera > Nymphalidae > Bicyclus > Bicyclus anynana. The sequence goes on along the minus strand of NC_069084.1, from coordinate 15,153,527 downwards.
GCTACAAAATTTCAGGCTTCCTTAAAAGAGACAAAATCTACGAAGCCACGCCGATACAAAAACGAGGAAGTACCATGCCTAACGCTTATTATTCTATATTATTTACCAATTTTTGTTAATTATTTTATTTCTTTTATCATGGTCGTAGAAAAATTATTGTATGCTACTGCGCGTAATTAGCCATTGTACAACTTGTGCTGTCTACTGAACGTATTGTGCATATACGTGCGTTTGATACATACGATGCAGATATATGGATACCTACGTTTATCGTCCTAAGTTCTAACTAACTTATAGTAACAGAGCTCGGAATGCTAAAGCAATTACTAAAGCGTCATGGGGACCTATTAGATTTGGCAGATTAGATGATAGGAAAAACAGTAGTCTTATAATGTATTTTTTCGTTTTCAGCGGCGAGGGAAAAACTGCATACTTTAAAAACAATTTTTATTATTTTGGCTTAGTGAAATCGTCAGAAAATCTTAATTAAACTAACAGATTATTTGGGGGATTTTCCTTCAAAATGAAATAAAATAATCGAGTTTGTGTCTCGAGAAAGAAATACAAGGGTTTTATTTTGTAACTTTGGAACTCTCCAAAGGATCCTTTTTACGCTCAAACCGTAAATACACATTTTATCTATTAACTAACCTGCCAAATCTTTAATCCTATCTCATATCCTTTTTAACTTCAAAAAAGGAGGACGTTATCAATTCGTCGGAATCTCTTTTTTTGTTAAAGTTTTATTATAAGTTTAGATCACCAGTAGCATTTGGACATTTCCAGAATGGGAGGAGCTAATAGTGTCATGCGCGGCGTTCCTTTGCGCCGAGTTTGCGGATCCACGCATAGTTCTGGCGAGCACGCGCGAGTCACTGGTGCAAACACTGGCCTCGTTCGCCACGCAGCCTCAGACCATGCGGGCTATTGAACGTGTGCCTTTGAAACAGTAAGTGGCATACGTGAGCGTTCAGACTAAGTCATCACATTAGGCTTGGTCAGGCCAGTCTCCTATAACGAGAGAGCACTACTCGCTTAGAGGAATTCGTATCTTAGTTGCAAGTTCCTTGATTACAGGTGGTATTAACATTCATTATTTATGTTATTGTAGAGGGGAGGTATCGATGTTGGTATAAATAAGAGGGTGATTACTTGAACTCAGTTGTTTGTGAGGCAGCGCTTTCACCGTCACGCTGCCAGTCGCGTTAGTGATTTTGTGCAATAACTTTTTGTGTTGTAATTATTGATAGTGTTTTGTGTTGTTATTATTGCTTATCATAAATTGTTTAGTGTAGGCGTGGAGAACATGTCGGGCAGGTATGGTGAGTGTTTATGCATTCTAAAGGAATCCCTTAAACCTACTCCCAAGGTCACAAGTCCTCGGACCTGCACGAGTTGTTTCCTTTGCCACAAAAAATAATTACTCTATAAAAATAGACAGCTATGAAAAGTTTGTTTCACAAAATTCTTTATTTCAGACAAATGTGTATGATAGAAGAGTTGGTACGTCCGTACCAGAATAGAGCGTGGGCACAATCGAACTGGGTGATGGTACGATTCTGGCACGGAACTGGGTTTGGTTACCGCCACAGACAGTGGCCCCACTTAGCTGCAAGGTAACTTTTCTTAACTCAACCGCAGTTACTCAGTTAACGCATAATTTCGTAATTTCTTAACCAATTTAAAAAAATATTTTTTAGATTGAAAGAGTATACTTTCAGATTGGTCCCATTTAATTTTCATGATAATCGGTTCAGTAGTTTTGTGTTAAAATGAAATTACTGAACCGATTTTTATGAAATTTAAATGCTTGGACACACTAAAAACAGAAAAATAAAATCTTTTTAACAAAAAAAATTAACCGACTTCAAAATCAAACCGCCTTCAGAGTGATCAGAAAGTAGCACATACGATGTTATTTTTCGCTTTTTAATTTATTTATGTGCATTTCAAATTCAAAAAATAAACTAAAAAGTCGGTTAAATTATTTTGTTAAACAGATTTTATCTCTTTTCAGTTCATTATGCAGTCGGGAATTTTTGTTTTTATAATGTTATTTTTTTTTTGTCTTAAGTACCTACCTTTTATTTTTTTTTTGTAGTCAAGCAATTAATCCTTTCTGCATTATTACTTAAAAATTAAATTATGGATTTATTTCCAGTTTTGGAGACAGAGAACCAACAGTCAACAATTTAGGAGCCAAAGTCGATGCTGGACTCATGAGTCAGTGCTTTGGTGAGTTTATATCATAAATAGGTAATTTAAAAAAAAATATTTCGAGTAATATATTGATTATAGACTTGTGTAATAGGGGAAATTATCTACGAAGATCGTTGTTCAAATTGCCAATATGCAACTGAAAATTTTTGGTTCCTTTCATGCATGAAAAATGTTTAGCTTTACGCACAGATTAATCAATAATATACAGAATGTACGGAACACGACGGTGTCGTAGCCGCTTCAAATACGAAATTCAAAATGTAATACATTCTCGAGTCAGTACGACACGAACCGTCGCATCAGTAATTTTCAACATTATTCAACAAAAATGGCGTCTTTTTTAAATATTGTAAAAACTATTCACAAAACAAAAAAAAATAAGATGGAGTATTTTTTATTGGTAATTAATGATTATTATATTAATTTACGTTATTGTTGTTAGTGTTAAATTTTGAATTACAAATTATGAAAAAAGTTTGTATATGCGGTTGTCAAGGATACGCGTGACGTTTGGGTTTTTAATGGGTTTCACCGGCTTTAGTACGTTGCTTGTAAAGACTCGCTATGGTTACCCTGTACCCTGGCTTTACGGTAAAGTTAAGACATGATTTAAAACATTAACAACTTTCAAGGTCCATGTCCATCAGAAATTATTGAGAGTCGGATAGCAGACTACTTGAGGGAGCATCCAAAGGAATCCGCAGCGTTCCTAAACTCTCTACTGAGTCAACTGAACTGGGCATTTTCGGAGTTCTTCACGATGATGCAAGAAGTAAGGTTTCCAGATATAAACAGTTAAACAGTATTATATAATAGGCACTCTCATCAGTTATTTAGTCGCATGATATGTCAAACGTAAGCATATTCTTAATTTTACTTTATTAACTTAATTTCATCTATATCATAGTTTCCTAGATTTAGTATGAAAAATGTGTTGGCAATGTAACCAGGCAACCTATTTATAATGGGTCAATGTGAATATTTTCTATCATTTATTTGTTATCCCAAATAAATATATAAATATAAAAATAACAGATGAGGGTATAGATTCCTTGTGCCGGACCTTAGACGACAATGCCTGATAGTAATTAATTATTATCAACCCATATTCGGCTTACTGCTGAGCTTGAGTCTCCACTCAGAATGAGAGGGGTTAGGCGAATAGTTCACCACGCTGGCCCAATGCGGATTAGCAGACTTCACACACGCACAGAATTAAGAAAATTCTCTGGTGTGCAGGTTTCCTCACAATGTTTTCCTTCACCGTTTGGGACACGTAATATTTAAAATCCTAAAATACACACAACTGAGAAGTTGGAGGTGCATGCCCCGGACCGGATTCGATCCTATGCCCTCCGGAATCGGGGGCAGAGGTTATAGCCGCTGGGCTATCATGCCTGTGGCCTAATTCACTATTTTGGTCCATATTATCAACTTATTGAAGTGGACAACAAAGTGATACATATTAAATGATATACACCGTAAGTACCGGATGACATTTGTAATTTACATCATAGTATGTGGATGACATTTTGTCAATTGATTTGTTTTTTATTTTGATGGGTTGATAATAAAAACCAAAATAGGAAATAGGCCAGCTGGTAGTACGTATAAAATATGCTTGTAATGAGATGATGAAGATCTTAACCCTACCTTAAATCATCAGATGGACAGGGTGGAAGACGACTCCCACCTGGAGCCGCGTCAGATTAAGCTATGCGCGACCTGCTTCGACCTGTACCACGGCCTGGCACGAGCTCTGGAGATGACGATCGCAATGTACGCAGAGCTGTTGACCAAACCTAGCGCCAGTAACAACCAGAATGACCTTCTGCTGGGGAGGACTTGTCAGGTATATTAAGAGTAGTAAGTAAAGGAGATTGAGCCCAAAGTTGAGCCCACATTTTAATCAATCAATCAAATCAAAATCGTTTATTTCAAGTAGGCTCAGTTTACAAGCACTTTTGACACGTCAGTTGACTATTTGTAAAGATTCTACCACCGGTTCGGAAGGCAGGTTCTGCTGAGAAGATACCGGCAAGAAACTCAACAGTTGCTCTTTTGAAAAAGTCATACAGTATTATAATTTACAATTAATAACAATTACTGTTTACATTTATTATAGTTTTACTTTCTGTGTGAAGGTGGAAGCTGATCCAACGGCCTCCAAGCATCTTTATCATTAAGGAACTCATCAATGTTGTAGTACCCTCGACTAAGTAAATGTTTTTTAACACATTGCTTAAAGCTATGCATTGGCAGGTCCATCACAGTCTTGGGGATCTTATTATAGAAGAGTACACCTAAACCTACAAAAGATTTTTTTACTCTTTGGAGACGATATGCAGAAATAACTAACTTATGCCCGTGTCTATTAAGACGTGGGTTTAAATCTCCTTTTCGTTTGTACAAATTAATATTTTGTCTTACATATACTATACTGTTATATATATATTGACAGGCTACTGTTAGTATACCTATTTCTTTAAACTTTTGACGAAGGGACTCGCGTGATTTTAATTGATATATTGCTCGAATTGCTCTTTTTTGAAGTACAAATATAGATTGTATATCGGCAGCCTTGCCCCACAATAAAATACCGTAAGACATTACGCTGTGAAAGTACGCAAAATAAACAAGCCTAGCTGTATCAACATCAGTAAACTGTCTTATTTTTCTCACGGCAAATGCCGCTGAGCTAAGTTTACCAGACAGTTTTTCTATATGAGCACCCCACTGAAGTTTACAATCCAAGGTCACTCCCAGGAAAACTGTGGAACTCTCCATTTCCAGTGTTTCACCATCGATCATTATAGACTTATCTAATTTTTTAACATTTGGCAATGAAAACTCAATACATTTAGTTTTCTTGGCATTCAAAAGTAGATTATTTGCAGTGAACCAATGCGACACATGCGATATGGCACGGTTTACGTCGTCAGAGTTATCTTTACTTCTGTCGGACTTAAAAATTAAGGATGTGTCATCAGCAAACAGTACAATCTCACATATGCCGCTGACATGGTATGGTAAATCGTTTATGTACACTAAAAATAGAAAAGGACCCAGAATTGAACCCTGTGGGACGCCCATTATGGTAGTGGAACCGTGCGACTTTATATCATTTATGCATACCTTTTGTGTTCTATCACTGAGATAAGAGGCAATGAGATCGAGTGCAACACTTTTGATGCCATAGTGGCTTAACTTGAGTAGAAGGGTGTTATGGTCAACACAATCGAACGCCTTGGACAGATCACAGAACACACCAATAGCATTCTTAGAACCTTCCCATGCTTCATAAATATGTTTTAAAAGTTTAGCCCCTGCATCAGTTGTATTGCGACCTTTTGTAAAACCATACTGTTCAGGATGAAACAAGTTATTTAAATTAAAATGACATAAAAGTTGATTTAATATGATTTTTTCAAAGACCTTGCTAAGTGTTGGCAATATTGTAATCGGTCTATAATTATTAAGATCTGACTTGTCTCCTGGTTTAAAAAGTGGTATCAATTTGCCATGCTTCATTAGGTTCGGAAAAATACCTAAGTCCACACATTCATTAAAAATAATGGCTAAGTGGGGAGCAATGACATCAATTATATTAGATATTACTTTCACTGACATGCCCCACAGATCTCCGGTTCTTTTTAATTTTAACGAATTGAAAGATTTTTTAATGTCTGATACAGTTATGTGGTGAAATTCAAAAAGAACGTTGCACTCTTTAACATTGCCTCTTAATAGTCTCTGGGCTTCCGTAGCAGACGAATCTAGTGAATCAGTTAACAAGATAGGAACATTCTGGAAAAAATCTTCAAAGGCATTAACCACCTCGATATCAGTGTTTACCTTTTTGTCATTGACAATTAATTCAAAACTCATATCCCGCGGTTTGATTTTTCCTGATTCTCTATTAATTATATTCCAGGTGGTTTGTATCTTGTTCTCAGACTCAATTATTTTCTGTTTGATGTGTAACGATTTCGCAAGAATACAAACACGTTTGAAAATTTTTGAGTAACTTTTTACATAATCTAAATAAGTTCGCGTTTGAGTATATTGTTTTTCCTCGTACAACTCGTACAGTTTGTCTCTACTTTTGTAAATGCCTACAGTAGCCCATTCGCTAAACTTTAATTTTTGGCTAGCATTAATGCGTTTAAAGTTAAAAATGTTACTAAACTCTCTGTCTATTGTCTTGAAAAGTGTACCAAAGAGCATGTCTGGATGATTATTTTCAAATGCAAGACTTGGAATTTTAGAAATAATTGTGTTTTTGAATCGCTTTAATTTACTTTCAGTTGTTGGCCTACACTTTACCCATTGATTGCTATTGGTTTTATTATTTAAGATAGTAATTATTTGACCACTATGATCAGAGCTTAATTTATTTATTATCTTCTTTCTCTCAAGCACACAATTATAAAATATATTATCCAGACAGGTACCTGAAGTTGCGGTTATCCTAGTAGGTTCGTTAAAAGCATGCATCAAATCAAAACATTTAAATAAGTTAAGAAATATAACAGATTTTGTGTTTTCTGTTAGAATATCAACATTAAAATCGCCGCAAATCAGTATTTGTTTGGAAGATGTGCACAATCGCCTCATTACATCTTCCATTACCTCTTCAAATTGATCAAAGTCAGCAGGAGGGGGTCTGTACACGCAATTATAAATATTTTTAATTTATAATTATATAAAATTTATAGGCAAAAGTTTGTGTGTGTGTGTAAATATGTTGGTTCCTCCTTTATGCGGCGGCTACTGAAGCGATTTGACTCAAATTTGGAATGGGAATAATTTTTACCCTGGATTAACATATATGTTACTTTTCATCCCGGAAAAATTCTTGGTTCCCGTGGGATTCGTGAAAAACAATTCCACCCAGAAGAAGGCGCGGGCGTCTTCTTGTTTAATATAAAACGTTTAAGTTCAGTTCTGTTTACTTTTGCTTTCAACAATTATAAAATATTTAATTATTCGTTAGTATAATTTACTCCTCAATACAACTCGACATTTATTTATTTATTTATTTATTTATTTATTTATACACATGAAATATGTCCAGAGAAACATTACAGTTTCCCAATTCGTTTCTCGAGCAATCAGAAATAATAATTACAACAATAAATCTAAAATTACAAAATGAATATTAAACAATCAAAATAATTAAAAATAATAAATTCAATTCAAATTAAAAATTAAGAATAAATTAACATTAACCAAGTCAAATAAATTAAAATAAACAAATCAAATAAATTAATAACAATAATCAAGAATTAGAATACACAAAAAAAATAAAAATAAAAATTAACTAGTCAAAAAACAAAATTAAAAATATCCTACACATAAAATCTATATTCCAAAGGCAGATATTTTTCCGTCCTATTGACGCGCTTAGACGAAAAAATAGTATTTCTAGGTTAATTCAAGGTTTAGGTCGACAATATTCACGAAATTGGTTCGATTTCCCGGTACAAATTCTGCCATAGGCAATCAGATAACAGTCGGCGCTACTTTACTCCCGGTGCTCGTTTTCATGGTCCATTGAAATATACCCACCCGAATTACAGGTATGGTAACCATAAGTTTCGATAAATAGAGATAAATTGATGTTAATGTTATGTTTATTCAGTGAGAATTTTAAGGGGGACCAGTCAGCCTACGCAACTGCCAACCTCACCCGCTCGTAGTGCACCGACGAGGTTCTGGCGACCGTCGAATGGCGGTATTTAATTCCTACAGGCCGACACCGTAATCTAGCTCTGCGCTGACCAACCCGCATGCCCAATGTTGTCAGTACTAGGCAAAAACGTTACACAGCCCTAGTCCCCTATTCCTGGCTCTGGCAGCGATTACGGTAACGGCGGGGCAAGGGGTGTTTAGAATCTCCGGCAGAGATTGCGCTGCCAACCCCGACGACTAGACCTGGCGACATATAACGCATGCACTTCGAGCTCTTAATAGCAGAAAGCCTTTCATTATAAATGCGAAAATACGAGTAAGTCTATCTGTTATCTTTCACGGCTATTTATATTATTGCAATCATGCGCCACTTTCATGGAAAAACGGTAGCATTACAAAAGGTATATCTTAATTTAGTCTCGGAAAGTATTGTTACCCTACATTAATCCCTCTTTTGTGAAGAACACGGCGTCGCCCTGAAAGATTTACTAGCTTTCCCCTTTCTGAATAATAAAACTGTCCTCTCAATTTTTGTTTACGAGTTCAGACATCCAACCAATAGAACCAATGGTTCTATTTATAATGGGAAGAAAAATACAAAAATCTACCTACCTATTTGAATACTTTTTTTGGCTTATTTTTCAGCAGATCTGCCTTCGGATGACTAAAGGTTATTTAACTTAACTTCTAAAACAATACTTCTAAACTAAAAATCCGCCCAACTTCTTTTATGGGCCAAAAAGTTATCTATGTACCTCAATTGTCTATCCCTTTTCGTTCGAACTAATAACATTTTTGTTTAGCAGATGACCGCCATTTTTGGTCAACTTATATTGGTTTCTTGCCATAACCTGCAAGCGTATACTTCCCGATTCTCGATCTGACCACTTTTCCCAGATCCTAATGGCAGTGGTATCCCGGGTTTGCGTGCCAGGGGGAGGCAGTACCAGTTTCCAGAGGCTCATCAACCGAGGGCTGCCCGATACAGACCGGATGCACTACTACGTAGCCCTGGCGCCGGTTGCTGGATGCTTGATCAGGATGTTAGACCCTAAGTTACCTGAAGAGGTAAGTGAATGAGCTGAATGACAATGAAGACATTATAACTTTACATACACAAAATATAGACAGTAGAAATAAAGACAAAAAGACAACAGTTAGTGACACTAATATTCATCACTAACAACCCATATCGCCATGGAGGTTTTATATTAGTATATTGATATGAGGTGACGATTGTATTGGTATGTAGATTTATTCACTTTATTGATTATAACAATTGTATATGGATATAAAATAAAAGGACTATCAAAGTGATGATGCAGTGTGGAATGGAGAAACGGTAAAGATGTAATGGATGGGCGAAACAATATATCCACGCATGCACGGTCGAGGGAATTCTAAATATCAAATGAATCTGGAATGTGAATGTAGATGGCCTAACCTAAAGTGGGCGAACGAAAGAGTTCGTTCGCCACACCCATATTCGGCTCAATGTTAAGCACGAGTCTCCTCTCAGTATAAGAGCTAATAATGGCTAATAATGGCTGGTTTGATGCGGATTGGCAGACTTCACACACGTAAAGAATTAAGAAAATTCTCAGGTTTTCTTCACATTTTGAGACATGTGATATTTAATTTCTTTAAATGCACATCTGCACATGTTGGAAGTACTTGCTTGAACCGGATTCGATCCTACGCCCTCCGAATCGAAGGCAGAGGTCGTATCCACTGGGCTATCACGTCTCCACTCATTTTTATACAGTGAATAAAAATAATATCGAAGTATATTATCTTTTCCAGCATTTAAGCAATATTACAAATGCGTTGGTGTCGGAGCCATTATTCCGATTGGATGGACTTGATTTTATGTTGGAAAAAGACAAGAAGAAACCTTTCTCTTTTTATAAATGTGAGTGGAATATTTCTATTATTTAGGTAATTTTTGTGTTTAATTTCAAGACAATATTTCTAAGGAATTGAAGTTTTCTTTGCTTACTTAATATTAAACTTGAAATTTTTAATAGATCCAATGGATTAATGGTTACGTTAAAACGGCTGAATAGATGAAATTTGTTACATATTAGGTATAGTCGGGAATCCCGCATAAGAAGTACATTACATATAATAGGCATTATTATAAATAGGCCATATTGTTATTTCACGTAGCTACCTATAAAAGACTAAATGTAGATATACCTACTCAAATCACATTTTCAAAAGTATGTGAACGATATGTTAAAGAAAATGATATAGCCGAAAATTGAACCTCTTCCTTTTTTCGAACTTTTTGTTCAAAGGTATGATTGCATTTTAAGTTTACAATTTTTCACGCAGGCATAGTGTTTGTTTTTTCAATACTATGGTATGTCAGTTCAAGGAGACGTCACAGTGGAAGAGCTAGCGGCGCTGGAGGCTGTGGTAGCGCGCCTCCGAGGCGCCTACGACGCGAAGGCGTTGTCGGGCTCCCCCGGCTCCAGTGGCACGCAGTCCGACCTGCTGTGCACTATATGCTATGCCAGACCTGCCGACACGGCATTTGCGCCTTGTGGACATCATTCGTGCAGGTACATATAACATACTTATCTTTATCTGTCTATTTTTAACGGCCTACCAGAGAACCAGCCCCCCTAGCCAAGTGGCACGTCGATTCTCTTTCTACGATCGCTAACGCTTCGAAAACTAGAAAGATGTATGGGTATGACAGATCTCGATCACGTGAACTGTCGATAGCAAATATTCCCATACATTTTATAATTTTCGAAGCGTTTGAGATCGTAGAAAGAGAACCGACGTGCCCGGCTTGGCTACAGGCCCAGCCCCCCCAAATTATAGGAGAGGGGATATGGAGCACGGACCAACCACGCCGCTAATGTTAGTCTCCCACGATTACTATCAGACTTTAATACAGTAAAAGTTCATTATTCGCGGGGGATACGTTCTCTAAATGTGTCGCGAATACAGAAACCGTGAATATGGAATGAAAATTGGATTCTATGGGATATGTTCTTGGGTGACAAAATAAATAACAACAAATTTATAAAGAAAAAAATAATAATTGAAGTTATTGATTAACTATTATCTTCAGTCTTAGACAATGGTTTGAAGGATTTAGAATTTTTTTTTCTTGATTGACATTTTTTCTATTCAGAGTGATATTAAGCAGTGGCATTCTTAAACCATCCGTTCGCAATTTCGGCAATAGGTAATTGCAAGTTAAAGTTTAAATTTGCAGATTTTACATCAAATTCGTCATTCATATCCGCAAATAACAAATATTTTTAGCCGCGAATATAGGAATTGGGACGCTATTTTTTAATCCGCAAATTCGTTTTCACTTAACGTGAATAAAGGAAGCGTGAATAAGGAGCTTTTATTGTACTAATTTTAGCAACAAGCTTAGGACGGGTATTCAAAGCTGCTGTAGAAGGATCTCAAGGCAGAGAGTACAACACGAATAGAGAACCTGTTCCTACCTATTAATTAATGTTCGTAAATATAGATCAGATAAATAATAGCCATTTGTCCCTTGAATTGTAGAATATTCCGCCATTAGTGTAAGTAAGTACACCTCATCTTGTTGTTCCAGACCCTGCATAATGCAGCATTTACTGAACAGTAAACAGTGTTTCTTCTGCAAAGCGGATATCGATTCAGTCAGAGAAATAGAGCCTGCGAACAGTTGAAAACTATTTACATAATCAGTAGAGATTTCCGATACATTTTGAATATAAATACTGTCAATTACACTTTAGCTTTGTACTACAAACACTTTGTTTATTTAAAAGAAATACTTGGCCCTGCAGCCATGCGGCAGGTCGATCCTCTTTCTACAAACTCTAACGCTTCGAAAACTAACAAAATTCATGGGAATTACAGATACGATCGACTACTTGATCACATGACCTGTCGATAACAAATATCAACCCCATACATTTTTACAGACCTGAACCAATTAACAAAACCTCAATCAGCCCAGCCGGGAATCGAACCCAGGACCTCCGCCTTGTAAATCCACCGCACTTACCACAGCGCCACGGAGGCCGTCAAAGTAGTTCCCGTTCCTTTGAAAATACGGGAATGATATTAATATTAAACTATCGAATTCCCCAATAAGCTATACTCACAATCCTCATCGTTTTATTCCCGTGGGAACATTCCGCAACAAAGTTTAAAGTTTCAAACACAAGCCAACACACCGCTTAGTTCCCGATCTCGTGAGCCGGGAAAACGGGAATATAGCCTATGACACTCACAAATAACGTGTCTTTCTAGTGGTAAAAGAATTTTTAAAATCAGTTCACTAGATTTAGAGATTAACCCCATACAATTGCCACATACTTATAATAATAAGATTTTTAAGAAGAAATGAATAAAAGATCTTGATTTATATTTGAAGCTTCTTTATTCACAAAGATTTTAAGTACAATTATCATACAGTTGCCAACTTTAATCACATCGAAAATCTAATCTTAAAAAAAATCCATTTTTTAAACTTAAGGAATACAGCAAATGGGTAGAAAATTTCATGTATTTAAAACAATTTGACCTTAATATTTACAATTCCTAAAAATCCTTAACCAATTGGGTTGATTTTAAGTTAGCTAGAGTCTATAATCTATGGTCCTTTATTATTGCCCAGCGCTGAATAGGCATAGTATTGGACCCCAGGATAGCTAACCGTAGGACATTCACAGCTCCCTCGAGGTCCAGGCACTCCTCTAGGACCAGCTGCACCTAAAATATAATATTTTGTTAACAAAAAAGTTTTTTTCAAAGAGACGGCAAATTTTAGACCATGTTTCTTGCATGCCATGCAATTCCACTATTTATGGGCCATGGTTTTCGCCTACCATCAGGTGGACATTACCTTCTACTTAGTTGCCAGTTTTTTTTATAAAGAATACTTATCCGTAAGCGCTATCTTGTTTAAAATTGTATGACTCAATGATATAGAAGAGTACAAATAGCATAACTAACCGTTTCTTCCCGGATCTCCTCTGGGACCGGATCTTCCTTCAGGACCGGCTGGACCCATCGGACCTTTAAAAAATTACAGCATAATGGTGTTTAAAATAATTGAAATTTATTTGTGCTCTTTGTGTAACACTACATAACAAGGAAACAAACAATGAAAAAGTAAGATACAAAAGTCGAATCAATCACTTCGTAGCGATATCTCGTCTTGGCATTAAATTTAGTAAAATATGAGAAGTAGACACAGAGATGTATATATGCACACGCCACCTATGAGGTAGTTACTTAGCGCGTTTTATTTTTACGTGGTTTTCCTTATATGTTTTTATAATAAACTACCAAAAAGGAGATTCTATGTTCTGCTTGTACCTATGTTTGTTTTAAAGGAGAACCATTTAATTTGTTTAATGTACTTAGTATAAATTTCTCAATCAACTGTTTTCAGTATTAACTTACCTGGTAACCCAGCAGGTCCCTCAGGCCCGGGAAGGCCCACTCCGTCAGGCCCTCGATCACCTTTATCACCTTTATCACCTCTAGGCCCGGCAGCTCCGGGTCTGCCAGGCTCACCAGTCTCGCCAGGGTAACCTCGCGGTCCTTGTGAACCTGATTCACCTGGTGACCCTGAAGTCATCATAATATTACTTTATTTATACTTTTTAATATTACACCACAACATATGATGAACTCTTCTCCTCCCAAATTATATTAGTAACTTGATCATCAAAAATTGTTACTAACCAATTGTTTTTTACTGTTGCTTAATTAATAGTTATACAACTTAACAGCCACATTGTCCTACAAATTGGTACGTTATCTCGTTCCTACGCTCAGAAATTTTTATTATCCAGTTATTATTAGCTACCAGAATCAAGAATTTTCGTAAATATAAAAATTGAGCGTCTCATCAAGATGAAGCTACTCACGGAAAATTAACTTGATAGTTATCAATTGTAAAAATGCTCCACGGATGCTGGACAGTAATATTGTAATAGTTATTACATTAATAGTCCGCTAGTAATAATTGAAGAATTAAACTTTGAACAACTCTATGATACGCGCCACGACATATCTCGTGAAGACTAAATCGACGAATAGCGGTCGAACCGGAAATATCGCTCTCTCTTTCATTACGATTGGACGAGAGAGAGCGAAATTTTCAATTTTCCGCTATTGCTTGACAATATGTCATTTAGTAATTTTCACGATATACATCATGGCGCAGATCTTATTGGAAAGCGTCGAAAAGAAATGCCTTTGCTTTGTCAAAACGTTAGTATTTTCTGATACTTCTTACCAGGGTTGCCAGGAGGTCCGGGTCGCCCAGGTGGACCCCTGCGACCGACGCTTGGAGCTAGTGTTGGTACGATCAGGTTGGCTGCCATTTCTTGGAATCGTGCTGTTTATAACATTTAATACAAATCTATAAAAACATATATCAAGAAAACAAAACTACAAAACATTTGCAGGGACAAAAGCTTCTGATGATTAATTTCAAACGTTTGATAGAATATTTTTTTGTTTATTTGAATTTTGTTCATTTGGTTAGGCTTAGTTTACAAGAAACATATTCTTTAAATAAATTATAAGTAAAAAAACTATTTTTAGCTTTTATTTAAACGCTCTAAAAAGAAGAAAATATTTTTTTCTTTTAACTATCAACTTATAACCTCATTATGTACAACTTAAATGATAATAAAAGCTTGTCGCGCAATTTGAAAATAAACTAGTACCAATTTAATTATATTATTATAGCACTTCCTGATAACGTAGCATTCTACTGGTGAAAGAATTTTAAAAATCGGTCCAGTAGTTCCGAAGATTACCCCTTACAAAGAATTGTTACAAACTTACAAACTACCTCTATATAATATTGGTATAGATATAGATAAGCCCTTTCATTTGATACCCATATTGTAGAAAAATAACTATTCCGCCATCTTGGGTGGTCTGCCATATTGTATTTAGAATAACGTCATATAAAATATCGTGCATTGTCATCCAATCTTAACGTGTATACAAAATTTCAGCTCAATCGGTTGAAGATATCTACTTCAAAATTGAGCTCAAAGAATCCACCGTAACATCCTACATACATGGCAAGTTAAATAAAAGCTTTTAAAAAAAGCATCACGTTTACTATTTGAGTCTACTGTGAAGAAGTAAGAAACTCTGCAATTACTCTTTTATTTTTGCCTGAAAAACTTTTCCATCAATAACCCAATCCGCCACAAAGTTCACACCTAAATTGCAAGCATTGATTTTCTTAAGTAAAGTTAGGAAGTATACTAAGTAGCTTATACTAGTAGAAACTTAAAGAAGACCATTACCTCTGATCAAATCCTCACAAATATTTCTTACGTCACCTTCAGATATTGATGGGCTCTGTAAGAAAACAAGAATTTCAGTCCAAACTCTATTAATGCCTGTATTTAAAAATAAATTCATTCATTTCATGTTCCTATCCGACTAAAAGTAGACCATATTTAAAAAAAATAAAAGTAATCTAATTAGTAAGAAATCAATTTACTATCGCAAACTCAGTACTGAAAACAGTTTCCGCTTTACATAGTAATATCAAAAGAGAATACAGAAGGCAGTAATCCTTGAGACGAAGCGTATTTTTGGGATGTTTCTTCTGTTTATAGCCCTGACTACCAAAATGCCATCACATCAAAAATAAACATTTAAAAGAAAAATGTAAAAAGGATAAAGTAAACTACGCTGCTTACCTGAACGATAGAGCTAATGGGAGCAGGCAAACCAGGTAAGCCCCTTTGTCCAGGCGCGCCCGGTAGTCCGTCCAGACCATCTTTGCCAGGAAAACCAGGAATACCAGGATCTCCTTTCTAAGTGATTATGCAACTCTAAGATAAAAGCGGGCTATACATATATAAATGATACATCATATTTTATAAAAAAATAAAATTAGTGCCTAGATAGATCCGTGGATAAGACCTCTGCCTTCGATTCAGAGGGCGTAGGTTCCAATCCGGTCCGGGGCATGCACCTCCAACTTTTCAGTTGTGTGGATTTTAAGAAATTAAATATCACGTGTCTCAAACGGTGAAGAAAAAACAATCTGCCAATCCGCATTGGGCCAGCGTGGTGGACTATTCCTAACCCCACTAATTCTGTGAGTTACAAGTAACAGTGGGTCATTAATGATGAAAATGAAAATGATGATGTTTTAAAAATGTTACTTACAGGTCCTTTTTCCCCTGGCGATCCGGGCGCTCCAGGTGCACTTACTCCCGTTGTCGTGACTGATGCACCAGGAGGGCCAGGGGGGCCTGGTAAACCTTGTCGTCCTTCGGGACCCTGTTAAAAAAATAATATTTTTAGACAAATAATAATTATTATTATATGTATAAGATGTTGTTGATTCTATTATAGTTCATATACTCGTTTCAGTCAATGGTCATAAAACGGAAAGCTTTGACCAACACCTTAAGAAGCTTTCGTTTAACTGCTGGATCAAGGCTGGACCTTCTGGAGCCCTGATTGACGGTTGCTTGGGCATTCAAATGATCCGTAGCAGAAGGGTTGATTTTTTTTATAAACTTTTAATAGTGTTTTGTACTGTACGTACGTTGTTAAAAATTTAAGAAAATGGACATATAAAAATGTGAGAAATAATAAATATTTTTATGAGTTAACTGGGCTAATAAAATCTTAACTAATAGTATAAGTATTATATACGTAGTACAAGTATAATTAGTACTTTGTACATACTTAACTATTTTCTTATGTTATGCGTGATTTTTATTTCCTTTTATATATTACTTCTGTACTTCTGTTTTATATCTTTATATTTTTTATTAGGTATTAGTTTCTTCCTTAGGATGCATGGATTATTTTGCATTTTTAGTATTTTTTTTGTATTTATTGTATTGTATGTTTTTTTGTGGTCTACTAAAGTGTATTTTCTTTCTTTCTGTCTACAAATATACCTACTTCATATTAAGAAAATGCAGTACATACCTGTGGTCCCTCAGGACCTCTTTCTCCTGTCAGGCCCTGCGGTCCGGTGGAGCCCCTCTCTCCGGGCACCCCGGGAATACCAGGGGAGCCCTGGAGGCCTGGCATACCCTAATATAATAATTCATTATTTAATTATAATCATTTTAAACTTTAAAACACAGTTAACTAATACTTATAGAAGACTAGCGGACACCCGTGACTTCGTCCGCGTGGAATTCAGTTTTTTACAAATCCACGGCAACCACGGGGTTTTTCGGGATTTAAAGTAGCCTATGTGTTAATCCAGAGCAAAATCTATTTCCATTCCAAATTTCAGCCAAATCGCTTTAGTAGCTGCAGCGTAAAAGAGGAACACACACACTTACACACAAACTTTCGCCTTTATAATATTAGTGTGATGTGATAGTGTGATTAGTGTGATAAATGAATGTTTGTAAAAGCTTACAACTTGTCCAGGCAATCCAGGGTGCCCTGTTGACCCCGGCTCTCCATCCCGACCTGGTTTTCCAGGGGCACCTCGTTCTCCTTTTGTACCTGTTTAATATATTAGAGCCATCGATATAAAGTAGACTTACTTTCCTATTTAGATTGTCCTATGTCAATGATATTTTTCTTAGATTGTTTTCATTTTTGTTTTTATTTATTTATTAAATTCACTTAACTATGAAGGTAGCCTATAAGTATAGCAATTACTTAAAGCATGTACAGCATGTAATAAAAAGATATAGTAGCTACAAGTTAACACTTCAATTTTGCAAATTACTTTAAATTCTATCTCGCGTTGATGTCTTTTATATTACGCAATTAATTAATAATTAATTTAAAATTTATAATATAACAAACTAGTAAAACCTAAACCGTAAACCGTAATCTAACAAAAGAACATCATCATCATTATCAACCCATATTCGGATCACTGCTGAGCTCGATTTACCTCTCAGAATTAGAGGTATTAGACCAAGTAGTCCACCACGCTGGCCCAATACGGACTACACACATGCAGAGAATTAAGAAAATTAACAGGTTTCCTGGCGATGTTTTTCCATCACCGTTTGAGACACGTGATATTTAGGTAATTTAAAGATAATATTATATTTTCGTATTACCTTTCCCAACGGACTTAGGACCTATAATAAACTCGCTACATGAAACTCACCGAGTTTGAATGGAACGTTGACAGCGGGCGCTCCCGGCGGGCCCACTGGCCCTGGCTCGCCGCGAGGGCCCATAGGCCCAACGGGGCCCGGTGATCCCTGCGATACATCAATTTGGTATTCAAATTATGTAGGTAATTGGTTAATTAGGTATTATTTGACGCCCTCCGTGACGCAGAACAATGGATTTACAAAACGGAGGTCCTGGGTTCGATCCCCAGATGGGCCTGAGATTTTCTTAATTGATCCAGGTCTGGCTGGTGGGAGGCTTCGGTCGTGACTAGTTACCACCCTACCGGCAAAGACGTACCTCCAAGCGATTTAGCGTTCCGGTACGATGTCGTGTAAAAACCCAAAGGAGTATTTATTTTCACCCCCTTCCATCTTAGACTGCATCATCACTTACCATCAGGTGAGATTGTAGTCAAGAGCTAACTTGTAAAGAATTAAAAAAAATATATATCAAAATTTGTATAAATATTTACAACAATAAGCATAATTACGAGAATATGCTGTAGCATATACAGCCTACCTACCAGCTACCAGAACCAAGAATTTTAGTAAATATAAAAGTTGACCGTCTCATCAAGATGAAGTTACTCACGAAAAATGAACATGATAGTAATCAAATGTAAAAATACTCTACGGATCCTTTACTGTTACTCATACTTCGTAAGATGAACGCGGGCTAACACTGTATGGGACGAGTAAATTTTTTACGGTATGAACTTTTTAATATATTGTTTGAATTTATACAATGCATTGGTAGATCCATGGCCGTCTTGTTAGTATATAGTTATGCTACAGCTGTAAAACCATCCTAAAAAATTAAAAATAACGATTTTAAATTTATAATACTAACGTCTTTTCCGTCAATTCCAGGAAGGCCAGCAAGTCCAACTAAACCTGGTTCACCTGGTTCTCCTAAAAGTAAATTTACACACATCAATCTAAAGAAAAGATAGTAAAAAGAATAGTACAGAGATATGATATTTATAGATATAATAAGGTTGTTGGTGTATTTTTGGATTTACAAAAAGCTTTTGACACAGTTTCCATTCCGATTTTAACTAAGGTATAAGAGGACTGGCATATAATTGGTTTTCCGATTATCTGACTAATAGGACTCAGCAAGTAAGAGTTGAAGGATACCTAAGTGATACATTCTCCTGCACCAAGTCAGCACTTTAGGTCCTACTCTATTCTTATTATATATCAATGAATTGTGCAACAAACAAATATATAAAGGAGATATTATAATGTTTTCTGATGATACAGATATGCCTGCAAAAGGCATATCTCCAGAGGACAGTGGACGTACATCGACAGATGTGATGATGATGGATAATGATGATCACTTGTTGAATGCAGTTACCAATCACTCCAGGCTCTCCTTTTTCTCCCTGTGGGCCTGGCTCACCCACTTCTCCTGGTGGACCGATAACTAAAGTTACCTACAGAATTGTAAAATAAAATAATGTTAACCTTTATTTCCTTTTTATCTATATTAAAAGCACAATATTTGTAATCTAGACGTATAATTATAAAATGAGAAGTATCAAAGTCAATTCCATATCATAAGAAAAAAGTAAAAGTACTAGAGATCTCAAAAAAACTGTTGTTAAAATTACAAATAAACAATTTGATTATATTTATTTATATAAATTTATTACAAAATTGATTTATTTTAATTTTAAACTACCGAACTGTGTTTTTATTATACGTACATTCTCGGAACTCCCCGGCAGTCCTCTGTCCCCTTTCTCCCCCTTAAAGCCAATAGGCCCCACCGGACCAACAGGCCCTGAAACGCCTCTTTCTCCCTAAAACATCGTCATGAAAAACGAGAAGTTAGAACAACAGTAAACTAATAATTATTAGAATGTTATATGAATAGTAAATAGTTTACAAGGTGGAATAGTAGATTAGAAAGATAACTGAAGGGTAATTGTGTATTTCGGTTTACGATTCAAAACATGAACTACAGCGTTAGTTTTTCCTGCTTCAATTCAATCAAATTTAAAAATAAGTTTCTCCAACTCGTATAGATACTACACTGATATAAATGAATTGAAATAATTTTACTGAATAATTTGTAAATTATTTTGGGATGCAACGATTAAGAAAATGAAAAAAATTTAAAAAATTAGATAATATGGGAAATATTCTTTTTTGTGTGACTTTATTTATTTCCTATTTGAAAAATAAAAATAAGAGTATTTTCCTTGTACACGTACCGGTAATCCTGTATATCCAAGTGGCCCCGGTTCACCTTTGGGTCCCGGTGGACCTTCTGGCCCCTGAAATACAAAATGTCACTTCAGAATTCAAAGCAAGAATTTTACGATTTTACAAATATTTCGTTATGATTGCTTACAGGAGGACACGTTTGATTGCAAGGTGTGAGAGGTGCCGGTATAACCTGCAAGAAGCAAATAAATACTATAATTATTTTCAAAACAGAGACAAAAGGGAATGCCCATCAATCAGGGCCAACTATGCCCAGGGCCGGGCCTAGCCTATAAATAAATTTATCTAAATAAATTTTGATAATTCTACTTTAATAATAAAATAATTACTTTATCAAAATAAAGTTTGTTACAACGTTTAACGAAATTTTGAATTCATCTATAATTAATTTGTCTCCAACGGGGACAAGCAAAGATCTTCGGTCATACAGCCTGAGTTATATATTTTTTGAAGACTTATAATTGGTTTGTTTCTTCAGAAAAAAATAATACATCTTCAAATGTTACTTCGCCGCGACGAACTTTCTGAGCAAGAAGAGTCATAAAAAAACATGTTTTTTTTTCTTCAAGAAACACACGTTTATTAAGCCATTATTCATCATTTCCATATACTTTTATACGAGGAAATACCTGGGTTCCCTGGGCCGATGTTGAATTGGCCAGTGGGCATTCTCCTTTCTTTGGTGTCGTATTCTTTAGTATTATAGTCTGTTTAGATTTATTTTATCATAAATTAAATACTTACTGGTGGAGCGGTCGATATTAAATACTCAGGTGGTATGTCCTGAAAACACACGATACATTTATTTCATAAAGTTACAAAGAAAAGAGAGATAATTAGAGTTATTTGTACAGAAGAGTAGATAGTAAAATGCCATAGAGAAACTATGTATTTATTAATTATGTAAATTGTTAAAACTTACGATTTCTTCACAACTTTCTTCAGTGAGGTTGTACCTGTTGCAACTTAGAGACAACCATTGTAAGTCTATCTGAAAAAATAAATAAAAAACAAAACTTTTTAAGCTGCTATGATTTAAAAAAAATATATTAGATATATTGGCCCCGTAGCAGATAAATGTTTGCGGCTAAGGATTATGATATCCTGAGGTTGAGTCCTGTTGAGTTATGATATACAATATTCATGTGGTCGTGACGTCAACATTTGATCGTCTAGAACAGTACAGTACTTGGAATTTCGGTCTGAAATAAATCAATTTTAATAAAAAAAATAGTCAAAGATTTTAAAAACACAAGTTTAAAATTGCATATTAAAATTTGGGAGTATTCAAGTCTCAAAAATTTTAATAAGTATATTTTTTTAAGATCATAAAATGATGACCAATTTTAAGACCGTTTCTAATAAAGTATCAACTAGCCTATTTCCCTTATAAGTTCACCATAATATAAGAGAAAAGTTATGTGTCCAATTAAGACCTGATGGACCATTAATAAGAGACAAACTCTTACCGGCGCTGGACTGCCGTCGTTATTCGTGACTATCGTGATACTTGACGCGTTTCTGAAGTCGTGTTGCGCTATTCTCTCTGGCTCTAACTGCACAACAAAGAAATTTTATTATTTTTTATTAAATTAGTCAACTTACCTACCTGGGTGAGGTAAGTTAAGGTGGGTACAGATTGGTGCAATACAACATGTAATGCAACATGCAATGCAAGAATTTGAGGTCCACATTGCTGCAATGTATCACGAATGCTCGTGGTTTGGACGCCTCGCGCGCACGAACTGCGCCTGGGTCGCGCACGCTCCGAGCGTTACAACTCGTGCGCGGTTCGATCCGAGATTTGTCGGTTTTTGGTACGAACACAAAGGGGCGCGCAGTGTGCGCAGGACTGAGCCGACTGATTCGTAGTCAATGCGCGTACCGCGCGCGCCACACGTCCAAGGCAGCAAGGAACATGCAATGTAAGGCAGAATTTTACATTACATGTTGCATTGCACCAATCTGTATCCACCTTTAGACATTACCCACGAATTGACAACGCTTCTAGGGTTAGCAGCGTTGTCAATTCGTGGGCAATGCCCAAATTTGGACCATTCCACAAAATTGGATTGGGTTCTACGCGGGGAATTTTTCGTATCTGCTAACTGGGTATAAGCCAACAGTGGAGCAGTAAATGGTGTATTAAGGTTATTCTTTAAATAAAGGGGAAGGTATGTAGTAGGCTCATGATAATAACGATCAAATACAAAGGGTTCAGTACCTATTTGTCTCGTTGGTCCCAAAGCTCCTCACCCACTTACCTCTACACAGTCCACCGCTGCGTGCACCGTGTCATTTGTGATAGCCACGTGTATCTTATGCCAGCCTGCACTGAACAGCTGGAAGAGTGAACAAAATGTTACTTTATCAACCAGAGACGGACGGATGATGATAATGATGGATGATGGATGATGATTATGACGATGGATGATGATTATGACGATGGATTATGAATGATGAGGACGGATGATGATGATATCCTCCTTGACGTATCCATCAATGGCGGTACTTTATTAACCGAGAGCCTGCGATAGACATCTTAAACTATCCCAAATAGGGAATCGAACCCAGGGACCTGATAAACTAATTTACGACTTAGTCTGAATCTAACGACGCCCAGTACCTCCTAATCCTTTGACTCAGGACAGGTCGAGCGGCTTGATATACGGTAGGACGAGTAAAATGACCACACGACGTCTCTGCCTTTTTTCCACGCCACTTGTGTAGTGTGTGGCGGGGGGGTTAAGATACACTCAGGGACATAGCTAATGCCGTATCATACGGGGCCCATGGACTACAGGGGCCCTTTACGTGTAAAAGCAGAATTTTGTAAACTGTAGGTAACCCACAATTTCTTCTTGTCCCTAGGTAAATTAAGCGTGCGCCCAAAAGTTGGAAAAATGTCTGCTACTTCTTCTCATGAAATCTTTACCCTTCATTTGGGCCCCCAACTAATATTTATACAAGGACCCTCTAAGACACGCACCACCACTGGCTATACTTCAATATTTCCTACCTCTGGCGAGGAGAACACGACCCTAGACCCTTGCACGTAAACGGCAAACTTGCGCGCGTTGGGCATCAGGGTCAAGGAGAACTGGAGGGTCTGAGATCTAGCGCGGATCAGACTCCAGGTCCGACGCTGGCCCCGCGCGTTGAACGTGCCCACCACGCTGAAGTATTCCGGCAAGCCGTTCGGAAACACCTCCCTGGTAAAAAAATAATAACTAGCAAACGTCCGCAACGGCTATGTTTCAGAAGAGCCATTCAGATCGGTTTAGTCGTTACAGAGATAAGCCCAGATATACAGACAGACAAAAATCATCTATTGATAATGATAACGAACAACAAATTAACGTACTCTGCTGGAGTATAACAGCACCAACTTTACAACTCCGGGCTAAGAATTTCATTGAGAGCTTACAACAAACTCAGCCAGTTAAACCTGTACACCAACGAAGCAGTTCTTAGCAAAGACACAATATATTCTTTAAAAATCGCTCTATAGTTTCGTCAAAATCGCGTTATGATCAGTTCAATAGTTCTAGAGTTTACTGCGAACAGACAGATGCGGGGGAGGACTTTGTCTTATTCATACTAGTAATATAACTACTAAACCGATTTGGATAAAATTTGGTTTAGATTTAAAAATAACCTTGAAGCAGAAGATACTCGTAGGCTATTTATCCCGATAAAATCCATGGTTACAACGGTATTCGGAAAAACTGACTTTGACTTTGACTTTATATTTTAGGGTTTCGAACGTCCGAGTTCATCATCATCGTCATCAGCCACAACAACCGATGGACATCCACAGTTGAACATAGGCCTCTTGCATGGACTTCCAAACGTAACGGTCTCAAGCCGCCAACATCCAGCGGCTCCCTGCAATCCGCTTGAAGTAATCAGTACACATAATAAGATCGACCAACACTGCGCTTTCCGATGCTCGGTCGCCATTCCAGCACCTTGAGACCCTCGGCTCTTCTAATTATGGGCCCTGTCCATTGCCATTTCCAGCTTCGCGACTAGCTTAGCCAGTCAGTTAGGTATCAGTGACTTCAATTCTTCTGCGAATCGCACAGAAACTCCAATTATTGCTCGCTCCATCGTCCGCTAAGTGACTTTGAGTCTTATGAAGACCACAATTAGCGACCAAGTCTCGGATCCGTAAGTCATCACTGGCACGCACTGATCGAAATCTTTTATGATTATAAGTCATGATCTTGTCACGCACCGTAAGGGTAAAGTGAGATTGGCTCCATCGCCAATCCTGAACGCTGTCTGCAAGTCCTGGGAGCCCTGCACCAGGGTCACTCCAGTGGTGTCAGGGTCGTCCAGCCGGTAAACCGCTATCAGGTCCACTGTCTGGAAGTCCACGTCACCGATACTCTGTGAGGAGCAGGGTCCGTCGGATAACGGTGATAGTGTTGTGTTATCTGGAAGTAAATGAACGGTATCAGTCATTTGAGCCGTGTTAGAGTCGTGAAAGCCCAGTGGATATGACCTCTGCCTCCGATTCCGGAGGGTGTGGGTTCGAATACGGTCCGGGTACTGAAAAGTTGGAGATACATGATCTCCAACTTTTCAGTTGTGTGCATTTTAAGAAATTAAATATCACGTGTCTCAAAAAGTGAAGGAAAAACATCGTGAGGAAACCTGGATACCAGAGAATTGACTTAATTCTCTGCGTATGTGAAGTCTGCCAATCCGCATTGGGCCAGCGTGGTGACCTAACCCCTCTCATTCTGAGAGGAGACTCGAGCTCAGCAGTGAGCCGAATATGGGTTGATGGTGATCATTCATTTAAATATAGGAAGAACCCCTAAAACTTACGTTATACATGCTGGTTTTTTTTCACACTCAGTTACTAATTTGTCTTTTTTTTAATTTCTAACAATTTTAATATAAAAATATAATACAAAACACCATAAAAAAATTATTTAAATAAAATCAACCGTCTCGCTGTAGGATATTTGAGTGCCAGAACCTCTGCCTTCTGTATCTGACTCGGTAATCTCGTAACCAAGGTCCAAGTATTTTAATACTTTTTTGCTTTAACCCATGCTTGTTTAGGTATTGTTGTTTCTAATGGATAGAGTTAAAAATGAAAGCTTTCTGGGTAAATATATTTAGGTATAGCTTACCAATGGGGTCTCCATTGCTGACACAGGTTGCCAGCACCGCAACCAGTAGAAAAATTCTGAAAAAGAAATCAGTATTAGGATTTCCTCCGTGGCGGTATTAATTTAGTTGAAATAAGATACGTATGTCACACATTCCTGGTAAGCTAATACTAGTTTAGCTCGAGTCCTTGCGTGCAATAAGGAATGCGTGTGTATCTCAATAATCAGACTGAATCAATCGGGCCTCGCGACGCAATTGGCGGGCCATCAAATCTCGATAGTAGTGGGTCAATTAATTGACATTCAGGAACCAATCGCCGCCCCAGTTTTGACGACCTTCAACTATTTGTTATAACCGTTCCACTGGGTCATTCGATTTGAAAGACTTTGCAAGATGAATTGCCCCCACGATGTTAGACAAGAAAAAAGAGGTAGATAGGTTATACGCGGACTGCAAGTATCACGTTAAAACTATGCTAATTAGCAAACCTGAGGTCAGTCGCCGCACTGTCATCGCGCCGTTGATAACGCCGCTGAAATAATTTTTGTGTGCCAGTTGTAAACATCGGATGTCTGTGATGTTCTAAAATCATTGAACTGCCCCCTATTTTTGACAGCTTTTTTACTTTAGTAGTCAATGTCGAGGTCGATCCACATTAATGGCGGTAAAGAAAGTAATAGAAACGGCTATGAGAGCAAGACAGGGAACACGGAAAACTAGACAGTTATGTGCCTTGATATGTCTCGATGTCAGGAATGCTTTTAATTCTGCCCCATGGAGAGAAATCCTCATAGAAATCAGGAAAAGAGGTTTCCCTGGCTATATACAGAACCTTTTAGGCAGCTACCTAGAAAATCGAGCCATAGAAATAATAGACAGCAAAGGAGAGAGGGATACAATAAAAATCAGCAGCGGAGTTCCTCAGGGATCAATTCTGGGTCCCACACTGTGGAATATATTATACGACGGAGTATTTAAGCTCAAACATGAAGATGGCATCCATGTGATAGGATTTGCTGACGATTTAGCTGTGGTAGTGGTGGCCAAAACTGAAGCAGTTCTTATGTCTCGGGCAAATAGAGCACTGGAACGCATAAAAGACTGGATGCAAGGAAAGCACCTGGCCCTAGCACCTGAGAAAACAGAAGCTGTTGTTTTTAGTGGAAGGCGAAAGCTCAGCCCCATAAATTTTCTAATCCAAGGTGCTACTGTGACCCCCAAGGAACACGTGAAATATTTGGGAATATGGCTCGACAAAAGTTTAAACTTTAAAAAACATATTGAAGAAATATCCCAAAAAGCGCAGAGGCAAGCGGAATCTCTTTGCAGACTTATGCCTACAAAAGGAGGCCCTAGAGCTGGTAAGCGAAGGGTGCTGGCGTCAATAGCACAATCCGTAATTCTCTATGGCGCCCCACTGTTTTCCGGAGCTATGAACGTGGAGCTATACCGAAAAAAGTTGGAGGCAGTACAAAGAAGACTCGCTATAGGGATTAGCGGCGCATACCGAACAATATCCACGGAAGCGGTGCTGGTGATAGCAGGGCTTATTCCTATAGCCAAGCTAGTAAAAGAGCGTGCAACTCTGTTTGAAAGGAAGGATAGCCAATCTCTACAAGTACGTGAAGACACACTGACTGAATGGGAAAACGAGTGGACCAGAACAGGAAAGGGGACATGGACACGAGAGCTGATCCCCGACCTGAAAAGATGGCACAAACGGAAGCACGGGGAAGTAGATCGATGGCTAACCCAGGCACTAAGTGGGCACGGGGTGTTCAATACTTACCTGTATGCTATTGGCAAGGCACCGAGTGAAAAGTGCTACTTCTGCGGCGAGGAGGACACTCCGAGACACGCAATCTTCGAGTGTGCGGGCTGCGCTGACCTAAGAACAGGGGCCCAGGGGCCAAGGGGCAACGTGGATGCGCAAAACTTTATTGCACGCATGCTAGTAGACGTGGAAGAATGGAGGAAATACTCTCAGATGCTCAGAGCAATCATGATCAGGAGAGAGGAAAGAGAACGGGCAGAAAAAAAAGGAAAGCTAGGAATGATAAATAGATAAATAGAAAGTCAGTACGAAGAAATGCAAAGCGGTTCCGTACTGACTGGCCGGAAAAAAAAAAAAAAAAAAAAGTAGTCAATGTCTTCTGAGGAATCTCAAGGTTTCACAGTGAAACGAAAGAAGAGGATTTTCGTTTTGATTCGTCACTTTTTCGTGAAAAATCCTACTAACATGTACGAGTTTTATAATCAAACTTTGCATGTTTGCAAACTTTGCAAAGATTCCGACGAATTGATAACCTCCTCCTTTTTTAGAAGTCGGTTAAAAAATAGGTATTCACAGGTCATCAGTTATTATAACCAGACAGTTCGATCGAATGAATTTGATCTACTGAAATTTGAATTTGGTCGAACGAATTTCATGAATAACTCTAACTTCATAGATCCTAAAATATACATACTCAGCTATATACTCAGATTAACAAACAACTATATTTAGATAATTTCTGTAACCACAGACTCAATTACGCAAATTAAAAGTTTCTTTGGCGATTCAATTAGCAATGTTGTTGGGCTGTCAAACAAATTGCTAATACTATTGGTCTGAGAGCCTGGAGTGACTAGACCGTCTTAATTTATTATTATTATTATAATCATCACGCAATATCGAAAACCACTTGACGTATAGAGATGAAATTTAGCAGGGAGGTAGTTTATAGTAGGACGTCCGCTAAGATCGATTTTTAGGCTGGATTAAGAAGATCTAAGGGCGGACGGATATCAATTCTGCGTTCGATTCAGAGGGCGCAGAGCGTAGGGCGGACTTCCAACTTTTCGAATATGTGCATTTAAAAAAAAATGTGTCTCAAATGGTGTACGAAAAACATCGTAAGGAAACCTGCATGTACCTGAATTTTCTTAATTGACTACGTGTGTGAAGTCTGCTAAGCCGCATTGGGCCAGCGTGGTGGACTATTAGCCTAACCATTTGGCATTTTCATTCTGAGACCAGAATATGGTTTGTTAATAATAAGGGCAGGCGTAGTCAAAATTGAAAATTAATTTATTTAAAAGTAGACTTATTTTACAAGCACTTTTGAAACGTTTGACTATTTGTAAAGACTCTACCACAGGTTCTGCTGATAAGAGCCGGCAAGAAACTCAACAGTCTTTTGAATAAGAAAGAAACAATATTACAATAATTTACAATTGTTATCATCATTAAAATTTCTTTTAGTTTTACTTCTGTGTGAAGGTTAGGTTAGGTTAGGAGAAGCTGATCCGAGCCTCCAAGCATTTTTATCATTAAGGAACTCATCAATTGTGTATTGGAAGGAGAAGGCCAAGGCGAAAGTTCCTTGACCAAACTCAGGATATTGTCCTAACCGACGAACCTGTATGAAAGGATGAGAATGGAAGAAGCAAGGGAGATGTCCAAGAATCGTAGCAAATGGAACATGGTCGCTGTCTACCTCAACGGGAATAAACCGTTATGATATTATGTTGTAAAATGACGAAGATCTAGTCACTACAAGCCCGCTCCATAAAAGCTATTATTTACAGAATCCGAGATGCTATGACTAATCTTGATTAAAAAGACTCACTGATGTCATTAAATGTCGCTAAATCAACGATATAAGACTACTAATATTTTAAAAATATAATAATAACGAAGCCGCCTTAAAGTTACAGTTAAACTAAACTTTAAAAATAGAAATTGAAATAACAAAAACCCCATCCAAATCAGATCAGAAGTATTTGGAAAAATTACTGACGTATTGGGAATATTTATCAGGTAAGTTATAGTTTTATAAATAAAAACTGAATTGTCAGTGAGGGTATTTCACTGTTACAAAAACCAGACTAAGATAACGTTTTTAAACTAACATTTTAATTTATCTTAGAACTTCTCAAACTTGATATTACAAAACATATCAATTTAAATAAGGAACTCACCCAACAACTTCCATGTTCGCCTGAACGAATGAATTTTTAAATTAAGAACACATCTCCATGCTCTATAGCCACCGACTCAACGGACTCCATCGGCAGACTGAGAGTCCAGCTGCTAATAAAGTATGTGCCGTGATTTTCTGCGTACGCGATGATATATATTTCAATTAATTTCGTCTGTCACGCTTTTTAATGTTCATGCATGTTGGAATTGTGACTAACAACATAGTAGTAAGGTATGATAGATGGAATAAAATACAAGAATATTTGACTTTTGTATCGATTTAAATGGGTATGAACTTTTCTATACAGAATTAGGGTTCCTTAAATGATCACTTTGTTATCCATATAAATTAAGTTATAAGTTAAAACCATAAACTTTTGATGTGATAGCCCACTGGATATGACCTCTGCCACCGATTTCGGAGGGTGTGGGTTCGAATCCGGCCCGGGGCATACACCTCCAACTTTTCTGTTGTGTGCATTTTAAGAAATTACTTAGATATCACGTGTCTCAAGAAGTAAAGGAAAAACATCGTGAGGAAACCTGCATCCTAGAGAATTTTCTTAATTCTCTGCGTGAATTAAGTCTGCCAATCCACATTGGGCCAGCGTGGTGGACTATAGCCCTAACCCTAACCTCTCATTCTGAGAGAAGACTCGAGCTCAGCAGTGAGCCGAATATGATGAAACCATAAACAGGTATTTAAGTCTATACTTGAATACCTGTTTATGGTTTCATCATATTCATCATGTTTATGGTCTTCTATATGAAGGGACTGTATAGACAGTCCTTCATAATTAGAAGATACGACTTGGAGCTTAGACCCACCACGCTGCTCTGAAGCGTTGCGGGTTAGTGGGCGGGCGGGCAAAATATGGTAACATTTGAATATATAGCGAATTTTACGATCACTATCAGAATATTCAACATATTTAATAACCTGACTCTGGACTCGAACCCACAGAACTCGTGATCCAAAACCACATACATGGAGCACTAGACTAATAGATGTACACTTATATACTAATATTATAAAAATGTTAAGTTTGTGGTGTTGTAGGGAATAATCTCTGGATCTACTAAACCAATTTCAAAAAAATATTTTACCACTTGAAAGCCACGTTATTTGCGAGTGTCATAGGCTATAATTTATCCCCGCATCATCACAGGAAAGGGAACTACACGGGTGAAACTGCGGGGCGTTGGTTAGTCACTTATAACATCGCTTTTGAAGTCGGTAAAAATCGAATGTTACACCCAGCTTGCATCGTCTCTATTTTTAGAATCAGCTGATGTGTTTAATTAAAAGACTGAATTGAGATATAATTACTGTGTAAAGGAATCATCAGTCGACGAGTATTCGGATCAAGATTATGGTGTCATCGTTTGGATTGGAAACCAGCTTCATTCCATAGATTTCATAGATTCCATTTTTTTTAAAGATTATTTGCCATACATTATAATTGTTAAGCTTCACATATCATTACCGACCTTATAAAATAGGGGATCTTATAAGGTCGGCTTGGTCCTCGTTAGTTAATGCATCACTGTGTTGACACCGCCTTTAAAGTGATCAGAAGGTAACACGTACGATATTATTTTTCGCTTTTTAGTTTATTTTTGTGATTTTGAAGTTGGTTCAATTTTTTTGTTAAAAAGATTTTATATTCGAGCAGCTTTGCATTTTCAATTTTGGGCGTTGGAAATAGATCTTCATTTAACTTCATACTATATTTGAACGCTTTTAAAAAAACGCTCGTGCGAATGGGGCTTATACTGCTTACTTTACTTTATATCATGTAGCTATCTAGCATAGATATCTACAGCTATAAAACAACTTGTAGGTGATACGGTTAATTTAAATGAGATGTATAATTGTGTACCTAATACAGAAACATACAATTTCCGTAATAAATAACTTGACAAAGAGCACAGTAATCATTAATTATTATTATTACTACTGCTATATATAAGACCTATTAAATGAACGGCTCTTCAAAGAAAACCAATTATTTATAGAACAATAGTCTGCGATAGTCACACAAACCGCATTTAATAAAGGCCAAAAATTTCTCCACCATCGAGAGTCGTGATAGCCCAGTGGATATGACCTCTGCCTCCGATTCGAAGGTGGGTTCGAATCCGATCCGGGCATGCACCTCCAACTTTACAGTTACGTGCAGTTTAAGGAATTACTCGTAAATATCGCGTGTCTTAAACGGTGAAGGAAAACGTGAGGAAACCTGCATCTCAGAGAATTTTCTGAATTCTCTGCGTATGTGAAGTCTGCCAATCCGCATTGGATCAGCCTATTGGACTATATGGCCTAATTCTTCTCATTTAAGCAGTGAGCCGAATATGGGTTGATAACAATGATGAAATGATGATGCTCCACCATGGTTAAGTACCTACTGTAGGCAATTATGCTCTTTGGACTGTGGTGACTTCGGAAGGTAGCATGTTTAAAGGGTCCAGACCCTCAACCGTCCAAATAAAAAGCATATTTTTAAGTTTTTTTTTTATTTTCCACCACCAAGGTCCATAGTAGTTCTCAATAATATTCAAGAAAAATGGCGTCTTATGGCTGTTCAGTAAAAACTGTTCACAAAAACTAAAGAAATTAGATGGAGTCTTTTTTATTGATAATTAATATTAATTACTATTTTATGTAACTGTTGTTAGTGTTAAATTTTGAAATACTAAGAAAAAAGTTTTTTTATATGCGGTTGTCAAGAAGACGCTTGACGTATGTTTTTTTATTAATGAGTTTCACCAGCTTCAGTGCGTTGCTTGTAAAGACTCACTCTGGTAACTCTATATAAGGGCATAGGCTGACGAACTTTTAGCCTTCTTAAATGATGTATGTCTAGCTATTGCAGTCTCTAGGTCCATAAGCTATTTACATAAATGATCCAATTAAAAATGCATTCCAATTCAACTCATAGCGGTTACCATTAGAATGAATAAATGAAAAGATATCTACTTTGTAACTACGTTCGACATATTATTTTCTAATATCGTTATTTTCAAAAGATTAAATTATTGGTAACCATTATTGATAAATCTTTCCATTACTGAAATTGACTGAGTTAAATACACATTCTTTTATCATACGTCATCATACTCGTATAGATTAGACAAGTTAAAATAAGTTCTAGTGAAATGTACCTACTTAACGGGCTACTAAAGCAGTTCGTAAAAGATGAGAAAGATGTCTTAGAACAACCAAGACATCTTTTTAACTCATTTAAATGAGGACTGGAGGAGTACATCGATGAAATAAAAATTAAAAGCGAAAAGCTCCATTTAAAATTGCCGCTGTTTTAGTTTTAAAATAATCCGTTTGCGGAAATAGTAACGACGAAATGTACAACGTTTTCGTGTATGTACCTTCACTTCTTCTCCTTGGAGTATAAACTCTTTGCTTTGTATCTCTCAAACAAAAACAGTACGAAGGCAAAAAGGCAAGAACTCGGGGGGGGTGAAAAAAAGGTTCGTTGACATATTGTTGTATCTATTAATCTGTGGTATCTATTACTCTGTGGTTAACAATTTGACACATACTTAAAGTCTCGGACGTTTTGAACTTTTGACAGTTGACTTGTCAAGTTTGGTGTTCAACGTGAACAAATCGAATATTTCGTCATTTTATTAATTCATTTATCAGTGTTAAACAAAGATATAAAAACCCAACAAAGAGGTGCTGCTTTATATTCCAATGGATATCACAGACGTTTTGATATATACATGAATTATTTAAACATTAAGGTTATGTTTCATCAACTTTCAGATGCCGTTGTCGTGCAGGTTTTACCAGGAGAAATACCCTGAAGTTGAGGATGTGGTCATGGTTAACGTGAGATCTATCGCAGAGATGGGGGCCTATGTCCACTTGTTGGAGTATAACAATATCGAGGGCATGATTCTGCTATCTGAGTTGTCGAGGAGACGTATTCGGTCAATTAATAAATTGATCAGAGTGGGGAAAACTGAGCCTGTTGTGGTTATTAGAGTGGATAAAGAAAAGGGTAAGTTATCAATTAAGATGCAGTGATTTATACTAATCTATACTAATATTATAAAGAGGTAAAGTTTGTAAGTTTGTCACATTTTTTAAATGGGGTAATCTTTGGAACTACTGGTCCGATTTCAAAAATTCTTTCACCAGTAGAATGCTACATTATCAGGGAGTGCTATATATATATATATATATTTTATTTTGGTATCATATATATTAGCCGAGTTATCACAGTTTTTGTCATACAGGTTGGACTGAAAATCCTCTTAAATAGACTTATTCGCACGCGCTGCCTTAACTATAGTGTAAAATTGAAATTATTGTATGGAGACTATGTATCTTTAAAAGTTCTACAAAAAAGTTCGCGAGACCATATATCTATCTTTTATATATTAGCATATTATATATTACCATTTGTGTTTTAAAAATTATTAATTTTATATACTTAGGTTTACGTCATTATTTATACAACTAAACTTTAATCCTTATTAAAATAAATTATTTAATAATTACAAGGATATTATGGAGATAAGATTTGCCCTTTACAGTATGTTAATTGCTTAAATAGTTTCGGAGATAATACAAAATTTCTAAAAGACGCAGAAATTCCGTTATATGAAGCCCGGCGCTTTCATTTACGTAGTTCCCGTTCCCGTGTGAATATGGGGATCAAACATAGCCTATGACACTCACAAATAACGTAGCTTTCTATTGGTAAAACAATTTTCCAAATCGGTCCAGGAGATCCAGAGATTGCCTCCTACAACCACACAAACTTTACCTCTTTATATTATTAGCATAGAAGTCTCTATTTCTCTTAGTCCACTCTCGAAGGACTGGACCGATTTTGCTAAGGGTAGGAGTAAGATAGAGAAGTTACAGGTTTAGGGCCGGGTTTAGGGTAGTGGTAGGGTAGGGGTAGAGGTAGGGTAGTGGTAGGGTAGAGGTACGGGTAGGATAGGGAAGTGGTAGGGTAGGGGTAGGATAGGCGTGAGATAGGGGTACGGGTGGGATAGGGGTAGGAAAGGGATAGGGTACGGGGAGGGTAGGGTAGGGAGTAGGTAGGGTAGGGGTAGATTTGGGGTAGGGTAGGGGTAGGGGTAGGGTTGGGGTAGTGGTAGCGTAGGGGTAGGGGTAGTAGTAAAGTTGACATCGAAATTTACGCGGACGAAGTAGCGGGCGTCCGCTAGTAAATTATAAAGAGGTAAAGATTGTGTTGTAAGAGGTAATCTCTGGTTCTACTGAATCAATTTTAAAAATTATATTACTACTAGCAAGCTTCGTTATTTGAGAGTGTTGCCTATACATTTTATCCCCATATTCTCACAAGAATGGGGATGATGACTAGGTTTGAATATATTGATTTTTATGATGCATTCAGGTAAATAAGGTGAATGTTAACTAATTTATACATAAAAAGCAAAGATTGTCTGGATATTTACAAAATAAATAAGATTATAAAATTTCAAAATCAATTAAATTTTTTTTATCGTAATTAGATGAAAATTCATACAGTTTTAGCTTCCTTACATTAAATGTGACATTTTTTAATATATGAACTATAAACATAAATGCACAAATAACAAAGATATTAGTAATTTTGTTTGAACGCCCATACAAACCTAACGATCAGCGAGCCAACTACGTCACTAAATCGTACCATTTTGTATGGAGCGTTTTTCAGGGATCCGCGGCAGCGCCGCAAATCTGACCCTTTAAATCCCTGTAGCTCTGAAAGTAATGATCGCAGATACCTTGTTACTTTTACAAAATTGCTTTTCTATTAGTATACTCTTAATTTATATACAATTAAAAAAAATGTCATCATCCCTATTGAAAGTATGTGAATCTTATTGTAGGGTGTTGGCTAGTACAAGTCAGTCTTGTGGCGAGGCAATAGGAACAGCAATGCACTTGTTAGTTGGATGTAACTCCTGGATTCTCTTCTCATTCTCTGGATTGGAAGGGTCACTCACATCTTCATAATAGAGTACCTCAAATAGGGATGATGACTGTTTTTTAAATTGTATATAAATTAAGAGTATGTTAATAGTAAAGCAAACTTCAGCTTTATAATATTAGTATATATAAGAATGTAAGCATATCAGTTACCTTTACACACATAAATCACTGAAATATTATAAAGAGTAAATTGGACATTTATCCCATAAAAATCTATGGTTTCCATGACATTTGTAAAAACTGTTGGTCGTAAATAAATAAAGCAAGGTTAGTAAATTGCAATTTGTTACAATTACAGGTTACATAGATTTGTCAAAACGTCGTGTCTCAGCAGAAGACATAGATAAGTGTACAGAGAGGTACGCTAAAGCCAAAGCAGTGAACTCTATTCTGCGACATGTTGCCGAGCTGCTGCGCTACCAGAGCTCGGAGCAACTGGAGGAGCTGTACAAGCAGACTGCATGGCGGTTTGAGGAGAAGTACAAGAAAGCATCCGCTTATGACTACTTTAAACAGGCTGCTGTGTAAGTTTTTTGGACATACTAGATTTTTTTTCTTTAAGCCCAATTTTTGGGGAAATTAAAAAAGAATGGACCGTCTCAGACCAGTCAGAAAGCCCACTATTACTGCTGGGATGCATAACTTACATATGAACAACCACTCATTTTGCATTTCTAAATTCATTGTATGCACTTTGTAGCTGTTATTTTCATTTAAAATCTATTTCATTATATTCTTTATTTAGAGTTATAATGTGATCAATTATGTATGGAAAACAGTCCAGTTTACATATGTCTGATTCTTTTTATTATGACCAATATCTGATGACCTGAGTGGCTTGCTAATCTTCTAGGACAAGCTTGGCTGGTTAGATTGACTACAGCAGGGACCATAGGAACTACACTACAGCCAACACAATGACTAAGAGTAAAATAACCCAAGAACAAGAAAAAAGTTACCAACATTTCTCTTTCCCTCCCAACTGAGCACAAAACGTGTGCTAGGAATGAATAATTTTTTTTTTTGTTTTATTATTCTCATGCGATCAGTCAACAGACTATGATCAGAGTAGTTTTAGGGAGATTTGGCAGTTAGAAGCAACTTTCCCCAGAACTTCCCGAGAGCTCCATATATATGTAGGAATGGATATAATAAAAAAACTAATATCCCCTTTTTTGGCCGTGGCCAATCTGTAATTGAGATTAGTCATGTATGCAGGAGATATACATATTTTTTTTGTTGTTCTGACCCAGGATTCAAACCCTGGACCTCATTGTCTGAAGCTGAAATAGCTGGACCAATGAGACAATAATCCAAAGGACAAGTATAAAATCCCTAGATCTAAGATTTTACCTAGAAGAAGGCTACTAAGCTAGGTATTTTGCTTTTTAGGGACCCATCAGTCCTGAACGAATGTGGTCTGGATGAGAAAACAAAGGAAGTACTCCTTGCCAATATCAAGAGGAAGCTTACATCGCAAGCTGTCAAAATTCGTGCTGACATTGAATGTGCTTGCTACGGCTATGAAGGCATTGACGCCGTCAAAGCAGCTCTCAAGGCTGGCCTTGCACTGTCGACTATGGAAATGCCCATTAAGATCAACTTGATTGCCCCACCTCTGTATGGTAAGAACGAATAATGATAAATAATTAACTAGTAATAATAATAATTAATAGTGCTAAGAACACTTGTAATACTCCCGATGTTACGCTCGGAACGGGAGGTGTGTAGCAATGAATGAAAAACCCACGATTGATGCACGTCACTTCCCCGCACGCACGATTTCACACCCGCGTAGTCTTTCCGGCCGTCGCCCGCATATCATGGGAGTGTTATCAACGAACTTACCGGACTATATATGAATCCACTAAATTAATAAAATCTACTATATTATGGTTTTCCAGTAATGACAACGTCAACACCTGAAAAAACAGATGGGCTCAAAGCACTTCAAGATGCCATTGACAAAATAGAGGAGACCATCACTACGGCTGGGGGAGTGTTCAATGTGCAAATGGCGGTATGTACATTGTATTTATGGACTTAAAGTATGACCAATATTCCCATTTCCCTTCAACTAGTCAGGAAAGACTGTGCTAGGAGTGGGTACGACAATAGACCAAGGGGGCGGGGATCGAACCACCACCCCTCGGTGATGAGTCCATCAGCTCTTACCGTAAAATACGGTATGTCTTTATTGTAAAATACCTTTGAATTTCAAACAATTATTAAACTATTTAATAATTGATAATTATTCGACTTTGCTAGTGATTTATGTTGTATTATTATGTACAGCCTAAAGTGGTGACGGCGACGGACGAGGCCGAGCTGGCGCGGCAGATGGAGCGCGCCGAGGCCGAGAATGCTGAAGTCGCTGGAGACTCGGCCGACGAGGACGAAGACCAAGGTTAGGACTCTTGTGACTGTCAAATGTGTACAGCCTTAGTGGTACGCGATAGACGAGGCTGAGCTGGAGCGGCAGATGGGGCGCGCCCAAGAATGCAGAGGTCGCCAATCGATCAGTTAATGTCCATTTTTGAAGTAAAACTTCTTTACGCAAGCTTGATTTGAGGAGTAAGTTGATGAATGAGTTACAAAAAGTGTATATTGGATAGAAGCAGGCGTTACTTTGCGGAAGTTCATCATGATTATATAATGATTTATTTATTTTGCTATCATAAATAAATCATTATCATCATTATCCTATACATATAATCATGAAACCAGAGCATCCTCAGGAGATGTTGAGTTGTAGGGGTGAAACGTACGTAGAGAGATTTTGTCGGACCTGGGCGATGTTGTCGCAAGGGTTCGTCGGCTTTTCGCGGAGGATAGCAAAATAAATAAATCATTATATAATCAAAAGTGTAATCGGGCGTAAGAACGTTCAGAGGGAGAGCTAAAGAAGTTTTACTTCAGTTGTGTGCTGGCACACTCGCTTTTTTATATTTAATATCTTTTGTACAACCTCCTATAAGGAGAGAGACCAGGTATTAAATGAGCATTTAAAAAAGGCTGATTATGATGATGAAATGTACGTAAGAATAGAATTTTAAGTCTCAGAATAATACTTTACTAAAATAATGGAATTTCTCAGGAATGGGTGACGCTGGCATGGACGATGAACCGCAACAGAACGGGGCCTCAGACGAAGAAGACGACAACTAAACACCTGCCCTTGCTCTACTCATATTATGTATACCTTCCTCTTAAATATATATTATACACGTTTTATACATACATGTGTTTTTTTAATAACTACACCTTTTAGCGAAACATCGTGGAACATCATTCCCATAGCGGTGAGGACTATAGGCTTAAAAGATATTCCTTCGGAACTTCAGTGCTAGTTTTAAGATAAACTGGCTTCCTTTTAAGAAAACTGACCATATAGAATAGAATAGAAATAATTTGTTTGTTATCACAACACAATAATACATTTTTTTTTAAACACACTACATAATAACTTAAAACTAATACATTTATATGTGATAATGTGTTGTGCTAAGCCTTTAATATATTATCAAAGCATTAGTAAGTAAAACAATATTTTCGTTTATTTTTGATATAAAGTCAAGAAAATATGAACACATTGAGTAATTAGAAATCTCTTCTTTATTAATTTTAATGTCTGAATTATATTATCATTTAGAATAAAATCTACAATGTCAGAAGGATTAAATTAAATTAAAAATCACATTATTGTCTTATCATCTGTACATATTTATAACTACATATACAGGGTGCTCGGGAGTATTTGCCATAACTCTGGGGTTATATTCTTTACCGAAAACTAATTAAAAATGTTTTTACCGAAAACTAATTAAAAATGTTCAAAGAACATGTGTTCTAAAATTAATATTTTTGGAATAAATAATATTTCTTTTGTAAATAGATTTTAAAATTTGTCCCATAGATAGCCAAATTTTAAAATGCAAGGATAGATAAAAGCGTGTGTTACATGGGTAGTCGGAATTATTTGAATTACTTTGTATGAAAACATAAAAAGTTATTAATTTTTAGTTAGAAAAGTATTAGTTATGCAGTTCGGCTCCTCTATATGGACTCGTCAATAATCAACACCTTGAAGTTATGGGAAATACTCCCCAGCATCCTGTATAATAACAATCTATGTTAAATGTACAAATAGAAACATCAACTAAATTAACATTGCAGTATTTGATTCACGTCTCCAATATATTATAGGCTCTTCTCTAAAATTATCGAAATAAAGTTTGGTACTTTAATCGGAATAAAAACGAAAATGGATACCATCTGAGGGCCTAGTGGCAGTTTGATACTGTTACTATCGCGTTAACGTAAACGCGAATTTCTAAGGAATTGAAACAGCGCCATCTAGTGGCACTACTGCACAACTGTTTCAATTCCATATAAATTCGCGTTTACGGCAACGCGATAGTAACAGTATGAAAATATTGAAAACTCCCACTAGGCGCACAGAAGTTAAAAAGGCCAAAATGTTATGGCTTGTTGTACAAGAATTCCTTGGTAATAAATATTCACAATTTTTGAAATCCATTATCTTAATCACCCCAAAGCACTTTATTCAGAAGAAGAACTAGTTCAGCATGTTCCATACTTGGCACATATTTCGTGACAAATATTTTGACAGCAATTGTATTGCTGTCAAAATATTAGATAGAACTGGCAACATTAATGTCACGGATTGTGGTCCAATCTAAAGTCTAAAATAATTTCTCTAAATTTATTTCTTCAAATTCAAATCTTTTTTCCATTTATCCTATTCAATTTACTTCTTTGGAGTTTATCAAAAAATAATAAACCTGCAGCCTTTTCTATAGTTTCCGGAGGTACCTGGAAAAGATAGGTGATTTATTTAAATACCACTAAAACAGTATACAATCCTATTAGTATTATAAATATGGAGATTAATCTTAAAATATTTGTTAGTCAGCCAGACAAAAATAGCTAAACGAATTTGGGTCATATATGGCACAAATTATAGTTTATATATGTTCAACGCCATATAACTTTTATGCTGATCAATTAGTCTGTGCCAACAAATCTCCGCAACTGTTTGGCTATTTTACATTTCACATTTTCATCATTGCAAATTGTTAAATTATGCTACAGCTAAATATTTCACAACTTTAGGAAAGTATTCTACTGTAACTACTGTAATGGCGGCCGGTGTTGACTGTATACTCCGCGCCACGAAACAAGTCCCGTAGACGCGGCGTCAATGTCTTAATGGCGCTTTCATTTGGTAATGGCGGTCTTATTGTCATTTGTGTAAGGCACTGTCATCAGTATTGCTGTTTATAAGGTTGGCGGTGTAATTACAAGCACAATACTTGGCTCAGGCAGTTAAATCAATACTGAACTAACAACTATGTCTTAGATGGATCTAGTACTTTGTAGGACGTGTTTCTTGAATGTTACTGCTAACACTATGTTTCTAAGTGATAGCTTTTTGATTTTTTTTCAATGGTTGGTTAATTTTTTTTATCCAAGGAGGACGACATCAAGCGAGTCGCAGGGATTGGCTGGATGCAGGCGGCTCAGGATCGTGATGTTTGGAAGTCCCTACAAAAGGCCTATGCCCTACAGTGGACGTCCATCGGCTGATATGATGATGATGATGATGTAGCCCTTCACAGCGATCTCACCTGATGATGATGAGGATGATTGGATGAGGTATAAGTTCTACCCATACCTCTAAACTACGGCCGATGCCTACCAGATTTGAGCCAATTTAGAAAATATAAAATCCTAAATCGAACCCAGGTTCTGTTTTTTTAGGAACCACAACACTACCAATCACGCCAAAGAGATCGTCAAAACTTATAGCCAGATATAAAAAAAGGATAATGCTGAAGAAGATCGTGATGATCGTGATGATTTTGGCTGGTGGGAGGTTTCGGCCGTGGCTAGTTACCACTCTACCGACAAAGACGTACCGCCAAGCGATTTAGCGTTCCGGTACGATGTCGTGTAGAAACCGAAAGGGGTGTGTATTTTCATCCTCCTCTTAACAAGTTAGCCCGCTTCCATCTTAGATTGCATCGTCACTTACCATCATGATTACAGGTGAGATTGCAGTCAAGAGTTAACTTGTAAAAAAATTCAACGTACCATATAAGTAGAGACAGGTGTATCATCAGGCAGCTTCTGATTGGGCATGACATAGGCCTCCATGTCAAGTTTTCCGTCGGCACCCTCCGCCACCACCACCTTGTAGAAATGCGTGGGCACTGCCACCGTGTTGGCGCCAATCACTTGGTACTTCACATAGAACTTACCATCAGGTTCTCTCCTAAAACAATACGACTTAGCCTTAAATATAGCCGATTGACTTCTAATAGTCTGGACTGGACTGGACAACAAAGACCACAGTTTTTGACAACCTCCGTGGCGGTGGAAAGACTGAGGACCTGGGTTCGATCCCCGGCTGGGCTGATTGAGGTTTTCTTAATTGGTCCAGGTCTGGCTGGTGAGAGGCTTCGTCCGTGAGTAGTTACCAGCCTTCCAGCAAAGACGTACCGCCAAGCGATTTAGCGTTCGGTAGAAACCGATATGGGTGTGGATTTTGGATTTTAAAAAAATGCTGTTGTTGGTCTACCTAATGTAGGGTCAACCAATGGGGTTCCCATATACCATGCCATTCCAGCACTTATAAGGGGGAGTAATCAAAAATAATTTATTTTAAGAAAGAAAACTCAGTATCTCTAAACCCGACCCAGGATTCGAACCCGGTTCTAATTCGAAATAGTTAGAACTATACTTTGTTTGATTACCTAGGAAGATACAAGGGCCCTGTGCAACAGTATACGTTGTCGTAAACCTTCGTCAGCTTCCTCACGTGCTTCTCTAAGGTGTTCCATGCGTGTCTGTTGAATCCTTCACCCACCTAAAAACAATATGTGTTCATGGTATGTTTAATAATGACTATTGTTATATTTATAAAAATCACCTTTTTAAGCTGTTTTTGACAACTAAAAAAGGTGATTTTTCACGCTTATTAAAAAAGATAAAACCGGCCATATAAGCCACTAAAAACATTTAGGTATGTTTCTTCCTGTTAACTATGAAACTCTGCAAATCTAAAAAACCTTTATCATCATATGAATATTTGTATCATATGAATCATATGAATATTTTGCACCTTGGTTTTTAAGAATTATTATGCATCAAAATATACAATAAATTAGATGCAGATTTAAAGAGCCAAACTACTCGAAATTTTAAAACAAATCTGTTTCGTTGGCTGTGTAATAAATCGTTCTACTCATTAGACGAGTTTTTCGCTAGATAAATTTTAATTTGATTTATTTTGTGTAATCTAATATTAATGTATGATTTTCTTATAATTTCTATTATATCTGACTATTAAAATAACATGTCTCTCTGCGGTAGATCGAAATTTCATTTGGACATATTTTCGTATAATTTAATTTCAATTATGTATATTTAAATGTCAATCTTAATTGTATTTATTTTATTTGTAACAATTATAACATTGTAAGTAAATAATATTACTTGAACAGTCCTTTATAAAATTGTAAAATTTGCACACCATGTTAATGGTAATACACTGCAACTTAATTACACTTGTAAAACACCATTTGTGTTTGTGTATTAGGCAAATAAAAATTAATTTCATTTCATTTCATAAGACTATTTAGTTGTATATATATCATGCATCTTAGATTGCATTTTCACTTAACATCAGGGTGAGATTGTAGTCAAGGGCTCATTTGAAGAAAATAAAAGAAACTAGTAGACACTGGAGTCTTTGTTCACCCTTAATCAATCTCGTTAATCTGACCCTCTTGCAAAATTCGTTCTTAGCGTATGTCCACTATCTGTAAACTAACTCTCTACCAAATTTCATTCTTGTATATCAAGGAAATTGCGTGATGAGTGACCTTTTGCATTTATATATCAAGATTAATTAAAAAAGAGAAGTGTAGGCACTTACTTGTGGAGCCATATTTGTCAGAAAGAATGTCTGCTCAACATGCTTTTGCGCGAGGCGGTGGTTGCCCGCCGCTGCCATGTGCCCTCGGTCAAAGCCGGAGTGTTTGTAGTCACTGTTTTGAGATCTGAAAATCATAAAGATCATGCATTTAACCTATTGAATTTGATAGAATATAAAAACTGATTTATTTTTTAATTTATATCATCATCATCATTATCAACCCATATTCGGCTTACTGCTGAGCTCGAGTCTCCTCTCAGAATTATAATAATCAAAATTTATATACTGCACTAGCGGACGCCCGCGACTTCGTCCGCGTGAAATTCGATGTCAACTTTACTACTACCCCTGCCCTACCCCTACCCTACCACTACCCCAACCTTACCCCTACCTTACCCAACCCCTACCCCGACCCTACCGCTACCCTACCCCTACCCCTACCCTACCCCTATCTTACCTACACCCTACACCCATCCTACCCCTACCCTGCCCGTACCCTATCCCACCCGTACCCCTATCTCACACCTATCCTACCCCTACCCTACCACTTCCCTATCCTACCCGTACCTCTACCCTACCTCTACCCCTACCCTACCCCGGCCCTACCCCTACCCTACCCCAACACTACCCCTACGCTTCCCTACCCGTACCCTACCCTACTCTATAAAATCTCTATCTT
This sequence comes from Bicyclus anynana, assembly GCF_947172395.1. Lineage (NCBI taxonomy): Eukaryota > Metazoa > Arthropoda > Insecta > Lepidoptera > Nymphalidae > Bicyclus > Bicyclus anynana. Next base: position 15,109,532 of record NC_069084.1, on the reverse strand, counting down.
TACACAACCCCTACCCTAACCTACCCTATACCTTCCCTACCTTACCCCTACCCTTAGCAAAATCGGTCCAGCCCTTCGAGAGTGGTGCAATGACCAAGGAAAATAGAGACATCTATGCTAATAATATAAAGAGGTAAAGTTTGTGTGGTTGTAGGAGGTAATCTCTGGACCTACTGGATCGATTTGGAAAATTGTTTTACCAATAGAAATCTACGTTATTTGCGAGTATCATAGGCTATGTTTGATCCCCATATTCACACGGGAACGGCAACTACGTAAATGAAAGCGCGGGGCGTCATATAGCGGAATTTCTGCGTGCATTTAGAAATCTTGTATTATCTCCGAAACTATTTAACTAATTAACATACTGTAAAGGGCAAATCTTATCTCCATAATATCCTTGTGATTATTAAATAATTTATTTTGATAAGGATTTAAGTTTAGTAGTAGAAAAAATTACGTAAACCTAAGTATATAAAATTAATATTTTTTAAAACACTAAATGTGCTATATCTGCTAAAATATAGAAGATAGATATATGGTGTCGCGGACTTTTTTGTAGAACTTTTAAAGGTACATAAAGCCTCCATACATTTATTTCAATTTTACACAATGGATAAGGCAGCGCATGCGCATAAGTCTGTTTATGATGAATTTCGGTCCGACCTGTATGACAAAAACTGTGATAACTCGGCTAATATATATGATACCAATATAAAATATAGCCTATAGCACTCCCCGATAATGTAGCATTCTACTGGTGAAAGAATTTTTGAAATCGGACCAGTAGTTCCGAAGATTACCCCATTTAAAAAATGTGACAAACTTACAAACTTACAAACTTTACCTCTTTATAATATTAGTATAGATATAAATACTTATGTAAAATTACTTATTATTATGGTCAAATATTTTTCAGTTGTGGGAATCAAACCCAAGGCTGTGGATGTAGGAAGCAGAGTCATCCACTGTGCTGCTATGGCAGGTAAAAAAACTACATTGTGTGAGAAGCTTACTTTACCTAAAAAATGTATGAATACTTTCATCTGGAGTAAAATCACATTTGCTTCTATCAACTGCATCATTCTTCTTCACATGTTCTCTGGTGAGATGTTCAAACACCCAGTGTGGCACCCTGTTGCGACGATCGTATGACAGTACAAAGTCGTCGTATGAGCGAACATGGTCCAAACTGGGAAAACCATATTTCATTATCTGTGACACCTATACAAAAAGACAAATTAGTTTTTTTACATGAGGGAAACCAATTTTTGCAAACCCACTTAAATAATACAGCATATAAGGTACAACTATTGAGCAGTATTCTCTTACTAAAGCAGTAATTTAGGTACAAAATTTTTAATGGACATTTTTTTACAAGTTTCTAGTCAGTGGTGTGAACTTTATAGAAGTGAAAATGCACTGGGGATTCAGTAGGAACTTGTCTTGTTGAAGTTTATCTTCAAGTAGGAATTTTCCGTTCTATACAATTTGTCTTCATAATGCCGACGCTATTTAATCACCTTGTGCACACCACTACTTCAAGCCTAGGTGAGACATGAAAGAGACATTTATCTTAGCATTCCATGGATTCTCACACAACAGTCGTGGATGGCAGGATCGAACCTTGGACTTCTCGGATGCCCCCATAACCTAGGAGCTAGACTATACTGTTAGTAATGAATGAAAATTTGAAATTTTAAAACAATTTTCAATTAAACATACCCTATCTTTAGGAGTGCCACTATCAGTGAATGGCGTTGCTGCTGAAACAGTTCCGAATATCGGTAATCCTGGTTTCCTACTGATGGGTTTTCCGTTTACTATCACAGAATCATTACTGTCGGCTTTATCGATTTGTCCTATATAATATCCCGCTAAACCTATAGCACTTAGTTGAGCTACATGTAACAGTCGCTTCGAAATCATTGCACATCTGTTTATTTTTTAAATATTGTTTAAAATTGGGGATAAATATTCCACTTAGAGGTTATATGTTAGGTAATTATGTCATTTAAATTCAGCTGTTTGTTGACAGTTGTTATCAGTTTTTTTCAAGGACGTTTGGTTTTATCAGTATTCAAGTTTAGAAATAAAGTAGTTTTTTTTTTTAAATAATTAACTAAATTGCTTTATTTGTTAAGTTTACACTTATTTTTAAGTAAATTGTAACAGTTTCTGAAGTTATCGATCTCGTAGTTGTATATTTGATTCTCAACATTTTTTTTTGGATTCTTACTTCCTTATTTTACCTGGGCCCACCCATGATTTCTAAACGTTCACTAATATCAAAGGTCAAAGGTGACAGTGACAGCACTCAGTAGGCAACACAGACCACAAATGAAGGTAGGCAAAGGCAAACTGTCAAAGTCAATACGGTAAAAAAAATTAAATAAATCAACAAAAACCAAAAAGAAAAAAAATAAGTATTGAATTGGTTTTTATCGACAATTAATACTTTAAAATATAGTAATTTAAGAGTGCTATCTTTTATCGGTAGATATTTCAATGATGGCCTTAACAAGTCAATAATTTCCAAAGATCAAACCTAATTTAAATCATGAAGATTTTACTTCGAACCAACCGATTCTACTTAACTTTGCTAAACAAAACATATAGCACAGCACTGAAATCTGTAACTACCGTGCAAGTAAACGGAAAGGAATATCGTGCGGACGATTATACAAACATAACACCAAAAATAACGTCGTACATAAATAGGAATTTACATTTGAAAAAAGACAATCCTCTTTCCCTAGTTCGTCAACGTATAGTTAATTATTTCTACGCCTCATTTACTCATGGAGGCAATCCGGTATTCAGTGTGTACGATAATTTGTCACCCATAGTGAGTACAAGGCAGAACTTTGACGATTTATTGATACCAGAAGACCATCCTAGTAGAGCGAAATCTGACTGTTACTACATTAATGCTTCTGTGCTTTTACGAGCGCACATGACGGCGCATCAGAGCGAGTTGCTCAGATCAGGGTTGGATAACTTTCTAATGATTGGAGATGTGTACCGACGAGATGAAATTGACTCCACACATTTTCCCGTGTTCCATCAAGTGAGTGTACTTGTATTAGTAAAACTTTATTTATTAATAGTAATTTAATTTGACAGTCGTCTGTGATCGGCTTGTTACCACCTAATCATCAAAAATGTACCATCAAGCAATGATAATTTTATACTATAGATTGGTTTTGTCCCTACAAAATAACCACAAAAAGTAATTCACTCAACTGGACATTGTAGATGATATTTAGGTATTATTTGTTAAAATAATGATTGTTATTAACCATAACTAACATTGAGTTCAATTTCCTCTCTTGAGCGCCTTATTTTTCATGCGCTAGCAACACATCTAATAGCATTTAATATCATTGATGTCAAGTAATTTAGTGTTCCAGTATGATGACAAGTAGCAACTATCACAGGTATGGGTAGAATGAACTTTTGCCTCTTCCAAATAAGCCAGCTGCATCTTCATTGTCACTTAACGTCAAGTGAGATTGTAGTTAATGGCTAACTTCTAATAGAATAAAATAATAAAAAAGAGTAATTTTCAGATTGTCTAAGGATAAAATTTAAGGAAGAGGAATATGAGTTTTGACTATTTTTAGTTTCAAGGTAAAATAAAACTATTTAATACAATCAATAAGAGTTTTGTTATTATCTTATAGGTTGATGCTGTCAGACTCCAGCGCAAAGAGCACCTGTTTGTGAACCATCCTGATCTAAACATATTTGAACCAAACTATGATCCAACAAATCCACACACATTCACTAACTCAATCTCAGACCCATCCAAACAGAGCTGTCACACGTTAGAAGCAACAAAATTGATGGAGGGACAACTAAAAAACCATCTCATTGGCATGGTGAAAGTATTATTTGGGGAGAATATTAAATACAGATGGGTTGATGCATACTTTCCGTTTACGCATCCCTCATGGGAATTGGAAATTTATTATGAAAACAATTGGATGGAGGTCCTAGGATGTGGTATCATGAGGAATGAGATTCTTGCAAACGCTGGCCCAACGAATAGTATAGCGTATGCTTTTGGATTGGGTTTGGAAAGGCTTGCAATGGCTTTGTACAAAATCCCAGATATACGGTTAATGTGGAGCACCGACGATGGGTTTTTGAGCCAGTTTCAGGACAGGGATGTAAATGCTAGTATTGAATACAAGCCTGTCTCTATATACCCACACTGTACAAATGATTTGTCGTTTTGGTTGCCACCAACGTTGACAATAGACACTTTTATGAGTAATGATTTTTATGATCTAGTCAGAGATATTGGTGGAGATGTCATTGAACAGGTTTGTCTCATTCTTTTTTTTAAGTTATACCTCATGCTTCTCGCACATTAAGCCATTTTAATACTACTAGCGGTCGCCCGCGACTTCGTCCGTGTGGATTTCAGTTTTTCACAAATCCAGCGGAAACTATTTTTCGATTTTTGCGGGATAAAAAGTAGTTAATTTGGTTCTGTAGTCGCGGCGTGAAAGAGTAACAAACATTCATACCATCAAAATCATCAGTTTTTTGTGAATCTCGGGAAGCCATGGTTTTTTTTGGGACATAGAGTAGCCTACGTGTTAATCCAGGATATTATCCATCTTCGGTTTAAACAACCAAATTGGTTCAGCAGTAGCGTTAAAGAGACACTCAACAAACATCCATACAAACTTTCGCATTTATAATATTAGTAGGATAAGATAACCATCGGTTTTTAGCAAATCTCACAAAAACCATGGGATTTTTCAGGATAAAAAGTATTAAGTATCTATCTTGGTTTTAAATTTTAGCCGTTAAAGACTAATAACTAAACAAACTTTCGCAATTATAATATTAGTAAAATTGTAACAGTTGTTTGATGTCAAGTCTACTAGAAAATCAGATCTTTATTGTAGTGAATCTAGATTATTATTCTAATAATTTATGTGTATTAGAACCTTTAATACATTCAATTTTATAAAGTTTTATAATAATATTAAAACTACGTACCTAAAAATCTATAACTACATATCATAAAAATTAAAAAGAAAATATACTAAATTTAAATTATATCTAAAGGCTCAGGCGTCTACTAGTTAATTTATATAGAAATTAGCCTATTTTCAGTGTTTTTGTTTTCTCAATCAAATCAAACCTGTCTAAATAAAAAACTAAATTCTTACTGCAGGTGAAACTCAAAGACAAGTTCATCCATCCAAAGTCGAAGAAGCACAGCCTGTGTTACAGCATCGTGTACCGACATCTGGAGCGAACGCTGACTCAAGCAGAAGTCAACAAAGTGCACGAAGACATCGCCGCAGCGACTGTTAAAGCATTTAATGTTGCCATTAGATAGCTAATGTACTTACTTATAAAATATACCTAATATAGTTTCAACCCCTATTTCAACCCCTTTCTATCAAAATAATAAGAATGTACAAATGAAATACAAAAATTAGCAAATACTCTACTTTTACTACTATACTTTACTTTCACTAGCCCGACTCTACAAATCATGAATCATCTCTTTGTTGTTTGCCGCATACTACATGCGGCAAACTTCGTATCTGCTGGTATTGCAAGCATCATTTGACTTGCCCTTGACTACAATCTTACCTGATGGTAGGTAAGTGATGATGCAATCTAAGATGGAAGCGGGCTAATTTGTTAGGAGAAGGATGAAAATCCATACCCCTTTTGGTTTCTACACGACATCGTACCGAAACGCTAAATCGCTTGGCGGTACAGTACTTTGTCGGTAGGGTGGTAACTAACCGCGGCCGAAGCCTCCAACCAGCCAGACCAGAATTAAGAAAATCTCAATTGGCTCAGCCGTGGATCGAACCCACGACCTCCGTTTCGTAAATCCACTGCGCCACAGAGGCCGTCAAAATGGACTATGAAATATTTTTACTTTTTATAATTTTTCACATTTAATAAAGGTCGATACGCAAAATTCACGATACGATTTTCATCGATTATCCATCGATAGAAAATATGAAAATTAGTTCAGTAGTTATTGAGATTACGGAGGAATATATGTACCTATTATAAATATACTCAGAGGGTACAATTATCCGCCCACTTTAATATACTCGCGTCATATAATTGTGCATCTGAGTATACATTAATCTGTGGACAGACATCTATATTTTATTAGATACTAGCGGACGCCCGCGACTTCGTCCGCGTGAAACTCGATGTAAACTTTCAACTACCTCTACCCTACTCCTACCCTACGTTGAAATTTTTCCTGAATTTTCTTTGCTATAAACCTCACGGAGCCCGAGACCTTTTCAACGAATGCAAACCCGTGGAAATCGGTTCGTGCGTTCTGGAGTTATAGGAAGGAAACCCCGACTTTTATATATATATATAGATTTCTACTATAAGGTGGTAAAAAAATAAAACAATTCAAACAAACCCTTCTTCCGGGTTATTAATTTATTAGAACATAATAAATTAATAATATGTATGCAGTGTCTCTTCTTAACTAATTTATATACAAGTGTCTTTCATTATTTTGTAGGTACTTAAATAAAACATACCTATACCTAAAATATTACTAAACATAATTTCTTGGTAAGGACTTATCCGCTAAAGAACGTCGACGCATGTACCTACACAGCAGTGGCGAAGTATAGAATTTAGATGAAGGTAAGCCGTCCCAATGAAAAAGCAAATTCATATAACGTGATACAAACTCTGGTTTCTCATTTAACTAGACACACTACAACAATGAATATGCATGGATTTTTAAAGGTAACCCGGCGGGCATCGGCTTGCAGGAACTCTTCGCCGCTGCTACACAGGTAGGTACTTTTTGGCGTTCTATAGGTAGGTACTTACTAAGGTATGCTAGTAGACAAAATTATTTCCTTTCTTTTTCATTTACCTAGTCAGGACATTATATACAGCTGACAAAGATTAAAGACTCGCGCACATATAAATACGTTACTTAATATTAATTTATTATGAAACATACACACAACGTCAGAGTATGCCCAATTAGTTTTGGTTTCATAATAAATTAATGTGAATAACACTCACGATAGTTTAAATTCTAAAATACTTAGGTTACTTATTACCCATAAATTATTTATGTAATACAAAAAGAACCCAAGGTCACTCTAAATCAGTACCTAAATCTAATAGCAATAATTTAATATCACAGTACCAATAGGTATACCAGACTAATACACCTATAAAAAACTTACATTTCTATTGAAACTCGTACGTTAAGGTAAAAATAAAGTTTATCTTTAAAAAAAAAGTAGTTAAGTCTTATCATAAATATATTAGGTATGTATATACCTACAATTTGAATATTCAATGAAACAATTATTAATTTTGTAATTACAATAATGTAAGTAAGCGTCCGAAACCTGCACTTTTAAATTGAAGGTATTAATAATAATAATGATTATATTATAATAGTTTATAACACTCGCAAAGTATCGCTTATTTTACCAATATCAATATCGTAATGTATCGCATTACGCACATGTGCTGTAATGTAGTATAAACCTTTAAACATCTATACAGGGTGTGGCGTAAATAATGGATAACCCTGTACCTGCCGAAGAGCCTCCAAATGGGCTATTCGAATATAGATTTTTTTTTATTTATTGAAGTTTCGTTTTGAGAAAAATGGCTTAAGTCATGTTTTTATAAAAATGGGTACTTTCACTTACTAATTTTGCTACAGTAATCTCAAATTTTGGAATTTTCTTTTTCTGTTTTTTTTATAATATAGCTTAAGAGTTGTGCTACTGTTATTGATAAGGAATTTCTAATTCGTTACTCTAGTTTTGGCAAAAATTAACATGAAAGTTCAAAAAAGCCTTATTGATTATTCAGTTTGTTAATTTTGTACATCATATGGTTTAAAAAATCTCTATTAGAACTGATTTGCCCATTATCTTAAAAACATGCTTGCTTAATGCAGATTCCGAAACGGTATAATACTTATTACATATCGCGATATTTACGAAAAAAATTGGCAATAGTCAAGTACATGTCCTTGCAATATCAATATCGTAATGTATCGCATTACGCACATGTGCTGTAATGTAGTATAAACCTTTAAACATCTATACAGGGTGTGGCGTAAATAATGGATAACCCTGTACCTGCCGAAGAGCCTCCAAATGGGCTATTCGAATATAGATTTTTTTTTATTTATTGAAGTTTCGTTTTGAGAAAAATGGCTTAAGTCATGTTTTTATAAAAATGGGTACTTTCACTTACTAATTTTGCTACAGTAATCTCAAATTTTGGAATTTTCTTTTTCTGTTTTTTTTATAATATAGCTTAAGAGTTGTGCTACTGTTATTGATAAGGAATTTCTAATTCGTTACTCTAGTTTTGGCAAAAATTAACATGAAAGTTCAAAAAAGCCTTATTGATTATTCAGTTTGTTAATTTTGTACATCATATGGTTTAAAAAATCTCTATTAGAACTGATTTGCCCATTATCTTAAAAACATGCTTGCTTAATGCAGATTCCGAAACGGTATAATACTTATTACATATCGCGATATTTACGAAAAAAATTGGCAATAGTCAAGAACATGTCCTTGTTTTATTTTTATTAAGTAAATTATTAAGCTATCACAAACAAATTATCTATTGCAATTTAAGTTGACTAGGTTTTATCTATTGCATTTTCAGAGAGTGCAGACTCTTATGACAAGGGATTATGCGCCGAGAGTGCATTTCTGCCGAATAATGTTACGAAAAATAAGAGTTGATACAGATTTCTTTAACAAAATATTGTGGAGCGATGAATCAAGTTGTAGACGAAATGGCTACCTCAATTTTGCACAACCTCCATAGTTGGCAGGCAGTGAACCCCAGACAATGTAGACAAGATCGTGCTCAAGTCCAATTTAAAGTAAATCTTTGGACGGGAATTTTAAACGGTCAAATAGTTGGGCCCATTGAACTACCGGAGACACTAACGGGTCCCATTTATTTAAATTTTCTGCAAAATATTTTACCACAACAATTAAGAAGTTTAAATGTGCCAGATAACCACTGGTTACAAAATGATGGTTGCCCTGCTCACTACGCACGCATTGTCCGGGATCACCTGAATGATGAATACAATGAGAGATGGATTGGTCGTTTAGGACCCATTTTGTGGCCGCCAAGATCTCCTGATCTGAATCCTCTCGACTTTTTTTACTGGGGATGTTTAAAAGAAAAGGTCTACAAGACGGAGATAACATCCCTGGAACAATTAAAGGTCCGGATTTTTCAAGCTGCTGACGAAATAAAGAGATCTGGCTTTGTACGACGCCTGAAAAGGTCATTCATCCGTCGTTGCAGGGCCTGCATTGCCGCAAATGGCGGCCATTTTGAACATTTAGTTTAAAATGTAAACTTTTGTGTTTTAGCTTTTTCAATAAAAAAAAATCGTTTTATGTTTTTTATTTATTTTTTAAAACAACCCACACACCCACTGGTAAACCTAGTCAACTTAAATTGCAATAGATAATTTGTTTGTGATAGCTTAATAATTTACTTAATAAAAATAAAACAAGGACATGTTCTTGACTATTGCCAATTTTTTTCGTAAATATCGCGATATGTAATAAGTATTATACCGTTTCGGAATCTGCATTAAGCAAGCATGTTTTTAAGATAATGGGCAAATCAGTTCTAATAGAGATTTTTTAAACCATATGATGTACAAAATTAACAAACTGAATAATCAATAAGGCTTTTTTGAACTTTCATGTTAATTTTTGCCAAAACTAGAGTAACGAATTAGAAATTCCTTATCAATAACAGTAGCACAACTCTTAAGCTATATTATAAAAAAAACAGAAAAAGAAAATTCCAAAATTTGAGATTACTGTAGCAAAATTAGTAAGTGAAAGTACCCATTTTTATAAAAACATGACTTAAGCCATTTTTCTCAAAACGAAACTTCAATAAATAAAAAAAAATCTATATTCGAATAGCCCATTTGGAGGCTCTTCGGCAGGTACAGGGTTATCCATTATTTACGCCACACCCTGTATAAAAACGAACGGTACTTTTTTAAACCTCAGCAAAACGTTTTTATGTCAGAAAAGTGCTCAACATTTTAGGAATAAAATTAACTTTGTGAGATAAAAATATAATAAATAGTCAAGTAATTTTTTCATTTTAATAATTTTGACAATAAATTACAACATTTATCTGTAACAGAAACACAAAAATATTAATTTACTTTATTAGTAATACTGAGTGTTTTTGTTGCATTTGCCTAAAAAAAACGATGCTGCTCACAGATAGCGAAATCTGTGTAAAAATGACAGCGTGTCAAAATGTCATCATATGCATCTCATGGAAAACAGGCAAAAACAAAGATGCAAATTCATTTTCAGAAAGTGTGTTCAAAGTGTGTTTTTTTTCTCTCTCTCTGTTTTCTCGTAAATGTGTTATAAAACTTCGTATGACATACGTGAAGTTTGACAAATAATTACAGCCTCTTCTTCCTTAAAGCTCTCGCATTCGGCTCGAGTTTGGCAATATCACCTAGGCTGTAATATTCAACTTACCGCACTTATATCATAATGTACTATTATGATTTAAATTCCATTAAACACCTAGTATACAATCTTCTTCTGAAGACTCGTGAACGTTATCGTCGAATGTTAAAGGCCCGAGTTCTACAGGTTCTAACAGGGGCGTCGAATTGACACAATCATCGTTTAGATTTTCAAAATTGGCGTCGATTGTAGCACATTCTGGTACCTCTTTAACCTCGCCAGTAACGTTTTCTACATTCTGAGTATCAACAACCCCTTTTTGGTCTTCATTTTCAGTAATTCGGTTCAATGATTCATTAGGCTCCTCAGAATGATTGGGTACTAAAGAGTGTTTGATCCGTTTCGCCTTAAACGCCAATGGTTCATCGTCAGACTCGGAATCATCATCAGATTTTGTCTTTTCTGGTATTGCTTCTGAACTTGTATCAACTGATGCGTCTTCTTTTGGTTCGTCATCATCTGAATCTAAGTTTATACTTTCTACACAGGTCAGTGGTTGTTTTCTTTTATATTTAAGTTTAATTACTCGAATCATTTTCTTCTTTTTCGGTTCCGCAGTATTAACCGCAGATGAAACGGAATTCAATAGTAAACTTTGACGTCGTAATATATTGGGCTTGAGTGATGAATATAACTTAACTGGTACGGCTTGATCGTTTTGTGCGGCATTCTGTTCTTCTATGTTCATTATTTCGTCTTCTCCAGGGTCATCTGTCAGATCTATAACAGTTTTTGAGGAAACCCCATGTTGTTTTGAAACATGTCCTGGCGTTTGTTTTTTTATTACAACTTCTATAGGAACTATTACGCCTGTTTCGATATCCATTTTATAAAACTGGGCGTTATTTTCTGAAGCATACCTGAGTTCCTGATAAGAGAAAATGATGCACAATTCTGGACATCTACTTAATGCCATTTGCACAACCGGGTTTTCGTATAAAGGATTATTCATATTTAAATTTTTTCTATTGTGATTAAAAACCATTGATTGTAGTTTTTCTGATATGGGCGATGGAGAGGACTCTGACTTTCGTTTTGGAGGACTTTGTGTAACATTAGCATCTTCTGCCGATATACCAGACATTTCCATTAAATCTGACAATATGGTTTTCTTGTTTACATCAGAATTATCTATCAAATCAATAACGTTACTATTATCAAGAGCGCGGCCATCTTTATCTTTATTATCACAATCATCTTTATTGTTTTTTATACAATCGATTTCAGTACTGTTATCTGTGCTATACACTACTTGTTCATTACAAGTTAATGTAACTGGGCTATTTATATTTTCATCGTCAGCTTGTTTCTTATCATCTAATTTCATGTCATTACAGCTATTTACAATGGTAACATCTTGATCTTTTGAATCATCTGTATTCTTTAACGGATCTAGATTTGATTTTATAACATTGTTTATAACATTAGTTTCTGCAAGTTGTTTTTGGATGGAACTCATAAGTGCTGGTAAATAAGCTAGTTGTTTAGAATCTAACTCAATCCCAGGGTCAATAGAAACAGCTAACTCTTTGTTAGGTAATAGAATAATTCTCACACCATCAGGCAAAGCTACTAAAGGGGCCACGTCATCACTGATAGGATTATTATTGGTATTGTTACTTATATTTCCAATATTAGACTGATTTTTTGAATCAACGCTTGCAAACGAACACAGTAAAATTTTATTTTTACCTAAGCATATAGGCATACGAGAAAAAGTGTTTTTCATCTTATCGTTTGTTAAAAACAAAACTTTATCTGATTTTTTGATATTTGATGTATCTGAATTTTCTGCTAACAAGTCAGATCTAACAGACGTAAGATTAGCGAGATATGGTGTTTTATGAAATTCAAGAGGCGGAGGATTATTTTTATCATGGATTATTTTCGCCTTATTTTTTATCAATATATTTTTATTTTTAATAACATTACTTGAATTACTATGAGTTATTGAAAAAACTGGTTTGTTTATATCTAAAACCATTGTGTTCTTTTTAGGATTAATTAAGTTATTTTCGTTTAAGGAAAGAGATAAATTATTTTTTTTTATGAACACTGGTACATTTTTATCTTTTAAATAGTCATTATAGGAACGATTACTTTCATTAGCGGTTTTCTCCAAAACCATTAAATTTACTAAAGTCTGAGTCTGACCATGAGATTGATTAATGTAATTTGGATATGATATTTTTATACTTGAAGCTGAATAGTTATCGTTGCTAACCGTGCTGTCTGACTTATATTTTGCTAGGTTAGCCGCAAAACTTGTTTCGAAGTCCATGTCATAATCAGTGTTAACGCCGACTGAGACCTTGCGCGTTGTCAGTGTAGGATTTTGCATCATATTACAATTTTGTGCACTTGATACAGTAACTATTAATGGTTGTGTGACTGTTTCTTTGACTGTCTGATTTGTTTGTTCCTTCTGATATGGTTTGTTATTTCCTTCTCTAATTTCTGTCATTTTTTCAACAAGCTCTATCCTACAACAGCAATTACACAAAGGTCGCGGACAGTTGTGTTTTTTTAGGCATTTCTTAGATTCGCTTAGTTTTACTATTTTTTCTCGAGCCCAACAGCAATATATTTGTCTTTTTCCCATTTTCACTGTAGTTTTAATTCTTACATTTTCGGACGGTTTTTCTAAATTGTCGAAACTTGCATGTGTAGATAGGTTATCAGAAGGCACTGGTTCGCTTACAAATGGTACTTCATTATTATTAGGAATCAAAGATACATCATTGTTTATTTCACGTACTTTTTTGGCTAGTGCAACATCTTTAAAATTTCTTTCTTCCTTCGTCTTTTCTCTTAAGGCTTTCCTTGTTAGTGCCTTATTGATTTTTTTTTGTGACTTCGAAGGTGTTAGACTCGGTTCAACTTCTCCTTTACAGATATTTAATATTTTGTCAACAGTATCACATGTTAAAAGTCTATCTTCCGGAATCATACATTTTTGGCGTTTTGGATTCCACGATAGTTCAACATGATTTACGACAACTCGTTTTTTCCCAGTTTTTTGCTGTTCATTAAGTAGATTTCTTTTTAAAGCCTTATAACCAGTTTTTAACGAGTTCAAAGATTTGTTTGTGTTTATGATTTTGGTATTATTATTTATGTTATACGACTGATTTAAATTAGCCGGATCGCTATTTTTATTAACCGTGCCAGTAGATATAATATTTAATTTACTGTATTGTGTAAGCTCAATGACGGAATCCGTAGTTAAATTAATTTGGTTAGAAATACTTGTGCTATAACTGTCATCACAAATTACTGTAGATAATTTTTTTCTAAAATCTGTTGCTTTACTAATGACATCGGTGGTATTCGATTGGACTGGTCTATTGTATTCCCTAGGAACAATATTTACGGGTGGTCTTTTATTTGATGCTTGTATTGGAGTAACTTCAGCAGTAAGCAATTTTTCGTTTATAAGACGCATTTGATCTTTATCTGGCAAAGTTATAACTTTCTTCCTTTCAGTCGACTGACTATGTGGTACAGGTTGATGATTTAATAACTGTTCTGCTGATGAAGGGGCTGGGCCTAAAATATCATTCATTACATTATTTATTAAACTCTGTATCGGAATTGCTTCATTATTTTTTTCTAGCCCAGCCGTTGTATTTTGTGTTGATGTTGTTCCTTTTAAGTACAAAGTATTATTACATAGTTTAACCTCAAAAGATTTGTGTAAATCAATAGTCAGTGGTTTACATTCTTTGAGTAGGTGTCTATTTCGCTCTGAACTGAAAAATCCAGCACTTAATCTTTTTAATCTCGTGTTAAAGTCTGGATTTTTGCATAGTTGTATGGGGTTATAAGATAAGTTTTTAGGTTTTCTTAGTAACCAACTTGATAAACTGATAACTTCCGGACCATCATCAACTTCTGAGTAATATTCAGATGCACTATCACTAAATTCATCGCTGGCAAAGGCTGATTGACGTTCTTGAGATATTTCTTCCATTTTAACGGATTTTTTGTCGACTGGTTTACTGTCATTATCACAATTTTCAATAATGCGTTTATCTTTTACTGAATTAAAATCAATTAACCGAAAAATATCCATGTCGTCAAGTTTTTTGGTATACACGAGTGGAGTTAGTAGAAGTTTTAAATCAATTGTTGGCGAATTGGTACAGTCAACATCTTCGATTTCTTCTTTAATAGTTTTTGGCAGATCTTCTGAAACAAATTATTTAGATATTGAATATTTAATTAAATGAAAATACATTCTTATACACTTAATATTTAATTGTGTTTATTGCTGACTATAGTTAAAAGCTGTAATAAACAATAAGTAATTCTGACAACTGTTACTTAGCTATACGTTTTTGTATGAATCTACATTTCAAACCGTATTTCGTAACCGTATAATTAAAAAATGTATCATGCCGTACCTGCCGTGTCATCATCTTCGTCTATATATTCAATCCCATCATCTTCTAATTCAATTCCGTCTAAAATATTAACGTCATTTGGCACTTCATTGAAGGAATGTAACAGTTTATCTTCTTTATTCTTCAAACTAGTATGTGACTCGTAGTTTTTAAAATTAATTTCATCTTGAATAATTTGTTTTACCAATAAATCCGGCGTTTCCCGGTTATTTGAGTTTCCGGATAGAGTATTATACGTACGCAGTGGTGATGGTAGTACGTCAAATATATTTTTTGATGAAATGTTTTCAGAAACACTTTTCAAAATATCATTAACCTCGTTATTAACAGCATCATCTGCTCGCTCTTCATCTTCTATCGCAGCGCTAGATACACTAGATATTTTAGGCATTATCATGTCACAATCCTTCAAAGTGTTTGCTACTATAACGGGCAGAATTTCATTATCATCTTGAACCCCGACTTCGGTGTTTTTTTGTGATTGTAAAATATATGCGTGATCAGTATGAGGCGTATTGGCAGGATAATTCTCCACTGCCTCTACACTAGATAATTGTTTTGAGTTAGTTGACGTATCATCAAATGTTCCATCAGCAGCAGGAATTTCCTCTCGAAGATCCACATCAGCATTACTATCTACTAAATCACTATCAGATTCTGGATTATCATTTGTTTCTAAAGGTATGTGCATAGATTCTAGTATATGGACATCGTCGTCGTCAGATATTTCATCAATTTTTTCAGTTTTTACTATTCCTAAATTAACAATTTGTTTTGGTTCACGTACTGATGTAGAATCTTTAGAATCTTCAGAATCTGTAAATTGTTCTAGATCTATTGTTTCGACATGTGGTTCAATAACTTCAAGGTCGGGTCCAGTTTCTAAAATAGAAAGAAACATTAAGTGACTTAAGTACATATTTCTAAACCTTACTACTAAAATATAATAAATAACTTTCTCAAGTGCTCTTTTCACCAACTTTTTTAGCAGTCAAGCTAATATTTGAGCAAGGTTTAGGAATTAGGAACAACATTTTGAAAAATGACAAGTTTCACTGGCAAAAATTGCAAGAATGTGACACGTTTTATATATTATATTGAAAGGCTGCTTAACTGTGTATCAGTATACGCCACAACTACTTACATCTATACTAATATTATAAAGAGTAAACTTTGGTTTGTAACAATTCTTTGTAACGGGTAATCTTTAGAACAACTGATACGATTTTAAAAAATCTTTCACCAGTAGAATGCTAGTAGACTATATTTTATATTTGCTTCATATATATTAACCGAGTTATCACAGTTTTTGTCCTACAGGTCGGACCGAAACTCCGCTTAAACAGACTAATTCGCATGCGCTGCCTTAACCATTATGTATTATGGAAATCAATGTATGGAGGCTTTATGTGCCTTTAAAAGTTCTACAAAAAAGTTCGTGACACCATATATTTTCTATATTTTAGCAGTTATAGTACCTTTTGTATTTTAATAATTTATTTAAATCATATAAGGTTTACTTAATTTATACAATTAAACTTAAATCCTTATCAAAATGAATTATTTAATAATCACGACGATATTATAGAGTTTAGAGATAAGATTTTCCCTTTACAGTATGTTAATTAGTCATATAGTTTAATAGATAATACAAAATTTCTAAAAGACATAAAAATGCCGTTATAAAACGCCCAGCGGTTTCACCCGCGTAGTTCCCGTTCCCGTGGGTATACGGTGTAAAAACATAGCCTAAAACACTCGCAAATAACGTGGCTTTGCTATTGGTAAAAGCATTTTCAAAATCGGTTCAGTAGATCCGGGGATTAGGGCTAGGGGTAGATTAGGCGTAGGACAAGGTAGGGTAGGGGTACAGAAGAAGTGAACGTAAGTAAAAGCGAAGCCTGACCAGATCCCCTCATCATAATCATCCAATATTCGGCTCACTGCTGAGCTCGAGTCTCCTCTCAGAATGAGAAGGGTTAAGCTAATAGTCCACCACGCTGGCCTAAGACGGATTGGCAGACTTCACACACGCAGAGAATTAAGAAAATTCTCTGGTATGCAGGTTTTCGTTAGTTAAGAGACTTATTTAATTTCTTAAAATGCACACAACTGAAAATTTGGAGGTGCATGCCCCGGACCGGATTTGAACCCACACCCTCTGGAATCGGTGGCAGAGATCATAGCCACAGGGCTATTACGAATTTAACTTAAATTGAATATAAAATCAAAAAGTGGTAAATTTGGGGTAGAAAGTTTGTATGGAAGGTCCTTCATTTTTCAAGGTACATTTGTAAATGTAAAATGATTAGTGGACTATTTGTTTATTATACTTTATAAAACTTGCAAAAATATAAATACATAGAAGGGTGTGAAATTGAAAGTTTACATCAATTTTCACGCGTCCGCTAGTCTTTATATGAAAATATTTTCAAAAGCATATTATCTATCTATATATATAAAAATGAATTTCTGTTCGTTAGTTTCGCTAAAACTCGAGAACGGCTGAACGGATTTATCTTATCTTGGTCTTGAAATGTTCGTGGAGGTATAGGGAAGGTTTAAAAGGTGAGAAAAATTAGAACCTAAGCCTGAGAAACCATAAAAACAGCCCTTTTTTTTCCCATACAAACGTTTAAGAGTCAAGGGTTAGGGGAATGAATGGGTAGGGATAGGGTAGACTAGTGTAAAGTAGGGGTAGGGTAGAAGCGCACATAAGTCAAAGCGAAGCTTGACCGGGTCTGCTAGTTTAAAATAAAATAAAAAATTACATTACCTTTCCGAAAAATACGTCTTTTGTCCAACTGCAAACGTTCCTGAAACAGTCAAAGGAATAGTGAGCCAACAATGTTTTATACTTTTAAAGGAAAAAACTATCTGTTTTGTTTTAGTTATATATCTAATATATAAAATTCTCGTGTCGCGGTGTTCGAACTTGAACTTGGAGTATGGTAGTGTAAGGTAGGGATAGGGAAGAAGTGCAAATAAATAAATTAATAAGTCAAAGCGAAGCTTGAGCGAGTCCGCTAGTTTAAAATATATAATCCGTATTGATGCCCAATGAGGATTGGCAGACTTCACACACACAGAGAATCAAGAAAATTCTTTGGTGTGCAGTTTTTCTCATGATGTTTTCCATCACCGTTTGAGACACGTGATATTTCAGTTCTTAAAATGCACACAACTGAAATAATGGAGGTGCATGCCCCAGACCGGATTCGAACCCACACAGTCCGGATTCGGAGGCAGATTTTATAACCACTGGGCTATCATGGCTCTCATGGTATTATCATTTAGAATTGCTGCATTTTACAGTTTTATTGCATAAAGTAGAATGCGTTCTATTCAATATAGTTCTGTAAAGGTGCACAAGTGAAGTGGAGGTTGAACAAAAGTGTTTTATGTGATTAATTCGATTTTCTCGGTGGACTCTCAAAAGTTTTCGTCATCAACCCATATTCGGCTCACTGCTGAGCTCGAGTCTCCTCTCAGAATGAGAGGGGTTAGGCCAATAGTCCACCACGCTGGCCCAATGCGGATTGGCAGACTTCACACACGCAGAGATAATTCTCTGGTATGCAGGTTTCCTCACGATGTTTTCCTTCGCCGATTGAGTCACGTGATATTTAATTTCTTAAAATGCACACAACTGAAAAGTTGGAGGTGCATGCCCCGGTCCGGATTCGAACCCACACCCTCCGGAATCCGAGGCAGAGGTCATATCCACTGGGCTATCACAGCTCAAAAGTTTTATTACTTACTAAAGCATGACATAGACTATGAAACCACTTTCGCCCTAATAGGACAAATTATTTGATAAAAAATATTAATTGATGACTAAATGATAAAAAAAAAACAAAGATAGATATAGTCTGACAAGTTCAATGATAACACTCCCATGATATGCGGGCGACGGGCGGAAAGACTGCGCTGGTGTGACATCGTGCGTGCGGGGAAGTGACGTGCATCAGTCACTGGATTTTTCATTCATCGCTACACGCCCCCGCCCCGCGCGCCACATCTGGAGTGTTACGAGCGAAGTTGCCAAGCTAAATATAGTTGTGAATTTAAATAATAAAGAATAACTTACAAAGTCTTCGCGTAGTGACACTCTCTGTTCTTCTATCAACGCCTCCCACGTTGGTAATCGCCCAGTTATGATGTATTTGAAGCTGAAATTGAAAAAAATAACAAGAATTATAATATTAGGTTGTCGCATTTTATATAAAACATCAAAAGGTTTTTCCTAAAAAAGTTTATTTGCATTTTTCTAAAGTATATGTAAATGTAAGTGCCATTGTGTTGGACAATTTTTTTGCCATCTTGTAGGTAGGGTAGGTGATTCCATTGCTATAAAAATTTTGGGGCTTCAGATCAAAAAACTGCGACAAGTGGTTTTGGCACTCCTCTCGTGATGTTAACCTGTCACTGCCGGAACGCTGCTAAGGAATCCTGCAGAGACCGAAACAGGTGAAACTCTGAAGGTGCAAGTTTAGGACTATAGATGCAAGGCCGGTTTAAAACCAATTAAACCATTCCATTTAAAACAAAAAATCCCGTTTAAAACCCAAAAAAAAAATATTTTTTTCAATGTGTTTATAATTTCGTATTATTTTATTACTGTGAAGCCTGACAAGCCTTTGACCATGATCTTTTTCGCACGTTCTTGTCGTGTGTTCCACTTTTCATTACAAGTTATCAGCTTCTTCAAAAATGGTTCGGTTTCATTACGTCGTAATAAAGAATCACTAATGAGTACACGATACATTAGGCTTCTTTCAGTGATCTCATGAGGCATCCAAATATCGAGCTTTTTAGTGCACCCAGCTTTTTAAAATGCGCCAATACCATTTTGTGGTCAATTCCCAGTTCTCCAGCTACATCGTAACTACTAATATGCCGATCTTGTTCCAGTTTTTAAAAAATGGCGTCAATCATCTTGCAGATATTGACACATTAGGTCTATAAACATCACAAATTTTTTTCGCAACTTGTTTGCCGTTTGTTTTTATAAAAAAAAAAATTATAAAAACTATTTACACTTTTCAAGAATTATTGTCTAAAGTAAATAAGAGATATTATATACTTTTTCACGTTAAATATTTCGAAAACCAAAAGCTAATTTTTGTAAGTTTGGAGTTCGATAAGAAAGTTCATAAAGTTTTAAAGTAAATGATAGGTATTTGTTTGTAAAGTTGTTGACAATATAGTATTATTGCGTAGGTACTATTTCTTAACTTTTATTAATTGTTATCGATATATTTCGAAACCTTATTCCATGTACTACAAGAAACTACCCTTTTACGATACAAACGGCGCGGGCGGGGAGTTCGCGTCTATACGAACGCGCATTATATTCATTACGCATCTAACTTCACAAACAAGAAAGATCTGTGGCGGGCACTGTATGATGCCGTGTAATTACAATATTTCTTCTTTCTTACGTTATCATTATTACAGTTACTTCTGTAAAACATTATCTTCAAAAAAACCGTATTTACTATAAATATGTGAATATGTGTGTATCATCGTTTTTCTTTCTTATATTACTTTGTGACTACCTACCCCAGCACTTGTGACAACCATCCCTGACACGGGGTTAAAAGTAACACTTCTCTTTTTTTTTATAAAAATATAAATATTTCCTCCACACATAATGTTGGTAGCAAAGTATCTATCTATTTTGAAACTAGGACAAACAGACTATCTATTAATATATAATTTATTATTCTGGACTTAAACAAATAGTCCCAAAAATGGAAAAGAAAAAAATGTGACTTCCATCCCCGGTCTCCCCTACAAACCGAGAGGGGTGTGGATTTTCATCCTCCACCTAACAAGTTAGCCCGCTACCATCTTGGATTGCATCTTCACTTACCATCTGATGAGATTGTAGTCAAGGGCTAACTTGTAAAGAATATAAAAAAAGAAGCCCAGCGCCGGCCCGAAGTAAATTTTAGAATGGAGCGAGATTCAATGGGGATGATGACTAGGTTGGAATATATTGATTTTTATAATAAATTCGGATAAATAAGGTCAATGTAAACTAATTTATACATAAAAAGCAAAGATTAACTGGATATTTGTAAAATAAATAAGATTATAAAATTTCAAAATCTAATAAAAATCTTTTATCGTAATTAGATAAAAATTCATACAGTTTTAGCTTCCTTACATTAAATGTGACATTTTTTAATATATGAACTATAAACATAAACGCACAAATAACAAAGATATTAGTAATTTTGTTTGAACGCCCATACAAATCTAATGATCAGCGAGCCAACGACGTCACTAACTCGTGCCATTTTGTATGGAGCGTTTTTCAGGGATCCGCGGCAGCGCTGCAAATCTGACCCTTTAAATTCCTGTAGCTCCGAAAGTAATGATCGCAGATACCCTGTTACTTTGACAAAATTGCTTTACTATTAGCATACTCTTAATTTATATACAATTTAAAAAACTGTCATCATCCCTATTATGGCGCCTCTCCTGTTTGCTCCTAATAATATATACCTGTACCAATAATTGTAAGTGCAAAGTAAGTATGGAATGTGAAGATCTCCGGCCGCGTGGCGCAGTGGGTAGTGACCCTGTTTTCTGCATCCACGGCCGTGGGTTCGATTCCCACAACTGGAAAATATTTGTGTGATGAGCATGGGTTTTTTCCAGTGTCTGTGTGTATTTATACATTTTATAAGTATTTATATGTAGTATATAAATGTATATGAATATTATAATATCAACTATCTTAGTACCCATAACACAAGCTACTCTGTATGCTTACTTTGGGGCTAGATAGTGATGTGTATTGTTTAAGTATATTTATTTATTTATTTATTTATTTATTTATTTATTTATTTATACTCTGGAGTGACCACATTCTCTGGAGTGACCAACATTCTTTACTATTTAGGCGCCCTCTAGGATTTGGCGCCTGGAGCGACGGCTCTGTTCGCCGTATGGGCGGGCCGGCCCTGAGCGGACCCCATCGTAGACCACGCTAGGAAAGAGAAGAAGAAGAAGAAGAAACAAAAAGTCTCACTGTTTAGCGATCTCCATCTCCAGCTGGGAGGGTTTGAACTGGTTGGCTTCCCCCAGGTTGTTCTGGGAGCCGCGATACCGGAACCAGAACTGGTAGAACTTCTCCCGCACGCGCGCCTTCAGCTGGTACCAGCGCCGCTGCAGCAGGATGGGCGAGCACTTGCGCTTGCTGTCAACGTTATGGTCATCTTCAAATCAAATCCTCAAATTTACAGCCTCAATAGCTCAACGGTAAGAGCGGTCGGACTCATCACCGAGGGGGGTCTATTGTCGTACCAACTCCTAGCACAGCCTTCCCCGACTAGTTAGAGGGGAATGAGAATATTGGTCATATTTAATACATATTATGGCAAATATTCTTTAAAAAAAATTAACATTCATTTATTTCAATCTAGCGGACGTCGGCGACTTCATCCGCGTGAAATTCTGTTTTTCACAAATCCCGCGGGAACCATAGATTTTTTCGGTATGAAAAGTAGCCTATAATCCAGAGTAAAATCTATTTCCATTCCAAATTTCAGCCAAATCGCTTCAGTTGCCGCAGCGTAAAGGAGGAACAAACATATTTACACACTTACACACTTATACACAAACTTTCGCCTTTATAATATTAGTGTGAGTGTGATAGGCTTACTTTACAAGCTCTTTCGAAACGTCGGGTAATTAATAATAATAATTAGTCGTAACTTAAAATTAAAGTTACGAGGGTTCCAAAGGCGTCTTGGTCCGAGAAGAGCCCACAACAATCTCAGCCAGGTTTTTCCTTCATTATCACTTACTAGCTGACCGGTGACGCCACGCGGTTTTATCCGCGTGGTTCCCGTTCCCGTATGAATACGGGAATAATATAGCCTTCCTCGACAAATGGGCTATCAAACACTGAAAGAATTTTTCAAATCAGAGCAGTAGTTCCTGAGATTAGCGCGTTCAAACAAACGAACTCAGCTTTATAATCTTAGTCTCTGAAGTAAATAATATAATAAGTGTAATATTGTCAACCCATATTCAGCTCACTGCTGAGCTCGAGTCTCCTATCATAATGAGAGGGGTTAGGCAAATAGGTATATTACTCACGTGCCGTTATAATGTTTGGTAGCTTGAAACCAAGCCCTGGTTAGTTCATCGCCTTTCAAGTTTTCAATATTGTAGATCACCACTGTAACGAATAGATCTTCCAGTATCTTAGGGGTTTCTTCGAGTTCATCCAATAGATCCTGCGAAACATAGCATGTATAAGTAAAGGTATAAAATTATAAATATTATATTTTCTGACAAACTTGCAGTTTTTAAAAATGAAAGGCTTTCACTCTATGAAAATAATCATGTGAACAATTGGCACTAAAACTGTGGCATTCTTTAAAAATAATGATGGCTCGTGAATGACTGAGGTCGAACATCAGCCTGTGATCGTGAGTTGCGCAATCTCCGTGATGTTGTTGACAGTGTCCTCGGTTGTAAACAGTTGGCGCAACAAGTTAGTCCACGTCATTACCTGCGCGATGACGTCCATCGGCTCGAGCGAGAGCACGAGGTCGAACATCAGCCAGTTGGTGATCGTGAGCTGCGCAATCTTCGTGATATTGTCGATGGTGTCCTCGGCTGTAAACAATTGGTGCAGCTAGTTAGTCCACGTCATTACCTGCGCAATGATGTCTATCGGCTCGTGTGCGACCACGAGGTCGAACATCAGCCAGTCGGTGATCGTGAGCTGCGCAATCTTTGTGATATTGTCGATGGTGTCCTCGGCTATGAACAGTTTGCGTAACTTCTTTATAGTCAACGCGCGCATCCGGTCCCTGAGAAGTTAAAATTGTTACAATATTTTTTACATGATGTTTACGCCAAACCCCATTTATAAACATAAAAGCTTTAATAAATCAAACTTACCAAAGCAGTTTACTATTGCAGTCAGTCTGCTTGGTGAGGTCTTCCCAGAACCTCTCAGAAGGCTCCTCACCGTTGCGCATGAAACGTGCGATCACTCGAATCAGCCTCCTTTTGAATTTATCGAGATCCGTGTTATGTTCAGACTTTTCGTTCTTCGTGATCTCGGCCATCTCATCCTGATCATCGGACTGTGGTTCCTCCTGGCATAATTCCGTGGCTATGCTAATAGACGCCGGTTCATTGCTGCCTTCGTAAACATCAGACAGCTCTTGAGCAGTGTTGGAGTTTGAATTCTCTTGCCCTTCAGGAATTAGGGTTATTTCGATTTCGTTGTATTCCATTTTTGAGCCGGTACGTAGCCGCTGCTGCAAAAATTCAAGAGCATAAATAAGAAATATTAGACAGATTTTTTAAATATGACCAAAGGTTAACGTTATAGATAGGTATTTATAATATCTATAATGTACCCCAAAGAAGCGAAAACCTTTTTTTTACATTTTATGATACTCCAGGATACGATGGAACACGCTTTCCGACCAGGTGCATACCATGGAGTATGTTGAATATAGGGTATATAGTTATCAGTCGCGTATATTAACGTTTCGTATATACCTATTTAGTCCCTAAACAGATTTTCTTGTGAATATACCTATAACTAAAAATGTACGTATCTACATATAGGTCAGTGTGCGTAGTGGGAGTTTTCAATGTTTTCTTACTGTTCGCGGTAACGTAAACGCGAATTTATATAGAATTGAAACAGTTGTGCAGTAGTGCCACTAGATGGCGCTGTTTGAATTCCTTAAAAATTCGCGTTTCAGCTATCGCGATCGTCACAGTATCAAACTGCCACTAGGCCCTCTGGTAACCTACTTCAAAGTTTTTAATTTTGTTTTGAGAATATGTAGGACATCAAACACACGCTTTTGCCCTTTTTGGAAATTATTATGAAAATAAAGAGCAAAAAACGTATGTCAAAGTAAAAGGAAAAACACAGTTTATTTTTTCTTTTATTATTCCACAGTAATAATTAGGTACACAGCACTATATAGTAAAATAATTCGTCATCTTCGACAGCAACCAACCCGTGTGGCAAATCAAAATCCAGTATCCATCCAGTATCCAGGGCCCGTCTTTATCCAGTTATAGCAAAATACCATTGAAATAAGCAAGGTATAACGCACGGAAAACAAAACAATGATAAAAGTTTACGCAATACGAGTACTGACACTGACAACTTGATGAACTTGACAAATGAGAATGACATTAACAAGACAAGTATTGGTAAATTGACAGTGACGTTTCATTATACTATAGTTTGACTACGACATGTCAATATTCTCTACTTCTTAAACATATTTTACAAATAATAAAACGAATGTTAAATCACGAAAATATAACTTTAAATAGCCATTAGGCTGTTTAATTGCTGTTTTTATATTCAGTCTTGTTTCTTAATATACAATATCTTGATTGTTTAAAAAGTAAATACGACATGAAATGAAACTGAAGAGGAATAATAAAAAGATACCACTATTTAATAATTTACTCTCTGATACCAATGTAAAAAAATCCAATGTTGCTATTACAAAACTTATCACCGCCAACATGCCGCCAACTAGCGATATGTTCCTGAACTAACTTAGAAACGATAGCCGGACTCATTCCACACTCGTTGTTTGAAGTGGTAGCACCGTGGTGCCTACTGTCTATTCACTCTTGACTTGAAGATAACCACGATGTAGGTTGTAAGGATATTCTGAAAAAGGTCAAATGCTCAAGGAAAAAGGCATTCCAGTATTTCATAACAACGAAGAGACAAAATAAGCCGGTCGAAAATTTACATAAAAAAGCAAACAATGCAAACGCGCATGTAATTACGGAAGTTATACCCTTAAGCGAAGTTATACACAAGTTTGCAACCCTGAAAATCTTGTGCTGCCTCCACGGTGCTCGAAAATCTGCGAATTTTTTTTTCACATATTTCAATTTATCAAAAAAAAACTACTTTAACGAAGAGTTTTTAAAGTACGTTCGTTAGTACTTTAATAAAGATATCTAAATTTGCTACAATTTTAGCGAAACCTTAGCACACTTTTGGTTGCGAATATACAATAAGTCAAAGATGGGCAATTTTCACTTGTGGAGAAATGCAGATTCTACGCGGGGTGGTTTTATTTCTGCATGCCATGGCTGTGACACAATATCTGCCCTTTTCTGGCAAGGCAAGATGAAGTGGTGCGACATCCTCAAAAAACTCCGACTGGATAGATCTCGCCAACATTTTCCTTGACCCAAATTCCAAAAAGAAAAACGTTGGAAATGCTGGCGATAAGATCTTGATGAACCTCTACGGAGGAGATGAGGGGACACTGAATATTTTTGCGATACTCAGCATTTGTCAAATCGGCAGTAACGGTAAAAGTGAAACTTGCTCGCCTCCTCCCAATTACAGATGCTGCAAATTATCATTCGTGGAGTTGAGAGTGGACTTACAATCAACTACAAAAATGGTTAGAGGTTGAAAAGCACCCGTGTGACTGGGGATGGGAGACCAGCGAACAAGGTCTAATGCTTGTCACAATGAGCGCAGAGCCCACTCCTAAGACCCTGCTTAAAATGATGGCTTGAAAATGCAAGGAAGGTTGCTTAGCTTCGTGCTCTTGCAGAAAGGCCGAGCTCAAGTGCTCTTATGTTTATTTTACCACGGCCGAAATTGCAACAACGCCATCCCTACCCTTCTGGATGAGGACAATCCATATTGCTAATAAATTATACTATAATATTAAAACCGGCCAAGTGCGAGCCGGACTCGCGCACGATGGTTCCGTATTTAAAAAGACATATCTGTTGTCCGAATCGCACTTAGCCAGTTTTTAGTAATTCTTGTTATAGCAGCAATAGATAAACTTCATCTGTGAAAATTTAAACTATCTAACTATCACGGTTCATGAGATACACACGCAAAAACTACTGAATTTCACAATGACATTGACAGCACAGGGTTTCCAGAGTTGCAAACTTGGGTGTTAACTACTCTCAAGGGACCTAACATATAACAAAATCGTAGTTATGTTAGTTTGCAATGTTTGATGTCGATATTGACCGGCCTAAAACACTTTGTACGAGTCCAAGAGCACGATCCAAGAGCTGTCCCCCACTCTTCAGAAGTTAAAACTATTTTTAGAAACAAATGGCGTCGACATACTATTAGTATCGCATACCCACTTCACACAAAAGAGCTACTTTAAAATCCCGAACTACAAGTTATACCATACAATGCACCCAGATGGTACAGCTCATGGTGGTTCCGCTAACGGTTCCAGACGAAAATGCTGCGCATGATTACCAATGCATGATTATCAATGGTACATCAAAAATGATCGCCTGCATCGTGAATTGAAAATTAAAACTATAAAGACAGAAGTTGCACACTCAAAGAAAACATACTAAAAGCGTATTCGTAAACATCCAAATCAACTTGCACGGAACCTAATGATGAAGAAACCTGGTACAACTTTCAAAAGGCTCAAGAGACGAGCACCGCAAGATGTCATGAAATAGACATTATTATATTTGGGCAAATCACTGGATTTCGCACCAAACACGCATTAATACAAATACTTGAAATCCCGCTGAATGTCTCACGACAGATTGCAAGAATAATGCGAGACTAAAAAAAAATAAACTCTGACTGCTTATGCGTAATTAACTGAAATGAGAAAAACAAGTAGGTACATCACAATATCTATACCTACTTATAATAAAACTATAGCAGGTCCAATTCTGTACATTGAAGTTGATTCTGTATATAATAATGTAAGTAAAAAAAAAATACAGCCCACTTCAAAACCTAAAGACGTACTCACTAAACTAAAAAGTAAAAAATAACATCATAATATTATTATGTTCTACCTGCTGATCAGTTTGAAGACGGTGCTAAGCCGATGATGTATTAATTTAAGCCATGAATATTGTAAATTTTTCAGACAGTGCTCTTGGCTTAAATTAATACGACAGATATTATAATAGGAGAGATTGGAAAATGATGGCCTACGAATCAGCCAAAAGAAAACCGATTATTTATTCTTGGACTTCGGTGGCACATCTCAATCCTCCATAATTGCTTTTTCAAAACGACGACAATGTGGACCGACACGTAAAAAGTCGAATGAATGCAGGGTGGATGAAATGACGACAGGTCTAATGTGACCCTCAGATGCCTCTTTAACTTAAGGGTAAAATTACAAAACGGCCGTAAGACCAGTCATGCTATATGGATAAGAATGTTAGGCGATAAAAGAGACGGATAATAGAAGAATGCATACGAACGAAATGCGTATTTTTAGGTGGATGTGTGGTGTAACAAGAATAGATAAAATAAGGAATAAGGGAAAGTCTGAAAGTGGCGCCAGTGACAGAAAATTTGAGGAGTAAAAGGTTTGCTTGGTATGGACATGAAATACGGAGCGATAAAAGTCATATTACCTACCAGAAGAATGTTGAAATTTAAAGCGTAAGGACACAAGAGGAGAGGAAAACCAAAGAAGAGATGGTTGGAGAGTGTGAAAGAGTATATACATATAAGTAGTGTAGGAGTAGGGTAGGAGAAGGGTAGGGGTAAGGTAGGATAAGGTAGGGAAGAAGTGCACTAAAGTCAAAGCGAAGCTTGCCGGGTCCGCTAGTATTACTTATATAAAAATCAACGCCACTTTTCGTTGTAATTTTACGAGTATAACTCAAACACGGGCTCACCTATCCAAACCAAATGTTTAGGCTTTGTTTGGACCATTTAGTAGATGCTTTATGTGAAGTTTGCACACAATCGGTCCAGCGGTTCTTCATTTATCACATTTTTGGTAACAAATGAATTCAGTAAATGGCGGATCATTTTGTTAAAGGGTAGTCTGGGGGTAGGGTGGGTGTAGGATAGGGTAGAGTAGGGTAAGGATCGGGGTAGTAGTAGGGTTGTGTAAGGTGGCTATTATTATACATTTTATAACTTTTATTAACTATCATATGTATAATATAGTTTAACCACCTCCTAAACACACATTCGCCATTGTAGACAATATTTAGGTTTTATGTGTACCTAAATAACTTCCGTCCTATACTCGTAATAAGCGACTAAGTACGTAGGTAGGTAGGTAGGTATATGAATTTGAGACAATAAAAACAATTGTCTGCTTCAGTTTTGATGCGTTAGTACCCTATTTCTAGTATAAAATATCGTTGGTTCACACCAAAAGAAAATCAATACCTAATAAAATCGTGAACCGAAGTTCAACCATCAACTACTTAAATAGGTACTATATACCTACCTACACTAAGACCGTAAGACGTGAGAGAGCGCCGAGCATAATTCATAGAATGAACAACAACACAAGACAACAAGAACATAAAGAATCTCTGTGAGTGTGAATGCATACGCAGACAAAACATCGAAAGAATGCCGTCTCTGTTACACTAAAGCAATTTGGGTGGGGGGAGAGAATACGAGCATTCGCTCCGCTCGCTCGTTTAAGTGATTGCGCCACTCCAATAGCGTTCCAAAATCATCAAGGTCAAAATGTCAAATAAATTAAAATTATGAAGTGCAAAACAACCACTCCTCCTAAAAATTGCAAGTAACCAACGCAGGTAACCAAACAACTTGTTGTGGCATACATAAATGATCTAGAAAAATCATTTAGGTTCCCGAATCCCGAGGGATTAAATTAATGTCAATCTACCTATCTGCAGTCTGCAGTAGGCAATATATGCCCACGTACCTACTAAGTACTTTAAGAAGTCATGATACAAAAAGAATTTACACTTCTCATCACACAACAGTCTTTTTACGATCAAAAACAACAGATTGAGATTATAATTTTGTCCGCTGAATGACGTCATTGCGCCGCCATACTTATCAAGCGTCGACGATTCGACGCAAGTTTATTCAATTCGGCATACAGCGGTAGGTGCCCCGCGCAGCTCGGCCTCTTGCCCCGCCTCCGCTGTCGCTCGACAAGTATTCAAACATGTTGGCCAACTAGTCGCATCACATTTAGGGGACAAAGCGAAACGCTTCTTTCGTAATATTCTTACTTTTTCCATACTCAATGGTGTTGCCAGACATTTCATATTTCAAGTAGGTAGGTAAGTATAATATTATCAATAAAGTTTAAAACTATAACCCGACTACGTAAAAAGGGGTCTCAAAAAAGGAACGAAACGAGGTTTAAATTCCGTCATATATTTTTTTTTACAAAATTTATATAGCCTATGTCTCAATTTGAATTATTACGAATCTTTTGACACCTCATTTATTAAAATCGGTTCATTAGTTTAGGCCCTTCGGTGGAACAAACATACATACATACATAGATTGCCAAAATCATTACCCTTCCTTTTGGCTTCGCCATAGTCGGGTAAAAACAAACACTCTCCTGTTTTTAAACCTTAATATGTAAGTAGGTACTTACTTACCTATTTGTTTTTTTATAACGATATACCTACCTTAAGTATTTCGCCAAATCAGCATTAGTCTTCGGTATTCAAATCATAATTAAACTGCGTTAAACTAATCGTACCTAATCATTAACAAGAAAAACAAAGATAAGTAGGTAGGTATAGGTCGCGCTTAGGGTTGCCAGATCGCTAAGCCCAATAATAGCCGGACAAACTAGTCAGTATGGCCGGACTTTAGGGTGAAAAGGCCGGACACTCTCACACGGACACATTATTGAGGATTTTTTGTCTCTTTGTAGGTATTAATAGTACCAAAAAAAATTGCATGTCAAATTAGTTTATTTGACTTTTATTATAAATATTATTAAATTCTAATTGAATATAAATAAAATCGAAGCAGTTTTACTAATGTATTAATTAATCATTGAAATAAAGTCATTAGCAATACCAATATGAGAGCTGACTCGAATTTGGCGCGACCTTCACGATCTATTAATAACGATTTTATTAACATTGTTAAAAATTTAAAAAAGGACAATTTATAAATAAATAAGTTACAAATAAAAGAATCAAAATAAGAACGTAAATTACACGATTTCATTGGTCCAGAAAGAAAAATCCCATTTTGGTAAAAAAACAAAGCATTTGTTCTTTACGTAATAAAAAAAAACTGGTAACCCTAATACGTACATACTAGCGGACGCTCACGAATTCATCCACGTCCAAGGCTAAGCAAGGCGAGTTTTTAGAACGCGAGCGACTGAGTTTATTTCTTGATACTTAAATTACGATGAATTCGATTTTTATGAAGTGTTCATGCTTTCTTTCTCTTATAAAAATCAAATCGCAAGCTTGATTCACGGAATTACATAAACTAGATACCGTAAGTCGTCCAAACAAGCGTTCCCGAAAAAAGTCACACGCCAATTTTAATTTAAACCTAAATAATGATCATCTGCGCAAATACAATAATAAATAATAAATTATAAACCAAAGTAATAAAAGCTTGCCTTGTGTTGCCAAAGATTTTGTATTATAGATATACTAGCGCGTCAAAACTGAGGCAAACAAAAGCCGCTAATTGTCTTAGTTTCATTGAGTCGCATAGTAAAGAACGAAAGTTATTTAAAATAAATAATACACTACATTGTCGAGTTGTGTGTTCAAGAACTGTAAAAACTATATATACATAAATATATAATGGAATTATTTAAACACAAAATTGTGCATGTGTTCGCTCAGTGGAGTAGCTAATTCGGATCACTTTTTGCGGTGATTTTGACATGTCTATAAAATAAAATAATCATTGCTACAAAGCACACTACAGTTCGTATCATGTAGGATGATGCGGGTGACAGTTCGTTTCACTCTAAAGTTTGCCGCTAATCACGATAATAGTACGTATTATAAACGTCATACAAGCGACTGTCACCCTAACATGATATCTGAAAAAAAAATCTGACTCATGATGTAACCGCCTGGCCTCGGGACAAGCTTACGAGCTAACGACTCGCCGTCCGCAGGTTGTCTCTCGAGTCTCGACTCTATTCTCTAGCAAGTATCTTCATCGTATATCGTATTCCGGTATTTCCGGCCTCTACAGCAACACACAATTTTAGCACCGTGCACTGCAGGGATGTTTCACGTTAAGCAACAGTTCACTTTCAGCTCTAGTGTGGAATATAGAGACGAAATACATTCGCAGTACGCTGGCTCTACAGTGTCCGTCGCACACAGACACAGTGGTACAGTATATTATTAGGTAATAACGTATTATCAGTATTTATATCGGTACTATCTATAATAATAATATAATGCGAACGAGTTTGTTTATTTGTATGTGTATGTTTGTTTAAAACACGCAAATCTCCGGAACTATCAGTAGAAAATTCTTTTTGTGTAAAGTTATAAATCATATAGTTATTTACGAGTTATTAATTTGGGCTTTGAAAACGACATAGAACTTCTTAATACTGTACTGTATTTCGATCTTGAATCATATAAAAACTATTTAGGATTCCTATGAGATTCATTATAGGTACGACTTAGAACTTTCTATAAACGCTGTAGTGTAAATCCATTGTGGATCATATAAAAACTGGTTAATAATCTTATAAGATTCCTAATGATTACGACATAGAACTTCTTTTTAACCGACTTCCAAAAAGGAGGAGGTTCTACGTTCGGCTGTATGTATTTTTTTATATGCTGTACTGCACATCAATTGTGGATCATATAAAAACTGTTTAGGAATCCTATGAGATTAATTATGAGTACGACATAGAACTTAATATAAACGCTGTACTGTAAATCGATTGTGGATCAAATAAAAACTGTTTAGGAATCCTATGAGATTCCTAATGAGTACGACATAGAACTTCTTTTATATGCTGTACTGCACATCAATTGTGGATCATATAAAAACTGTTTAGGAATCCTATGAGATTAATTATGAGTACGACATAGAACTTAATATAAACGCTGTACTGTAAATCGATTGTGGATCAAATAAAAACTGTTTAGGAATCCTATGAGATTCCTAATGAGTACGACATAGAACTTCTTTTATATGCTGTACTGCACATCAATTGTGGATCATATAAAAACTGTTTAGGAATCCTATGAGATTCATTATGGGTACCACATCAAATTCATTTTATATACTGTACTGCACATAAATTGTGGATCATATAAAAACTGTTTAGGAATCCTATGAGATTCATTATGGGTACGACATAAAATTTCTTTTATAAGTATACTGTACTGCACACAAATTGTGGATCATATAAAAACTGTTTAGGAATCCTGTGAGATTCATTATGGGTACGACATAGAACTTCTTTTATATGCTGTACTGCACATAAATTGTAGATCATATAAAACTGTTTAGGAATCCTATGAGATTCATTATGAGTACGACATACTATCTATAAACGCTGTACTGTAAATCGATTGTGTATAATCAAGTTATCAACTATATAAATTTTCATTTCAATTGAAATAATAAACATAATGTACGTCCGTCCGCCTTTAGAAGGCGTCTCAAAAGTTGAGCGACACACATAAATTGGCAAAATAAAGCGAATCAACACGCAAGCGCACATATAAACTGTTTACATATAAACTGTTTAGGAATCCTATGAGATTCATAATGAGTACGACTTGGAACTTCTTATAAACGCTGCACTCTATATTGATTTTGGAATATATAGAAACTGTTTAGGAATCTTATTAAGATTTTGTTGTATACTTACAACTTTTCTTATTAACACAGAGAAGTTTTATTTGAAAGTTTTAATTTTTTTTTCATTTTATAAACAATCACTGAACATGCGTTTAACACTTTTCTTTATAGTTCTACTTGCACAGATGTCCCTTATTTTGGTTCAATTTACCTGCCGAGACCTATTTTAGTCATTGGATTGGCTTAACCATTGTACCGAATCGTAAATGCGGAAAGAAAAAGAAACGAAGCGAAGAACCGCCAAGCTATTTTAGCGTTCCGGTACGATGCCATGTAGAAACCGAAAGGGGTGTGGTTTTCATCCTCCTCCTAATAAGTTAGCCCGCTTCCATCTTAGATTGTATTGTACTCAAGGCCTAACTTGTAAAGAATAAAATAATTCTCGCCAAGACCTTCCTTTTGATACCAAACACAGTGATTATCTCCGTTTAATTTTTTATAGGTAGCCTATGTAAAAAAATACGTATAAGTAAGTACTTAATGAAATGTTTTTGATTAAGTAAGTAAGTAAGATTAAGTAATCTTTTCAAATTAAGTTTACGTGACAACAGATAGTAAAAATATCCATAGAAAATCAATGTACATATTTTAGTAAATATAGGTAAGTATTGTACTGATTTACCTATTTATATTGCTCATATAAATAGGTAAATCAGATCGCCTTATGGTTTAATAAATAGGCCGCGCTTTCTAAGTAGGTACTCAGCAAGCACGGTCGAGTTTTCTCGAAAAGCGGGACACAGTCTGACCAAGCAGGACATTTAATTTTGATTATAAAAATCCCACCCGCTAAAATCGGGACGTCTGACAACGCCGGTAACAGACACAAACTTTCACATTATACTAATGTATGTACGATAAGCTACTACCTACATGCTTACATCAAAACCAACATATTTTAAAAGTAGTTTTACATACTCAACTCCTATCACATTAAATCGCTTAAAACACGACGAAATTCTGTAACTCAGAAACACAATTGTATTCAGATGAAGACACTGTTCCTTAGTGATATGTTAGTACCGAAAATGTAACAGTAGGTAGGTAGTAGGTTTGTATGTTTGTGCGCGCTTATCTCAACAAACTATTCGTCCAATTTCATAGATATATTTTTTGTGTTAAGTCAGTTTTTTTGATAGATTACGTAGCTTAGTATGTCGTAAATATGGCATGTAAGATAATACGACCGAAAACGTAAATCACTATTATAGTAGTTCCTCAATAGACCGAAAGCGCAACATTTGCGAGAAGATACGTGCTTAAGGATTTTACTAGAGAAACCGTAATTTTTTAGGCGTTTTGCCCAAGTACAACTTTTATTATAAACAATTGTTACATATTGCACAATCAATGTTAATGTTAACCTGTTATGATTTATGAATAAATCGATCAACATAATATTAGAAAGTTCGCCGCATCGAATACGTCTAATCGCAACGACAGACGAATTAACAATGACGTCTGTTCCGCTGTCGAGTGTCGAGTGTCGACTATCGTTGTCGACTGAAGCAGAAAAAGAACATTTTCAATGAATATTATTTACCTAATTACCGTTGCTATCGTCGGCGAAAGGTCTTCTTTCTGATGCACATTTACAGTCACACAATTTAATTAACAATAGATACAATTACAAGTGTATAAAACAACGAAATGAATCTCATTTTACAACATTCACTTGGAGCCACGCTCCGTGTGGCGCTTGAAAACAAAATGGCGCAGATACATGTTATGTTGGATGCCGAGTTCCAACATCAGGCAACAGTAAGAAAGAAAGAGCCAAACTAATATCGTCCTCCCTCTCGCTCAGCCGGGACGTCAGGTGCGCGCGAAAGGGAGGCAATTTTACACGTTGACGACCGTTTTTGAAGCCATTATTTTCTCAACTCGAAACCGTGCAGACGTATGAAACTTGTACAGAATTATTCTCGAGACTTTACTTGTTCTGATGAAATCAAATTTTTCAGCGGAACATTTATAATTCGTATAGAAATCTCAATTTAAAAATCAGATTTGCAAATGGTGGGTATTTTTCAAATAGAGTTCGGCATTGCCCCTACCATGTGTATGACGGGCATTTGTATTGCCTCTGCCAGGCGCACGTTTTCGCTCGGAAACAAGTTTCATACGGCCCTCGCTACTTTCGTAATACGTTTAATTATAACAGACGATAGACAGACACGTTTTAAACGAAACTAGAATTTTGAATCATCATACAAGCCCTATTGCCTATTTCACATTTAATATTATATTTTAACGGATTGTTCAAATTAATAAGTAGAGTTATAAGCGTGTAGGTATGTTTATAATTTACATCCATTTCAATAATAATGAACTAAGTATCTTAAAATTACGAATATTCCGCGCAGTACACAACTATAAAGTAGTAGAGTTCCCTATTATTATGTTATTATTAATGCCAGCTTTTGTATTGACTGAAATGGATTTTCTTTTGTTATGAGCCCCAGCTGTCTTTAACACAATTCGTTTAAGTTTTTTGGTTCAGTCCAAATCCAAAGTATAATTGTTTATTCAGGTTAAAAACGTCTTAAATTCGCCATTTATAGCTCGACTAATTTTAGCCGTTTTAGCTAAATACTTACAGATTGACTAAGTCGTGGTTGGTTGTTATCAATGTTCATGTCTTTATTTTTACCAATGCAAAGATTATAATCTAACCTAGGGCTTGGTCATATTTTGGATAATTTGTTTAGTATACAGACATTTCTGCTTATGACTAGAGTAATAGAATAATTATATGAAACACGAAAACTGTATTAGTTATCATCAGTTTAGTTTTAAAATACCTACTCGTACTTCGCCCGCTTGATGCGTTCGAACTCGAATGTAGCGCGGACATTCTAGTCCATACTCCATGGTAGCGCTGTGTAAGCGGACAATGGTAGGGGATTGTTAAATCTATATTTAGAAGGACTAGGTACGTATGCGATACGCATAGTGTATGCTATATACGTCGTTATTGACCCAACCGCAGCGTCATTTCATATAACTAGCGGACGCCCGCGACTTCGTCCGCGTGCATTTTGACGTAAGTAAAATTTTAAACTCTATTTCAACCCGTTCTTTAACCCCCTTCGTAATAAGATCTCAAATCGTGCCAAGTTTCATTTGAACTCATTCAGTAGTATCAGCGTGATACCCGGTTAACCTTAAATACGGCAGACAGACAGACAGACGAAAAATAAAAAAAAATTGTTTTCAGTACCTATCAATACGCCATCCAACTAAAATTTTCAAAATACCTATCTTCACTTCAATGAACAGAATTTGACCTGTTACATTTTTATCATAAGAGATATAGATAGATATTTTGTATCGTCACTAACAACCCATATTCGTCTCACAATTGAGCATGAGTCTCCTCTCACGATGAGAGGGGCTAAACCTTAAGTCAGACGCTGGCCCAATCGAATGGCAGACTTCACACATGTAGAGAATTAAGAAAATTCTCAGTTATGCAACGGGTATGCAGATTTTCTCACAATGTTTTTTCCTTCACCGTTTGAGACAAGTGATATTTAATTTCTTAAATATATAGATTTGTATCTCAATCATCATCATTAATTAATTAAAAACCGTCTCACTGTATATTCGTCTCGTGCTAAAAGCACGCCCCTTCCACCCGCGCAGCAAGTAGCATGCTCATTGTTCTTAAATCGCACGACTGTTGGGCAATCTCGAAATAAGCATGCTCATTATTAGCAATGTGCGATACACATGCTAATAAGTAGCAACTGCTCAATAGTAGCATGCTTTCGTGCTTGAAATGAGCATGTTTAACAGTAGCTTAAAACTGCCATTAATCGTCGTAGACGTGTTTTATAGACGTAATGAGTGACTAAATGCCATCCTAGTTCTTTTAACTACATGTAAGTTAGAGCGCGGGAAAATACTTTTGACTTGACTTCTCAAGGTAATAATAAAACTGACCAAGTGCGTGTCGGGCCACGCGCAGTGTAGGGTTCCGTAGCAAGCAATAGCAATCAAGTAGCACTTTAATCCCTTATGTAATGAATAAAAATATCGATAACGATGAGATAGACGATAAAAATCATCCTCACTTTGCATGTAGGGAAGGAACCCCAAAATATTTGTTTTTTTTTAAATTATCTTATTAGCAATTTATAGAAATAATTAATATACTCATACCAAATTTCATCTTTCTGCTTATAACAGACTCTGCGTTATCTTACTGACAACATTTCTTTTTAAATAATATGGGAATTAGTACCTAAGTATGCAATTTGCAAATTTCCAATTACGTTTTAAGTTGGTCGACTATTACTCTTTAAATAGCAATTGTTACTTAGCTGTTATAGTTTTCTTTATAATTTTATTACCTATACATAATATCCTACTGTTGTGGTTTTTTCATGTAGGTATCCATAAACAACCGTTTAGCCGGTAGAGGGTGGGGACATTTGACTCTAACAAAAATTAGCTCTTGTAAGCTTGATTTTTTACAAACGGAAGTCGAAAGTCGTCTGATATATTTCAAAGAGCTATTCAACGATAACTATGAAATGAAAGAGCACAAACATTCAATTTCACTTTTACATGTAGGGCAGGTGTCATAAAAAATATTTTTCGAGATTTTATTTTACGACTTTGTTCACATTTTATGTACATACTCATCAGAAATCTGTAATTTAGCATGAGTAGGTAACTCATGCTAAATTACAGATTTCTAGTAGTAATAGTATCTGCGCTAAACCGCGGACTGACGGACGGTCGTACGGACGGGAGGACAGACAGACAGACCCTTCATCCAAGGTTTCTTAAAGTGGGGTACGCGAACCCCTAGGGGTTCGCCATTCGACGATAGGGGGTTCGCGACAAAATTTACGTACTGGTGGCTTGATAACTCATACCAAGTCAGAATTAAGGTTTAAGCCAAAATTACTCCTAACATCGAATCCATTTGCGACAAGAAACAAGCACAGCCATAACATTAATATTACAAAGACATTTCTTTTGGTACTTTATTTGTTAACTTTTATTCAAATAAATTTTTCTTATTTATATTTTCTTCAACAGTCAAATTAATATTTTTCTTGAGGGGGCTTAGTAAGGGGTTCGCTGTTACTTGGAAATTTTAACAGGGGTTCGTGGAGCCGAAAGTTTGAGGTACCCTGCTACACTACACTATTGAGTATAAACGAGTAAGATGAACATGGCGAATTTCGCCGTAAGGTTCCATGTGAACTACGAAACCCTAAAAGGTTTCCCAAATAGATGTTTCGTTTTGATTTTTCGGGTTGAAGCTTTCCACGTGATACGAGTACCTTATCTCATAATTGGACGACTCCGACCCTTCGACTAACAGATTAAGGCAAAAAATAAAAAGAAAAAAGTTGTTCATATTTCGAACGATCGAATCTCGGCTCTCGCTGGCAAGCGAAGTGAGGGGCGCAGTCGATACCCCTCCACCCTCCGCGCCTCTTCATTCCGCTGTCTCTACCGCGCTTAGCGCTATCGGGCGTGGCGAAATAATAATAATTTACATTTTACAATACATTCTACATCTGTCATCTACAGAATGATATCAGAATAGTCTGTAGCCATGTAGTACGTCGATTCTATTTCTTTAATCGCAAATCCTTCGAAAATTAAGAAATCTATGGGAATTACGAATTACAATCGTTATCGAACATTCACGTGATCAAGTTATCGATCGGATATTTTGTCATGCCTGTCAACGATATTCAATACTATACATGGATATGTGTGTACTATACATAGATACGTGCCTACAAAAAACTCCGCTTAATGTGATCCTAACTTAGCTACTCTACTGAGTGATGTACCTATATAAAGTTTTTTACAATTCCTGAACAAACAGCTCGACATTGTAATATATTATCTCAGTTTCATCGCGTTAGTGACATATCTAGTAAGTAGTATAAAATCTTTGATCCTCAAACATTTTTTTAGTTTTCGAATCGTTAGCGTTTGTAGATAGAGAATCGACATGCCACATGGCTACAGGCCTCCACTTTCCTGTCGTACCGTGCACTCTGTCTACACTATTTATATTCATTTATATTTCTCAAGACCAAAGATTATTAAAATAACTTTATTGATAGAGTTATATTTTATTCCAATCATGTCGAGTGACGCGCTTTCAGTTTTGGTATATGTTTCGCAAAATAGGAAGTTCTATGTCGTAATCATAATGAATCTCATAGGATTCCTAAACAGTTTCTATATGATCCACAATAGATTTACACTACAGCGTTTATAGGAAGTTCTAAGTCGTATCCATAATGAATCTCATAGGGTTCCTAAACAGTTTTTGTATGATATGATCCACAATTGATGTGCAGTACACTTAGATGGTCTAAGGCAGTACAGTAAATGGCGAACGCCGGTACGATAGTTCCAGTTTTTGCCACCGGGTCAGAAAAGTATGAGACCACTTGAGACACTATCAGCAACCACAGACGGCTAAGCCGAAACCCTAAACCTATGTGTAGAACGCTGGAACTGGAAATACCTACTTACGTTTCAGATGAACAGCATTCAGATTTACGATTCGGTACCTACATGTACTTATAATTCTATGTACCTATATAGGTATGAATATGCAAAGATTTTTTGTGAATAAATGTAACATAGTGAGTATAAAAGGTATATACAAAATTCGTACGTCACCATAATTCGAAGGGATTTCCACGAGTCGAGGGCGTCTACTATTTACTTATTAGATACAGGTAGCCAAGATACGATAAATAATTTTTATGAGGGTTTATAAGACACATTTCTTTTCTTTGAAAAAATTGTTTTTTTTTTTATTGATTAGGTACCTACACCAAAGACTAACTGTTTAGGTAATTAATTAGTTACAGTTCACTGATACAAAATAAGTTCTCTAAAGCTGAATGAGGGTAAATTGTCAAAATTCCTAGTAATACTTCCTATTCATAATCATGGATTGAGATTTAAACCTAAATTTTGTTTAAAGTAAAATAGACCTAATGCCCACTACTTTAAATTCACTTTACCTTGAAGAAATTTGAAGTTTAAAACTCAATCTAATTTTATGAATACGTATTCGTGTAGACTGTAGGGTAAGTAAACGTACCTATTGTTGTATTTGGTGCTTAAATAGAGAGTCTTAGATTATATATACGTCTATATAATAAAAGGAGAGAGTAGAGAACTTGCTTTGCGGGTGTCGTATTTATGGCGGTGTTTATTGTTGTGGCTTGCGCAAGGTTCCCATGGCTTAGGTACTTATGGCGACGAGTCGTAAGACCATGGGATTTTAGCCGGTAGGTGTAGGTGTCGGTGTACGGGCAGGTACTTACCTTTCCGGTGAACTCATCTTTGACAAAATACAAATCCCTCAAGGGATATTAGATTTAGATGAGGATTACCGAGAATTACCTTTCTACGTACACGATTGAAATAAAAGAAATATCAAAATTCGACAACCATATATGTATTTATTTTTTAATACCTATTTACAGTACCTACTTACAACAAAATAACTAATTAACTTTGACTTTCTTAATTAACATTGGTGGACACATATACAATATAGATACCTAACTACTTGTACCAGCAACAAGCGTAAATGAAAAAAAAAACATTATTATTTTTGTGCTTTAGACCACACAACTCAAGTAAAGCTTTCGTTCTCCCTCTCAAGTCTCAACGTCCGTTCACCTCGCCCGATTACATTTTTCGTAACGTATTTACCAGCTTAATCCCCAAGTCAAGCGTGCGTACAGAAATTTTACTTGAATATGATATAAGTACAATAGCATAAGCATATGTTATACAGATTGACGGCTTACAATGCGTTGCGATACCTGCAACAAAGCAGGAGTACTCCCCTTCCACACTGCATTCTAGTTTTGCAGGATCGGATTTTTACTGTATCCTGCAAAACTAGACGCTGTGTTCACATGACAGTTCAGTTTTGCAGGATCCGGTAAAAAATCTGCCATTTCTACGTCCAGTTATCAGGTGAAATGGAAAAACCGCACTCAGGAAGCCGTGTGAACACTGCTATTGAAATATATGTGTGATTAAACGAGATTCTGCTTTTTATTGGACTACGGATACAGTTTCTAGTAACAAACCCAATCGCACAATTCGACCGGATCGGTTTTCTGCTGGATCCCCCATGTGGGATGCTCGTACGGATAGTCTAGTGACAAAACCGAATGGCACAATTGGACCGGATCGGTTTTTTGCAGGATCTCGCATGCGGGATGCTCGTGTGAACGTTAGCATATTACACATTCATTATTAAATGGGATCCTGCTGAAAACGGGATCCTGCAAAAAACCGAACTGCCGTGTAAAAGCGGCGTTACTTTCGCTAGCTCTTTTGTTGCATATGCTAGGTTAGGAACATATTCTATCTTATGATATACAATGAACTCAGATCAATTACCATAGGACCTGCCTCGCTAGATGTTACCCTTCTGTCAGCGTCAAAAGTATATGATCACGATTTGACGTGTTTATACAAACTGCGTTTATAGAATCGATGTTTCATTGTGATTACACCTAAGTGTATTAGAATTTAAATTTATAGTTGTGTGTAAGTTTTCCTCGGCACCTCAAAAACGACAGACAATTTATTGGTGAATTTGAGTGCGAATTAAGTCCAAAGGTAATTGGTCCGAGACATTGAAGGATATTGTTCTCGGGCATCTGTTGCTGGTGATAGACGCGCAAGGCTAATAGGTACCACAAAATACAATAGGTATAAATATACAACAGTGTGTAAATAAAATGTTAACAAAGATATTTTTCGTTTTTTATATATTATTGTGTTAATAATAGTAATGGGGATGATGACTAGGTTTAAATATAATTATTTTTACGAGACATTCCGGTACATAAGGTCAATATTAACTGATTATTATGTAAAAACCAAAAATTTACTGGATATTTGCAAAATAAATAAGATTATAAAATTTCAAAATTTACTAAAATTCTTTTATATTTAGATGAAAATTCATACATTTTTAGCTTTTTTACATAAAACGTGACATTTTTCAATATGTGAACTATAAACACAAACGCACATGCAACACGCAATAACAAAGATATTTGTAATTTTCTTTAATTTTGTTTGAACGCCCATATAAATCTAACGATCAGCGAATCAATTCGTCATTAATTCGTGCCATTTTTTTCAGGGATCCGTGGCAGCGCCGCAAATCTGACACTTTAAATTCCTGTAGCTCCGAAAGTAATGATCGCAGATACCCTGTTACTTTTAGAAAATTGCTTTATTATAAGCATACTCCTAATTTATATACAACTAGCGGACGCCCGCGACTTCGTCCGCGTAAATTTCGATGTCAACTTTACTACTACCCCTACCCTACCCTACCCCTACCCTACCACTACCCCAACCCTACCCTACCCAACCCCTACACCTACCCTACCCCTACCCCTACCCTACCCCTACCTTACCTACACCCTACCCCCATTCTACCCCTACCCTCCCCGAACCCTATCCCTTTCGTACCCCTATCTCACGCCTATCCTACCCCTACCCTACCACTTCCCTATCCTACCCGTACCTCTATCCTAC
Organism: Bicyclus anynana; assembly: GCF_947172395.1. Taxonomy (NCBI): domain Eukaryota; kingdom Metazoa; phylum Arthropoda; class Insecta; order Lepidoptera; family Nymphalidae; genus Bicyclus; species Bicyclus anynana. The sequence continues at coordinate 15,066,369 of NC_069084.1, read as the reverse complement.
CACTACCCTAAACCCGGCCCTAAACCTACCCTACCCCTACACTACTCCTACGCTTACCTACCCTACCCTACCCTGTAACTTCTCTATCTTACTCCTACCCTTAGCGAAATCGGTCCAGTCCCTCGAGAGTGGTGGCATGACCAAGAGAAGTAGAGACTTCTATGCTAATAATATAAAGAGGTAAAGTTCTCAAAGAGGTAAAGTAAAAGATAACTCGGCTAATATATATGATACCAATATAAAATATAGCCTATAGCACTCCCCGATAATGTAGCATTCTACTGGTGAAAGAATTTTTGAAATCGGACCAGTAGTTCCGAAGATTACCCCATTTAAAAAAATGTGACAAACTTACAAACTTACAAACTTTACCTCTTTATAATATTAGTATAGAAGTATAGATTTAAAAATCTGTCATCATCCCTATTGTTTAAGCAGGAATTGGTTGATTCTTTGATGTTTACGATGCAAATACTTTTTTTTTTTGGGAAATGCTTTTATGCATACCGGCCAGATACTGCAAAGGCGGAATGATGCAGTCTAAGCCCGGATATGCGGGATTCACTGGCGTACCAGAATACCCATTGTAGTGTTTGTTCCTACTAAATAGATACCTACAATACTACATATACTGTCTCATGTACATTGGTAGTGGGGGCAATGGCAATGGCAATGGCAAAAAATGACAGTCTGTCACCGGCGCTAGACCGGAGTGGTCGTGTGCGGTCTGCTTGCCATACCAGTGTAGGCATGAGCCAGTCATTAGCTTATCTTATGGTAAAGACGAGGGTCCTTACACCCATTAAAACCCAGCGGAGCTACCTCCGTACAACGAGTATTTGGGATTCACATCACGACGCGTCACTGCACTTAATGGTGTCACACAAGGGTGGGACGAGGTGCGCATATCGGTGCCTTCTACCTCGGTTCTTCTTCTGCGGAGCGGGTTTAATGCCTCCTATTAGATGCACAAACTGTTTTAACTCAGTTTAGCTAATCAGAATCCAAAAGTACAACTTCATTATCTCTCTCATCTTTCACAACTGTATACTCGGTGCCATTTATGTTTTTAGGAATGTCATTTATTATATCCGGTAGTTTACTAGGAATTATAGATTTATTAATTGGAGTTAAGGTTTGAAAATAAGATAAATGGTGGCTTACTCCAGAAAAGGTATTTGGGTTTAATTGATTATGGACGGGGATGAGTATAATGCAAGAATCAGTAGAGGATTTAGCTAGATCGGATCTTGATTCTTGTGGTGTGGTGAGAAACTGTGCTGGTTTTATTGACAATGGATCTTGAACTGTCAAGCCCACTGGTGAAACTAGCTCATTATTTTTCGTCAAATCTTGTAATGAGAACACACTAGCTACTTTTGGTAGACTCATATCATCATCATCACCTTTTGCGTGTTTTAAATGTGATTTGAATGAATCCATATAACATTTTTTACTACATTTAATATTTTTTGCAAAATTATTATATGCTTCCATTTTATTTGGTATCACAATATCATTTTCGTTGCTCCGAGTCGGACCACTGCCTATTGCTGTTAATGAATCCGTACTCGTTTGTTTATCAGCATACGATACATCACTAGTTTCAAATGACGGAACGTCATTATCAGTACGGTTGCTAACGTGATTTACCTTGTTCCGAATCCGACCTCTGCCTTTTTTTGTTTTTAATGAACTCGTACTGGTTTGTTTATCAGCATTCGATACATCACTAGTTTCAAATGATGGACTGTCATTCTCAGTACGGTTGCTAACATCATTTGCCTTGTTCCGAATCTTCCCTCTACCGCCTTTTGTTTTTAATGAACCCGTACTGGTTTGTTTATCAGCATTCGATACATTACTAGTTTCAAATGACGGACTGTTATTCTCAGTACGGTTGCTAACATCATTTGCCTTGTTCCGAATCTTCCCTCTACCGCCTTTTGTTTTTAATGAACCCGTACTGGTTTGTTTATCAGCATTCGATACATTACTAGTTTCAAATGACGGACTGTTATTCTCAGTACGGTTGCTAACATCGTTTGCCTTGTTCGGAATCTTCCCTCTACCTTCATTTGTTTTTAATGAACCAGTACTGGTTTGTTTATTACAATTCGATATATCACTGGTATCAATTGATGATACGTAGTTTTTAGTTTGTTTGGTGTTACAGGCAACATTTAAACCAAGATTATGTAATCTCTGAGATACGTTATCGATTTCTACTATCAAATGAATAGCTGTCCCTGGAACCATTGCAGGTATACACGGTAGATATTTTTGTATATTTTGCAATAGTTGTGTAATAATTCCAAAATCTTCGCCAGATGTTATATCAAGTGATGATTTCAGAGTCGCTAACAATTTTCGATCTTCTTTAACGGTTAAACTCATTTCCCTAATTCTATTTACAACCACTGTTGCTACATTAATATCAACGTTTTTAATTTCCATTAAAAAGCCTGGTTCTTCTAGGCAACGTGCATTTATATTAACAGTTGACTTTTGTGTACTCTTACCAATTTTTAATAACGTGGATTTTACCGACGGCCTTGAATGTTCTATTTTTGGCACATTCGTTGTTAAATGTGTATTTTTGTTTATTGACCCTGCTTTGCATTGGTAACACGTATTGTGTGGTGCTAACGCTTTTTTTAAAAATCTGAACGTGCCAGCCGTTATTGAAGACTGTTTATATTCTCCATAAAGACAATAATTTCGATTCCAGGAGCAGCAAAAAGCTCGTCTTAGATTATTACCGTATATACTTAAGTATGTATTTTTACAACAAATTTCAACGCGATAATAGGAAAGTTCTTTATTTTGATCAAGTTCACAAAATTCATGTGATACTTTATTTTTTTCTACATTGTTTACAGGTTCAATTAATAAAAACTGTTGTTGAGTATTTATTGGACTTTTAAAATACTGTTTCGAATGGTATACAGTATTTATATTTTTATTATCCTCCTGCTTTTCATATCTTAACGCTCTTGATATTAGGCTTGTGTTGTTTTCATTGGAGATATTGAAGTATTCCTTTAAAAAGTTATCTGAAGATTGAAGAGTGCAAGTAGGTTTACAAAAAATTGTTTCAGTAGTTTGTGTCGTCGCTTGTGGTTTGCAACAACAGATACAACGACCTGGACGACATGTATGTGTTGTAGTTAGAAAACGTGAAAAGGGATATTCATCACGAGGCCAAATTGATTCAATTTTGTGCTGCCTTTGAAACCAACAACACAAGTCTAATGTCCATCTAAATTTGGATCTGTCAAATTGCTTTTTACGGTCACTAGTTTTGGTACAACAATACTCAATAAGATTACCTTTAGAATTGATTACGTAGATATCACGAATATTTGAAAACAGGTTATTCATTTCTATAATTACATTACAATTTTTACTCCAACCAATATCTGCACTCTGTCCTGAATTAATTGTACGCTCTTTTGGATTAATAAGACTAGATACAATTACTTTACTAACGTTATTATCGTTTCCAACGTTTTGTGTTGTTTGTTTTTTTTGAATATTGAATGTTTCACTTTTCTTTAATTTGTTTAATACCTCTTCTAATAATTTGAATCTCACTTTTGTTAGTTGTATATTTGATACATGTCCTTTGTACTTTGGTTTGCTTTGCAACAAAATATCCTGTAACACACGTGCATTATGCACATACTGTAGGTTCTTATAAGAAATCGCCATTTCCTCTAATCTCGTGGTGTATATTATGGGAATTTGATTTTGAAATGTTTCCAAGATATCTGCAATTAAAATTATTATGTAATGGTACTTTTGTAGAAAGTAAATTATTATAATATGAATTTATACAACAGAAAATCCTTTTCTTAAAAATAACTTCAAAGATATAAGGAAATCCTAAATGAAATACTTTAAGAAAAAAAGTGTGAGTACAAAAGAAAATGCGGACAGCATTTTTTTGTTTATAAGCAGCACCCTTCGGTTTCTCCCGCATACATAGATCCCATTGACCTAAGCGGACCTAAGCAGGTTTTGCGTTATACCAGACTATAATCAATTTCTGCGTCAAATTTCATCCACATATGTTCCGCCGTTGAGCCGTGATTGACAAATATCTTAATATTAGTAGCTAAGCTTTCTTAAATTTTTTTTCACAACTAAGAACCGTTTTACTGTCCCTAATATAGATTTAAATGAAACACTTACTTTCCATGTTTTCTTCGTTGTTTTCAGATATCCTCAGCTTTTTTTGACTTCCTTTTGAGTATTTTGTTTTTTTACGTTTTTTCTTCCTTTTTTTGGTTTCGTAGTATTCAAGATCATCACTGGTGTCTCTGTTGCTAGTTTCACTGATTGTTATAACGGGCGTTTCTGCTATTATATCAAAATCACCGACATCTTCCACTATATCCATTAAGGGTGCATCTGAATCGCTCGAATCGTGTTTATCTATTTTTTCATCATAGTTAAATCTCTTTTCTTTTTGGGTGATTCTCACGTTTTGCTGTAAAAATAATGAAAATAAATTAAAAGTGAAGTAACAGCCTTATAGGGTAAACTGTCCTTTAAAAACTTGAAGAATCAATAATTCCACGGTAATGACAATGACATTTCGAATTTTTTGCTTGTTTTTTGATAATATATATTTGTTACAATACATAAACTGTAGTTGTGGTACACATCTTGGTAGTTGACTAGTTGTGCCATTCTGTAACGATGATTAGTATAACTCGCAGGTGCACTATTCGTAATATACCTTGTAGAATACCAATAGAGAGGAAGCTTTAAGCGTTCCAAACTTTTAAATTATTCTTCAAAATTTTATTTAAAATTAAAATAAATTGTGATCTTCTTGTATAATAATATTATAAAGCGGAATAATTTGTGTATATGCATGTTTGTTTGATACGGGGTAGTATTTGGAGTCTCCAAAAGATTGTAAAAAAAAATTGTATGTAGCCAGACAGAATTACTTTAAAAGGGAATAGATAGGGGTTGGGGAATATTTGAGAAAACAGGGTAAGTATGAAAGTTAAAGTCAAGTTAAAGTTAAAATTCCAGCAAGAGTTTTCCTCAAAGTTTTTCACTCGACTGCTAGTATGCTGCCTGTAAAAGCAAGTCAACGCTTTGCTTTGGCTATATCTGAACGGAGCCGTAAGATGAACGCACACTTGACCGAGCCAAACGCGTCGAACGAAATTTAGAATTTTGGATGTGAAAAGTGAACACAGATTTCAACTGAAACAAGAAATGTGCGAGGTTTCATGAACGTTCATTGAAGGTATACAAGGTCAGTACGCACAGGGACTGCTCAGTGCTCGCGTATACTTTCAAATTCCAAAAATCAAAATTACTTTTACTAAACTATACATCGTTATTAAGCTTTTATTGCGTATATTGTCCAGTTACGCGCGGTTGCATTTTGAGCGAAAAATAAACTGTTACAATAAGAAAATTTTGTAAAACTCTAGAGTTAGGTAAGGCCAGAACGTAAACAATTCAGGTCTTACTAACTTAGGGCAGTGTTTAGGTTATAACCTGTTATTTCACTGAACCAATTCTGGGATTTGTTCAATTCAATAGATTTGTTTAGGGGAAAGATAAAATCGTGTTGTTATTTTTAACATTCTCCGTGATTTGATCAAATTCCTTGGGGAATTGGCCAAATATTGTTTTTATATCCTTTCGACATATACTTTACAAACACTTGTTATACATTTGCATTCTAAATCTATACAATGTCAGAACACTTTGGTGCTAGCCTTGTATATTTTATTAACCATTCGCTGCCCGCGAGTATTTTATCGAAAAGCCCGTCTGCGTTGAAGATGACCAGTCGTCCATTTAGGATTAATAAAGGGCTAAACTATTCACTGAATTAGCGTCAGAAAGTATACGTGACCAGTACGCAGAAATCGTGTATATTTTCCAGAACTTTATTTTGTTTTACGTTTTGAAACCATACAGTGCTAGAACACTGTGAGCACTGGCCTTGTATACATTCAATATACGCGTTTCATGAGATATCATATTATGCAGAATTCTAAAATTCGTTTCGTTCAACTCGTTCGGCTGGGATAAAGTCCGTGCCTTACTTTACCTTTACTTACCTTTCTTTATCCGAGCCGAACGGTTCGAACAAGTCGAAGGAAATGAATTTTAGAATTCTATAGGAATTTTAGAATTTTAGAATGAATATGAAATCGGGGAAACACTTCCCCGCGTCGAATCGTCCGAATCAGTGTCGTCCGAATCGTCATATTATACAGAACTAGCGGACCCAGTCATGCTTCGCATAATGTGCACTTCTTTCCTATCCCTACCCAACCCTTTACTCCTGAATTCATTTGTTACAAAAAAAATGTGATTAATGAAGAAAAGCTCGACCGATTTTGAGCATACTTCACATAAACCATTTACTAAATAGTCCGAACAAAGATACGAGGTGGGCTCACCTATCCAAGTTATAAAATTATTTTTATAGAAGTTTAAAGAATAGATCATTTAAAAATTCGTTTGACGTATTCGGCTCGGGTGTGCGTTTACCTTTAGCATACCTGCGCATATCGCGCAAATTAAACAAAGGAGTTGCTATGACAACCGAAACTGTTTATCTCTTTCGTTGTTACCTGCAGTGGAGTGAGTGTAAAAATATTTGTTGCATTTTTTTTTGCACAAAACAAACGTGACAAGTCATGAGAGAACTTCTACAATAACACTGTGCTAAGGTTTGTAGTTTGTAACCTAGACGATAGATAATGAAATAAGTAGTTAAAACAAAATCTTTCATACACTTTGTTTCATATGATCAAAATTGAAAACTATATTTTTTATTAATTTTCAACATCTTCATCATTATCAACCAATATTCGGCTCACTGCTGAACTCGAGTCTCCTCTCAGAATGGGAGGGGTTAGGCCAATAATACACCACGCTGGCCCAATGCAGATTGGCAGATTTCACACACACAGAGAATTAAGAAAATTCTCTGGTATGCAGGTTTCCTCAGGATGTTTTTCCTTCACCGTTTGAGACACGTGATATTTAATTTCTTAAAATGCACACAAGTAAAAAGTTGGCGGTGCGTGCCCCGGGCTGGATTCGAACCCACACCCTCCGGAATCGGAGGCAGAGGTCATATCCACTGGGCTATCACGGCTCTTTTTCAACATTTTCAACATACTTGTAGTATATTATGCAGACGACTTCGTGTGCCTTTAGACCCCCTTAATCCGGTCCTATCGCAAAATTCGTTCTATAGTCTGGCAAGTTCGTTGATGACACTCCCATGATATGCGGACGACGGGGGGAAACGAACGAAGCCAAGCTATAAGCGGAGGTCTACTAACTGTAAACTACCTCTCTGCCGAAGTTCATCTTTATATGTTAAGCGATTTTCGAGACTTTGTGATGACCTTTCGTTTATTTATACATATTGAGATTTAATTAATTATGTACCTGATTAATAACTTTACCATAGCTTATAAGTAAGTTAAGGTTTGTTCTGTGTTGTGTTTGCAATCTATTTTATTTAAACATATTGTAATCTAGCGGCGCCCCGTGTCAATTTCCGTATTTTTAACCGACTTCAAAAAGGAGGAGGTTCTCAATTCGGTCGGTATTTTTTTTCTAATATAAGAAAACTACAACAAATATAAAAAACTAGCGTACTCGGCCAAGCTTTGCTTTGACTTATGTGCACTTCTTTCCTACCCCTACCCTACCCTAACCTTACTCTACCCTATCTTACTTGCAACCTACTCCTATCCTACCCCTTAAGACATTTTTAATTTTTCTCTCAGTAAGAACCATCCTCGTACTTCAAGGAATATTATAAAAAAAGAATCAGCCAAATCTGTTCACCCATTCTCGAGATTTGCGCTTAGAAACACATTTCATACATCCACAGATATAGGGTAAAATCTAATACCCTATGACCAATATTACTATTCAAACAACAACAAAAGCCCAGCAGGCGGGGATCGAACCGCAACCTTCGGTAATGAGTCTGGCCTGTTTACCATTGTACCAGTTATTGAGGCTGTATGCTTGTAGTATCATACAATATTACTTGCCAAAATGAAAATGATGAAAATACACCCCTTTCGATTTCTACACGACAACAAATCAGAATGGTAAATCACTTAGTGGTACGTAAAGATTTAGTGTTCTGGTACCACCCTACTACCCTACCGGCAAAGGCTGGCAGAGTGGCACTAGCCATAGCCGAAGCCTCCCACCAGTCAAAAATAAAATCATTCACAGTTGTAAGTGAATATAGAACTGATCTAAATCAGCCCATCAAGTGGAGTGAACTGTTTATAATTTCACAACAACTAAAATGTAGACAGTAGACAAGCAAGTAGTAGCAGTGTGCCACAATATATGTAGGCCTAACATGCCAACAAACACGCAGCAGGGTAACCTATGTGCCTTAGTGCAGGCACTTATCGGACTCAGTGGACTAATTTTTTTTATTTTTTTTATTCTTTACAAGTTAGCCCTTGACTACAATCTCACCTGATGGTAAGTGAGGATGCAGTCGGAGATGGAAGCGGGCTAACTTGTTCCGCCACGGCCGAAGCCTCCCACCAGCCAGACCTGGACAAATTAAGAAAATCTCAATCTGCCCAGCCGGGGATCGAACCCAGGACCTCCGTTGTGTAAATGCCACTGCGCCACGGAGGCCGTTAAATAATAAATAAATTAATATGTCAAATCTTAAGCCTCGGGGCACAGATCTGTTTTGTCTGTCTGCATATTCTATGCAATTGCCAAGGTATTACATAAACGAAACTACATGTTAGCCCTTGACTAGAATCACACCTGATGGTAAGTAATGATGCATCTAAGATGAAAGCAGGGTAACTGGTTAGGTTAAGATATGTTTTTGCTACTTAAAATGCTCACACAGAATTATAATTTTTAGGATAAAATTAGTCCGACAACAAAGGAAATACTAACCTTTTCTCGTAACTCAGCCTTTCTTTCTTCAACTAATTTGTCAATATAAGAGGAATTAACATTAAATATACTAGCAGCCTTCTTACTAGTAGCGTGTGTATTGTTTTTAAAATAGTTTATAATACTACAGTTCTTAGTTTCCATTTGAGAGCTCGCCGTGTCATTAGAATCGTCGTTTTTGAGGTACTTTTGAACGACCTCCTCTAAGGTTTTCAGTTTTGGTTCTCTGCGATCAGGATATCTATTTATGTAGTACATTTGGGTTAATTCAATTTTCTTTCCACTATCGATGTAGCACTGTAACATATCAGCGAATTCTTCATCTGTGTACGCCGGACTGGTTGAACATATCTCCATTTTTAAAGCTTTGTTTCGTTCAACGAAATCTAGGTTAAATAACTTAAAAAAAATATGCAATCTGTTAGAAATAATTAATCAAAACAACAACAACCGCAAACGCGAGAAACAATATTTTAAAATGTCATTGTTGATTGTCAATGTCAAATGTCAACTGTCAAGTCCGTGTGTCAAGTCAATTCATTTTGAATCTGTGACTCACTAATGTCAAAACAATACACAGATAAATAATAATATGCTCACTTTTATCACAGCTCTGGGTTCTGGCTCTTTTATAAATGTCTTAGTGTATTCGAAAACTATAGTTTGGCTAATGAAAGTAGAGACTGAAATCGCCCGCCAAACTTAAAAAATCATTTAATAAACATGCGTTTTATAATTTGTTCAAATTATTTTTTGTTAGTGAATACATTACTATACTTTATGTATTAAACTCAGTTATTCCAATAATTACACCATAATTTTAAGAATTCACTTCGATTTTTTTTTAATTTGGCGGGCGATTTCAGTCTCTACTTTCATTAGCCAAACTCTAGTTTCTTTTCATAAAAATTCAAAATTGGTTATTTGATTAGAAATAAATATATATAACTATTGCAATATCCATTTACCTAATAGCTATTTAGACATCACTCTAATATTATATTTGACGATTTCACGACATCTGAATCACGTCGCAATAAGTTGTGTTGTGGTTCTGAAATCTGAACAGATGTCCTGTCCTGTAGCCAGCAGCTAGGAATCGGACTCAGGAGAATGTCCTGAGTCCGATTCCTAGCTGCTGGCTGCTGGCTCAATTTAAGATTTCTTAATTTCCAAATTGGTCAGGCATCTGCCGTGGGGAGTTAACATGCTACCGGCAAAGACGTACCATTCATCATTTTCATATTTCATTTTCAAAGACGTACGATGTCGCGTAGAAACCGTTAGAAGTATGGGTGGGTAGAAGAAACTTGTACGTCTTTCAAGAAAGCCGGCTTCCATCATTGACTGCATCGTCACTTATCATCAAGTGAGATCGCAGTCATGGGCTAACTTGTTATATAATAAAAATATCTAAATTTATTTGTAGCAATTTACTTAATTTATGAATAATTTCAGTGAAATGGGTGAGACGCTGGGGAAGCTTTGTTCAGCGTCACGCGTTCCAGCAGTTGGTTCGGTTCTTGACCGCGTCATATCACAACCCAATACCGAAGATCACACAGTTCTATACAAACTTGCAGATTACAAAAAAGGTAGTAATACGAATACAAAGTTATTAGTTAAATTCATTGCTTATTCTCACGTTTTAAGCCACGAATGGTAGCCCCTAACATCTGGCCGCCCTAGGCTCGGGGCTACTGGGCCTTAGGGTAAATCTGTCTAGGATTCCAACTCAGGATCTCGTAATCCTTAACCACATAGACCCGAAACCACTGGACCACGGGGCAGATAGAGGACCTAACTACATGCTTAAAATATCTATACTTTACTACTTATACTTTTCGTTTTAGGTGGTTTACTATTAGAGACGTATACAAAGGGTGGCATGGCTGCGGCAGAGAGGCTTATACGTGAGGAGTTCTCGTCGTACATGTACGCGGGGGGCAGGGGCAGGGTCATCAACAGAGCTGAATATTTGAGATGGAAGTTCAGGGACCAAGAGCAGGTTATACCTACCTATTACTTTTGACTTTGAACTTGAACTTACTGTTTTGGTTTTGTGATGTAATTGTACCTAAAAGTAGGTATAGTCAGTCCACTTCATGGATGCGGAAACGCACTGCCTACCCTAAGGATTTAATAAAAACCTATGTTTGTTTATGTTGGGCGTTGGCCCACAGAATACATAATTAAACAAGGAATTTTCCAATTGTTACTTATAGTGCATACCCCAGTTAAAAACCATAAGCACGCGACTGGGTATAGTAGTAGTAAGTTAAACCAAAATGACACTTAATGTGCAAGTAAGGTACAATCATAAAAAAAAGTGTCAGACGCGTGTTCCGAGGTTACTCGGTACATCAAAGAAGACAATTAATTAAAAATGTCGTGCGCGATTGTAATAGGGTTAACATGACGTTGCTATGGTTACTCGTGGCCGTGCGTCGCACCAACAACACCTGAATATGTGTTACTGCGCATAGTTCAACTTACAGGCCGCGTACCTATACTATTTAAATAGATATGAGATTAGTCTTGTAATGTATATGTACAAACGCGTAATACAGTATGCGCCATACTCTAAGTCCACTCTGATATTGCAACTCGCATTATAATATGCGCATTTTATACCTGTTGGGATATGTTTTTGTACACGCAGAATACGCCTCGTGTTCAGAGCGGACGCGAAGTTTGTCGCATACTAGGTATGTAATTAATTTCGTCCACCAGGTCGTCCTGCCCATAGAAGCATCGCTATCGCCTCACGACCCTCTCGCCAAGTGGGAGGACCACACGGCCTGCTGGCAAATGAGCTACCGCGGGGCACTCGGCGAATCTCTACTACACGTTCTTATTATATGCGATACAAAAGTAAGAACCAACTTACATAATATTTGCAATGCCGTGATCGTAAAAATTGAGAACCTCCTCCTTTTTGAAGTCGGTTAAAAAATTGAAAATCATCATTATCATCATTATCAACCCATATTCGGCTCACTGCTGAGCTCTAGTCTCCTCTCAGAATGGGACGGGTTAGACCAATAGTCCAACACGCTACCCCAATGCGGATTGGCATACTTCACACACGCAGAGAATTATGAAAACTCTCTGGTATGCAGGTTTCCTCACGATGAACTTTGGAATGGAAATAAATTTTACTCTGGATTAACACATAGGCTATCGAAAATTTTTATCCCGAAAAAATCCATGGATTCCCCAGATTTGCGAAAACCGCATGAGTTTGATGGTATGAATGTTTGTTACTATTTCACGCCTCGGCAACTGAACCGAATCACCTAAAATTTGAAGTAGAGATAGAGTACAGTCTGGATTTACACATAGGCCACTTTTTATCTCGGAAGAATCCATGGTTCCCGAGGGATTTGTGAAAAACTAAATTCCACGCAGACGAAGTTAAATAGGTATATTTGTTCTAACCGGTGTTGAAGTATCTATATTTTTTGTTTATAGATTCACACACGTTTAGCAAGAACATTAGTGAAATGTTTTCCAAAACTGTCTTTAGACGTCGTCGAAGGGGAAGAATATTTAGGTAAGGATTAATATTTTTCTGGGAAGTAGCGTAAATACCAGGTAAGTTATTTCTGACTATTCACAAAATATCACTCATTTGTACTGAATTTAAACAACCGGCTATGCTTCCTCTTGATGTTTGGTTTTGGAGAGTTACTATCTTTAGCACACAAGACATCAGGCTTACATGAACTACCTACTATTACCTATTACTTGTACATATGTTTTCTGTGCTATTACCACAGAAAAGATATGTACCTATACCTATTACTAAGAGACTAGAATTAAATTAATTTGATTAGCTGAAACCGGTAAGTGGCTCAAGTATGCCTCTCTGACAGAGAGTTACATATTTGTACCTTTTGCCGTGGAAACCCTTGGGCAGTCGCAGTGCCAAAAAATTTTACCGAATCATTTCACCGCGGCTTGTTGCCTCGACTGGTGACGGAAGGGCTGGCTCATTTTTTGCGCAAAGGAACAGCCTGGCTGCCACCATTCCACGTGGGCATGATTTGTATAAGAATATAATAAGTTCCTTATTGTATTCTTTCTCAATAATAAAAAAAAATGATTTTGTTTGCCAATCGATGTCCTCTTTATGTCAATTCTGTGGGTACCCGCCACACTGCACAAGTGGCGTCGGAAGTAGGCAGAGACGTCGTATGGCCAAGTTTCTCGTCCTGCTCATCACCGGTTGTCGCGATTATCATCGGGCATCGCGGCAGCGCGAGTAGCATCCCGAGGAGCATAGTGTGGCTGTGGCTTGAAAATCTAAATAGCCTCAACTGTTTCAGGAGCCAGTTCACTGCACCTTGCTATAGCGTACAGCAATAACGAGCTGGTGCAAGACTTGGTGGAGGCTGGTGCTGATGTCAGTCAAAAAGCTATCGGTAAATAAGCTTTCAAATGTGGCTTTATTTTTCAGAAAGTAAACTACCCTATTGTGTAAAGAGTGACGCAGTTACCCTTATAATTTTATAGTAGAAGTTACGAGATAGGTAGGTATAGTACATGAAGGGTTTAGTAGTTTTAGTTAGCCCTTGACTACAAACTCACCTGATGGTAAGTTATGCCTTATGCAATCTGAGATGAAAGCGGGAGGATGAAAATCCACACCCCTTTCGGTTTCTACACGACATCATACCGGAACGCTAAATCGCTTGGCGGTACGTCTTTGTCGGTATCTGATATTGCTGACTAATATCGCTAATGGAACATTATGAGTATCTCTAATCCCACAAACCTGCATTGGAGCAGCGTGGTGGATCTATAGAGGCCTGGCCTGGGATTGTATCGTCAAAATAGGCTGATAATGATATTATATACCGTACCTAAAGAGTATATTTTCACACAGGTAGTTTCTTCCTACCCCGCGATCAACAGCGAGACCCTCCCACCCGACAGACCAACTACGAAGGTCTGGCGTACTTGGGCGAGTTCCCTCTGGCCTGGGCGGCGTGCTGCGCCAACGAGGCGGTCTACAACTTACTGTTAGACTCGGGCGCTGATCCCGACGCTCAAGACTCCTTTGGGAACATGATACTACACATGGTTGTCGTTTGTGACAAATTGGTATGATTGGTCTTTCGTCTTCTTTGTGTCCTTTAACACCATAGAACGATACGATCCACGACGTTATCTCGTGAGGACAAATCGGAAGCGCTGTTTATCGCGTTTTTCGTTTGCGTAAAAAGAGATAGCGCTATATTATGGAGGGTACCAGCGACAGAGATTTGTGGTAGAGGAAACAACTCAAGCAGATCCCAGGACTTATGACCTTGGGTGGAGGTTTAAGGGAGTCCTTTAGAATGTATCAACACTCATTTCCCCTGCCCGACATGTTCTCCATGCCCAAACTAAACAATTTATGACCAATAAATTACAACACAAACCATTATTGCATAAAATCACTAACGCGACTAGCAGCGTGAAGGTGTACACGCTGCCTAACAAAGAACTGAACTCAAGCACAGTAAAAAATATTTTGACTGTGACTCAAGTCATCCCATATCCTATTACTTATACCATCACTGTTGCAACAACTTCGTATAACCAAAAAAGGAGGAGGAGGTCAATTCAACGCGTATGTTTTTTTTTAATGTTTGTTACCTCATAACTTCGTCATTTATTAACCAATTATAAAAATTATTTTTTAATTGCCAAATAATGAATGATATGAATGAATGTATGACCCGTACACGAGGAACTCGTAACAATATAGATATAGCACTCTCTCTTTCGACCCACTGGACTGGAGTTCGGCTGCAATGTCATAGCGCGTGGCGACTTACTGGTCGTGCAAACGGCCGAAACAAATTGCCAAGCGGATATCGGTTTTGAGCGTGATCCACAAAAGATAGTCAGTCTTCATCTCCTTTTAAAATTATTGCTTCCTTCTTGTCTTTGGACTGGCACATATCCTCATGTCCTTACTAGACTACCACTGGAAGGAATCTTGTGCAACAACAGATGATTAAAGTAAGACATGCTTTATCCAGTTCCACTTTCTGTTGAGAAGTTGGTAGTGTTACATTCCCGTGCCTTGGAGAATACAAAATCGTCGGTCCCGGATTATTAACGTCTGATAATGGTCTTAATTGACCAAACCACACAAAGGCGCGGAGTGGGCGTTCTAATTGGTGGTAAATTAAACATTATCCAGATAATCCCGCCAACCCGCATTAACAGCCCCCTCTTATAAGGAGGAGGGGGCTGGCCCAGAAGTGAGCTGTTAAAATAGGCTTAAATCTTCAGGACATGTTCGGTTATGCTCTGCGGCATCCCAAGCTCCCGGCAAGCAACGGTCGGCTCAACAAGGCTGGCTTCACGCCGCTGACCCTGGCTTGTCAGTTGGGCAGAGCCTCCGTCTTCAGAGAGATGTTAGAGCTATCCTCCAGAGAGTTCTGGAGGTATTCCAACATCACTTGCTCGGCTTATCCTCTAAATGCATTAGACACTTTGTTGCCTGATGGACGAACAAGTAAGTACTAGTATAACTTATTAAATATACGTAATAATTGTATTAATTTGTACGATAATAAATGACTGCCTCGTTGATCAAGTACAGTACTTCGCCTCATGAGGTCCTGAGTTCTAGTCGAGGATTCGAAAGCATTTCTTTCTTTCAAGTAATTCTCAGTAAAAATTATCTGTCGGTCCCATCCATTAGGTATATTTCATAGTAACCGTTAGAGAATCAAACATACCTAACCACCCAAGCCTGTTAAACCGATTTGGTAAATCATGGTGGGTATAAGCTCCATATCCTCACTCCTATAAGGAATGAGACCTGACCCTCATATGACACCTATTCTATAATGAGTGTCGACTCTGCTGAGCGGCATGTCAGGGGCCAGGCCCACTCTAGGAAATAATCCTAAATACGCCAATGCTGGCCCTGGATGGGCTGTTTATGCTGATAAATATGCTGATACTTACGATGATGACACTAATAAATAGCTTCTCAAAGCCGCGGTGATAGTTGCCGCTATGGAGTAATGCTAGCCACCCACCATTCGATAAGCCCATATATCATCATGCCGATACCGAATCGACCAATGACCAAACGTTTTATCGGACGTCAAGCCGTTAGCGCTGCAGGCATGTGGGCTTATCGGATGGTGAGTGGCTATCATCGTGGTTATTTTTTACAATGAACATGTATCATTTTAATATAAATCGTCAAATTACTAGATTGGAATTCTGCGCTCTTTATAATATTGAACGGTACGAAACAAGAGCATTTGAACATGTTGGACGGAGGTATTATACAGAGGCTGTTGGAGGAAAAGTGGAAAACCTTTGCCAGGGTAAGTTTATCTTGTCATTATACGCTCAAGTAGCATCATACACAGCATAAGCCAAGCAAAAGCAAGTAAAATTATTCTTTTAGGACGAAGTATTATCTACTTTATTGTCAGAATCTCTAACTTCTATAAAACTTTATAATATTTTTCTTTAAGAATATCAGAGTTTGTAAGTTCTAGGAGTAGGACCGCAATGGTTACAGGAATAGACTTTACTGTGACCGTTATTCACTTTATTTTTATGTCTTTATTTACCAACGACTTATTCGAACTGTAAAATGTAACGTTTTCTGTGATAATTTGTCATTTGTCATCATTAAAGATTGTAATATGATTCGGTATCAGGAAAACTTGCTTACTCCTAGATATCGTAAAGAATTTTTTGTTATTTCTCCTCACAGACGAAATTTCTCAAGAGGCTCCTCATCTTAGGCCTCCATTTGCTCCTACTTTCCGTCTCGGTGTACCTCCGGCTCAGCAGCCTAGAAGCAGACATCCACCCCGATTGGGGGCTCGAAGTGTACGACGCGAGATCCGGTATACGTCTCTCCAACGAACTAGGCACCATCATCAGCACCCTGTGCTACATCATACTGCAGCAAGGCGATGAGATCAAGAACCAGGGCCTTGTGGCATATTTCAAACAGCTGGTGAGTGTTACATTGGTATATCTCTTGAAGCTCGAGTCTGTTCAGGATTTTATATGTTTTTTAATTGGCTCAGGTCAGATATGGTTTTATTTATCGGCGATGGCTAGTTACCACCCTACCGGCAAAGACGTACCACCAAACAATTTAGCGTTCCGGTACGATGCCGCCTAGAAACCGTCAGAGGTAGGTCTGGGTGGGGAACCCACCACCACCCATGGCACCTTACAACCTCTCGGTTATTTGGGCTATCGCAGGAGGGCGAGCTCGGTACTTGCTCTTCGCGTTTTCCCGGGACGCGTTCTTGACTCCCTACAAGTTATTTCTCTTTTTCTCCTCTCTCTTCCTTCTGAGGCTGCATACACGACATTGAGATCCGTTTGCCCGGTCCTGCATCACCTTTGTCCGATGGTCATAAATCCAGGATACTCCGCCTCTCGTGCCACCGATGCGCGAACTGCCGTACCTTGCCGCAGTTGACCGTCAAGCCAGAGAGATCCTGGTAGTACACCGGTCCCGCCTCTTCTCTACATTCAACATTGCACTCCGGGGGCCCTCGTATTCGTCGCATTTCCACAGAAAATGGTGGAGGTTTTCCTCTGCCAGTCAACACAGATGTACCGTCTCACAGATGTACTCTTCCAAGTAAGTCCGTTTCCATCTTAGACTGCATCGTCACTTAACATCAGGTCAGATCTCAGTCAAGAGCCAACTCCGATTTTACAAAAACTGATGCTGCTTGTAATTTTTATTGTAATGAGTAGTGAAGTAGATAAGTATCCTGTATTTCAGATTCACGAACCAGCAAAGTTCATATTTTTGGCATCAAACTTGCTCCTCTTGGCGTGTATACCAGCTAGACTTAGCCGGAAGACCACTCTCGAAGAAGGAATTCTGATCTTCGTGTTACCCGGCTCGTGGTTTCTGCTTATGTTTTTTGCCGGGTACGTACGATTTAATCCTTTTCAAATAAATTCTTGCAACGGAAATTCAAATGCAAGCTAAAAGTGATACAAGACTAAAGAGCCTGACCGAAATCTGCTCTATTCCACTTACTGAATTCTTCAAGCACTTTATGCTCTGTTGGATGAGAAATGGAATTGAGAAATGGGTTATTTTAAAGATTTTCTTCTAAAGTTTAAGGTACCTTAAATTGCAACTGTTCTTTGATTACTATTATATCTATATTCTAATCTTAAATTTGCTACTTTAATCTAACAGGTATTGGATTTTATGTGTAGGGCCGTAAAGCTGACGGGTCCCTTCGTGACGATGATCTACAGTATGATCACCGGCGACATGTTCACGTTTGGTATTATCTACTGCATCGTGCTGTTCGGCTTCTCGCAGTCTTTCTACTTTTTATATAAAGGTAAATAAATTGTGTAAAATATCAATCGTAATCTATGCGCTCTGGCCCAGCATTGCCTAAGACTATCGCTTACCTAAATGATTTTGTGAAGATAAGCCGCCTTTACCAAAGATTTATAATGGTATCTGTTTGAAAATTGTATCGTTACAGTTAAAATTACTGTAACGATACGATTATATGATGATACTAACTGCATCGTTGGTCGTATCGATTTTCTTTATTCCAAATTCAGTAAAAAATCTCTACCCGGAGTGGGGAAGTTGGGTGGTGTTACAGTGGGCCGAGGAGAACGTTAAGCCAACGGTCCCGATCATTAAGGTTGTGGATCATTAAGGATCATTAAGGATCAAGGATCATTAAGATCATCAAGGTTGTGGCGAATAATGGAATTTAGATGAAGGTTAACCGTCCCAAAGAAAACGAAATTCATAAAGCGTGACACAAACTCCGGTTTCTCATACTAGATACAATATGCATGGATTTTTAAAGGTAACGCGGTGGGAATCGGCTTGCGTGAACTCTTTGCCGCTGCTAGAGACTCGTTGGAATACATACTGCTTGGTTGTTTGCCAATCTTTTGTTTATTTTTTTATAATTTTTTTAAATAGTCGTAAAAATTGATGCTTTGTTACAGGTTTCCCCAACGTACAGTCGACATTATTTTCAAGTTACCCCAGCACGTGGATGGCGCTGTTTCAGATTACACTCGGCGATTACAGTGTGCGTATTATTTGATTTCTCAAACTCCAATATTTCATCTAATACTCAGTCAATTAGTGAGTATCTATTCCTAAATATTTGTTACGATAGTTAAAAAACCTGACCACGCTGTTCTTTGGGGATTTTACGACTGCATTTTCTTTCTGATTTCTGTATATTTTTTTTTTGTTTATGTATTTATTTTCAAAGTTAAGTGTCTCCTTTTATTTTTTTTAGGTTACAGTTGGCAAAGGGGTAAATTAACTCTTTTGGTGAGATTTTGTGTTGCTTGTTCGTCCTACTGTTTACGTTATGTTCTGTTAAGTGGTTGTGTTTGATATTGTCCACCTACCCGCAATTGACCAGCGTGGCAGGTTTAAATCCTCAGCTTATATTATATGTTGAATGGCTCATAGGTATGTAAGATATCTAAACAATTAAGTCAAGCAAAATAACAAGTAAGGGTCATTGCTCCAGAGTGAGGAACCTCCTCACAATACGTGCCTTCTCAAGAATCACTGCCTCCTGTATCCGACTCTTGATCCAATAGTTAAGCGAAAGCTTCTTATGGTGTTGGCTTTAAGACTGAAACGACTATTGGAACAATAATAGTTGACTTAACATTCCACATGACAGTAGGTAATTTCGTGATCAAGGTCCAAGCTTTGTGATTCAGGTTTAACCAGTTTATCGTCTTGTGGAACAATAATATCGACAATTATTACACGGCGCACTGACCTATCGCTATCGACTAACGGCTCAAAAGGAAGAAGGCTTATCGACTATACCTTCACAAATTTGTTCGTAACACAATAACACTCTCGATGGTCAACGCAGGCCGGGAGCGGGGTAGTGATGCCCCGCGTGCTCGACTTCATACCCGCGCGGTCCTTTCCCCCCGTCGCCCGCATGTCATGGGAGTGTCATAAACGAACTTGCCAAGCTATACTGATTATGATGATTATGATGAACCAATTGATGATAATTATGATGAACCAATATATTTCAGTACACAGACCTCGGTCAGACCACTTACCCGAACCTGTCGAAGACGGTGTTCGCGCTGTTCATGGTGTTCGTGCCGATCCTGCTGCTGAACATGCTGATCGCCATGATGGGCAACACGTATGCCCACGTCATCGAGCAGTCGGAGAAGGAGTGGGTCAAACAGGTGACTTGTTTACTTATAGTTTGATGTTATCAACCCATATTCGGCGACTGCTGAGCTCGAATATCCTCTCAGAGTAAGAGAGGTTAGGCTAATAGTCCACCACGCTGGCCTAATGCGGATTGGTAGACTTCACACACGCAGAGATTTCGAGCGTCCGTATATTATATAGTATTATACAAAAATAGCAGACACCACGCGGCATCACCCGCGTAGTTCACTTTTCGATTTTCGATTTGAATATAAATCTGTACCTACCTACTAATAAACGAAAGATTGAGAAGATTTTAATAACGTTTTTTTTTATTCTGTACAAGTTAGCCCTTGACTACAATCTCACCTGATGGTAAGTGATGATGCAATCTAAGATGGAAGCGGGCTAACTTGTTAGGAGTAGGATGACAATCCACACCCCTTTCGGTTTCTACACGACATCGTACCGGAACGCTAAATCGCTTGGCGGTACGTCTTTGTCGGTAGGGTGGTAACTAGCCACGGCCGATGCCTCCCACCAGCCAGACCTGGACCAATTAAGAAAACCTCCATCAGCCCAGCCGGGGATCGAACCCAGGACTTCCGTCTTCTAAATCCACTGCGCATACCACTGCGCCACGGAGGCCGTCAAAACATTTTTTTTAATTAAATTTGTGTATTATTATTTATTACCATTATGTACTTAACTTATCTTGTAATTTCAGTGGGCAAAAATAGTAGTGTCCTTAGAGCGATCCGTGTCTCAAGAGGACGCACACAGGTACCTGCAAGAGTACTCCATAGGCCTGGGCCCCTCCGACGACCCGCGGTACGAACAGCGCGGGGTCATGGTCATCAAGAGCAAGGCCAAGACACGCGCCAAGCAGAGGAAAGGCGCTTTGGCTAACTGGAAGGTGAACTTTTGTACCACTCATTTATCATCATCATTAACAGCTCATATTCTCACTGTTGAGCACGAGTCTCCTCTCAGAATGAAAGGGGTTAGGCCAGGCTAAGAGACTACCCCACTGGCCCAATGTGGCCCGCAGAATTTAAACGCGCAGAGAATTGAGAAAATTCTCAGGTATGCAGGTTTCCTCACGATGTTTTTCCTTCACCGTTTGACACACGTGGTATTTATTATTTTTTTTAAATGCACATAGAAAAGTTGAAGGTGCATGCCTCGGATCGAATTTGAACCTACACCCTCCGGAATCGGAGGCAGAAGTCATATCCACTGGACTATCTCGGCTTAGGCACCAACCTATAGGTATAAGTAATTTAAGGTACAGATCTCAATCTCTTTTTATAGAGAGTCGGGAAGGTGACAATAACGGAGTTACGTAGAAGGAACATGAGCGGCGAGGAGTTGAGACGTCTCATGTGGGGACGAGTTTCTATATCTACCCCCACAAAGGCGCCGCTACCGTGAGTCATATCATATCATTGGGTTCATTTCATTTGAAAGTATCTACCTAATAGATAATTACCCAAACAGTTAATTTTGAAGTAACAAAAGCCAGCGAAAAATATTATTAAAGTCAGACCAAAAATTAATGTTCTAAAAGTAATCACCTTAATTACTCATTATATGTAAACAATATCGTAAGTTGTTCATTGATTTTGGTTTTTAAAATTTCAAAAAGATATAATTACGTTAAATACGTTGAAATTCCATACTAGGTAGGTATGTAGGTATGTATGAGCCTCAATAGCTCAACAGTAAGAGCGGTCGGACTAATCACCGAGAGCCACCCCTCGATAATTAGTCCGACCCCTCGGTTCGATCCCCGCCCCGTTGATCTATTGCCGTACCCACTCCTAATACAGTATTTTCCGCCTAGTTGGAGGGATTTGGCAATATTGGTCATATTTAAAAAGATATGGCCAAAAAAAAACCTACTGAACAAACCACTAGGTACGTACTAACCTAAGTTACCTTATCGTAAAGTAATAACCAACTTCAAATAATTCCTAATATTTTCAACTGTACGCTGTGTTCAGATGTTTGCCGCCCCCGGAAATAGTGAGTTCGGCGGAGGGTCCGGGCACCGGCGTGGGTCCGGCGCTGTCGTCCGCGCTCAACGTCATGGCGTTCACGCATGACCTCGACCTGACCAACACTGGTTAGTCCTAATTCCTAGCACCTACGAGTACCCTATTAGTACCTATCTAATACTTAGATTTTCCTATAACTTTAAGGTGTTGTTGAGAATACTAATAGGAACCGAACTTGTCTAATATTTTAAACTTACAAAATAATCCTATTATGGTTTTTTGGTTTAAACCCGAGTTAAAAACACTGATTGTAGGCGACGCTGTAAAAATAACTTTAAAAGATGAATATCCCATCATTGATTGTCGTTATAGCTCTTATAAAGAAGGGATTAGACAGGGTTTTCGATTAAAACTCCCAGGCGGCTCGACTTTTTATGACACTTCCAACCCTACATAAAATTGCGAAATTTTGTATGAAAATCTTCCTAATCTCAGACTAATTAGGTAAAGACCTGCCTCGCAAGACATTATTTTTCTGTCAAACTATATGATCAACGATCTTATGCGATTATAAACACTGTCTTTATAGAATCGATGTTTCATAGTTTACAATCGTGTCTGTCGGTTGAAAACCTTCTTAAAAATACCTTCTTGTGTAGTTAAATGGTGTAAAAACCTAACAAAAACTGCTAGTTTAGTATAAGATATGTAGGAAATCTAAGCTCGTTTTCCTTAGAAAATCGCAGAAAATTTTGTTCGTGAATTTAGGTGCGATACTAGTCCTTATGTATTTAGTCTGAGTTCCTAATAAATCACTCTATATGTATATTGGTGAATACTGCATGAAATCCATTCTGTAGTCCTTAATTTATTGCCAACAGACAGAGACGTGGCAGTTGATTTTGTTTTATAATACCTATATGGTTTTACTTTGGTGGAAATGGTTTTACTCAAACGTACGATTTTTTTACAGAACCACAAAAACAGCCACCAGACCTCCTAGTAAACGGTGTCACGCCGGCAGGAGTCCTCAGTCAACCCCAAACGATGCCTAAACAATTGACTTCTACAAACCACTTGAACGTCACTCTGAACCAACCTATATCTAAGACCGGTTTAGAAACCAAAGTGCCCACAACTGTTGGACAAATGCCCATAACTCCTGGCCAAATGAAAACGCCCATAACTCCTGGGCCAATGAATGTACCCATGATGTATCCAATTCAAGCCACTCAAGGTCCAATGGACGTTTTAGGTTTAAGCCTGTCACCTCAAGATTTACAGAAAGCACAGAATATGATGCGTAAGTTATTTTAAATATATGTAAGTAGGTATATTGAAAATTACCTAGGTACAACATTAGTGCCACATCAATGACTATGTTATATCTACCAATACTAATTTTATGATTTAAGATAGGTAAGTATGTTTGAGACGCATATGCGTACGAAAACAGTAAAAGGAACGTGAAATATACACATAATGCATAGTATACTGTAGGTACTTACCTACACATTTTTTATAGGTATACCAACCTAAACGAAATTAAATTAAGTATATTTGATGTCTAAAAATTATTAAAGTTTTAGTTTACCATTTATTTTTAACAGGCTATTATGGTCACCCTACACGCTTTGTTTGAACCCCTGATAACGATATCGAGCTACACGCTAACCTCGTATTCGGGCGACGCGGTCCCACAGCAGGCGATGTCGCGGTTTATTGACCTACGAGGCGGGAGGGTGGTGGGGTGAGAAGTTATCGGCCTGACAATATTTAAATAACTGTGATTTTCAGTTTAAAAAAGATTTTATTTTTCTACGTAGTCCCCCTTCACTTCAATACACTTGGTCCAGCGTTTCTCTAACAGGAGTATTCCTTCCCGGAAGTGAGATTCTGGAAGGCTGTGAAAATATGCATCTACAGCTTCCTTAACTTCTTCATTGGACGCGAAGCGCTTTCCAGAAACAAAATTCTTCATGTTTGGGAAGAGGTGATAGTCAGATGGCGCCAAATCTGGCGAATAGGGGGGATGATTGAGCAAATCATACTTTAAATATAGCAGTTTTCCCATTGCCATAATACTCTTGTGTACAGGCGCGTTGTCGTGGTGGAAGATAACTTTTTTCTTCTTCATGTCAGGCCTGTTCTCGCGAATTTTGGCATCCAGTTGGTCAAGAAGGTTGGAGTAATATTCGCCTGTAATTCTTCTGCCTTCTTCAAGATAATCAATTAACAGGATCCCTTTCGCATCCCAAAAAACACTGACCATGACCTTCCCGGCAGATGCGATTGACTTCGCTTTCTTTGGCGCTGAGCAACCGGCCTCCACCCACTGCTTCGACTGCTGTTTCGTTTCTGGTGTATAGTGGTGGACCCAAGTCTCATACGTAGTTACAAATCGCCGGACAAAATCGGTCGGATCCCTCTTGAATCTGTACAAATGTTCTTGCGACAATCGTTTACGCACTTGTTTTTGATCCACAGTCAGCAAATGGGGCACCCATTTTGCGCAAAGCTTCCGCATCCCTAATTCTTCGTGCAAGATATTTCGCACCCTTTCTTCCGATATCCCCACTGCCTCAGCTATCTCTCTCAGAGTGACTCGCCTATCGTCCAACACGATATTATGCACTTTTTCGATTATTTCCGGTGTGGTTGCTGTTTTTGGCCGTCCTTCACGTGGATCATCTTTAAGGGACGTGCGACCACGTTTAAATTCAGCTGCCCACTTTTTAACGGTGGACGTGGCAGGAGCAGAGTCCCCGTACACTTTTATCAACTTCTGGTGAATTTCCTTAGGAGTTAATCCATCCAAAACAAAAAATTTTATCACCGCACGATATTCAAGTTTATCCATTTTCACGAAGAACACAAAGACGTGTAGGTACTGTAAAAATTCGTGTTAGCGAACTACTTGAAAGAACAAGTTGAAACTTGCCATGCAACTACATACGTGCATCTAGACAGGAACAATATTTTATTCCTGCTTCGATCTCTCTCGCTCCTCGCTGCTCGGAACGGCCGAGAACTTTTCACCCCACCCTAGCTAGTAGCGCGCCGCGCGCAGCGTCAACAATAATGTGTCCATTATTTGTTATTTTTGGAGACAGAAATAAAAATAATATGTAAGTTAATATAAAAGGAAAAAGTTCTGTTAACCATATAGAACCATGAAAAACTATTTTCCAGCATAAAAAAATGGCTTGTACCTACCTATTTATTTTTTGTTAAATATTTAGTGATATATAACCAGGCATTAGACATCGAAACCCTTGGCTTATAGCAACCACGCTTTGCTTTGCTGAAGTTCTTTCAGTTTCACACCCTACCGCTAGACCATCACCACCAACTTACTATAACTAAAGTCATTAGCCAAACTGACTTTCGAAATAAAATAGAAATCAGTATCAGTAGTACCCATCATATGACCAAAGTTCCCTCCTATTGGAAAGGGGATATTATGGAGATTAAAAATAAAGTTCTTATACCTACCTACTAAACTTGAAATGAAATGAAAACGAAAATACACTTTATTGTATCACCACAAAGAAATATACAATATAATAAATACAAAAAAAAATTGGTACTAAACATTACTAAATGTTATGCTGCAGCTCCACCAAAGGTAGAGGTATTTAGAGACTACCTCCACGAATTGGTGTCTATAGAGGCGAAAGCGGGCCCCGATAATCCGGAAGTGAAGACCTTGGCGGAGAAGGCAGCCGACCTTGAAGGGGTGCCGGAAATTGACGTCAATGTTACGGTAATTATTTTTATGTCTAATATAGCTTACTTAGGTAAGAAGTGGGTAGGGTTTTCATACCAACGAAATATGAGCAGATAACTTCTTAGTTCTTAGGTAGTAGGTAGGTAAGTACGAACTAACGATATCTAATACCTAAATAACGCAAATACCTAAAGGACGCGGTCCTACGTACATTTAAAATAATAAATAGTAAGACTATCATGCCTAGATGTAGCATCGTATTAGGCCTACTGAAAGACTCTGGTTGACAAAATTGAGTCTAATAAAAACGACAATATAAAAATACAAAATACCTAATTTTTTTTATTGGAACGAAGTTTCATAACGCCCGTTTCGAAAAGGGACTAGTCGGAAAAAATTAAGACCAAAAGTTGACAATTGACACTTTTTGCTCTCAGTAGTTGTTGTAAGCTTGGCGTGCGCGTGTTTCTCTGTCTATCTCTCTCTCTCTCTCGTTATTTTCGTATCGTCATTGGTCTATCTATTTCGCATTGAACAGTGTGTCACGACGATTATTTTTGGAATGGGATGAGATAGCGATAGCGATTGTGACGATAGTTATAGCGATATCGATAACTTCGTTCCATCCGGGTGTCCCTTGACACCTCTCAAGTTTTTTTTCCTTGTAGAGTGCAGCGAAATCAGCGCGTTTGGTGGTAGCGGGCGCAGTGTCCGGCCTGTTCGGGGTGGCAGCAGATGTACCACCGCCTGACGCTGCGTGGAGGCGGGAGAGACAAGAGCACACTGACAGTGATCCTGTTACAGGTAGGCAGACTTATTTTTAGAGAAGGAATATTTGAGAAAAGGATCAACTAGCTACGACAAATATGGCCCGCCCACTGCCTTACTACTAACCCTTTGGGATACTACACTCATAATTTGGTAGGTATAAATATCTACATATTATTAGGAGTAAACAGGAGAGGCGCCATAATTGAATCTCGCTCCATTTTAAAATTTACTTCGTGCCGGCGCTGCAGTAGGTCATAGGTAACTATGCAGGTATACCTAGCGCCAAACTTCTAGTCCGCCCTGAAGTTCCGCACTGAACTGTACAGCAATTTCTAACAAGGCTGGAATGTGTCCGTTTACTGCGCATCCAGATGATTCGTGTTCAGAGAAGACTCCAAGTTTGGCGCAACCTATACCGATTTATCAGAGTTATTTATTTCGATTTTTCAGACTCAGTAATACTGGGTCGAGCGGCAAGAGCTCGCAGAGCACGTTCGGCTTCGAAGAGAGCGCCCCCTCCCCCGCCTCATCTTTACGTGCCTGCCAGGTAATGTATGAATTATGAATGAACTTTTTAGGTATAGGGTAAAGGGTTGAAATGCCCTAGAAGAGAATTTTAGATCACAGTAGGTAGCTAAATGTAAATATCTCAAAATTCTACCTTTCTTAATAAATTATTCGAACGGTGGAGGGTAGATACCTTCATATGTTACAAGGATTCCTTGTTGGTAGTTTCCAGCAGAAATATAATTCTTTGTGTTTTTATATGCATCAAAAATGCAAATCAAAATACTTTTTGCAGATCGATGTATTTTGTGGCCTCTGAAAGTAGTGCTGTGGAAAGCGATGTGCCGTTAGAAGACCAACTCAGTTCGGGTAACAACTCGTAAGTCCAAATTTCCATGTCATCATCAATATCAGCCCATATTCGGCTCACTGCCGAGCTCGAGTCTCCTCTCAGAATGAGAGGGGTTAGGTCCACCACGCTAGCCCAATGCCGCTTGGCAGACTTCACACACGCAGAGAATCAAGATATTTCTCTAATAAGCAGGTTTCCTCACGGTGTTTTCCTACACCGTTTGAGACACGTGATATTTAATTTCTTAAAATGCACGTGCATGCTCCGGACCGGATTCGAACCCACACCCTTTGGAATCCGAGGCAGATCCACTGGGCTATCACGGCTCTCTTCCCAGGTACTTAGATAATATTAAGGTAGTATGGTGTCTCCCACAGCTTGACTTGAAGTTACTTGCAGACTAGTAGCTCCTAAAGCTATAATCTGACTAATATTATAAATGCGAAAGTTTGTATGGATGTTTGTCTTTAACACCGCAACTACTGATCTAATTAGGCTGAAATTTAAAACGAAGATAGGCTTTAGGATTAACACAGGCTACTTTTCAACCTGGAAAAATACCGGGACATGGACGATTTTGCAATATCAGCACTGTTTAGTTGTTGTCAAAATATGTCAGGGCTCGTCCGTGGAAGCTTGCTTACCTATTTCTTTCGCTAACTAATAACGCTGTAGGTACCTAACTAATAACTATTCCGATCAGAAAAGTTGCCGATGAAATTACACGCACATGAAGCTTCACAAGCGTAGCTTAATGCTGCGTTCAGACTACTTTAGTATTTTATTGCAGTACGAACAATTTTTGGATTTACCGCAGAAATACTAAAGTAGTCTGTACGGCCTATACGTGCTTTAAGTTCTGCCCTTAACACCTACGCCTCAAGACACGGGCACAAGCTAGATGTTGCACTTTTAAAAAAGACTAGTCACACCCTGCGGTTTCATCCGCGTTGTTGTGAGAATACGGGGATAAAATAGCAAATTTTAAAAATCGGTTCAGTAGATCCAGAGCTACCTTAATGCCATAAACTTTACATTATAAAATATTTTAGTTTAGGTTTCAGCAGTTACCAAAATCACTATTGAGAATGGTCATGAGTCCCTGAATTTGATCGTTTATTTACTATTTTCGCAGTGCACTGGGCGGCTTACGCGACGACAGAATAAGAGCCGCTCGACCGTTGTGCATACAGTATGCAACAGGTCAAGCGCAAGGCGAACATTCTTTATTCATAGTTGGTAAGTAGAATAATATCAAATGAGGGAGTTTGTCAGCTATTAGATCTAGGTAGGTATAATAATGTTAAGAGTTCCTCAAGTACGTGTTGTATTAACATTATTTATATTTATTACTAGCGGACGCCGGCGTGAAAGTAGATATAAACTTTTAACTACCCCTACCCTACCCTTTAAGCACGCGACGGAAGCTTAAAAAATGGAGTAACTTCTCCCGTTTTCCCAACATTTCCCTTCACTGCTCTGCTCCTATTGATCTGATGAAAAGTATACTATAACCTGCCCAGGAGTATGAAGAATAATTTGTCCCAAGTTTCGTTAAAATCCGCCGAGTAGTTTTCGTTTCTATAACGAACATACAGACAGACGAAAATTTTACTGATTGCATTTTTGGCGTCAGTGTCGATCACTAATCACCCCCTGATAGTTATTTTAGAAATATAGGTATATCATGTACAGAATTTACCTCTCTACGGATTTATTATAAGTATAGATAAAAAGGACGTATTTGTACGAAGTTATTGCAACAGTGATGTATAGATAGATAGGAGGCTATTGAATGACTTGAGTTCAGTTCTTTGTTATGCAACGTGTACACCGTCACGCTGCTTGTCGCGTTAGTAATTTTCTACAATAATGTTTCATGTTGTAATTATTGATCATAAATTGTTTAATGTGGGCATGGAGTATATGTCGGGCAAGGGAGGTGAGTGTTGATGCATTTCAAAAGGATCTCTTAAACCTACACCCAAGTCACAAGTCCTGGGACCTGCTCGAAGTGTTTCCTCTACCACAAAATGATGGCACAACATCACTCTAGCTGCTACCCGTCATATGTTCGAATCTCTTATAGGTTCAGGAAATGGCGCAGAAGTGGAAAGTGCTGCACCAACGCGAAGAAAAGTTGATGTAAAAAAACAAAGACCGAAAACTGCCAGACCAAGACGTAGCAACAGGTATGTGGGATAATTGTATCATTCATCATCATATTACTACTTTAGATAACGAAGTCAGACTAGCCACTATTTGTGTGATCACATTTTTTCTCATTACATAGTTCGAAGAGCCGATGGACTTTGGGGTCCAAAAGTGCTGGAATGGCGACCCCGCACTAGAAAACGCAGTATTGGTCGACCCCCCAGGTGGACTGACGACATCAAGATCGAGTCGCAGGGATTCGCTGGATGCAGGCGGCTCAGTATCGTGATGTTCGGAAGTTCCTACATAATGTCTATGTCCTGCAACGGACGTCCATCGATTGATATGATCTTTTCTTAGTCGTCTTACCAGTTATGATTAGGCCGTACTTTAAGGGCTAGATGTCTGTGGTCTTGTAAAAAAACTATTGTTGTGGAAGACATTAAGGTTTCAACCCTGTCAATCTTTAAGAGATTTGAGTCACCTTGTCCTACCCATGGCTCTCTATTTTTAGAATGTCCTTCAGATACCCTATTTTTACAACCGTAGTATCTTTTAAAACCAAGACAGTGTTACCAACTCTCCAAAATATTTATCCCCAAAGTTTGTTGCAAAAACCCCTAAAATCGCCTTAATTATTGAGTTGTCCCCCTAAAAAATATAAATTCATAATAATTTAGAAATAATATGCTGTCATGTTTCAAAAGTCTATATTTAATGGGTACAGATAAAATACTACGTCTTTATCTGAAGATTCAGATTTTTTTAAATAATACATGTTGACAAGTAATAATTTTTCCGTTTTTTTTTATATTCGATGAAAATTGCCGCCAGTTGCCTCGGAGTGGTTTTGGAAAAAACGTATTGTATGTCGTTATAAGTCGCTTGGCCAAGAAAAAAATATTAAAAATATCATCAATTTAAAAATATTAAAGAGTCAAAAAATCCCTGAAAATACCCCTAAAAATTTCAGACCCCTAAAAAAATCCCATTTCACTTATTTGCCCCCTAAATCTGGGGGGAAAACCCCTAAGTTGGGAACCCTGAACCAAGATTGAATATTTTGTAAACATGCGCGTTCCATCTTAGATACATCAAGTGAGATCACGATCAAGCAACTCATAAATAAAATTAAATGGATTTTTGGACATAGTTTCATCGAAATGAGATACATTATTAAGTTTCAAGTTTAGGCAAGATTATTTTCGTTTTCAGGATATCTCCGGTTCTAGAGGCAGGAAGTCCTCTAGAGCCGTGGGCGACAGCTTCCCTGTCGAGGCTGTCACGCATGATACAGTCATCCAGCAGTTCTTCCTTATCAGTCAGCTCCAGAAACTCTCCAGAAAACTCACCTCGCCGGTACTGATGCTGGCACAAACTCCTTTACTGTATACCTATCTAGTTTAATTATCAATACCTACCTACGTTAGTTGAACATTGGTCGGTGCAACTTTATAAGTGTAACGATTTTCAATAAGCCATTATTTATAGGTAAATATTTAAATACTTACGAGTATGTAAAATAATTTATCGAAATAAAAATTTATAATGTTGACTACTTGTAAGATGAAACAGTTTACGTAACAACAATAATCTAAGCAATAAATAAAACAACTTATTACTTTGGAGGGTTTTTATTTGTTGTCAAGCTTCCGATGTAATAAATCTGATTAAAAAAAATGTAAAATGGTATTTCGGGCAGTAATGATATATACTAATAAAAAAATCATGTAAGTAGGTAGTTGAAAGTAGTTGGTTCATGGAATCCATGGTGTAAATGTCAATAAGTTTCTGATAATTAAAGATCATGGTTAAGAATTCTCTGTAAAAACAATTATTGGATTCGGTTTCATATAATGCAAGTCACTGTCCATCGTCGTACTATATCATTAAGAACAATCTATTTTGTTTCTAGTGAAATTATCAAAAAAATAGAATAAGTAGAAAATATTTCAACACAAATAGATACCACAGTAGACACTAGAGGACTTTGGTGTCGATTTTTTTTAGTATAGATGAACATATAAGATATAGGAACATATGTATATAAAATTTAAATATAAATATATACCTTTAACTATAGATATTTAATAAAATAAATTTCAAATAATTTCAATAAACATAATAACCTAAATTATCAGGATTCAGTTAAATGCAAATTTTTATAAAGGCATAATATTGATACAATTGGGCAGTTTTACATAAATAAACATTTTAAAATAAGATTTTCAGTTCTAATGTAAACATTTGATATGATGGCAAGACAAAAAAAAACCGACAAATTAAGAACCTCCTCCTTTTTTGAAATCGGTTAAAAAAGCAGCTAGTCATATATTTACCAACTTCCAAAAGTAGACCTACCATTTATCTCCAGACATGATCACAGATCAAATTACATGACAATATTTCATCATTACTGTCTTACTTGAACTTACCGGCGTTTCCCAGCGTACCGTCGCAATGTTCAAGCAAATAGCTCGAGCTCCTAAGCCCAGTGTCCGAGTAACATTGGCTCAAACTCCATTTTATGACATTCGTTTAAAATATAAGGGGCTTCAGTCACCTTCAACAGACCGGCAACAACAGAGAACAGTGAAATATCACAAGATGAAAATGCAAATATAAAAGCTGCCGCCATACGGTTGCACAGTCTTGGCTAACGTTCAGAAAAACCGAGCGTTTTGAACGGAACAAGTGGCTCGATTTGCCAAAATTATTTACCCTTTCGCCATGTTAAAAAACTTGCAATTATGGGAATTAAAGAGCGCGCAGACAAAAGCGATCTAATAGGCCGTACAGACTACTTTAGTATTTTAGTCGAGTACGAACAATTTTTGGATTTACCGCTCAAAAATCTTTTGTACTCGACTAAAATACTAAAGTAGTCCGAACTAGATCTAAGTTCCGAGTTCTCTGTAATATAATTATGTACCTCTAATAGCTCAGTGATATGAAGTTACAAACGTTACCCAAAATGCCAAGCCATTACGTCGTACAGATTATGTTATAGTTTGTCAACGAATTATCGTTGACAAACTATAACATAATCTGACATTTATAGTTCTGTGTGTCATACACGTTAATATGCAAAAATTCGACATTCGTGAACGTTGGTCACAACTGTGCAAGCGTTTGGAGGAATAATAAAAAAATCAAAAACAGGGGGTAGAATAACACATTTGTGAAAATTGTGAAACACACGCATATCAAAATATCAATCAAAATATTGTCACAGTAATAACACAGTATTGTATGAAAATCAAAATAAGATGTCGCCGGTTTTTCTTGGTGTTGAAAATGGCGAAGTACTTCGCTGTGGAAGGCAATATAAAACACCCAAATAAGAAACACAGTGGAATCAAAAATTGGTGCAAATGAGAATGTAGAAATATCGACATAAATGGAGGTATACGATCTTTTTGTAACAATGTGTTATTTATTTATATATGCAGACATTATGCAGAGTAATATCAGGTAATTGCTATCTAAATCTATAAAATAAATCTCGTGTACTTAATTTTATTTTGAGTTAAAACATATTGAATTATCTTATACATTGAAATGCATATCAAGAATTTCATTGCAAAAAAGACTTTCAAAAGCATTGATTAGCTAAATAAATAAAACACTCTTTATAAAAGACCGCATGACACATAATATATTATAATAAAACAAAACATATTGCAATCAATAAAATATCTGGAAATCATCAAATTTAAGACACGGAAAAGGTTATGTATTCAAAAAAGTCGAATGCCCAATAATGAAGTACGTTCAAAAATAGAGAAACACCACACAAATTAATTCAACCTATAAAAATGTGTTAAACTGGTAATTATGTCGAGAGGCGCGCTAAAAGTAGCGCCGATAGATCAGAATAGTTAAAGTAATCATCACACGTGTATGGAATTACATTTTTCAATACATTTGTATGGAAAGCTATTACAAATTACCAATGTTATAAGGAAACCCAGTAACACAGACCTCTCCCGCGCAGTACAGGGGTGCAGAGGTGCGTGTAGACGCGGAACTAGCAAGCGCCTGTTGATCTAAGATCATTACAAATATAAGTTATTTATTAATAACTAATAAATGATAGATATTCGTACTATTCAGTGACACACTGCAAATAGGTTGCTTAGTTAACTTGCGGCCAGACACATTTTTCGTACAAAATCTAGGAAATCATGAACTGAAAAGGAAGGAACATGAAAAGCATAAAATATACTTTCATTTGACTTAATAGACAAAATATAATATGATGAGGGTATATAAATAACATTTAAACCAACCAACGCCATAGTTGCAGTGTGAAAGCAGGCAATCTTTCCGTTTTCAATTCTGTTGGGTGTATTTATTCAACTAGTGTACGACATTTTTAAATTAACCAATGAGGGAAGTATGTTACAAGTTAAGTGGTTTTAACATGCATTATTTATTGTAGAGGGGAGGTATCAGTGTTGGTATAAATAAGAGGGTATTTGATGACTTGAGCACAGTTGTTTGTTAGGCAGCGTAGCCACCGTCACGCTGCCAGTCGCGTTAGTGATTTTGTGCAATAATGATTTGTGTTGTAATCAATGTTTATCATAAATTGTTTAGTGTGGGCATGGAGAACATGTCGAAGAGGGAATGTGATTCTTGATGCATTCTAAAGGGATCCCTTAAACCTACTCTCAACGTCACAAGTCCTGGGACCT
The DNA here is from genome assembly GCF_947172395.1 of Bicyclus anynana. Taxonomy (NCBI): domain Eukaryota; kingdom Metazoa; phylum Arthropoda; class Insecta; order Lepidoptera; family Nymphalidae; genus Bicyclus; species Bicyclus anynana. Next base: position 15,032,000 of record NC_069084.1, on the reverse strand, counting down.
GCTCGAGATGTTTCCTCTACCACAAAATAATGGTACATTCACTGTCGCTGCTACCCGTCATGTCACAAGTAGATTAAATAAATTTAATAAAAAAAATTGATCATTTAATACAATCCGGCCGCAATTTAACTAGGCAACCCTATTTGTAATGTACCAATGTAAATATTTTCTATCATTTATTTCTTACCCCAAATAAATAACAGATGAGAGTATATGCACCTGCACTTTCCATCCCACGCTTCATTTGTCGCAATACCCTGTACCCATGTGTCGCGTAGACAAAGACTCCGTTAGGCGTTTCTCTTAAAATCGAGCAGTTATGCTCTTTATTAATATTTCATATCAGTCAATATTAAAAAGTAAACTTTTAAATTTCGAACGCGCCAACAAATGTATTGAAAAAAAATATATATAGAAACGTTGCAGCATTTTAGTCAACCATGGTACCCTATATACTCGTACAGTCGTATCATATCACAGGGACACTTACCTCAAGGGTCTGTGGAGAGAAGTAAAATGATTATAAATAAAATAAACACGTCAATCAACATACACTTTATATCTTAATAATAATACAATTAGTCGGGAGTCCCCGTTACCGAACGACGGGTGTCGTTTCCGCTCCTATACTGTAAGAACAATTTTCAGGGAATGTACTCTCCACATTGCCTTTGTCCGATACTCGAAATTACGTCTAATATTATTTACCAAAAAAGATTGTTATTATTTAATATAAGTATATATAATATAATTCTAAGTTACGGTGCTAAAGTACGTTCGGCGAATGTTAGTAACTAAATGAGCTGTCAAGAGAGGCCGCGACGACATCTCCTAATCGACGACACCTAACTTACAACTAAACATAATTTACAATTTAATGAAAGTCGAACGTGGAGCAAGATTTCAAAAAACCGGAGAGCTCGCTTATGCTTACAAGTAATCTTGGTATTTTGGTGTCCCAATAGGAACGTACCATTGGGACAACGAAATAAAAATATCTAAAACAAAAAAAAAAATTGATTCTGCACTCGTGAAGTCGCGTGGAGTGGACCCGAATACATAAATATACGTTTGGTCGTAGTAAACCTGAAGTGTTTTTTTTTCTTTATTTTAAGAGATTTTTCGCTGAGCGAATATGCAAAGTTGAAGTTGAACTGTAAATTATATATAGATGCTTCACACGCATCAATTATAACTTCGGTGCCCTAACCACCCGTTGATTGGGCAGTCTAAAATGCTGCATGGTTGGATTTGATTTTTATAAATTTTACAATTTTTTGTTACAAAACAATATTTTCTATTTTAATAACTTAACAAGAACGTGCTTTTTTAACCAATAGCAAACACATTTTTTATTCCAAATCAGATTTTTTTATGGATTTAAACTACTTAGTCCAAGTTTACGGCATCAATGCCTTCTTTGGAGATCCCAGATCTCCAGAGTAATATTACCATATTCGTCATTATTGTAAAAATTGGTACCATAACTGTTTTTACGACCAAACGTATACCACCAAAGCATATAATTACTGTCGCTGTCGCAACAGTTTTAGTAGGTATTATTAATAAATCTCTATAGTCCATACAAATCTAATATTCATATTCCCTCAAAACATTTTTATATTTTTAGTACATTTTGCATTTATTTCTTACATCTAAAAGTGAAATTTGCAATAAGTAATGCAATTTCGTGCAAATATTTAACGTGGCAAAGATTTATTTATTTTTATCATAAGAATTAATTAATGATTAATTTTCAAAATTGCCTTTTACATTTTTATTATTATTATTAATTTTGACGGAGTGAAAATACTAATTGACCAAAAGATTTGTGTTTTAAGACTAACAGACATTTTGCTGTATTGTCGTTTGTAACATTAAATTTGTATGAGCCAGAATGATAACTAGTTTTACGCCAGCCTAAGATACACGACAAAATATCTCGTGAAGACAAAATGACATATATTGTCGACCAATAGCAGCCAATCGAGAAATAGCATTTGCTAGAACGATATTTTCAGTTAGGCCGCTATTGGTCGACTGTCTTTTTCTCTGCACGAGATAATTCGTTGCGTGCATCGTAGGCGTATAGAATTGCAAAAAACGTTCTCCACATTCGATAGCTGAGACTATACAAGCTGTACCCAATTGTGTACACTCATAGTGTAATAAGCTAAGTCACTCGATACAGTGGATTTACCTCGAATCCTCGGCAGCGGTCGAAGTATCTCTGTCACTTTCGTTATGCTTTCATTGTTTCGCTTTGTCTCACTCTACAGCTCCGTCGGATCTCTTTTGTTAACATCGTTTTAGGCAGTGTGGCATTCTATAGTTAAAACCTGGACAAACTAGCACGTCAATGGTAAATATCGGGACACAGAATTATACAATAATCCAATATGCACAAACGATGGAGACACGTGAAATAACACAAGTGCGACAAAAAAAAAATAAACAAGAATATACCACACGGCCGTGAAATATATATATCGTTGGGAAGCGTAACACATATCGAAAATAATCTCTACAACTTTGACAATATCATCGTAACTTACCCACAACAAATAAAATTATGATATGTTAAATATCTGCAAAAGTATTATAAAAAACATAAAAAAAAAACTAGTTCGGGACTCTATTTCACAGTGCTGCGTTTATTTATTGTGGGCGTTTAGTTCGCCGAAACCGTTTTCTTATACGATATTAGAACTCAGTGGAATTAACTGTGGCCGTTATAGTGACGTCATCGCTTGCACGCTTCCCCGCGTCCGCTATCTCGCTTTAGAGTAAAATATAGTAATAGTGACGTCATTGCTTGCACGCGTCCTCCCCTTCGGTATTTCGCTTTAGAGTAACGTAGTTTTAGTGACGTCATCGCTTACACGCTTCCAGCTTCCGCTATCTCGCTTTAGAGTAACATATAGTTATAGTGACGTCATTGCTTGCACGCGTCCCCCCCCCTTCGGTAGTGACGTCATCGTTTGCAACAGCACAATTAATTCCACCGGGTTGCATTTATAATCTACAATGGAGAGGTATCTTCTCGGTTCCGTATCGGGCGGTCCGGCTGGCTCTGCAAGCACACAAACAAACGGACATGGCAAAATCACAGATAAAATAGAACGAAGTTGTTTTTTTTTTTAGCGTCGAGCGGCACCCCGGCACTGGCAGCCTACACACATCTGCAACACTACACACACGCACCAACAAAAAACTAACATTTTCATATACTTGTTCAACAAAATATAGTATTACAACAATATTATATCGATATTTTATAACATACATTTTTAAATTTAAAATCAATTTCAATATCACGCAATAATTCAATAACTTTATAATTATAACAGTTATTATAATCGTGCAAACTGAAAGAGAATTTTATAAATTATATCATGCATACCATAAAACCATAATTGTAATACAAATGATGAAAGCATGTCACTACAGTGTAAATAGATCAACCTCATTTCAACTGCAAGTCAACTGAAAATTGCAATTTATAAGAATATTTGCCGTATCTCTCCTAATACAGTCGGGTAAAACTGTATTAGGAGTGGGTACACAATAGACCAATGGGGAGGGGATCGAACCACCATCCCTCTGTGATAAGTCCGACCTTACCGTTGAGCTATTGAGGCTCTAAACAAAACTATTGAAACTTTCCATCGCAAACCTCATGCAGTAACAAACAAGCACTCATCGACATATTTGTTACAGTCAACTGCATGTCAACTGCAATTGCAGTTGACTTGAAGTATAGATCATTAAAAACTATACAAAACCATAAATAAATTATTATTTGCTAAAAATAAACATTATTATATACATAGGCATCAAATAATCTAAGAATGTGCATCATGAAATATATTTTAGAAATACAATAGACGTAAATCTGAAACCATCTTTTATCAAGACATAATAAAAATAAATACATATATCAATTAGAAAAGGGTTAAATATTTTTTTTTTAACAAAAAATTGTATTAGTATGTATGTTTAGCGCAACTTATTTTCGAAGCCGTGTAGTGTAAAGTTAGTGAGTAAATAAAAGCATTCTCAAATTATTTAAATAAATTAAATTAGTAGCAAGTCTCATGCAGCATAGTTGCATTATCACTATTATTAAATACAAGTTGAAATACTTTCTCCTGAGCTTTGAAGTTTTGTGACTATTTTATATTCACTGTTAACATGCAAATGCAAAAAGAAAAAAGCTAAATTTTGTTATATTATCACATTGACCTCTTATAATAAAAGGACCGAGGAGGAGGAAGGCTAATTTTGCTTTGACAGTTTTAGAATTATTGGTAAAGAAAATTATACCTAAAGGCCTTTCAATATAGTCCAATATTCAATAATATCCCAAATTCAGAGCAAATTCAACCTTAAGGATTGACTTTAAGGTTGAATTTGCAAATGCGACTACTTAAATTGAGTTCCAAGAAGTGTGCATCTATTTTTTTATGGGAGATCAATGTATTATCATAATATTTTAGCATCTTTCTACATAACTATTATATTTACATTACATAAATTGTAATTTAGTTGCATTTTTTGCTCAATACAATATTTATTCAATTTTCACGTCAAACTCAGGAAGAGTTGATTCAACTGCTCTTACCTTGTGAACATGAGGTTTCGCTGTATATCAACTGCAGTGTGAGTCAACTGACCAACTGCAGACATTTAAAATTGTCTATTGACACTATTGACGTGTTGTGAAGATCAGCGATAAGATATCTACTTTTTAAGTTGAGGCAGTTGAGCTTGCGGGCAGTACTACATACTGGTAGATAACCTAGCTGTTGATGCACTGTAAGGTCCTAAAATATAATACTTGCAATTGACGTCATCAGGCGAAGCAGCTGGAGTATACTGGCGGGTAGTATGACTTGTACTACGTCAGTAGCCTGCTGTTAATCGTAGGCCTAAGATATGCACCACGACAATTTTTTTTAATTAATTACACAACTATTAATTAATATTAGGACATAATACATTTTCTCTATACGCGATATTATCTCGTATACAGAAAATACATAGTCAACCAATAGCAGAACTGGAAATATGTTCTCTGGTACCATCGCAACGGAAGAGAGAGCGACATTATCGGCGGGGGGTTGTTGGTCGACAATATGTCATTTTAACCATGAAATATGTCGTGGCGCGCATCTTATACTTTGAGCCATACTCGATGAGCACTGTTTACCAACAATCAAATTAAACAATGACTAGCGATTTAGTCATTTCACACCTATAGTATGCGCATTATCATCTGAGTCGTCCGGTCATAAAAGTCAAAAAAGATAGGAATGTGCAGCGCGCCTACCTGCGCACCCTAATTATCGATAAACGGCTACCTGCGCACGTGCTAATGATGAGTCAATAATGATTTGGACGATTCTGATTGGTCGGTTTCTAATGTAATTGCATTGCGTATTTTTTTTGCTATAAATGTGTTTACTGCAATTAAATAAATACATTCATGTGTTACTCGTTGCGCACTATGGATACTAATATATAATAAATTTGGCAGAAGACGAAGATTCTGATGATGAAGACTCAGATGAAGATTAATTTTATTTAGTTAATAATTATATAATATGAAATATGTATTATATTAAATCAAATATTGTTAATTTTTTTAATTTTGTGAACAAGATACGATAATAAACTTTACTTATCGATAATATGTCTTTCATTGTTACACCCTTCACTAGACGGCTCCATAAGACCCATAAGTGCAAGCGAGATAGATATAGAGAAATGATTTATGGCCCTAAGACTCAGTTGTTAATGCTATTAGTATAATAATAATTTACAATTAAATTGTTCTTAAATTAATGAAAATACATTTGATTAATAAGCTTAGATAAATTGGATAGATATATTATGTTGTTAATATATTTGCAATAACATTTTATAAAAAAAAAGCAATAAATAATTTAAAATAAATAAGTAATGAAATGACACGTGTTTTTTACCTTCATTTCTAATTTGTTTGTTGGTAAACAGTACACATCGAGTATGGCTTTAGTGCAGGCCTACTGCTGTGAACCGTTCAGTAACATATTGCTTATATTAATTTATCTTCAAACCTCGCATATACTGGTGCGGGCGACCAACGGCACATCGGCCGGTATCACTGCGGCATTGCTGTGGGATGCTGTGAACAAACATCGACCGCACATCGCTTACGTTTATTGATGTTGATGCGGCGCGTGCTCGGGCGCGGGCGGCACGCCGGGGTACGGGTAGGGGTAGCCGGGGTACATCGGCGGGTAGTACTGCCCGTACTGCGGCACCACCCCGCCGCTGGCGGTGGACGACGGCGGCGTGGGGTTGGGCGGCGTCGCTTGCGGCGTCGGCTGCTGCGGCACGTTGGTCGGCTGCTGCGATTGTTGTTGCTGTTCAAATTATATTGGGTTAAAGGTTGTATAGGCATGACGTCATTGACAGGTCCTTTCATGATTTCCTACATGACAACAAAGCAATAACTTAGTGAGGATTAATTGATCATGAAGCACGGTACACGACACGATCCAAACTAGATCCAGTTTAAATCGTGCTGCGATGCAAGAACCAGCTCATGACTAAGGGCCCCGTATGGGTTTTAAACTAGTCGGGCATACTTAGACCTAATATCAGGTGAGTTTTAGACGTGTTTCATATTCATATCAATTAATATGAATAACACTCACGATAGTTTAAATTCAAAAATTCTAAAACTCAGTCAGGACATGCCAGCAACACGTCGCATAATGGATAAAACTCATTATATCGATTCGTGTATCATAGAAGTGGTAAAGGACGAGCTTTCAGCTATTGTGAAGAGGTTCCTCACTCTGGGAGCCCTAACCACCACTTGCTTGGACGCTCAAATGTCACGCATCAGGAGAGTTATTTTTTTTTATAACTTTATAATAGTGATATGTATTATATTTTGTACTATCGGTCGTCCGCGTGGAACTTAGTTTTTCACAAATCCCTCGGGAACCATGGATTTTTCCGGGATAAAAAGTAGCCTATGTGTTAATCCATGCTATAATATATCTCAATACCAAATTTCAGCTAATTCGGTTAAGTAGTCGAGGCGTGAAAGATCAACAAACATTCATAACATTAAAATCATCAGTCTTCGCATATCTCGGGAAACCATGGGTTTTTTCGGGACAAAAAGTAGCCTATGTGTCCATGTAAAAAAAAACAAATAAAAAGTAGTCTATGTGTATCCAGAGTATAATCCATTTCCATTCCAAATTTTAGCCAAATCCTTTCAGTAGTAGCGGCGTTTTAAAAGTAACAAACATCCAAACAAACAAACTTTTCAGCTTTGTAATTTTAGTATAGATAGGAGTAGGATTTTATTAAAAAAAAAAAGAGATGAAAAAAAATCATGACATACCTTAACCTTGATCTGCGCCTCGATCGCCTCGGCCTCCTTCACCTTGCCCATGCCGCGGTAGTACTCGGCCCACTGCGCGCTGTAGTCGGCGGCGGGCGCGGGGGACGCGGACTGCGCGGGCGCGGGGGGAGCGCCGCCGTTGCCACCGCTGTTGGGGCCACCACCACCTCCTCCTGCAGAGACAATCGCTGTTAAACCGGGTGATTGCTTGCACCTTAACGTGCTCACCCAGTTATTATATAGCACCTCAGACCAATATTGTATAGGACCTGCCTCACTAGACGTTACTTTTCTGTCAAAGTATATGATCAACGATCTAATGCGATTATAAAAACTGTCTCTATAGAATCGATATTAAATAGTTGTAATCGTGTTCGTCGGTTAAAGAGCTCCGTAAAAATACCTTTTTGTGTAATTAAATTGTGTAAAAAACACATTGGACAAACACTTCTAGTTTAGTAAAAGATATATACCAAATCTAAGCTCGTTTTCCTCAGAAAATTACAGATAATTTTGTTCGTGACTATGAGTGCGATACAGGTCCTTCTGTAAATGGTTTGAGTATAGCACGCAATCTTATAGAAAAGCCTAAGAAAAACGATCCACTGCTGCGAGTAGTCCGGCTGGCCCGTCGCCGGGTTTATGTGCACTCGTTGCTGTATATAATCTCGTAAGCTAAAGCTATAGCTGTACCTTGTTGTAGCTGCTGCTTGGTCTGCTGCTCCACGGCCTCGGCCTCGCGCATGAGCCCCAGCGAGCGGTAGTAGTCGATCCACTGCTGCGAGTAGTCGGGCTGGCCCGTCGCCGGGTTTATGTGCACTCGTTGCTGTATATAATCTCGTAAGCTAAAGCTATAGCTGTACCTTGTTGTAGCTGCTGCTTGGTCTGCTGCTCCACGGCCTCGGCCTCGCGCATGAGCCCCAGCGAGCGGTAGTAGTCGATCCACTGCTGCGAGTAGTCGGGCTGGCCCGTCGCCGGGTTTATGTGCACTCGTTGCTGTATATAATCTCGTAAGCTAAAGCTATAGCTGTACCTTGTTGTAGCTGCTGCTTGGTCTGCTGCTCCACGGCCTCGGCCTCGCGCATGAGCCCCAGCGAGCGGTAGTAGTCGATCCACTGCTGCGAGTAGTCCGGCTGGCCCGTCGCCGGGTTTATGTGCACTCGTTGCTGTATATAATCTCGTAAGCTAAAGCTATAGCTGTACCTTGTTGTAGCTGCTGCTTGGTCTGCTGCTCCACGGCCTCGGCCTCGCGCATGAGCCCCAGCGAGCGGTAGTAGTCGATCCACTGCTGCGAGTAGTCCGGCTGGCCCGTCGCCGGGTTTATGTGCACTCGTTGCTGTATATAATCTCGTAAGCTAAAGCTATAGCTGTACCTTGTTGTAGCTGCTGCTTGGTCTGCTGCTCCACGGCCTCGGCCTCGCGCATGAGCCCCAGCGAGCGGTAGTAGTCGATCCACTGCTGCGAGTAGTCCGGCTGGCCCGTCGCCGGGTTTATGTGCACTCGTTGCTGTATATAATCTCGTAAGCTAAAGCTATAGCTGTACCTTGTTGTAGCTGCTGCTTGGTCTGCTGCTCCACGGCCTCGGCCTCGCGCATGAGCCCCAGCGAGCGGTAGTAGTCGATCCACTGCTGCGAGTAGTCCGGCTGGCCCGTCGCCGGGTTTATGTGCACTCGTTGCTGTATATAATCTCGTAAGCTAAAGCTATAGCTGTACCTTGTTGTAGCTGCTGCTTGGTCTGCTGCTCCACGGCCTCGGCCTCGCGCATGAGCCCCAGCGAGCGGTAGTAGTCGATCCACTGCTGCGAGTAGTCCGGCTGGCCCGTCGCCGGGTTTATGTGCACTCGTTGCTGTATATAATCTCGTAAGCTAAAGCTATAGCTGTACCTTGTTGTAGCTGCTGCTTGGTCTGCTGCTCCACGGCCTCGGCCTCGCGCATGAGCCCCAGCGAGCGGTAGTAGTCGATCCACTGCTGCGAGTAGTCCGGCTGACCCGTCGCCGGGTTTGTGTGCACTCGTTGCTGTACATAATCTCGTCAATTGAAGCTATAGCTGTACCTTGTTGTAGCTGCTGCTTGGTCTGCTGCTCCACGGCCTCGGCCTCGCGCATGAGCCCCAGCGAGCGGTAGTAGTCGATCCACTGCTGCGAGTAGTCCGGCTGGCCCGTCGCCGGATTTATCTGCACTTGTTGCTGCACAAAACAATTATATGCTTATGACGATTACTGTGTACTGATCATCGGATTCATCAACATCAACTACCGAGATGATGAAGCAGAACGTAGTAGTATCAATACAACCTGAAACTACTTTTAGTTTTTTTTTTATATTTATTTATTAAAATGTACTTTGAATATGATGTACAGTTAAAATGGAGCCTTTTGCATATGGGTTTATAACAATAGGGATGATGACAGTTTTTTAAATTGTATATAAATTAAGAATATGCTAATAGCAAAGCAAATTTGTAAAAGTAACAGGGTATCTGCGATAATTACTTTCGGAGCTACAGGGATTTAAAGGGTCAGATTTGCGGCGCTGCCGCGGATCCCTGAAAAACGCTTCATACAAAATGGCACGATTTAGTGACGTCGTTGGCTCGCTGATCGTTAGGTTTGTATGGGCGTTCAAACAAAATTACTAATATCTTTGTTATTTGTGCGTTTATCTTTATAGTTCATTTATTGAAAAATGTCACATTTAATGTAAGGAAGCTAAAATTGTATGAATTTTCATCTAATTACGATAAAAAAAAATTAATAGATTTTGAAATTTTATAATCTTATTTAATTTTGCAATTATCCAGACAATCTTTGCTTTTTATATATAAATTAGTTAACATTGACCTTATTTACCCGAATGTATCATAAAAATCAATATATTCAAACCTAGTCATCATCCCCATTGTTATACATTCAACAGTGCAACACAAGTGAGTTACACATACCTGAGGCTGGGGTGGTTGTGGATGGTGCCAATGCGGGTTGTAGCCCCAGGCGGGGGGACCGGGCGTGGGCGCGGCGCCGTAGTAGTCGCCGCTGCCGCCGTTACCACCGTTGTTGCCGTTGCCACCGTTACCGTTACCGTTGTCAGGGACGAAGTTCACCGGCTACACAATATAGTGGATCGAGTCAAAACATGCAACTAAAAATGTGATAATTTCTATACATAAATTACAATCATTTGAACAACTCGGAGAGAACCATCACATCATCTTCATCATGCACTCGGCATACTAAGCTGTAAGGACTTGACACACTTTTTGAAAAAGAATTTGAAAAAACACTTTTAGTCTTTCACTTTGTGAGACAGGTTGTGACTACCAGACTGTAATTGCTTTGGGAAATAGCATGTATATACAGGGTGCTCGGGAGAATTTCTCTGATTATCCCTGTAACACCTTTATCTATCCTTGTATTTTAAAATACGTAAAATTGGCTATGTCGTAATTATAAGGATGCATATAAGGGACACATTTTAAGATCTATTTACAAAATAAATATTATTTACCCTGAAAATTGTTTAATTTTAGAACTACATTTTTATTATGAGAAATACTCCCGAGCAGCTTGTATATTTCTAGAGGTTAGAGAGATTTACCCAGAAAATATTAATTTTAGAACACATGTTCCTTAAACATTTTAATTAATGTTAGATAAAGAATAAACATAATAAAAAATAACCCCAGAGTTATGGGAAACACTCCCCAGCACCCTGTATACAAACCGTTAATAGCTTAATTATCAAAGTAGTATATTACCATGCCGACTTTCTCCATGATGATCCGCTTGCAGTGCTCCACAGCGTCCGGGTGTCCGCGGATGTAGAAGGTGCGGTTGTTGCGGTCGTTGTTCTGCGCGCGCCGGTCCAGCTCGCAGTGCGCGCCCGACTGCGCGTTTATCTGCTTTATCACTTCGCCTCCTGCAGGTGATCACCCTATTACTAAAAATCTTTTTTTTTTTTTTTATTCTTTACTATTGTGCAATCAGCTGCAACAGCTTTAAGCAAATTGCTTGTGTGTACTTCATGGGTTACTAAAAATCTGAAGAAAAAGTATTTTTTTTTTAGCATTTGAGATTTTTTTTAGAAATGAAAGAACGGTTAGTATAAAGTTACTCCAAGTTTGTGGTGTTGCATCCTTGTCCCATGCCTGTCATATTGGAAAAAGGGATACAAATGGCAAAATGTAACTTTTCAATGGACCACTTTTAAAACTCTGAGAATTTGTCTGCAGATGTCTTGACATCTGAACCTTCTGGCCATTGATTTGCACAGATCTGTGCAGAGGGAACACCTCAGCACATTCTGTGCAATTTGCCCAGCTCTAATACATATACGCAACCTTCACCTAGGGTATAGTAAACCTAGAGGTAAAACACATCCCAGCCAAGAAACTGCTGCAGTACCTGGCGGCAACCAGTATTAGAGCGGAAATCTAGTCAGTGGCGATCACAATAGAAAGGAAGCCGTCAACGTGATATAGTGACCTCTTTAAGAACCTGTCCTGAACCTGTATATTTACCTCGGCCAATGATGAGCCCACACTTGACATTGGTGACGGTGAAGGTGACGCGCACCTCCTGGCCTTGCTCAGGCCACTGCTGGAAGTCCCTGTCTCCGCCGCCGCCCGAGCCGTTCCGCTGGTTCGATCCGCGGCCTCGTCCTGATCGGATCGCCAGCTGTGGGAGAAACATCTTAAAAAGCTTTTGGTTAACCAGGGCCCACTTTGGTATATCAAAGCCAAAGTTCACTTATTTCAATTCTCTGCTGGACATGGTCCTCTTGCATGGCCTTCCAAACATGACAGATTCGCCACCGCCAGCATCCAGCTTCAACCTACTTGATGATTCCCTTCCCTAGTAGGGGTCGCCATTCCAACAATTGGGAGCAGAAACTTCCATTGACTCTTCCAGAGTAGGCATTATTGACATTGACTCTGAGACATTATAATCTGAGACATCATTCAACAAATTTCCCACAGGCGTTAGATAGTGCTGAACCACTGTACCTGTGCCTGTATTATACAGTGCTTACAAAAAACAAAAATATAGTATGAGTGTGGAAGTATGTGTGCGTGGTTTTGCAATCAATCAAATCAATACTCACATTGACGCTGGAGATCAAATCTTCGATCATCTGCCTAGCTTGTTCAACTTGATGAGGCTTCCCTTGTAGGTAACACCTGTATAAAAAATGCATTTTACGAATTTTCGAAAGAGTTCATATTATGTAATTATTAAGTTTCGCTTTGATCATAAAGTTTAGTCAAATTTCGAGAACTTATTAGGTAAGCTTTAGGAAAGATTTAAAAATCCCATTTTGATAGTTAAAATCACATGAAAAATGTTTTTCAAAAGATATACTAAATCTAGTTGTTCTACACTTACGAGTAATCTTTATCGTCAATTTATGAACAAGTTAACTAATATTTATATTAGAAACACTTATTTTTAAATTTGTTTTGTTGATAAAACATTCCATGTTGAGTATGTATTTAGTATATGTAACATAATTTCTACAAAGAGGAATTTAATTTGTTTATCAAGCATTGTTACCTTTTATCTCCAGGTCCGTCGTCCCTCTCCTGGTGGAATTGCACTCTGCAGCCCGTCTCCGCCTGAATCTTCTTGATCATGTCACCACCTCTACCAATCACTATGCCCACTGCTACTTTTGGAACTAGTACCTGGTTTATAAGAATATGACAACTAAGACATTATAAACACCTACGAGAAATATGGTAGAAGTACATTTAAAATTTTTTTAGGGTAGGGTTGTCATCATCATCATCATGATTATCAGCTGATTAACATATACAGCTGGACATAGGCCTCTTGGACGGACCTTCAAGCATAACAGCCGCCAGCATCCAGCAGTTTCCTGCAATCTGTTTGATGTCCTCGGTCCACCTAGTGGGTGGTTGCCATTCCAACAACTTGGGACCCCAAGATCCATTGGCATTTCAAACTATGTGGCCTGCCCACTGCCTCTTCAGCTTCACGACTCGCTGAGCTTTGTCGGTGACTTTGGTTTGTCTGCGGATCTCCTCATTTTTCTGGGCCATTTAAGCACTTGACTAAGTGAGTGACCATTGTGCCAATATGGGCCCATAATGAGCAAGCATGGCTCAGAGTCACACAGCGGGCGATGGAACGAGCGAGTGTCTCTGCGTGATTGAATCAGAAATCAGGAGATCCGCAGTAGAACCAAAGTCACCGACATAGCTCAACGAGTTGCGAAGCGGAAGTGGCAATGGGCGGGGCACATAGCTCGAAGAGCCGATGGACGTTGGGGTCCCAAAGTGCTGTAATGGCGATCCCGCACTAGTAAGCGCAGTGTTGGCCGACCCCCCCCCCAGGTGAACTGACATCAAGAGAGTCGCAGGGATTCGCTGGATGCAGGAGTCTCAGCATCGTGATGTTTGGAAGTCCCTACAAAAGGCCTATGTCCTGCAGTGGACGTCCATCGGCTGATATGATGATGATGATGATGATGATGATGAATGAGCAAGACAAAGAAGAGCCTCACCTCAGTAGAATTAGTGGCGAGTCCGTTGCCCTGGTCCTGCTGGTAGCCGTCGTCGTACTGTCTCTGGCCGCCACCTCCTCCCCCCTGCTGCATCTCCTTGTCGGCCAGCAGTTCATACACCAACTGCTTTGCGTGCTCCACTTTGGACGCCTCGCCCGATATACGTAGGGGCTTCTCCTAATAATTATAATATTATTCTTTATTGAGCAAATAACATTTACAATTTATTATGTAAATTGTATAAACTTATAATATAACAGTATTTAAGACGCATAAGTCTTTTTAAATTTTAATTGGACTAACATTAAAAAAAAGAAACACCACAGATATGGCCCATTTTAGACCAGGTCTATGTATCTTAATAGCTAAAGATAATAAAAGCAAAATTGAACATTGAAATAAACCCAAAAAATATTTAAAGAAACATAATTGAAAAAAAATAAATTAATTTAAAATCCCTTACTTAAAGAGCTATATCTTCTCTATTAGCCCAAAACTAGACCTATACTTCTTCCTTTCTTGATGAGGTGAGATGAAGGTAGAAAATACATGTCATTTCATAACTTATTTATTTTAAATTATATATGGTTTGTTTATAAAATGAAATATTATAAATATATTAACCATATCCAATTGTTCTAAGCTTTATTAATCAAGTTTATTTTTATTAATTTATGCACAAGTTAATTATAATTATTATTAGGTATGAAATGACTAGTGATTTATACCCTCATTTTTAATTTGTTTGTTGGTAAAAATAATAATAATAATAATAGCTGTAGTATAGACGTCATACAATTTTGGAATACCAACATTCACTCCTTATCCCACAGAAACTTCATTATGGTTAGGACAAATAAATAATTATACCCATATAAAATTTAATCTAATAAGAGTCACAGGTGTATTAACTCACATATTCAGTGTTGGGGCCGTCTTGAATCACCACCATTTTAGCTCCAGATTGCTCTTGCAGTTGTTTGATGGTTTTACCATTCTTGCCAATGATCAGACCCACTTTGGGTCCCGGTAACATTATCTCTTCCTGTTAACAAATACATTTAATTTTAATTTTAAATACATATTTTTATTACACATTCATTAAAAGAGCTGTGATAGCCCAGTGGATATGACCTGTGCCTCCGATTCCGGAGGGTGTGGGTTCGAATCCGGTCCGAGACATGCACCTCCAACTTTTCAGTTGTGTGCATTTTAAGAAATTAAATATCACGTGTCTCAATCGGTGAAGGAAAACATTGTGAGGAAACCTGCATACCAGAGAATTATCTTAATTCTCTGCGTGTGCGAAGTCTGCCAATCCGCATTGGGCCAGCGTGGTAGACTATTGGCCTAACCCCTCTCATTCTGAGAGGAGACTAGAGCTTAGCAGTGAGCCAAATATGGGTTGATGACGAATTACACATTCCAGGCAACCAAATTAATTAAGCCTTAATAGCTGAGAGTTTAAAACTTGCAATTGCAAACCTTTTTGTTAAATATCAAACTTGCATTGTAAGAACAAATCCACATTATGCATGTTTGTATATTTTATGGAACATGCATGTAAAAGTTTTTTATTCTGAAAAAATCTATGGTTCCCGCGGGATTTCTAAAAAAACGGTTTTTACACATACAAAATCCCAGGCCTCTATGATATATGAATCACATTTTCTTACATAATATTTTGAAATCATAATGTTGTCAAGTATCAGTTTATGTATACATATATCATGTATATTAATAATTTTAAAAAAAAATCTTATTCTACAGCAAAATGTTATAATGGGGATGATGACTAGGTTTGAATATATTGATTTTTATCATACATTCGGGTAAATAAGGTCAATATTAACTAATTTATGCATAAAAACCAAAGATTGTCTGGATATTTGCAAAATAAATAAGATTATAAAATTTCAAAATCTATAGTCTTTTATCGTAATTAGATGAAAATTCATACAGTTTTAGCTTCCTTACATTAAATGTGACATTTTTTAATATGTGGAGAATAAACACAAACGCACAAATACCAAAGATATTAGTAATTTTGTTTGAACACACATACAAATCTAACGATCATTACATAATCTACGACGTCATTAGTTCGTGTCATTTTGTATGGGGCGTTTTTCAGTGATCCGCGGCAGCGCCGCATATCTGACTCTTTAAATCCCTGTAGCTCCGAAAGTAATGATCGCAGATACCCTGTTACTTTTACAAAATTGCTTTACTATTAGCATACTCCTAATTTATATACAATTAAAAAAACTATCATCATCCCAATTCACGTATAGTACATAATCTAGTTTACAAATTAATAAATAAGAATTCCAATTGTAAACACAAATAGCGATAGTCCAGCCTATTATATTTTAAAGGTCACTCAGCAGTGTTGATTTCTGTTTCCCGAACTTTTTGGGTCCCCCTTGCCATGTTTTTCCGTGTTGGGTAGACCCCCTACTTATTTGATAATGATTTTCTGTATCCTACAACTTACACAATTTTATAAACATATATAATATATTTTTTACTTCATAGTTACGTAAAATCTTTGAGGGTTACCCTCTTTACCTTTGCACCATACTCACCATCATATTACCACCACCGCCGCCGCCGCCGCCTCTGTTCATGGGCGGCATGCCACCGCCACCACCGCCTCCGTTGCCGCCGCCCGCGGGGTTGTCCATATGCTGCGGCGCGTTCTCGCGCCCGCGGTGGTTGACTATCTGATTTACCAAGTCCCTGATACATAGGGAAATTATCCTTATTTTATTGTCATGTACAGATAGTATATAGTATTATAGTAGGGGAGCCGAAGAAGGGATTTTTGCAGTTACTGAAGCGCGTCAGATCAACATAAGGGAATATACCATGCTCCAGAATTCTAAACTGCCAAACTTTCTTATTTAAAAAGCTTTAAAAATCTAGGATTTTTAAATGTTCAATTTAGGTATAAGTTGATAAAAAAGGAATGATGGCTCTAGGAAGCTATTGTATATTTACAATGATGTCTTGATAAGTGTGCCAGCTATTGTATATTTACAATGATGGCTTTATATGTGTGCAAGTGTGTGGTGAGTGTAAACCATATCCTATAGGGAGGGATGCCTAGCCTAGGAGTGTCAAGGCTTGTTATGGTCTATAATGAGGAATAGAAGTTTGTTTGAAATTTAAAATTTTCTTTGATAAAACACTATCGGACCCGGTCAAGCTTCGCTTTGACTAATGTGCGCTTCTTCCCTACCCTACCTCTGTATCGATTTTTAGCTTCATACATTGAAAACTGAGCAAAGTCCCATATAAAATTTCACCCCCTCTTTTAAGGGTGTGGGGGTGGATTTTCAAAAAAAAAAAAAGATTTTTTTTTTAGTTACAAATAGTCTACATACCAATTTTTAGCTTTCTACCTTCAACACTGCAAAATGCCATACAAACTTCCACCCTCCATTTTAGGGAAGTGGGAAATTACAAAGAAACAAAAAGTAGCCTATGTCACTCTCCACCCTTTCAACTATCTCCACTTAAAAAAACAAGTAAATTCATCGCTCCGTTTTACTGTGAAAGACGGACAAACAAACAGACACACACACTTTCACATTTATAATATTAATATAGATGACAATCCTCATAATAATAAAATATTTGGAATCTCAGATTGAATTTACCAACAGTACAGTTATACTACGTACTTAGCCCTAGTGATGGCTTCCCGTGATCCGGTGAGCGTGCACAGGCGATCGGGCTGACCGCCGGAGTCCGGCGCCATCTGTATCTTGCACCCCGACTCCGCTTGCAGGCGAGTGATCTGCTCGCCTCCGCGACCGATTACTGTGACAAAAAGAAAGTAGTCATCATTATCGTATCAGGAGTGGACTCCTGGACAGTAGTTCTGTGTCTTCAATACAACCATTCTACATCATGGTAAATTCATCAGTTCACCTGAAGGGAAATAAAATTTCACTACTTACTTTATAGTATGGTGTTGCCATTCTAGCACCTTTGGACCATATGACCAACATATGTGTCTGTGTTAAGAGATTCTTTAAAAAAATTAAAATAGTATGTAATAGATGTAAAATATGTGATTTCTTATTGTGACGGCCGCGTGGCGCAGTGGGTAGTGACCCTGCTTTCTCCATCCACGGTCGTAGGTTCGATTCCCACAACTGGAAAATATTTGTGTGATGAGCATGGGTGTTTTCCAGTGTCTGTGTGTATTTATACATTATATAAGTATTTATATGTAGTATATAAATGTATATGAATATTATAATATCAACTATCTTAGTACCCATAACACAAGCTATTCTGTATGCTTACTTTGGGGCTAGATAGTGATGTGTAATGTTTAAGTATATTTATTATTAATTTATCTATTACAGGAATAAAGGGCTTATTATTTATTTATTTATATCTACTTACTCAATCCAACCATCTTGTCGGGAACTCTGATATACTCGTTGATGGACTGATCAGGCATGTTCATATTGGGTGGCCCGCCTAACCCGCCCAGAGGAGGTGTGGGTGCTGAGGACGAGTTGGCGATACGCGCCGCAGCCGCAGCCGCTGCCGCCTGCGCCGCTGCTGCCGCTGATGTTGCACTGTTGTACAGAACGCTAGTAAGCATTTAACAATAGGGTATATGTCATCATTTCATCATCATCAGCCATCATGTATCCACTGCTGGACATAGGCCTCTTTTAAGTAGCGTCAGCCAACCTCACCTGCTCGTGGTGTCCCCTGCTGATTGACGAACGAGGCTCTGGCATCCGAATAATGGCGGGATAACCATTTACCTATCAGTCTACAATTCTTGAATAAATGGCACAGGCCAGTGTCGGGCAGCAGCGACACCGGTGCGATCAAGTCTGGCTCTGCGATTGCCAACCCGCATGCCCAGCGTGGCGATTAGGGCATAAAAACCTAATGAGTGGCACACCGAAAAGGGTATATGACTTATATCAAATTCAATATAAACAATATTAATTTTGTATAGTACTTGATCAGTATATATTCATATAAATTTAAAAAAACTTTATTTAAAAATTTTGTAATATATAAATTTTTCCAATTTTCCATCAAACTGGTTAATAACTAATAATTTTCACAAACACTAAACCGTTTGTTTAAGGTTTAGTGTTTATGTGACTTCACAAAACAATAAAATACAGACCATCATGGCAGACAGCCCAGATTTGTGCTCATTTGTCAAAAATATACTTAAAATTCACATCCCAATAAAATCTGATAATATTTCTTTTTTCAATCTAGTAGAACAATATTGAACAATTTAAGACCATTTAAAAAAGTGTCAACTAGCCTATTAAGTGTCAAATCTCAATTAAGTAGGTCTACTTTATATGCACTTTTGAAAGGTCAGCATTCTTAACATACAACCAAATGACGTATCTCATGAGAAATAGACAACCAACAGCAGCACAACTGGGAATATAGCTATCTCTTTTATTGTGTTGGGACAAACAATGAGAACATGTCTATTTCAATTACCATTTTTGTCATAAGGAAATATTAAATTTCACAATGATCAGGTCTTTAAATTGTTACCAATAATTGTTACTTTGATTTTGTTTATTTTAAAGAATATAAAAAAATCAGGTCTCGTACGGTAAAAATGTGGTGGGTAGTTCAAGATGGATACCTCATTGGTGGTTGTTGTTGCGGCGGTTGTTGTGGTTGTTGGGGAGGATACGACGACTCGATTGGCGCTAATTTTTTTGCACTCGGTTCAGGTCCTTCTTCCAATGGTCTCTTACTACCGCCACCTTCAATCCTGGCGGCAACCTAGGGATGATGAAAATACTAACATACAAAACTTTCTTAAAGACAGGGCGGTAATACGTATGTCGCGTACGCAAATACAAAAAGTAGGTTATTAGAATGTAAAACAAGGATTCTTTGTTGGGAATACTCAAACAAATGTAACAGCTCACACAAGGTATGAAAAATATCGTAATATCAAAAATTAACGAAGGTAAATTAAGAAAAAAACTAGTAAATATGAAGCTATTATGTCAAAGTACAACGCTAATGCAGATTATTGTTCCGCTCACCAATCTAGCACGTTGTAAAGCAGCCGCAAATCCCGCCGGTTGGCTATTATTTTGAAGCGTAGCCATAGAAGAATAATCACTCATGTTTAAATTAAAGCAACCATTCAATCGCGCAATGGGGCAGCCATTAAAAATGAATCAAAAGATCCAAAAAATATTACGACTGTTGTCTCGCAAACTTGGAGGAAGACGCGGACGACCATAACCAAAAGAAGGTTTTCATAGATTTTTCGCAATATCAAAAAATAGCGTGCGTCAAAACGGAACAAAATAAGGCACCAATCAAGTTTAGTTATTCATCGCGACATTAACAAAATACTGCATAGTTATTGGTCAAATTTGCAATGGCGTCCCTCCAAAAATATTCCCTTCTTATTTGTTTGATTTAAATTTTCTCTATATAGAGAAATGTATATGATTTTTCTGTTTAATAGTGTGATATTCCCAAAAAGCTTTAAAAACTATTTTTTGCAAATAAACTGTTTCTGAAAATGTGTCTGTAAAATACCTTTCTCTTTATTGTCTTTGGTTGAAAGCGTTTTGATATTGCAAGCGCTTGTAACCACAAACGGCTAAAAAGATACTTGTAACATTCTTTTTTACAGATAATATCGACAAAATAGAAGAAATAATCCATTACATTTTATTTATTAAAATAAACTTAACTTTTTAAAAATGAAGCCCTAAAGAATAAAAATAAAATTAATTGAAATTTTTTGAAATTATAGTATTTTTGCTTATTCCTAATTGCAGCTTTAGAGTTGTTTACAACAGTGTAATTAACTAAAAAGTAACGCATTATTAAGTTTTGATACATTTTAAAATAGACTAACGAAATAGAATTAAATATTACTGCTTTTCGATTAATTTTTAAATATTGAATTTGTTAAAAATATCTGTCTGTAAACTTGCATCGTGTGAAACAAAACGCAACCTTTTTTTCATGTTGTGGTTGTGGGTGCGTGCATTTGTGTTGTCCGGTGTTTGAAGACGCTTGGAATTCGCTTTCAATTTCTTCATAGGAAAAATGTCGGGTGATACCGATAAAGCAAAAATCAGTGATAATCAGGTATAGTTGTGAAAAATGTATTTATATTAATTTTCTTTACCTTGGTGCGCATCTAATAAGGACTATTTGAGCTGTGAAGTGCTGTTATTTTCGTGTTATATCACTAATGTTTGCCTGCGTCTCAACATGGCTGACAGAACGTTTGCTTCCCGCTAAACGCGGGAACTACGCCACGAAGGGTTGTGATACAAGTCAATATATCTCAATAAAAACTGTGAATGCGATCTTAATCAGTTAACGAAACTGATTCTAATGGGGTATTTATCATTATTTCGGATATTTCGCACCCCCGCCCCTTTGCATTTGCTTGCAGGGCCTTTGTTAAATGTGCAAGATATAATATGACATTGATAGGAAATCCGCATGACCTTGATATTTTGTTTCTTGCGAAATTTCTATTCATTTATATCGCAAAATGATGTTATTCCACTGAGCCGTTGCTTCGCGCGTACTTATTTACGCGGCGAACGCGACGGGCGATGTAAATAAAACCGGAGAGCCCAGTCTAAGGGGCCTTTATTGGTGACCTCCTTAGTTTTTCTATTCGATTTTTTTCGCGTCTCGAGCGTTTTATCTCATATGCAAATGTTTTGTATGATCGAATGTCTGTGCGATTATAACTTATTCGCGATGTATATGTCGATTCTATTTGGGCATGCAAAATCATATTTTTGGTAATATGCATGGTTATGTACATACACTTCTATGTATACGACATAGACAATACGGTAGTGTTGTATTGGCGTATTGAACTATGTTTCCTATGTTTTGTACTTAAGGTTGAGAATCAATTGGCGCCAGTATAGTTGACGCCGCTGTTAGGCAAAGGTGTACATTTTGAATTGATTGCTAACCAGATAAAATTGTTCATTACTCTATATTTAGTGTGTATCATGATTTTTAAACAAACCATTAGTTTTTACTTTTTATTATTAAATGTGTCTGACTTGTACACTGACACTATTTGATACACAAAGAAATGGAATATTAAACCAGTTACATAGAAATTGTCTATATAATTATCAACAATTAAAAAAAATTGTCATCATGAAAATAACAAGCTTACATGACAAAACCGCCTAAATACTTGGGCAAATTCAAATGGAATTTGCTCAAGTGTGCACTAAAGTATTAACTAAGTAAGCAATAAAACATTTCTATATTATTTGTATTCTAATAAATAACATTCATCACAAATAAACAATACAAATTGTATTTATTGTAACTGTTAAAACAAGAATATTCCGTTAATTTGTATACAATAATATTGGCATTGCCTGTTCTTACAATTTTCATACATATAATGGGTGTTTCAAAGAAAGTTGATTCATGATTTTGATTTGATCCTATAAAAAAAAGGAAATAATTAAAATATCAGTTATTTCACATAGGTAGTAATTCAATACCATAGTTCTACTATTAATATCATGGTAAACAATGTTAAATGATACAAAAGTAATTTTTATTTTACATTTGACATTTCCGCCATGTTGAATTTACCATGACGTCATTTGGTGACGTAGCACACAAAGACAATCAAATAATGTGTAAATTCAGATACACAAACAAGCTTTTAACAAATTTTTCAATATCATGCATCTAAAAGTTTTCATCATTTAGTAGAGAATGAGTCTGATATTAACAATACTACTATTTGTTATTAACAGATTAATTAAAAAAAAAAACAAATTTAATCCATAAATAAATTCATTCGGACATGTCAAGTTCTTTTATAATCTACATTTTGTGTTCACACAAGCTCAATTCTGTGAATGTGTGTGTTGAAGTAAAAATAATTTACATGAACTCTTTTGTACAAGACAATTCATTTTTAAACAAGCATAGATAATTTTCATTTTTCTAAAATTGATAATATTGTCCAGGATGAAGACAAGAAATCTGGTGCAGGAGACGGACATACAACAGAAGATGAATCTTCACAGGATTCAAAGGGTGAGTCGCTGTCTCAAGAAACCGAGGTCCAAGGTAACGCCGACGATGTAGAACCCAAGGAAACACCAGGTCAGGAGAGTTTGTGTTCTGTTGCTCACATTGTCTCTAACCTGGGGCTTCACGTCATAAGATCATTTTTGTTTGTCCATGTCTCATGGTACTAACATACCCATAACAATTGTTATTAATCGATGTTCAGAGTCAAGCTTCTTTAGGTGTCTACAGATGCAAACGTCATTGGATAGAGATGATTTTTAAATAAGGTATTACAGTCATGTCAGCCACTGACAATCAATTAAGCTCACATGCCTGCAGCGCTAAAGGCTTGACATCCGATAAAACTTATCGTGTGTTAGTCGCGATCGGCATGATGTCATGCACATCGCGACCGAATGGGCTTATCTGATGGTGAGTGGCTAGCATAATATTGGGAAAAGCTGTCACTAAAAAGATAAAATCGTTGAGTTATAGTTGGGTAAAACTTTTAACAAGCTAACTTTACATATTGTCAAAGGGCCGGATTAAGGAGGTCTAACGGCGGACGAACTCGCGGGCGTCCGCTAGTTGTAAAAAAGTAAGGTAAGTTTTCATAAGTACCAATGTAATAACGCCGAGTACGACTGTCTCTGTGGCAAGATTTTTAACATGCATACTTTACATATTTCGTAAAGTCCGACCGAAACTGGTTTTCTGGCCGAAACCGAATATTCGGCCGAAACCGAAACTGAATATTCGGCCGAAACCGAAACTCACGTGGTGAAGTATAAAATTGCATGAAATACTGAAGTTTGGTGCATTTTACCTATTATTTTGCATTAATTAGAACATGAAATGGAAACAGTATATTAGGTTTGTTATAATCATTTATTTAACATAATATAAAGAAATATTAATACTATTTGTATTATTTTTTCAAATGAAGTTCTCATAGCAAAATAATTATGAGTTATCAATAATCCACCACCAGGTGGACTGACGACATCAAGCGAGTCGCAGGGATTCGCTGTATGCAGATGGCTCAGTATCGTGATGTTTGGAAGTCCCTACAAAAGGCCTATGTCCTGCAGTGGACGTCCATCGGCTGATATGATGATGATGATGATGATCAATAATCAAATCACTATTTGTTACTGTTTCACTAAATATTAAGTATTAGTATTTTGAAATATTATTAATTAATACTTTATTTTGTATTTGTACTTGGAAGAATAAAAAAAATAAATTCCATCAAAACAAAACAACCGAAGAATGTTTGCGTCGGGCGCTAACGCACTGGCTAAGTTTTGTTGCTACGTCCGCCAAAACGTTACCGCGACATACAAAGTTAGGTGAGCGACTATTACTTCAGTACCGAAATCAGTTTCATTATCGGCAAAAATTTCGGCCAATTTTGGCCGAAACCGAAACTACCGTCGAAACTCGGCCGAAACCAAAGCCGAACCTTCGGTCGGACACTTATATTTTGTCTAAGTGTGGTAAGTTTTTGTATGTACCTCCGTGTATAAAGGTCGCCATGGTCAATTATTTTCACGTTTCTGAAAAGCAAACGGCAGTACCCACGCAGCATACTATTCAAGTCATGTACGCAGTGACAACATATGATCAAATTATAGTCGTGGGTGCTACAGAAACGTGAGAGAAATTGACCGTTTGTGGCTAGCATTATGTATTAATGCCTGGTACGACCTATTATGACGTGGTGAGACTAAGGGAACAATACCCTACTTTATTAACAACGGACTAACTGTCTACCTAAAACCAAACTCCATTCTACGATTTTTAAAATTTATGAGAAAATTTTCAAAGCCAGTGACGATTTATTGTGTACTTATACGTATATGGACTCTCCCATCATCGCAAGTTTTGTATAGTACACGAGGCGTAGAGCTGCGTCAAATAAAAAAAATCCCAGCAGATGTTTTTTTTTTTGAGAGCACATTTTTTACCTACTCATACATTTAATTTATTCATAAATTGAATCATTTTGGCTATTAACAATAATCAATTAATATCAGAATAATTTTCATATGTCGATTTGTATGTGAGCGTGTTTGTATCACAAGGAACATAATATAATAACTAATATACTAACTAATTTATAATAATAATCATTATTTTTATATGTCGCATCCCACATCCTTCTCTACCACAAACTCCATAGAGGAGCCAAATTAAAAACTACCTTCACCCATCGTTTACAAACCGCGAAGGATATAAGAAAACTTCGAATTATACTAATGATAAAAAATAAATAATTATTAAAAAAAAAACATTTTATTTATATTTTACTTATCGCTAAGTTTTAAAATTAACGGTGATCGGAAAAGTATTACAACGACTCAGGACGTGATTTTCCATATTATCCCAAAGAAAATTACGCTCTAATGTTTTTTCTATGCCCACTATTAACTATCATTAATGATAGATATATTTAATAGTTTGCCCAGGAAATTTTTAGACAACCTACTCGCTATACATTTTTTAATGTATTAAATTTGATATGGAACACTTTTCATCCTTTAAACAGATGGGTCAAGGTCGTTTCTAATACGGATCTTCTACTAAAAGCTTAAGCGCTGAACGTTCTGCAAGTGTGTCGCTAGTCGCTACACTAAAGTGAAAGAGTCCGCCACTGAAATGCGCTACGACAAATAATATGGCAGGCCTATCAGTAGGTTTTTTTTTGAGTTTATTTAGGCTTCGGCCGAGGCTAGTTACCACCCTACCGGCAAAGACGTACCGCCAAACGATTCAGCCGGTACGATGTCGTGTAGAAACCAAAATGGGTGTGGATTTTCATCCTACTCCTTACAAGTTAGCCCGCCTCCATCTAAGATTGCATCATCACTTACCATCGGCTGAAATTGTAGTCAAGGGCTCACTTGTATGGAATTAAAAAAAAAGGTATCACACACGATTTTCCGCAATACGTTTGTTTGCATAAAATTTTGATAAAATGTATATAGCACGGGGGCATTATTACGAATCTTATGACACCTCATTCATTAAAATTGGTTCAGTAGTTTAGGCGCTACGGTGGATACCAGTGGCGTGCACAAGGTTTTTAACTAGGGTATACACAATCAGTAAAAATTGGAAAATTCCTTATCCAACTATGTATTCCGTGGTTCGACATAGGTTCGTTTTGAGTCCATAAGGCAGGCAGTGCTTTTTTGCATCTATGAAGTGCACGCCACTGATGGATACAATATACATATACTGTCGAAATCATTACCCTTTGTTTTGACTTCGCGGTAGTCGGGAAAAAGGAGGTTTTCTCTAGTAATTTATTTAGCCAATAACGAAATTATTTTCCTACGTCCAGAATGGTCCCATTAAATTTTCACAAAAGTCGGTTTATTTTCTATTAAAATATCTAAATTGTTAAACTAGCCAGCAAAAAAAAAAATGAATGAAATAACGAAGATAATCAAGCAATATTTTCGATTATTATTGCATATCGACCGACCCCACCCAATTCCTGATCATATCTTGTGTGATCTGTGGTCATGCGTACAGGCGTTTTAACTATAAACATTTTTTTTTGTTTTTAATGTGATAATAGAAGATGCATATTACTGAAGTGATAATTAAATTATAATCACAAGCGTTTATCTGTCGCTTATCAGTCAAGTTATTGTCGTCTGCCAATTTTGTGTGTCCGTAGTAATGAACGGTGTGTTAGATAACGTCTGTAAGTAAGCTTGTTACTGTTGGTGGCTTTTTGATTATGGACTATAATGTCAGACAAATTACATAAGACTAGTATAGTAAATTGTTTTTAATTTTCTGAGAAAAACGAGCTTATTTTGGTATATATATCGTATTAAACAAGAAGCTTTTGCTCCTTTTTTTTACACCATTCAAGTACACAAAAATGTATATTTTAATATTGTATTTTTATGGAGCTTTTTAATCGACGCACACAATTACAACTGTTTCATAGTTGTAATTGTGTGCGTCGATATGTGCTATAGAGACACATGACATTAGATCGTTGATCATATACTTTGACAGAAAAGTTACGTCAAACGAGGCAAGTCCTTATCTAATTAATCCGAGACTAAAACAATACCTAAGTGACATGAAATAAAATTACCTTAGATGTTATGGAAAAGTTAAATTATGGAGGGTAGAGTATAAGTTGACGTCAGTAAGACGCGAGCGTATGTAATGAATTGCTGTCAAAGTATATGATCAACGATCTAATGCGAATATAAAAACTATAGAATCGATGTTTCATAGCTGTAGTCGCGTTCGTCGGTTAAAGAGCTCCGTCAAAATACCTTTCTGTGTAGTTGAATGGTGTAAAAAATGGTCCACAACGTCTAGTTTAGTATATAAGATATATTATATACTAAATCTAAGCTCATTTTCTTCAATAAATTACAGAAAATTTTGTTCGTGAATGGGGTTGCGATAATAGTCCTTATGTAGTTAGTTAGTCTGAGATGTCAACTGAAATAGCGTCAGCGCAGCAGAAATACATGTTCTATATCAACCCATATTCGGCTTACTGCTAAGCTCGTGTCTGCTCTCAAAATGATAGGGGTTAGGCCAATAGTCCACCACGAGACGATTGGCATACTTCACACACGCAGAGAATTAAGAAAAATCTCTGATACGCAGGTTACCTCACGATGTTTTTCTTTTTTCTTAAAATGCACACAACTGAAAAGTTTGAGGTGCATGCCCCGAGCGGATTCGAATCCACACCCTCCGGAATCGGAGGCAGACGTCATATCCACTGGGGTATCACGGCTCATGTTCTTACTAACTAATATATACATACAATGTGAACGTGAGACGTGAGTTTGTTTTTTGAACTCCTAAAACACTAAAACGGTTTTAAAAACTCTTGCAACAATGGAAAGCTACATTATCAGTCAGCAACATGGTTGTTTTATCTCCAAATTCCTGACATCGAAACTGATATACCAACAAACCGTCGCTTAGCAACCATTTGCTGACGCTCCTTTTGTTTCACTCTCAGACTCGTGTCTGTACTATGACGAGTATAGCCAACTTTTTTTTTATAAAATAGAATAATATCTATAAAAAAATAATATAATTATGGCGGTGCTTTAGTGAGTCACTCAAGACAAGTAATAATATATGTGTAGAACAGATTTTTATGCCGTTTATTACATACTAGCGGACGCTAGCGACTTCGTCCGCGTGGAATTTACTTTTTCACAAATCCCTCGGGATCCAAGGAATTTTTCAGTATAAAAAGTAGCCTATGTGGTAATCCAGAGTAAAATCTATTTCTATTCCAAATTTTAGTCAAATCGGTTCAGTACTTGCGACGTTAAAGAGTAACAAACATCCAAATATCTATACAAACTTTTGCGTTTATAATATTAGTAGGATAAAGTGATTCATAGGCAAGCTGTATATTTTTTTTATTTTTTATTTTATTCTTTACAAGTTAGCCCTTAACTACAATCTCACCTGATGGTAAGTGATGATGTAATCTAAGATGGAGGCGGGCTAACTTGTTAGGAGGAGGATGAAAATCCACACTCCTTTCGGTTTCTACACGACATCGTACCGGAACGCTAAATCGCTTGGCGGTACGTCTTTGTCGGTAGGGTGGTAACTAGCCACGGCCGAAGCCTCCCACCAGCTAGACCTGGACCAATTAAGAAAACCTCAATCAGCCCAGCCGGGGATCGAACCCAGGACCTCCGTCATTAAATCCACCGCGCATACCACTGCGCCACGGAGGCCGTCAAACCGTATGTATAAAATATGTCAAGGTTTTAATATCACGATGATTATTGAAAGTGTAGGGAAAAGTAAAGCATTGTACCTATTTGAACGCTTTTTTAACGTACGTTAAAAAACTCTCGAATGAGGGCTTAGTCTTGTCGCGACGTACTTTATGTTGTCATCTTCACTCGTCTCTTTTCCCCTTCTAGAGATAGAGAGATAGAGAACAAGATGGTGTAACTTATTAGTTCAGATTTAGACCACGCGCAAACTTACCGTGCGCCGCACTTGACGTATTTGAACGATTAGAACGATTGACAAGCGACATCGTTCGAAACGCTACCGTTCTCAAAACGCCAGTGGGATAGCGGCCTTATGAAGTGATAGTATGTCTACAATTAGAGAGATTTTCCTGTTCGTACCGTATGTTATTAATTCACCTTTCACTTTGCGTTTGAGATATTGTCTGCGGGTTGTAGAATTGCTAGTTTCAGTGATAAGCCTAGTTTGTAACCCCCCACGTAATAGAGGTGTGTTTTAATGTTTAGATTTTGTATGTTTTTGTAATGCTTGAATTTGGACGCGGTATTAAGACTACCTTTCGGTACTAATTTTTATTATTATCGATCGATCGATCGTTGGGACCCTTTTCTCAAGAAATGTGAAGGAATCAACTTGAAATTGATACTTAATACTTACTTATTCAGTTTACAAACCTTCGTTACCATCAAACATATAAGTCATATAGGTTCTTAACCTAATTTTTACTCCCGTCTCTGAGATTATTCCTTGGAGACTTTGAATTATCTATAATTTCATCAAAATTACGCGTTTTAGCTTTAAGCTTAAAACTCATTATTACGCCTCGGACACGTAACGGAAACGCCTCGCTTGCCGTGCAGTCATCAGGCCGGGTGGACGTCGGGGTGATACGTATCCGTTACGACTTAAGTGACCGAGGCGTAATAGTGAGTTTTAAGCTTTATGGCAGGGTTCACAGATCCGTATCGGACGCATCGCATTAAACGGATTTTCAATTTTACGGTAGATTTTGTGCGTTCCTGCGGGTCAGTGGATGCACTTTTTCTATACAAATACAAAGAATACTACGATCCGTTTGCGATGCTTCCGATACGTACGATGCGAATCTGTGGACGCCTACCATTAAGTTGCGGTCAAACCGCGTCGTCGACTTGCGTCCGCGGTTATTTAGAGCTAGGGATTTCTAACTTATTCGACTAAAATAAACCTTAAAAACCATAGATAGTGTAGTCGCCCGAATCGTAAGTTGTTTTATGTGTGCCGAAATCGGGACACTTGAAGCATCGATACGCTACCATAAGTACGCTTGTGTGCGTGTCGGCGAAGGTCTCCTACGCTCATACAGTCACAAAAGTGGCCAGTGGTGTGCATAAGGTTGTCGATCAGGGTATGCACTAGTAAGAAAATTAAGCAAACTGGAAAATCTTTATTAAATAAGCATGAAGAAGATAACTCTTAGGGTATGCAGTACTTTAATGCATGTATGAAGTTCACGCCACTGGAAGTGTCTTATGTTAGGAGTGAAAACTTGTTATCTGTTGCGGGTCTATACGTTATTATAGTATGCGCATTATCATCTGAGTCGTCCGGTCATAAAAGTCAAAAAAGATAGGAATGTGCAGCGCGCCTACCTGCGCACCCTAATTATCGATAAACGGCTACCTGCGCACGTGCTAATGATGAGTCAATAATGATTTGGACGATTCTGATTGGTCGGTTTCTAATGTAATTGCATTGCGTATTTTTTTTGCTATAAATGTGTTTACTGCAATTAAATAAATACATTCATGTGTTACTCGTTGCGCACTATGGATACTAATATATAATAAATTTGGCAGAAGACGAAGATTCTGATGATGAAGACTCAGATGAAGATTAATTTTATTTAGTTAATAATTATATAATATGAAATATGTATTATATTAAATCAAATATTGTTAATTTTTTTAATTTTGTGAACAAGATACGATAATAAACTTTACTTATCGATAATATGTCTTTCATTGTTACACCCTTCACTAGACGGCTCCATAAGACCCATAAGTGCAAGCGAGATAGATATAGAGAAATGATTTATGGCCCTAAGACTCAGTTGTTAATGCTATTAGTATAGTAAGCCTTAAAGGTTATATCGGTTGTGCGCAGGTGACGCGAAGTCAACAACTGCAAACGGAAAGGACGACGGACCCGCCAGTGACGTCAAGGAAGAAAAGGACGGAAAGGCTGACGTAGATATAAAGGTTAGTAGAAGTAGAGCATTTTCAACCGCTTTAAAAAAAAGACCGAAAGCCGCGGTAAAGCTATTGTATAGCATTTTAATAATAATAAATGCACTTTGTTCATTCATATTCAAAACACAAACTAGCGGACGCCCGCGACTTCGTCCGCGTGAAACTCGATACCCAACTCTACCCCTACCCTACACCTACCCTACCCCCTACCCTACCCTATCCCTACCCTACCCCCTACCCTAACCCCTACCCTAACCTACCCTACTCTACCCTACCCCTACCCTATCCCTATCCTACCCCTACCCTACGCTACCCTACCCAACCCCTACTCTACCCTACCCTACCCCTACCTTTTCCTGAATTTCCTTTGCTATAAACCTCACGGAGCCCGAGACCTTTCCAACGAATGCAAATACGTAGAAATCGGTTCGTGCGTTCTGGAGTTATAGCGTCAGGAAGGAAAACCCGACTTATTTTTATATAGTAGATTTTACAAGTACAGCTATTCACTGTTGTACATAAATACCTATACACCTATATACTTTCACATAAACAGCTACTTATGTATTCGTCCGATTTCGGAGCAGCTCGTCTCGATTCGTGCGAGTTCCGTAGTGTCGTACAATACGTATAATCGCACGCACACAACGCCGTGTCGAAGATCGCCGAACTGAAACGACGTTAGACGATGCTCGTCGGAGTGTGGAGCGTGAGGTTTTTTCGTTACGGAATTTCTGGATTCGGTCCCGGCGCTCAAAGCCCGCGATAAAAGCTATTCAATAGCTTAAAAAAAGGTTCTCAATTCGTGTTTTTTGTTGTCTTCAATGTTTGTTACCTCATTACTTAGTCATTTATTAACCAATTTTGAAAATTCCTTTTTTTTATTCTTTGATGGTGATGATGATGGTGATGGTGATGATGATGCAATCTAAGATGGAAGCGGGCCATAAGAAAACCTCAATCCGCAATCGGCCCAGCCGAAAATCGAATTCAGGACCTTCGTCTTGTAAGTTCACTCCGCATATCACTGCGTCACGGAGGTCGTTCCTTTTTTGTTTAAAAAAGTATACTTTCAGATTGGTCCCATTTCATTTTCATTATAATCGGTTTAGTAATTTTGTGTAAAAATCAAAATAACTGAAATACGTCTTTGAAGTCGGTTCCATTTTTGGTCCTCAAGTTGGAATTCAAAGTCAATTGGAAGTTAAATGGTCTTATATTGTTTATTATCGTTCTACTAGATTGAAAAAAAAATCATATTTTTTGAGTTGTGATTACATGAAAAATTTTAAATATTTTTTTGACAATACGAACCAAGACGATACGAGCTGTCGGCCATGATGGTCTATATTTTTAACTGTTTCATGACGTCACGTTAACAAATCCTTGACCAAACTGAGCGTTTGATAAAAATATCAGTTAACAATTTAGTTTGACGTTTTGTACATCAAGTAACATTGTGACGTCACAAAATGGACGACAGTGTGCAGCGTCATGAGTCTAAGCTTCTGAGCTCCACCGCTGTTGTGGTGTCGACAATTTGATGACGTACCTAGACTCCGTGCCACGAAACAAGTCCCGTAGACCCTGCGCTATTTTTTTTTTCTTTACAAGTTAGCCCTTGACTACAATCTCACCTGATGGTAAGTGATGATGCAGTCTAAGATGGAAGCGGGCTAACTTGTTAGGAGGAGGATGAAAATCCACACCCCTTTCGGTTTCTACACGGCATCGTACCGGAACGCTAAATTGCTTGGCGATACGTCTTTGTCGGTAGGGTGGTAACTAGCCACAGCCGAAGCCTCCCACCAGCCAGACCTGGACCAATTAAGAAAATCTCAATCTGCCCAGCCGGGGATCGAACCCAGGACCTCCGTTTTGTAAATTCACCGCGCATACCACTGCGCCACGGAGGCCGTCTTAAGGGCGTTCATTATCATTTGGTAATGGCGGTCTTAGGGAGAGGCGACCTGCATATAAATGGCGATTACATGCCACACTGTCAATTTTAATTCAGGTTTTAGCTGCGGGACTTCTTTTGTGGCGCGGAGTCTATATACAAATTAACTTCTTGTGGAAAGTGATCGTAATAATTAGTTTGTAATTGTCTATTTAGGAAGAAAATGGTGAAACTCACGATGAAAATGAGAAAGATGACGTAAAGGAAAACGACAAGGGCGGCAAAAAAGCACCACTAAAGAAAAAACCTAAGAAAGAGGTAAGAGAATAGTTAACTTAAATATAATAAACATACCTGTTGACTACTACTATAAACGAAATTGTGTAGGACACTGAGGAGGAGGATGAAGACGAGGAGGAAGAGGAAGAGGAGGACGAGGAAGGAGAGGAGGGAGATGAGGAGGATGAGAAGGACGAGAAGGTAGACAAGAAACCCAAGGACAAGTAAGTCACGTTGCCATTACTCAAATGGATTTAATACCATCATATCTGTGTACATTACCAGCGGTTTCCCCGCGTAGTTCACGTCCCCGTGAGATTATGAGGATAAAATAAAGCTTATGACACTCACAAATAACGTTGCTTTCTAGTGATAAAAGAATTTTCCAAATTGGATTAGTAGATCCAGAGATTACCCCATACAACACCACAAACATTACCTCTTTATAATCATCATTAACAACCTTTAATTGGGTCACTATTGAGCACGAGTCTCCTCTCAGAATGAAAGGGGTTATTCCACGACGCTGGCCTAATGCGGATTGGCAGACTTCACACACACATTGAATTAAGAAAATTCTCTGGTATGCAGGTTTCCTCACGATGTTTTTCCTTCACCGTTTAGACAAGGGATATTTAATTTTTATAATATTCTCTATGTTTTCTTATTATATTTTTTCAAGTGATATTTATACTTGTTGTAAAGGATATTAAGCTGAATTATATCCGAATAAAGCCCTATTTACTCTTTATAAAATCAGCTATTAGCCATGATCGGTCGAGCCATTTCAGAGATTAGCTTTAACAAAAAAACAAAATATTTTTTTTAATGTTTATGTTCTCACTTATTTATACATATATTAACTACCTACAGCTATTATATTAACTACATAATATTATAAAAATATAAAAGGAAATATATTAAACTAGCGGACGCCCGCGACTTCGTCCGCGTAAAATTCGATGTCAACTTTACTACTACCCCTAACCTACCCTACCTCTACACTGCACTACCCCTGCCTTACCACTACCCCAACCCTACCCAACCCCTACCTCTACCCTACCCTTACCCTACCCCTACCTTACCCCAAACCTACCCCTACCCTACCCCTACCTTATCTACACCCTACCCCCATCCTATCCCTACCCTCCCCGTACCCTATCCCTTTCCTACCCCTATCTCACGCCTATCCTACCCCTACCCTACCACTTCCCTATCCTACCCGTACCTCTACCCTACCCCTACCCTACCTCTACCCCTACCCTACCCCTACCCTACTCCTACACTACCCCTACGCTTCCCTACCCGTACCCTACCCGTACCCGTACCCTACTCTATAAATTCTCTATCTTACTCCTACCCTTAGCAAAATCGGTCCAACCCTTCGAGAGTGGTGTGATGACCAAGGGAAATAGAGACTTCTATGCTAATAATATAAAGAGGTAAAGTTTGTGTGGTTGTAGGAGGTAATCTCTGGATCTACTGGACCGATTTGGGTAATTGTTTTACCAATAGAAAGCTACATCATTTGCGGGTGTCATAGGCTATGTTTGATCCCCATATTCACACGGGAACGGGAACTACGTAGATGAAAGCGCGGGGCATCATATAGCGGAATTTCTGCGTCTTTTAGAAATTTTGTATTATCTCCGAAACTATTTAAGTAATTAACATACTGTAAAGGGCAAATCTTATCTCCATAATATCCTTGTGATTATTAAATAATTTATTTTAATAAGGATTAAAGTTTAGTAGTACAAATAATGACGTAAACCTAAATATATAAAATTAATAATTTTTAAAACACAAAAGGTACTATATCTGCTAATATATAGAAGATAGATATATGGTGTCGCGGACTTTTTTGTAGAAATTTTAAAGATACATAAAGTCTCTATACATTAATTTAAATTTTACACAATATTTAAGGCAGCGCATGCGAATAAGTCTGTTTAAGAGGATTTTCGGTCCGACCTGTATGACAAAAACTGTGATAACTCGGCTAATATCAATTATACCTATATAAAATATAGCCTATAGCACTCCCCGATAATGTAGCATTCTTCTGGTGAAAGAATTTTTGAAATCGGACCAGTAGTTCCGAAGATTACCCCATTTAAAGAATGTGACAAACTTACAAACTTACAAACTTTACCTCTTTATAATATTAGTATAGATTTAAACTATATCTAAAGACTTAGGAGTCGTAGAATTTAAAATTGATGCGTAATATACATAATAAGGCATAAAATAAAATATCTTTGAAAAATCATATTGTTGTTTTGAACAGAGTAAAGAAACCAGTAAAAAAAGCTAAAGACGGTGATGATGAAGGCGACGACGAGGAGGAAGGTGAAGAGGAGGGCGAGGAGGAGGAGGAAGAAGAAGAGGAAGAGGAGGAGGCGCCAAAGCCTAAGCCCAAGAAAGAGGTAACTTGTCACTTGGTTGGTTAGTCTCTTGTTCATTATTGTGTCATTATTTTTAACCCCCGACGCAAAAAGAGGAATGTCATAAGTTTTTTACTCCATCACCCGCTGCCTGACTTTGAGCCCTCTTATGAGGCCCACACAGGCACACAATCAATTGTTATTAATTTTTCGCGAAATATTTTTTTTTTCTATCATAAGAACCTTCTCTAGATAATGACAAACACATCAAAAAATAAAATAGTTAAATCGGTCCAGCCGTTCACGCGTGATGACGTGACCAAGGGATATATGGATTCATTTTTATATATTTAATTTAATAATGATCAGTATCAGTGATGTCATGTGATCGCATCAAGCGAGTCGCAGGGATTCGCTGGATGCAGGTGGCTCAGAATCGTAATGTTTGGAAGTCCCTACAAAAGGCCTATGTCCTGCAGCGGACGTCCATGGGCTGATACGATGATGATGATGAGTATCAGTACAATAATTTGAATGTTCCGTCCAGCCAACAGAGCCCCCGGTGCCACTGCCTGCAGGCAAGGGCCTGCCTCTCGGACACATCAACAACGTCGAGATCTCATTATCACGGTTCAAAACGCAAGACCAGAAGGTCTTGCACCAGTATTTATATGGGGTAAGTAATTAAAAATGCCATAAAGATAGTTTTAATTATTTCAGGGATGAAACAGATTCAGTTGAATTAGTCATGAATTAGTCAAAGTTTGTTGACGAAGCAGAAAAAGTTAATAATTATAGTTTGTCTTTGTTATAATTTGATATTTAAATATATATCCCAAATATCCCATATTTATATTTCAAATGTTGTTAGTAATTTGTAAGTTTCAACCCATATTCGGCTCACTGGTGAGCTCGAGTCTCCTCTCAGAATGAGAGGGGTTAGGCCAATAGTCCACCACGCTGCCCCAATGCAGATTGGCAGACTTCACACATGCAGAGAATTAAGAAAATTCTCTGGTATGCAGGTTTCCTCACGATATTTTCCTTCACCGTTTGAGGCATGTGATATTTAATTTATTAAAATGCACACAACTGAAAACTTTGAGGTGCATGCCCCGGACTGGATTCGAACCCACACCCTCCAGAAGTCATATCCACTAGGCTATCACAGCTTCATATCACTAGGCTATTGGTAATATCTGTATGTTCTTTTTAAATATGGACCCCTGAAAGGGTAAAGGCCTCCTCCATCTTCTTTCACAACTTCCATTCGCTTCTCGTTATTAGAATCCTGTTTTTTTACTGTCACATTTTCAATTTTAGACGGCCATCTTAGGGATTTAAATACTCCAGTCATTTAGTTTAATAGCAACCAAAAAAATTACCAGCAAAATTTAGGTTTTACCATCGTCGTCATCAACCCATATTCGGCTCACTGCTGAGCTCGAGTCTCCTCTCAGAATGAGAGGGGTTAGGCCAATAGTCCACCACGCTGGCCCAATGCGGATTGGCAGACTTCACACACGCAGAGAATGAAGATAATTCTCTGGTATGCAGGTTTCCTCACGATGTTTTTCCTTCACCGATTGAGACACGTGATATTTAATTTCTTTTAAATTCTTCAGGTTTTACCATGAAAGCATGGATCTCCAGTGAAGGGTTGCCACAAAATAAAGTTGTTCTCTTTGTTACAGCAACTATGTCTGGACCGTAACGTGAAACGGAACATAAAGAAGTTCAAGGGCTATGAGTGGGCTATCGGCTCACCCGAGTACAAGACCAAGTTGGAGGAGACGGCCAAGATGGAGCTCAAACAGCTGAGGACCATGTGCGAAATGCTTGATCTGGATAAGAAAGGTATTTACTATTTCACTAAATAATTACCGGCCAAGACTAATTAATTAACCAATTTAATTTAACTTTTCATTTTTATAAAAAAACTAGCGGACGCCCGCGACTTCGTCCGCGTGCGATGGTGCGATGACAATATAATCTTTGGATCTACTGGACCAATTTGAAAGATTGTTTTACCAATAGAAAGCTACGTTATTTGCGAGTGTCATAGGCTATGTTTGATTCCCATATTCACACAGGAACGGGAACTACGTAATTGAAAGCGCGGGGCGTCATGTAGCGGAATTTCTGCGTCTTTTAGAAATTTTGTATTATCTCCGAAACTAATTAACATACTATAAAGGGCAAATCTTATCTCCATAATATCTTTGTGATTATTAAATAATTTATTTTGATAAGGATTTAGGTTAAGTAGCATAAATAATGACGCAAACCTAAGTATATAAAATTTATAATTTTTATAACACAAAAGTTAGTATATCTGCTAATATATAGAAGATAGATATATGGTGTCGCGGACTTTTTTGTAGAACTTTTAAAGATACATAAAGCCTCCATACATTAATTTCAATTTTACACAATGGTTAAGGCAGCGCATGCGAATAAGTCTGCTTAAGAGGATTTTCGGTCCGACCTGTATGACAAAAACTGTGTTAACTCGGCGAATATATATCATACTAATATAAAATATGCCTATAGCACTCCCCGATAATGTAGCATTCTACTGGTGAAAGAATTTTTGAAATCGGACCAGTAGTTCCGAAGATTACTCCATTTAAAAAATGTGACAAACTTACAAACTTTACCTCTTTATAATATTAGTATAGAAGTATAGATATAAATGGTGTGTGTACACTTGTCAGGCGGGCCCAACGACCTGGCGGCGCGGCTGGTGGGCTTCCTGCAGCAGCCGGTGAACAACTCGCCGCACGCGCGCGGCGTGGCGCGCGCGCCCTCGGCCGTCGCCAGCACGGGCGGCCGGCCGCGCCGCTCCGCCGCCGTCAAGATACACAACCGAGGTTTGTATGTTTTATTTTAACCTACTTCAAAAAAGGAGGAGGTTCTCAATTCGACGAATATGTTTTTTTTTTGTTTCTTAACCAATTTTAAAAATTCTTCTTTTTTTGTTTGAAAGTTTCTTTTTTTTTATTCTTTACAAGTTAGCCCTTGACTACAATCTCACCTGATGGTAAGTGATGATGCAGTCTAAGATGGAAGCGGGCTAACATGTTAGGAGGAGGATGAATATCCACACCCCTTTCGACACGACCGGAACGCTAAATCGCTTGGCGGTACGTCTTTGCCTTTGCTTTGGTAACTAGCCACGGCCGAAGCCTCCCACCAGCCAGACCTGGACAAATTAAGAAAATCTCAATCTGCCCAGCCGGGGATCGAACCCAGGACCTCCGTTTTATAAATCCACCGCGCATACCACTGCGCCACGGAGGCCGTCCGAGAAAGAAAGTTCGTTTGTTTATTTTATCCGACTTCAAAAAAAGGAGGAGGTTCTCAATTCGACGAGTATATATTTTTTTTTGATTTTTTTTGTTACTGCGTAACTTCGTCATTCTTTAACCGATTATAATTTTTTTTTTGTTTGAAAGAGTATACTTCCAGATTAGTCCCATTTCATTTTCATGAAAATCCGTTGAGTGATTTTGTGTTAAAATTAAAATAACGAAATTGTGCGTACTGTACGGTAGTAGCAGTAGTAGTGTAGTAGTTTTGGCTGGTGGGAGGCCTCGGCCGTGGCTAGTTACCAACCTACCGGCAAAGACGTACCGCCAAGAGATTTAGCGTTCCGGTACGATGCCGTGTAGAAACCGAAAGGGGGTGTGGATTTTCATCCTCCTCCTAACAAGTTAGCCCGCTTCCATCTTAGACTGCATCATCACTTACCATCAGGTGAGATTGTAGTCAAGGTATCACTTACTCACTTGTAAAAAATAAAAAAAAAAGTGGTAGTACGTAGTAGTAGTAATAAATAGCGAAGTTGACTCATGTCAAATTTAACAAATAAATGTCGAACTAATTGTTGAGTAATATTTTTGTCAAACGCTCCATTTGTATGGGATTTATTGTAGTGACGTCATGAAACAGTTGAAATATAGACTGTCATGGCCGACAGGCGTTTTGGCTCGTATTGTCAAAAACATGTTTAAAAACTAAAATTTTCATGTAATCACGTCTCAAAAACATATGAATTTTTTTTTCTTTAAGTCTATTAGAAAGATAATGAACTATTTAAGGCTATTTTAAAAAAGTCAACTAGCCTATTAGGTATAATCTTTTTACTTTACAGAAGGCTTAGATTTAACATCTATTTTGTGTAACAGGCTATTCAGATGAGGAAAATGAAACCGATTCAGACAACAAAGTGAAAGGTCCAAAACCACCCAAGGACGGCTCTGAAGATTCTGACGTAAGTTCACCTTTTTTTGTTTTACAAACGAAAAGGAGATTTAAACCCACGTCTTACTAGACACGGGCATAAGTTAGTTATTTCTGCATATCGTCTCCAAAGAGTTAAAAAATCTTTTGTGGGTTTGGGTGTACTCTTCTATAACAAGATCCCCAAGACTGCGATGGACTTGCCAATGCACAACTTTAAGCAATGTGTTAAAAAACATTTACTTAGTCGAGGTTACTACACTATTGATGAGTTCCTTAACGACAAAGGTGCTTGGAGGCCATTGGATCAGCTTCCACCTTCACACAGGAAATAAAACTATAAGAAATTGTAATTGTTATCAATTGTGAATTATAATACTGTATGACTTTTTCGAAAGAGCAACCGTTGAGTTTCTTGCCGGTATCTTCTTAGCAGAACCTGCCTTCCGAACCGGTGGTAGAATCTTTATAATAATAATAATAATATAGCCTTTATTCAGACGTAGGTACATATTTTACAATTTATTTAATTTAAGGTGACACCAACAACTTTGTCTGTTTGCCCAACTTTGGCAAAGGCCTCCTCCATTTCCTTCCATTTGGGTCGGTCCAACGCCTTCCTTGTCCATGCCTCCCCTGCTACCGCCTTTAACTCGTCTTCCCATCTTCGGAACTGTCTGCCTCGATTCTTTTTGCTATTTCTTGGATACCAATATACAATAGTTTTATTCCATTTTTCTGTTCCTCTTATTATATGGCCTGTCCATTTCCACTTAAGTTTCCTTATCCTTGTTATGACATTCTCTATTTTCGTGTGTTTTCTTATTATCATATTGTTTATTCAGTCTGATCTTCTTATATTTAGCATGCTCCTCTCCATTGCTGTCTGGCATGTCTCTAATTTCTTATTTTGCGCTTTAGTGAGTGCCCAAGTTTGACAACCATAGGTCAAGATTGGTAACACACAGGTGTTGTATAGCTTGGACTTAAGAGACATCTTGGTTTCTGTGTTTTTCATGATTTCTTTTAATCCCCAGTAACACTTCCATGCATTACCAATTCTGGTGTCTATTTCCTTTGACATAACATCGGTATTCGAGATCAGTTGGCCCAGATACGAATATTCCTTTACATACTCAATCGGCTCACCATAGATAGAGATATAGTCCTCAGATGAGTTTGTTATGGCTTTGGTTTTAGAGGTGTTTATTGTAAGTCCTACCAAGCTACTTTCTTTTTCTAAGTCTACGAGCATGTTCTGTAGGTGGACTGTTGTTGTAGCGAATATTATGATATCGTCAGCGAATCGTAGATGAGATAATTTTTCACCATTTATGTTAAGCCCATATTGATCCCATCTTAGATTACGAAAGATTTCTTCTAAAACAGCTGTGAATAGTTTTGGGGAAAGTGGATCTCCTTGGCGTACGCCTCTATTTATTTTTATTTCTTTGCCCACTTTTTCTAACTTTATCTTAGCTGTACTATTGGTGTATATATTCTTTATGATTCTTATATATTTATGTTCTACTCCTTGGTTCTTAAGAGACAACCAAATGGCTTCGTGCTCTATTGAGTCAAAAGCTTTGTTATAGTCTATAAAACAGCAGTAGAATGGTACCTTAAATTCCTTGTTTTTTTCAAAGACTTGTCTTACAACGTGTATGTGGTCTAATGTAGAGTATCCTGGTAGAATCTTTACAAATAGTCAACTGACGTGTCAAAAGTGCTTGTAAACTGAGCCTACTTGAAATAAATGATTTTTGATTTGATTTGATTTGATTTACTGTATGAGTACGGCTCACTGCTGAGCTTGAGTCTCCTCTCAGATTGAAAGGGGTTAGGCCAATAGTCAACCACGCATTGGGTCAGCTGATTGGCAGAATTCACACACACAGAGAATTATGAATATTCTCTGGTATGCAGGTTTCGTCACGATGTTTTTTCAAAATGCACACAACTGAAAAGTTGCAGGTGCATGACGGACTGAGTTTGAACACACACCCTCCGGAATCAGAGGCATAGGTCATATCCACTGGGCTGTCAAATCTGTCATTTAAAGCCTCAATAGCTCAACGGTAAGAGTGGTCAGACTCATCATCGAGGGGTGGTGGTTCCATCGGGGCCCCGTTGGTCTATTGTCGTAGATAAATAGGCTGTCTACCACTGAAAGAATTTTTGAAATCGGACCAGTAGTTCCTGATATTAGCGCGTTCAATCAAAATAACTCTTCAGCTTTATAATATTAGTATAGAAGTATAGATTTGGCAAATTTTCTTTTTATTTTTTAAAAAAAGGTAAATGTATGCATTTACATACAGGGTTCATTCAATCCGAGCGGGTCTGAAGCGGACTCGGACTTCGACCCCGAGGGCGGCGAGGGCGCCAGCGGCGTGACCCGCAAGCGCAAGAGCTCGGGCCGGCGCCGCTCCAACGCCAAGCCCAGCAAGCCGGGCAAGCGCGGCGCGCGCAAGAGCAAGGGCGGCAAGAAGGCAAAGGTATTTATCAACCAATGATGTTACAAGAGCCGTGAATATGATAGCCCAGTGGATATGACCTCTGCCTCCGATTTCGGAGGGTGTGGGTTTGAATCCGGTCCGGGGCATGCACCTCCAACTTTTCAGTTGTGTGCATTTTAAGAAATTAAATATCACGTGTCTCAATCGGTGAAGGAAAACATCGTGAGGAAACCTGCATACCAGAGAATTTCTTAATTCTCTGCGTGTGTGAAGTCTGCCAATCCACGTTGGGTCAGCGTGGTGGACTATTGGCCTGTATCTCAGACCAATTATTGTATAGGACTTGCCTCGCTAGACGTTACTTTTCTGTCAAAGTATATGATCAACGATCTAATGCGATTATAAAAACTGTCTGAATATAATCGATGTTAAATAGTTGTAATCGTGATACGAAGATAAAACATTTTCAATGATATAATATTACTGAAAAAGTTTTTATAGGAAAAGGCATTTTAAGTATCTACACCTGCTTTACCTTTCCTCATTAGCTTTGCTATAGTTAGTAGAGAAATGATTCATTTTCTCCTACAGGTTGCCACTAAAGGACGCGGACGAAAAGCAAAGTCAGAGAGTGAAGATGAGAGTGACAAATCGGAGAGTGAAAGCGAAGGAGGAGAGTCTGGCAGCGACGCGGAGGAGTCTGATGTAAGTGGATTTATATCTTTCCATTACGTTAGATTAAATTGTACTAGTGTGGGATTCCCCGTCTACTAGGTGGAGCGATGACATGACGACATGAGATGAAGGTGACATCGATTGGATGCAAAAAGCCAAAAATAGAGGGGGCTCTGCTTAAAAGAGGCCTATGTCCAGCAGTCAATGCATGATGAAAAAAAAAATAAGGAAACCCATTGGCCGCCCCTACAATTTTCAATAGTTCTCTCGATTTCTCCAGGATTTCATCATCAGATCGTGGTTTCCTTATCATGGTACCACCCTCGGAACATCTCCTTTTCAACCAAAAAAAAAGTATCCAAATTGGTTCATAAATGAGGAAGTTATGCGCGAATACACGAAATAAATATATATACGGTCGAATTGAGAAACCTCCTTTTTTTGAAGTCGGTTAATAATAGAAAGAAAGAAAACAGAAAACAAGTTTATTCAGTTTTAGTGTCACAAACAGTACATCCTATCTTAGATATTATATGACTGTCTGTGACACCAAACAGAAAGGGTTTACAGCTCAGCATTAGCTGTTGGCTGTTGATGAATATATTACACGAAGACAATAGGGCTAACTGTGACATATACCTACATCTGTAGCCATAAGAATTAAGTATATATTATAATAGTAATCAATAATAATAATAAATAAATATACTTAAACATTACACATCACTATCTAGCCCCAAAGTAAGCATACAGAGCAGCTTGTGTTATGGATACTAAGATAGTTGATATTATAATATTCATATAACTTTATATACTTCATATAAATACGTATATAATGTATAAATACACACAGGCACTGGAAAAAACCCATGTTCATCACACGAATATTTGTGGGAATCGAAATCACGGCCGTGGATGCAGAAAGCAGGGTCACTACTAACTGCGCAACACAATACAATACAAGTTGTCACATGTTCAACAATGACTTTTTTAGGCGACATGTGAATTTTAGACTTAATTGTTTTTTTTTTTGGAACTCATAGTTCCATACCTTAGATTCTCTTAAACATAGGACATATTGTTTGTGCAGGAGCCGAAGTCCAAACGCGGCCGGCCGGCCAGCGCTCCGGTGGCGAAGGGCCGCAAGGGTGCCGTCACCAAGGCGGCCGCCAAAGCCACCCCCGCCAAACGGAAAGCGCCCACGCCGCCAGGTAAACTTGTCACCCAGCCAAGTACGATTAACTAACATTAGTACTTACTCTCATTTATTTATTATTTCTTTTTTTTTAAATTTTTAACAATGTCAATATAAATATAAAATACAAAACACTATTAACACGTTCACTGATTTTTCAGTACTTTACCAATACAATACGAGGTTTTTTGACCTCGTACTAAAACTTTTTGTGGTGTGGTACAGTGCAATACGAGGTTTTTTGACCTCGCACTAAAACTTTGTGGTGTGGTACGAGGTTAATTGACCTCGTACCGCAGCGAACGTGTTAAAAATTTATAAAAAAAATCAACCCTCCCGCTTCGGGACTTTTGAGTGCCCAAGCAACCGGTGGTCAGGACTCCAGAGTGAGGAACCTCCTCACAATACGCGCCGTCTCAAGAATCACTGCCTTTTGTATCTGACTCTTGATCCAACAGTTAAGCGAAAGCTTCTTAAGGTGTTGGTTGAAGCTTTTCGCTATGAGTCCATTACTTATAACATTATTATATTATAACGAAATAACGCAAATGACTGTTTTTTGTTACTACTTGCTAACACAACCACTATTTGCTAACACAACCACTTTACGTAAATAATTATACCATTTCGTTGAAAACACAATGTTTGATGATCGCAAAAACGAAAATACAACGAAAAATGACTCATTAGTTGAATCGTACACTGATGATCTATGGTCTGACATGCGTGATAATGACAAAAATCTGTTATCTGATTA
The DNA here is from genome assembly GCF_947172395.1 of Bicyclus anynana. NCBI lineage: Eukaryota > Metazoa > Arthropoda > Insecta > Lepidoptera > Nymphalidae > Bicyclus > Bicyclus anynana. The sequence continues at coordinate 14,987,092 of NC_069084.1, read as the reverse complement.
GCCAAAAAGAAGGCGCCGGCTAAACCAGTAGGTCGGCCGGCTGCCAAGAAGGGCAAGAAGGCGTCGTCCGAGGAGTCTGGGGAGGGCAGCGAGGAGGAGGAAGACGAGGAGGAGGGCAGCGACGAGGAGAGCGGGGAGGAGTCGGACGCGCCCACAGACAAGAAGGCCAAGCGGCCGCCCACGGTTTGTTCCTTTATACTTTTACTTTACTTTATACTCTCATTTATTAGAGTAAGGTGACCCTACCCTTATTAATATAGGCTGAGACTTGTCTCTTTTTAACATTCCGTACCCAAAGGGAATATTGAAAACAGTATTATGTTATTGGTGAACAATGTCATACGTTATATAGATTTTTCATTTGTCTTATGTATGTACTTCTTGTGTTTTTTAATCAGATAAACTTATTTGTTTTCATAGAAAGATTTATGGGAAAATCTTTCCTCTTCAACTTTAGTTTGAGTTAATTTGATATCAATATTTTAAAAATTTCTTTATTTGTAGCTTTTAATAATGTATTTCTAATTTTTACATAGAAAATACTATTTTATATAAAATTTATAAAATATACTCAGAGGCACAATCATCCGCCCACTTTAATATGACGCGAGTATATTAAAGTGGGCGGATAAATATAAAAATGATTTTGCCTAAACTCTCACTTTTGCTTATAATCAGGACGATGAGATAAAGAAGTACGTGAAGCAAATCCTAGAGGGCGCTAACTTGGAGCAGATCACGATGAAGACGGTGTGCAAGCAGGTGTACAGCCACTACCCGGACTTTGACCTCGCGCACAAGAAGGACTTCATTAAGGCGACCGTCAAATCGGTGAGTACACACAAATACACACGCATAAACACGCTCACACATACGCACGCGCGAACACTCATACACGCACAATGCGGCGAAGTTCCATAAAGACTTGCGTATTCACGACGGAAGTCCTTCAGGAACTTCGCTGCATTGAGAGAGCTATAGCACTGAGTACCTGAAGAAGAAGCAGTGGTGCAAGACCCCGCAAAGTAATTGCCTAACGGTGGGGCCGCGAGGACACAGACACTGAAAAGGATGAGATTTTTGACACTTAATACACACACACACACACATATATTCACACTCCACATTACATCATTCTTTATGTGCAACAGTTTTCTTAGTATCTTCGCGCCATGAAATAATTGTTAACGTTTGTCTTACATATCGCTGTCACTTTCTTTCCATCGTGACGAAAGAGATAGCGATATTTTCGTTATCGGCGCTGTGACGTACTGAACGTCGGCACGTCTTTGACACAAGCCAGGCATTATAGTGACACTTTGCCTACAAAGAAACAGTTGCTAACATTGAAAAATCTCCTTGTGTTTAAAATTAGCTTTTCAGCAGCATTTAATATTTTTTGCTTTTGCATGTAAATTTTGCGTATTCCCACTTTTATGTAAAATTTTCCATGACGGGCAATTTATTTCATGCATCATTTATCATCTTTAAGTTCTTCTGAAATAATTATTTCAATCTTGCTTGAGCTATTGTAGTTAATTGTCAATAAATTTAGTTCCAGATTCTAAAAGTAATTTACTATCTTGGAAATAATACTATTATCCGTAAATTTATCCTGATTGACAATTTAACGGTTTCACTTCCGATAGATTATAATATACCAAAAAATAACACGTTAAATTGTAATCAGTATTTTCAGTTCACAATATGACGGTAGATTGTAATATCACGAGTAAGGTTATAAACTAACGTATTTTACAATTCAACGGTAACGGATTTATAAACTACACCTCAGAATCCTAGGCCAGTTAATAAATCTTTATATAAACTTTGATAAGGTGTTTTAAATAGTTTAGAGAAAAATTTTTAAAAAAAAAAATTCTGAGCTTTCAATTGTTTTTATTACATACAATAATTATTAATTTTTTGAAGTTTCTCTTCATGTATATTCGAATCATCCGCGTAGTTCCCGCATTTTCGTGGAAATTCAAGAATAAAATATAGCTTAAAATACTCACAAATAATGTGGCTTTCTACTGGTAAAAAAAATTGAGAGCGTATTTTTTTTTTTTAACATTTTTCTATACACTATTAAAAACACATTTTTGTACAAAGTTTATATACTGGCTGTGGGTTTTACCGTTTTTAAGTCTAACGGCACTCCACTAATAATAATTCATGGATTTTTTTACATAAGATGTCATGGTGTCGTGGGAATTTTTGATTTATTTTCATATTTTTTTGTTTGTTTGTTGCAGTGTATTTAAGATGTTTAGGAGTTAAGGGCGGAGTGTAGATGTCTACGTAGCATACCTATAGTTTATAAACGGACATAGTTATATATTATTACAATAATAATATATTATGAAAAAAAAAATTTAATATCTGACATGAAGTGGAATGGATAAACTCCCGCTTTTCTTTTTCAAGGTAGAGATATTTGTTACGCTTATATTTTTTTTTGCATGTTTTTTTTTTACATTTTTATTTTATTTTCTTCATAAAATGAAATGCGCGTGCTGGAGATGGGCTGTCTTGAAGTGTGTTTATTTGTGTTCATTGAATATCGGTAACAAACGTTTGTTACTAATATTCGGCTCACTGCTGAGCTCGAGTCACCTCTCAGAATGAGAGGGGTTAGGCCAATAGTCCACCACGCTGGCCCAATGCGGATTGGCAGACTTCACACACGCAGAGAATTTAGAACATTCTATGGTATGCAGGTTTTGCTCACGATGTTTTCCTTCGCTGTTTGAGACATACGGTATTTAATTTCTTAAAATGCACACAACTGAAAAGTTGGAGGTGCATGCCCCGGTCTGGATTCGAACCCACACCCTCCGAAATCGGAGGCAGAGGCCATATCCATTGGGCTATCACGAATTTAATAAGTACATAATAATAATTATTTTGAATGGCATAGTACTTATACGTACAGTGTGAAGTTGGGAAATCTGTATCTATGAATCCTCCCTCGTTCTATGGAGAGCACTTCAAACAAAAGAAAGAAAACTATACTGCATCGCACGAGCCAGGGCTCGAACCCAGGATCTTGTGATCCGAAGTAGACTGACCACTGAACCAATGAGGCAGATAATGTATGCTGATTATTGGCATGCTCTTCATAGACGTATAAATACACTGCCTACCTCATGATGACTCATTATGGAGAATAAAATTTCCTATTGTGCGTTTTTTACGTATAGTTGCTACCCTTGACGGCCTCCGTGGCGCAGTGGTATGCGCGGTGGATATACATGACGGATGTCTTGGGTGCATTCCCCGGCTGGGCTATTTTAGGTTTTCTTAATTGGTCCATGACTGGCTGGTGGTTCGGCCGTTGTGTACCTTGTGCACGCCACGTTTGCTGACGTGTGCTGACGTGTGCTGACATGTGCTGTTTGTTTCCAGCTCATATCATCGTGAGCGGTGACTTCGGCCGCAAACATTTAGCAGTAAGCTACATAAGTTAGACTAATTCCCGTTCGCTCCGCTCCACACTTCGGCGCGGTACGCACGGTACGGTAGGAATTCCTTACATGTAAGCGTTCACTGAATACATTATTGTAACACTTGTCTATTTTTGTCTATTTTTATGCTATTTTTTTTTGTTTTGTATTCATTATTATATTACTATTATAATTGACATGGCTGATCCATAGTCTGCCTGTTTTGTTGATACTACGGAAAAATGTGCACCTGTTTGTACGTACACACTTATGCACTTTATTCTTATAGATGAAAAAAAAAATTAAAAAATCTTTATTCGTCAACTAAGTCTTACAAACAAGTAGAAAGGGTGGAATGATGATGATGAATGAAATGAAGGGTTATACTAGGTGGGAAACCCGTATTACTGGGTGCCAAAGTAGATGATTATTCACTTTGGTCACTGGACGAATTTCATTATAATATTAATTCATTATTGTGTGAAAGTTTAAGGGTCACACCACCTTCTAAGTGTTAGATAATTTAAACGTAAGTTTTGTAACTTTCATACTTACAAGTGACAAATACTTGTGAATAAGCTATCTGACACTTATTAGAAAGTGGAAAAAATATGGTTGCATTTTTAGTGTGTCATTTTATAATATGTAATCTTAAAAGGTTACTTTCAAGTCGGCTAACTTTTCATCGACAGTACAAGTTTCAACAAAAGAGGCAGATTGTGGATAGCACGATGGTAGTGTGTTTAAAATGACGTTATTTTCATATTATGTTTAGGGGAATGATAACAGTATAAATAATACAATTTCAATTCTCTGTTGAATATAAAATAAAATTATTTAAATAATAGATTTTAATAATTGTAATATCTAGAATATTATTATATGAATTGGTGGTATCCACAAATTAATTTGAAATTTGATTTTTTTGTACAAAAAAAAGTTAAAAGCATTTTTTGTATTTCTGTTAATCTTATTTTGCGTTAGGTATGAAGACTCAGAGTACCGCTGTGTTGTGACCACAGAGGGGAGTGAGGGGATTGCGGGCAGCAACTTAATATTGGCAATATACCCTCACCCTACATATTGTCAATATTATTGACAATACAATAATATTGACAATATTGGTCAATAATATTGACAATATTGGTCATTAATATTGACAATATTGGTCATTAATATTGGCAATACTTGTCAATAATATTGACAATATTTGTCAATAATATTGGCAATACTTGTCAATATTATTGTCAATATATGCATGTATGCTCATAAATGTTGTACAGCATAATGTGCTGGTACGCATCACTAGTCGCCCGCCCCGCACCCCTGCACCGCGCGGACGAGGACTCTGTTCGTCTATAGCTTGGCAAGTTCGTTCGTAACACTCCCGACGGGCCGGAAGGGGAGTAGTGATGCCCCGCTCGCACGACTTCATACCCGCGCAGTCTTCTCTCTGCCCCGCGCAGTCCGATCCCCCCGTCGCCCGCATATCATGGGAGTGTCATCAACGAATTTGCCAAGCTATACACTGTTGCATACCAACGATATACTCGTACAATAACCATTCGTTTATTAATATATTTTCGAGTACTGTGATGATTCGCCTTGAACATTTTTCTATTTATAAATGTGACTTATTTTGTAGAGGTGTGCCGCGTCGGGACCATGTTTTTTTTTTAATTTTAATCTAGAAACTTTGTAACTCCGTACATTTGGTGTGACAAAAGCGACGGTGGAATGCGCTGTCGTGTTAATTGCTAGGTTGCGAAATATTTTCAAGCTAGCTAGATGTAATAAGTCAAAGTCAACAAATTGGCTTCATTTACAAGTACTTTGTTGCTGTTGTATGCGTATGCGTGAGAGAAAGGGACGCCAGACAGAGTTGCGCCGTAACGCGTTACGTTACGGAGCAGTTTACCCTCCCATTAGAAGTTATTACTATAATATGTCACTGCCACTGAATTACCATCAGTAGCAACAGCATGCTAGACCATATTTCGCAGGCTATTAGTCTCCTTCACAAAAGCTATTTATACCAAAAGAATATCTCGTTCTCCTAAAACTATGCTTGAGGTGTCATTCTATTCGGAATCGCATGTAGATGGTTTTTGAAAAAAATCAAGAGCCGCTCACAAAGATTGCAAAAATTACAGACAATAAACTCAAAATTAAAAAGGGATTTGATTTTTTACTTATATCTCAACCACTATTTAAGATATTTTCAATTTGACAAAATTTTCAAAAAGAAGAGGAAAATTGCTAAGAAAAACTGGAATTTTTAGCAATTTTTGCTAGCAACAGTCCTTGAATTTTTTCAAAAACTATTCCGAATCGAATGACACCTCAAGTGTAGTTTCTAGGAGACAGAAAAAGTTTTGGTATAAATAGCTTTAGTGAACGAGACTACATAGCAATTAACACGATAAAAAGCATTAATAATTAACATCCATCGCTATTTGTATAAGCATCAAATATTGTACAAATTTGGTATTCGATCCGACTTCGGGCATACTAAATTCACTAGTAACATGTTAATCGCCTAGTAGCGTATCATCGTATTGTATGTCTGTGTATAAAATATTGTTGATTGGGGGTAGTCTATAAAATACGTTGGCAATTAAAGGTGTTCAGATCACGACCAACACATTATTATCAGCTTCACTGATAAAAATCTTTTCGACCGCTGTAACTGGATGAATTTCCTTTTCTTTGGGACGGCTTACCTTCAACTAAATTCCATCCTTCGCCACTGCTAACTAGGTACTTATAACTGTCGTTATTTTTTGTAATGCTTAAATGTCGACCCTAAAAATGGGTAAACAGTGGGTTCATTACAACTTGAAAAAACAGTTTTTTTTTTTAAGTTTGGCCGAAAGAAACGTGATCTAATTTTGATGTGTTTCAGTGATTGCAATAGTTTATAATCACATCTCAAACAATTGCAACTCCAGCAGACCAATTCACTATCTTTGACGTATGTTAGTTGACATAAATACGAAATTGAGATTGTGTGTAACAAATGTCCTTCCGGTGCCTACTTGTGGATATCATACAGTAGGTAGATGACATTTCTCAATTGATTTGATGCTTATTGTAATAGGTTGATAATAAAGACTAAAATAGTGAATAGGCCAGTTTCTTTTTGTTTTCCACAATTTTTTAACGTGTCTGAATCGATGTCGTCATATGAGTATGTATTCCTTTTTAACATAGCATTATTGTATGTAATTATAATTTTATATAAGATAATATTTGTTTTATTATAAACAATCAGCTGTAATTATTATATATTTTTTGTACTTACGAGATAAGTGTTCCGTTATGATTGATAAGTGTAATAATTTCAATAAATATTCGTTGTATTAAGACTAAATGGATTTATTATTTAAAAAAGAAAACCTCATTCGGATGAATGTGCGAATATATATGCGCAACGTATTTTATACACGGCCCAAAATTTTGAATGTGTGGTGTGTAAGATTATTTTTGTAATGTAGTCTGTAAACTATTATTTGCAGTTCAGCACTCGCGAATCTATGTAAGGTTTGATTAAGTGTAACTATTAAGACGTGTAAATACACAGGACTGCACCGTTTGGGAAATGTAGCTTCGCTGGCATCTCGTCGACTAGTAAAAAAAAAAGAATATTCTTATATAAACATTTTGGTGGAGTCACCGTTCTAAATTGAAAATGATATTTTTTAAACTGTTGTACCGATTCGCCGCTTTTTTTATTGTTGCAGCAAACGAACTACTATTATTATAAACGATTATTTAATTTATTTTACATCTTTGTGTGCAATAAAAGTTTATATGAAATGATCATCTGAGCTTAACGATCATCGATCTCCTATTAAAAATGGATGCACAATCAGCGACCGAAAAACGTCACCATTCAATGAGTGCCAAACACAACTTATTGGCACTCAATTCAAGTAGTCGCATTTGCAAACTCAATCCTTAAGGTTGAATTTGCTCTGAATTTGGAATTTTATTGAATATTCGACTATATTTAAATTTTTGGTAAAAAAAATTATACCTAAAGGTATAATTTTCTTTACCAAAAATTCTAAAACTATCAAAGCAAAATTGGTTAGTTTTTTAGGTGAAGTTTTCTACAGGATTGTGCGTCCATTTATTATAAGAGGTCAATGTTAACGATGTATAAATTCATATACACATCCTTGATATTGCATAATTATTGTTTTTAAACTGTCCAGGTGCTCGTGATGTATGCGTTTATATGTCTTCTTTTTCTCTCTAAGTGTTACTTGTGGCCGAACAGTCGCTAAGTCCGTGGGTGAGCTAACATTCTAGTTGTAATTCTGGTCTGAACGCGTCTAGACTTTACGAGAATGCCTTGCATAGCAGAGACCTAGTTATGTCTATATTTGATGTCTCTGTTCTGTTACGCATTCGAATGTGACTCGCGTGGACTGTCTTGCAAGTGACTTGTGTTTGTTTGATATACAATTTGAGGTTGATTAACTACACAAGTGAATTGTTAGTCAGTTTGTGCGTTGTCTTTGAAAACTTTCATTATTCAGCAACAGGAGAAACAATACTAATGACCGGAGTATTGGATTATTTAACAATAAATCGAAATCTAAAGGTGCTGATACACTTGAGCATTCATGCAAATGTTAATGTCACAGAAAAATCCGAGAACATTCTATCGAATGATTATGTTCTGTTACAAGTGAATACTCAAGCCTATCAGCACCTTAAGGATAGCTGTTTTTGCGAATGGTACATAAGGACATTCAGATAAACATGCCGTTTAGTTTTATTTTAGAATCGACTGTATAGGACATTTTGTCCTGTGTCCACTGGTTAGGATGCGACATTATTGCATTATTTTATTAAAATTGACTTCTATGAAACTTATCAACTTAATCGTTGCTGAGTAATGGAATTCTGTTCTAATTCTGACCGTTAATGCTAATGAAATTTGGTTATTCTTTCATCCTTCTGTAAACTCTCGGCGCGCGCAGACCATTTAATTCTAAGATAGATTTAATCAACATTAAATGTGTATTTGTGAATTTAACCTTATTTTGGTTGATGTTTCTTTATATTTGTGTAAATGCTGACGAACAGTAGACAAGTAGTGACACGGAGTGATAGAGTGACTGGTTCCCCTTTTACAATTGGAATATAGATAATAAAGCAAATAAAAGTTTGAAATGTCCATATCATGTTTTTATTTATCTCACACTTCTCATCCTCTATACAAAAATACATTAAATATACAAGTGTATATACAATAATACAAAGTTTACAATGCTGTTAACCCTATAAAGTTTATTTAAATACCATTTATAAAATGTGACTTTACAAATTAGTTGATGAGCAAAAAGGCGATTCATTTTCATATATCTATCAGCTAGTTGGCACAGCAAACCTTATTCTGCCATATCGCGATTAAAAATATAAGCGGTTGGGATCGGAGGGTAAATATACTCAACGATTACCAAATAAAGATGGCGTAGGCTCCTTAATAGGACCTCATCTTTGAGCGTAGAAGCATCGCCTGATGTAACCCGAAGGCAGAAGTGAAGTACCCTTAGATGGGCGGGACGACTAAGGACGACTAGGCTGTCTCTGAGACTGACCTCGGCTTAGAGGGCCGTTCGGAAAAGGTATTTTGGCCTGAGAGTATCAATCCAGGCGTTCCCCGAGATTGTGAGTTAAAATTGAACCAACTTCAAAGATAAATTACTCTAAAAAGAGAAAAATACCATCGTATCGATGTCCTCGTATCTATTGATCGGTTGCAAGGCGGTGCCAACAAAACAAACTTTAAAAGCCTGTTTGTCGGCTAAATTCTTTTGCTAAAAATACTTAATTTTTCTGTTTTTAGTGTGTCCTAGCAGTGACCGTAAACGCTACAGTATGGACAACATCGTTCGCTTATTTCAGTTATTTTCATTTTACAAAAAAAATATTTTTACGAAAATAGCTTAACAATATTTTCGTAAAAATTAAATGGGACCAATCCGGAAGTATACTCTTTTTAACAAAAAAAAAAGTCTTCAAAATTGGTTAATAACTGACGGAATAATGAGGTAATAAACATTAAAAAAACATACACTTCGAATTGAGAGGCTCCTTTTTTGGAAGTCGGTTAAAAAGCCCACGTCCGGGTGACGTCAGATACCGGGTTCCAGCGCAGGCCTCAACTGTATTGTGAAGCAACATCACTATGCACTACATACTCGCTTCGACGAAGTCCTGAAGTGAGCCGAGTAGGAGTAGCGATGTGCTCCTATTAAAAAGTGGATGCACAATAAGCGACCAAAAAACGCCCCCACTCAATGAGTGCCAAACACAAATTCTTGGCACTCAATTCAAGTAGTCGCACTTGCAAATTCAACCTTAAACTCAATCCTTAAAGTTGAATTTGCTCTGAATTTGGGATTTTAGTGAATACTGGACTATATTTAAAGGCCTTTTAATTTTCATTACCAATAATTCTAAAACTGTCAAAGCAAAATTGGCCAGTTTTTAAGTGAATTTTTCTACACGATTGTGCGTCCATTTATTATAGGAGGTCAATGTTTAAACCTCAATTTTCAAAAAGTGGACATAATCACTACTACATAAAGTTCACTTTACTATGAACAAAATTGAGGTTGAAGTCATTATCTATGTTTATAAATATAGTCATGATGGTGCGTCCTTTTATTATATGAGGTCAAAGTTTAAACCATAATTTTCAAAAAGTGGACCAAATCACTACTATTTAAAGTTCACTTTACTATGAAGAAAATTAAGGTTGAAGTCTTTATCTATGTTTATATATGTTCGTTAGAGTTTAGTCTCCGGCTTGGGCGCCTGTTTCCTCAGGCCGCGCCGGCGCCGGTCCGGGCACGCGCCGTACGCGGTCTCGGCGTAGCGCTCGTCTTGTCGCGGCAGCATGTCGGGCCGGCTGTAGGGGAACGCGTCGCCGAACGTCGGCGGCTGCAGCTGCGACGACGCCGAGCAGTTGCTGCGACGGTCGCTGTCGTTGTCTGCGCTGTCCACGTCACCTAGAGGATATATTCTCTACTATATAAAAATAAGTCGGGTTTTCCTTCCTGACGCTATAACTCCAGAACGCACGAACCGATTTCCACGGTTTTGCATTCGTTGGAAAGGTCTCGGGCTCCGTGAGGTTTATTTTTCTTCAGGAAAAATTTCAACGGTTAGTAAGGGTAGGGTAGAGGTAGTTGAAAGTTTACATCGAGTTTCACGCGGACGAAGTCGCGGGCGTCCGCTAGTTTTTAATAGAATATTTGACGGCCTTCATGGCGCAGTGGTATGCGCGGTGGATTTACAAGACGGAGGTCCTGGGTTCGATCCCCGGCTCGGCCGATTCAGGTTTTTTAAATTGGTCCAGGTCTGGCTGGTGGGAGGCTTCGACTGTGGCTAATTGTCACCCTACCGACAAAGACGTACCGCCAAGCGATTTAGCGTTCCGGTACGATGTCGTGTAACTGTAATTCTGGTTGCAATTCGGTGAGTCAATCGTTATCGTTTTGTCTTATAGCGAAAGGCTTCGACTTTAAATGTCCTCGCAAAGCTATAGCACAACCGACCTCTTCTGTAGTTTTCAATCATTTATATAAAACTAGCAGATGCCACGCGGTTTCATGTTCCCGTTCCCGTAGGAATAACGGGACAAAAAAATCCTGTAGTACCTGGAGATAGTGTAGTTTCCCAAAAACAATAAGTGTACAAAAAGGGATTGTTACAAAGTTCTCTAAGAACACCATCTAGTGGTAATTTAAAATAACAATCTGTTTCACTTGACCTGTAGATGGCAGCACGCATCTTTAAAGCCATTACACTTTTCGTAAAGCATTGATTAGCTTACTCCCCATGACAAGCGTGCGTAAATAAAAATTATTGAAATTACATGAAAATCGATAGGTGCTAGAAAGGGAGATGCCACGTGATGCGGTGCGGCGCCGCGACGTTTTGCCGCATCGCTGTACGTATGTGGCGTGCGGCGCCGAATGGGGATGATGACTAGGTTTGAATATATTTATTTTTATGATACATTCGGATAAATAGGGTCAATGTTAACTAATTTATACATAAAAAGCAAAGATTGTCTGGATATTTGCAAAATAAATGAGATTATAAAATTTCAAAATCTATTAAAAATATTTTATCGTAATTAGATGAAAATTCATATAAGCATAAACGCACAAATAACAAAGATATTAGTGATTTTGTTTGAACGCGCATACAAATCTAACGATCATTACATTGCCTACGACGTCATTAGTTCGAGCCATTTTGTATAGGGCGTTTTTCAGGGATCCGCGGCAGCGCGGCAAATCTGACCCTTTAAATCCCTGTAGCTCCGAAAGTAATGATCGCAGATACCCTGTTACTTTTACAAAATTGCTTTACTATTAGTATACTCTTAATTTATATACAATTTAAAAAACTGTCATCATCCTTATTACCGCACCGCAGCGCACCGTGTGACCTCTCCCTAACTAGCGCCTACTCACTCACCGTCGCTGCTGTTGTTGCTGGGCACGTGCGCGTCGCGCAGCCGCGGCCGGCGCCGCCAGTAGCGGAACTCGCGCGGCAGCGTGTACGAGCGCGGCAGCGATATCTGACAACAATTAACATCATATACTACTGATAATAATCCTTCCTACTAATATTATAAACGCGAAAGTTTGTACAGATGTTTGTTACTCTATAACGCCGCTACTAATGAAGCGATTTCGCTGAAATTTGGAATGGAAATAGATTTTACTCTGGATTAACACATAGGCTACTTTTTATCTAAAAAAATCCACGGTTTCCCGAGATTTGCGAAAACTGATGATTTTGATGACATGAATGTTTGTTATTCTTTCACGCCTCAACTTAGCTGAAATTTGGTATTAAGATATATTATAGCCTTGGTTAACACATAGAGTACTTTTTATCCCGGAAAAATCCATGGTTCCCGAGGGATTTGTGAAAAACTAAATTCCACGCGGACGAAGTCGCGGGCGTCCGTACATTTTTTATAAACATTGATAAAATTCAACAAAATCGAGTGTATTGTAGACCGCACTACTGAAGTAAAGCTTTTTTTTAAAAAAAAAAAAAAGCGTCATCTATGAGTCTCAGGCACAACTGCATCGCAACAGGTTCTTGAAGTGGACAAAAAGGGATTGTTTCTAAGTTTTCTAAGAACGCCATCTACAATGTTTCCAGTAGTAAGTAGTGAGTACCGACCTGGCTGTCGATGTCGCTGGGCGCGCGCGGCGTGTCCCTGTTGGGTGCGTGCTCCGACTCCGAGCCGCTGCTCCGCGCCGCGCCCCCCGCTCCCCCCGTACCGCCCGCACTGCTCACGCCGCCCGACGCTCCGCCACTCTCCTCTTTCTTTCTATTCCTGACACAAAAATTATACTTTACAAGTAAACGACATAGCTCAGCAAGTCGCGAAGCTGAAGTGTCCACAGGCCACATAGTTCGAGGAGCCGATGGACGTTGGGGTCTCAAGCTGCTAGAATGGCGACTCCGCACCGGAAAGCGCAGTGTTGGTCGACACCCCACTAGGCGCACCGAGGACATCTAGAGGGTTGCCCGTTGCGTTGGTGTTAAGAAGTCTATGCAAGAGGCACATATCCAACAGTGGAAGTCCATCGGCTGATGATGATGATTGTGATGATAACGATTCAAACCAATATAGAATTTGCATATTAAATAACAAGATCAAATTCAAAGAATCAAACTCACGTGTAAGGAGCTCCCCAATTGCAACAAACTTGTCTATTACATCCCTCAAGATAATGCGGCGCCAACAATATCTCTGGGGTGCGACACCTTTGTATCTTCCTCATCTGCTCCATCTTCTTCCCCCCCAACTGGTAGGGGTACACCCTTTCACAATTCTGTCCGTACTGCGAACACCCCACTTCGTTGTAAATCCCCCTCATATTGTCTATGTTTTGCACGTTCGCCAAAGCGTTGTGCAAAGACACATACTCCTCTTTGGCGTCCCCGTATTTCCCATAGACATTCTGGCCAGTGTCCTCACAATAGCCGGAGAACTCCGCTATGCTTTGTCTATGGTCTTCGGAGTATATGCTGGAGTTGTTCTGCACCGATCTGGCATTGTTTTGCGTTTCGTAATTGTTCGCACTAACGTCGGGCAGATAATTTCTAGGACTGTTGTTTAGAACATTTCTAGGACTCCGACATTGTACATTGGACTCGTATTTTCTGTTCTCGGGGACTAAATAATTCGGGGATCTTAAGGGAGTTCGCGGGGTTTCGTTTCGTAGATTGGAAGGATTCTCGTAGAATGATCTAGAGTCTTGATTGTAGATGTTTTGACGCAGTTTCATATCTTTGTTCGCGTCGCTGTTTTGGAAGTTTGGGGTGTTGTATTCAGGTTTTATTTCCGTGTAGGTGGGGTAGAGATTGCACGTGTGGGGTAAGACGGGGTAATTCTGGTACGAGTGGGCCATTTCTATGCTGGACCAGGCGGGTGGTTCCGCGTGTGTTTTCGCCCTGGGTATGGGTTGTCGTTGCAGACTGCTGTATATTTCTTCGGCGGCGACTGGTGTGGTTTTCGCTAGTTTCCCTTGCTTTATTTCTTCTTCGATCACTCTAAGTTCCGCGAGTTGCTTCTGCTTCTTCTCCTGCAACTTCTGCTGGATGTTCACTCGGGAGCCGACGCTTGATCCCTCGTTCTCTGACGAGCCGCCCTGCAATAACAGAACAGTAGAATTTGTAATTGTTTCATTGGACATTTTTTATACAGGATGCTCGGGAGTATTTCCCATAACTTCAAGTTGTTGACAAGTCCACTTATAGGGGCCGAACTGCATAACTATTTCTTTTTTATAATTATGTTTTCATACAAAGAAATTCAAATAATTCCGACTATCCATGTAACACACGCCTTTATATATCCTCGCATTTTAAATTACGTAATCGAAGTAAGACTGGTGATATCGACGAGTTATTGCAACTGGCACTCACTAGTAAGCTACTTTATGATATTTATCAAAGAATAAGTTTGGCTCTAAGGGACACAATTTAAAAGATCTATTTACAAAAGAGACATTTTTAACTCCGAAAATATTCATGTTAAAACACATGTTCCTTACACATTTTTAATTAATTTTCCTTAAAAAATATAACCGTAAAGTTATGGGAATTACTTCAGAGCACACTGTATAGTAAATATGAGAAATGTCTAGGTTTTCACAAATGTTTATTTAACTTGTCCTTTCATTATCCCTTACAAAGAGAAATCTTAGCTGATGATGATGATGTGCGGTCTTCTCCGCCCGTGAAACGTGGCGGGGGTACGGGCCTCAAGGCTATATGCCTCCTTATGCGGGTGCGTCGCGGGGGACCGTGCTCCCCCGGTTCTCTTAGCCAAACCCCTTCCGGCGTTGAGGTTTTTCGGCCTACAATGACGGGTCTTCTCCGGCCCGTGTAGCACGGGGCGGGGGTACGGGCTTCGAGTCAATGCTTCTTTGGCCGGGCGTGTCGCGGGGGATCTTGCTCCCCCGGTGTTTTCTTCCAACCCCTCCCGGGGTTGAGGCCAATAGGCCTAAAATCGGCCTACAATGAATTGGTCACTCACGTGATGATTGTGCGCGGCGGGCAGAGGGCGCCTCCAGAAGGCGGCGGGGGGCGCGGCGGGCGGGGGCACGAATGACGTCGGCTTTTTCTTCTTGCGCCCGTTTGCTGCGCTGAGGATATACAATAGGTATTCAAAATGTCTTTTTTTTTTATTTGTTTAAAATAGTAGATCTTCTACTTTAGTGTTTTTCAGATAGCATGGTGCGGGTGACAGTTCATTTCGCCTTTGAAAATTGGCCGCGTTTCGCGATAATAGTACGTATTATGGACTTCATAAGGCAACTGTCACCGAACCCATGCTATCTGAAAAACACTTTACTATTAAATGTAGTGATGGAATTCAGTTTAGCCATACCTATTGTTGACTGGGTTGGAAAATCTACAGTTGAACACGCCCGGTATAGCCGCGTTGTCACCCTGACTCGCTTTACCTGCAATACGTAACACATCAAAAGTAAGTAAGTAAAAGTAAGATTTTTTTTATTTCAGACCATCGCTATCAAAAAGTGGTCGCACAATCAGAGACACAAAACACGCCTCCACTCAATGAGTGCCAAACACAACTTCTTGGCACTCAATTCAAGTAGTCGCTTTGCAATTTCAACCTTAAACTCAATTATTAAGGTTGAATTTGCTTTGAATTTGGGATTTTATTGAATATTGGACTATATTTAAAGGCGTTTATGTATAATTTTCTTTACCAATAATTCTAAAACTGTCAAAGCAAAATTGGCCAGTTTTTAAGTGAATTTTTGTACATGATTGTGCGTCCTTTTATTATAAGAGGTCAATATGATGAGCATGGGTTTTTTCCAGTGTCTATGTGTATTTATACCTTATATAAGTATTTATATGTAGTATATAAATGTATATGAATATTATAATATCAACTATCTTAGTACCCATAACACAAGCTACTCTGTATGCTTACTTTGGGGCTAGATGGTGATGTATATTGTTTAAGTATATTTATTATAAATAAAAAAAAAATGATTCAGACTCAAAATAACAAAATTAATAGACAAGCCACCGCCATGGCTCATGGACGTCGAACCAACGCCATCCATTGGTGGATGATGTTGGTGGATGATGTTGGTGGAACACACTGTACCGTGTTTGTGTTGTGAGGACGCGCTGGTGCTGTTGGTGCCCTGCTGGTGCTCGCCCAGCATGTAGCCCAGCCGCCTCACGTGGAAGTATCTGTTGGTGGTTAATTTCATTAAGAAGAAGTGCATAATAAGTTGTCCATAACACAAGTATTAGCACAATTAAAAAAAAAACAGTGTGCTTTAAACCACACGACTAAAGTAAAACTTTTTTCAAAAATAAAAATTAAAGCGCCATCTATGAGCCTCAGGCATAAATTCATCGTAACAACTTCTTGAAGTGTAGAAAATTCTCTAAAAACGCCATCTGCTGATTGTTTAAAATAACAAACACTGTTTCACTTTGCCTGTAGATGGCAGCGCGCATCTTAATAGCTTCGTCCGATTACACTTTCCGTAACGGATTCACCAAGTCAAACGTGTGCAAAGAACTTTTTTTTAGTAATCTACTTTTATTTATTTAACCGACTTCAAAAAAAGGAGGAGGTTTCTCAATTCGACCGTATATGTATTTAGATGAGATTTTAAATAATCTCACCTATAGTAGAGCAACATGAAGGCGAGGCCCGCGAGCGTGGCGGAGGCCGCGGAGGCCGCCAGCGCGGAAGGCCTCAAGGCGCCGCGCCACGACCACCACCACGCCGTCACCAGCACGCAGTTCTCGACGCACATCACGCAGTAGAACACAACCTGTAATGTACGTATTTATTAACTGGGTCACCAATTATGGTCATTAAACTATTTTAGAATATATAGATTTTTAATTTTTTATGAAACTTTCGGGAAAATTAAAACCATATTTACTAATCTATACTATCTAACTTATAAAGCTGAAGAGTTTGTTTGTTTGCTTGTACGCGCTAATCTCAGACTACTGGTCCGAGTTGAAAAATTCTTTCAGTGTTTTAGCCCATTTATCGAAGAAGGCTAAGCTATAAGGCTATATAATATCAAGCTAAGAGCAGTAGGAGCGAAGCACCTATGAATAATGTTCCAGAATCGGGGGATATTTTCCTATTGAGAGCTTACGCTGCATAAACGTTAAAGTTTTGCAAAAATCATGTATGACAGAATTGTTCCCCTTTAAAAGTTCTAAAAAAAAAGTCCGCAACAGTTATCGCGGGATTTGTGAAACACTGAAATCCACACGGACAAAGTCGCGGGCGTACATAAACATTGTCCAGATATTTGTAAAATAAATAAAATTAACTTAAATACATATAATATCTTACGATACATATAATATCAATAATAACCAGTGCACAGTAAAACCAACTGTGGTTTGTGTTGCACTATGGTTAGGCTTAATTTAAATGTGTTGTTTGTTGAATAATAAATAAATAAATAATACATACGTACGGGAATGTTCTATTTTCTGTCTATGGTTGTGTGAGTAGGTAACGTACCATCTTCTGCCTATGGTTGTGCTCCTGCAGGTTGATGTACGCGAACACGTAGACGAAGGCGATGAGCGCGGACAGGTACGCCTTGCGCGGGCGGCTGATGCGCTCGCCGTGGAACACGTTCTTGGGCGATATCAGCCACAGGAACATCGACACCCAGTGCAGACCTGGCGGGCATAAACTTTGTATGTTGTTTACCGCCATGGCATAACAAGTTTTCTTTTAATATTTTATAAGTAAAACTTCTTTAAACACGCTTGAATTGGGGAGTAAGTTGGTGGATGCGATACGTTAAAGTGTAATCGAGAGAAGCTTTTAAAATACTTGCTGCCATCTACTGGTAAAGTGAAACAGTGTTTGTTATATCAAACTATCAGTATGGCGTTCTATGAGATCTTTGAAACTATCCCAGTTTGTTCACTTTAAGAACCTGTTGAGATGCAGTTATGTCTGAGACCCAAAGATGGCGCTTTGCTTTTTATTTTGAAAAAGTTATACTTCAGTCGTGTCTCACCTATAACTAAGAACACCCAATACTCGTAGACTAGAGCGTACACGCTGAGTGCGCAGATACGCGCCGACACGGTCCCCAGCCGCCACAGGAACTGTGCAAAAACAACAAACTTCATTTTATATATCCATTTACACCCAAAATAAAATTTTCCGCGAGAAAATTGGTTTAAGTTTTCATTGCACCTGATAATTTTTGAAAGATAGGAAATTTGACCATTTTTATTAAAGGGTAAATAAGTAAGTATCTAAATGTTCTGGACGCGTTGTTGCGCGCCGCTATAACCGCATATGTGTTGTATAATGCTCAGACGCCACGACTGAAAATACATAAGGCATCAGTGATGCTCCCTTTAGTGGAGCAAGATCACAAACGCTGATGTGGCGGCACCCACGCACCTTCGAGGTAGTCTAATCCTAGACAGGGTCTGTAGACACTATTATTTGTCTGTCACGGTGCTGTTGTCACTAACTCACCTGAAAGATGACCCCGAGCCAGGTGAGCACGAGGCGGTGCACGTTCTGCAGCCGCACGTTCTTGCTGAAGCTGGCCAGCGCCCAGCACACCGAGAACAGCGACAGCGACGCCGATATCACGTTCAGCTCCGCAAACGCTTTGTTTGCTGCATTTAAAAAAAAAAACAGATGAAAAATATACTACCACTTAAAACTGTTTATACACAAACACGCAATAACAACTTCTGTCGTACTTACAATATTGATTGGACAATATTAAGTTTCTCGCATTCTTGGGTTACGAAAATTGTGATCGGGCGATGTGTGCTGCCATCTACAGGCATTGTGAAACAGTGTTTGTTATTTTAAACTACCAGTAGATGGCGTTCATAGAGAACTTTGAAACAATCCCTTTTTGTACACTACAATAAACTGTTCCAATGCAGTTATGCTTGAGCCTCATAGATGGCGCTTTGTTTTTATAAGAAGTTTTACTTCAGTCGTGTGGTCTGAATCACACTCGTTGTTAGTGTGGTACTTATAAAATTTATTGGACTTTTTTTGCAATTCAGGCATTACCTGATGGCTCATCCACGGTGGGGTCGGCGACGGCCAGCTCGCTCGCTGTCTGCAGGTCCGCGTCCTTCAGCAGGATGTGCAGCTGCAGCAGCAGCATGGGCGCCGCCTCGCAGAACGCGTGCACCAGTCGGAGCATGCCTGTGCAAAATGTAACTTTTGATGGATTTTGACACGGGGCAACCACGACAAAGCTATGGGCATCATAAGAATGCTCAAATTCACTCTGCGGGCGATGGAGTGAGTTATGCCTGGAGTTTCTCCATGTTATCGAATCAGAAATGAGGAGATCCGTGGAAGAACCAAAGGCATAGCTAGTCGCGAAGCTGAAGTGGCAATGGGCAGGCCACATAGTTGAAAACTGATGAACGCTGGGTTCCCAAGTTGCTGGAAAGGCACCCCGCACCGGAAAGCGCACGTTGGTCGACCCCCCCAATGGGTAAACAGAGAATATCAAGCGCGTTGCAGGGAGCTGCTGAATGCTGGCGGCTCGAGACTGTTGTATTTGGAAGTCTATGCAAGATGCCTATATCCAGCAATGGATGTCCATCGGCTGTTAATGATGATAATGACCACAGTGTACCGACTCACACAGATCCCTGACTTGGTGCTTCACTCGTCTCAGCTCGACGGGCACGAGCAGGCGCGCGTACCGCCACAGCACCCCCACCTGCAGGCAGTGCAGCAGCACGGGCAGCCACGGCGGCCGGTCCTTGCGCCCCTCGCTCGCCCCACACGTGCAGTAGGACAGTGTACCGACTCACACAGATCCCTGACTTGGTGCTTCACTCGTCTCAGCTCGACGGGCACGAGCAGGCGCGCGTACCGCCACAGCACCCCCACCTGCAGGCAGTGCAGCAGCACGGGCAGCCACGGCGGCCGGTCCTTGCGCCCCTCGCTCGCCCCACACGTGCAGTAGGACAGTGTACCGACTCACACAGATCTCTGACTTGGTGCTTCACTCGTCTCAGCTCGACGGGCACGAGCAGGCGCGCGTACCGCCACAGCACCCCCACCTGCAGGCAGTGCAGCAGCACGGGCAGCCACGGCGGCCGGTCCTTGCGCCCCTCGCTCGCCCCACACGTGCAGTAGGACAGTGTACCGACTCACACAGATCTCTGACTTGGTGCTTCACTCGTCTCAGCTCGACGGGCACGAGCAGGCGCGCGTACCGCCACAGCACCCCCACCTGCAAGCAGTGCAGCAGCACGGGCAGCCACGGCGGCCGGTCCTTGCGCCCCTCGCTCGCCCACCACACGTGGAGGTACCAACGCAACGAGAGCACCTATAACATTCAACTTATATAGACTTGGCTACAAACTTCGGATGATAAGCGTAGTCAAACCGACTCTTAACTTGCTACCAATCTTGGAGTTAACAGAGAAGACGAAAGGACATTCTTGTCAAGGGTGCTTTGTACGTATCCAAGCGTTAGTATTAATAGAGTTCAGATTATTTTATTATTATTATTTTTTAATATGACCAATTCCCCTCCAACAAGTCGGAGAAGACTGTGCTAGGAGTGGTTACAACAATACCCCAGCGGCCGGGGATCGAATTACAACCTCTCGGTGATGAGTCCCAGGCGCTTTAGTTCATTGAGTTATTGAGGCTTCAATTACTGCGATGTTTGACTGTTCTAAGGTACTCGCAAGTTTCTCTTTCACCCTTGAAAGAGATAACCAGATGATTGCCAAGGCCATATGCCTACCACGAACCTGTGATATGAGCAGCGAAGTGATGACAATGGATATGGTGGCAGCGAAGGTGCACTTGTACCCTCGCTCCAGCAGAGCGTAGCCCATCACGAGGTCGAACACCACGTCGCAGAAGTAGCCGGCGAGGGAGATCACGTTGAACAACACGTCGCACAGGGGCAAGAACTCTGCCATCTTCTTAACATTTCTCCTACCTCTTTCTGTTTATAACGCCTGTTCAAAATATCAATCTATACTAATATTATAAATGCGAAAGTAACTCTGTCTGTCTGTCTGTTACCTTTTCACGGCTGAACCGATCAAGATGAATTTTGGTATGATCGTAAATGGGACCTTGGAGCAAAACATAGGATACTTTTTGACCCCAAAATAAAAACAGAAGGGGGAGAAATAGGGGTTGAAAGTTTGTATGGGAAGTCCTTCATTTTTAGAGTTACTCTTTTAATTGTTCATCTTACTAATATTATGAACGCGAAAGTTTGAATGGATGTTTGTTACTCTTAAACGCCGAAACTACTAAACCGATTTCGTTGAAATTTGGAATAGAAATAGATATTACTCTGGTTTAACACACAAGTTATTTTTTATCTCGGAAAGGTCCACGGTTCCCGAGGGATTTGTGAAAACTAAATTTCACGCAGACGAAGTCGCGGGCGCCTGCTAGTATATTTTATATTTATTAAAACATTGTTTTGCCATAAAAAAAAATTCAAACAAAAATATCTGGATTTAAAAATGAGTGCTGCGGGTGAAAAATACCATGTTCATGTTTACAAAATATTCTCAAAAAATTCATTAAAATCGGAATAGTGACCACAAACACCGTGACCCGAGATTTTCATTCATAAGAATGTATTATATGTATAAGTATATTATTTTTTTGTTCAACAAGTTAACGGTTTTCTGTAATCCCATTTTGCAGTTCAAAATCTTGAAAGGAGAACGCAGAACGGATGTATTTTTATTGGCCGATGCCCCGCGGTTTCACCCGCATATTTCCCATTCCCGTGAGACTCAGGGATAAAATATGGCCCATGACACTCACAAGTAACGTGGCTTTCTAAAGGTAAAAGAATTTCCAAAATCGGTTTAGTAGATTACCCTCACAATACCACAAACCTCCTCCAACTTTACCTCTTTATAATATTAGTACTGAAGTACAGAAGTCTACCTATCAAATACACACGAGTAGATGTACCGTCTACCCCTAACTGTGGTTTCTAACGTTTCCGAACATCGAGCATAGAGTGATGTTGTGCATTCGAGTATTTCTGCGTGCCCGAATCAGAAATGAGGAGATCCGCAGACGAGCTAAAGTCACCCACACAGCTCAACGAGTTACGAAGCGGAAGTGGCAATAGCCGGGGCACATACACATAGTTCAAAGAGCCGATGGACGTTCCGAACTAGAAAGCGCAGTTGTTGGTCAATTAAGGTAAAAAGGTCTGAGATCGTTGATTATTATCTAGAAACGGTTCATAATGGAGCTAGAAATAATAGAACTTTACATATAATACGTAAAAAATAAAAGAGTGAAACGGAACGCGTTTAAAATTTTAGCCTGTGGTTCTAACTTCTATCTGTCAGTTGTCAGTTTTGAGTTCCAAAACTCAAATGTCACACGTCATCGTTAACAAAACAAACGTCAACGACGAATAATAAATAAAATTACGAGTGTTGTGAAATATTGAAATTTTTTTAGAAAAGTTAAATTAATAATATTACATGTTATGATGTCTAATTACACCGATTTGGTGAATAAAATAGGCAAAGATAGTTCGAGAGCGGCTTGCAAAAAGTGCGGTTATGCGGGGCATTTGACTTTTCAGTGCAGAAACTTCATAAAAGTAAGTTTCAAACAAATTCTGAACCTCATGCAGAAAATTTTCATTTTCATTATTATATTCAATTCAAAACTTATGCAGCTTCCTACTTCAAGAATTCATAAAAGTTATGTGGCTTATTTTTAATACTTCAGAGCCTCTTGGTAGAGATAGAGATAATTCTAGAACTTAAGACTCACGACACAGCTTCAAAGCGGTTTGGTGATAATGTTTGACTCTTTAACTATCTCTTAATCACAAACCAAAAACTCTCATAAAATGATGGATGGGCTTAAGATACTCGGAGGTTACCAATTTCCCAAAGTCTTTGTTGCTACTGAAATCTTTTGAAAGAAAGGAAAACTCAACATTTCTAACCTTATAACAAATCACACAATAGATCCCATGTTGTATAGGCACTCAGGCTTACCATTAAAACAACAAAGCAAAGTTTTTTTTCCTAAGCCTAAGGTTGCCTGGTAGAGATTGTTACTAAGCGATAAGGCCACCTTTTGTATATTACTTATTTTGTTTATTTCACTATGAGAGTGCAGGAAAAGAGGGTGCACCTGTGTACATATGACCTCACCATGAGAGTGGCAGCTGTGGCCAAAAAACACCATTTGGTCGGGAGCATTATTATTATTATTTCTGTTCTATATATTATATTCTCAATTTTTGTGTACAAATAAGTGTCACTAAATAAATAAAGCAGTTTGTGATATGCTTTAACTTAAAATTCATGTTACAGGTTGACCCAAACAAGGAAATAGTTTTAGACGTAAGCAGTACAAGTAGCGATAGTGAGGTGGAATATGCCACCCCGCTACAGAGTATAAGAGAGGCAGAGTTAAGGCAGAAATTGCAGGAGAAGCTTAGCAAGGCAAAATTGAAAAAGAAAACTAAAAAGAGGAAGAGATCTAGGTAATTACTATAATTATTATAAAAATGAAATGCTATTAATTTATGTTCCCAAAGAAAATTGTCCGAAGTTGTATGATGCCTAAGCCTGATCTTTGTAAAAGTAATGACAGTGAAATTAATATTTATTGTCACCACAAAATGCGTCAATAAGTAATGTCATCATTACTCAACGATGCTTTTTGTGTCCGTTTGGTTTTTGAACTTGAGATTGCATTATTGTCTTTAGTAAGTTATTTACGAGTACTTTGAATAATACACTCAATTTTCTTAAAAAATCCTTACTTAACCTACTTTAACTTACTTACTTAAATATACTCTCTGAAATGGACTATTTTCTTTGAGAATAATAAGTCCAACATAAATAATTTATTTAGTTTTCTTATTTTCAGAGCCTCATACCAATTTGCTTAATTTCATTGAATATTAGCACTTTCTTTTGAATTTGAACAATTATTATTGTTCCAGATCATCGAGTACTTCTTCATCAAGTAGCAGTAGTTCATCATCGTCATCATCATCAGAGAGTGATGAGTCACATAAGAAACGAAAACAGAAGAAAAAATCCAAGAAGTCCAAGAAATCTCATAAAAAATCCAAGAAGAGTAAAAAATAGGCTAACACCATATAACTCATGAACTTGAATATTGCAGATTTTGGAATATCTCACATATTTGTATTGCAGTTAACTATAAGTGAGTGTAAACATTTAGCTAATATTGCTAAATGTTGCAAAATAAGCCATAAGTTCAGAGAAACTCAATGTTATGAAATGAAAGGCATGTTACTCTAAAACACCTATGTATTATGATTCTAATAATACTGATAATATTTAGTTGTATTACTAACTTAATAGGTTTTAATATTCAAGACTGATGTGTTCAAATAATGAAATAGAAATAAACTTACAATTTTTTATAACACTGTTGTTTTATTTTTATAGATAGATATGGTGTTATTACTGGAATAGGTGGTTATTACATGCACATTAGTTCTTCACTGTTGCATCCAACCTATAATAAATACAGGTCTTGTTTGCTCTTAGTGTAGTCCATCCCCTTCCACGTCTTAATCCACCCCAAAATTCTAGTCTCATAAATGTCTACCATGTTGTATGTCCATAACTTTATAAATAAAAATCAAATTTGGATTAGCTACACCATTATAAAAATTATTCTAGATCTAATCTGTGACAGATAAAAATTATACTATGATAAATGTAATAAGCTACTTTTTAACTTACTTCTAAGAAAAGCAGGTGAAATAGTACGGAACAACAATATTGAAGCTTTTTTATTCATTCTTAATAGACTTGCGCTTGACTACAATCATGCCTTGAATTTGCCTAGAAAATGCCTATTCACTTTTGCCTTGAAGGTGCACAAATCATAAGTGTTAGGAAACACAGAAGCCGGAAGGGCATTCCACATTAGTTTTACCTATTTCTAACAACATCTTCATCATTCTGACTCATTAGCGGGTAATGAGATACATTATTGTCATACTTAATTTAAAAGATATGCTTACAGCAAATACTCTTTTTTAGGTAAGAAAACAGCCAGTTACTATTAAAGCCTTATACAAAACATTTGTATTAGGTGATTATTGAAAGAGTAAGCAGATCATTACTATTCTGTGCCAATTAACCACAGCCTTATGCTGCTTTTTCAGCGGCAAACACATCCCTCAAATATCATGGTGGCACACACCTACCTAAGTTGGTAGTACTTCTCTAGATGATAAATCCCATAAATTGTTGCATTCTTTTAATATATCTACTATAATGTGTTTTGTGATATCCCTGCTTTTTAATGAATAAACATAGCTTATTAAACCAATAATTTGCTATTAAGATAATTAGTATTTGGGTCAAATCTTTGACGATAAATAAAAATTTCTGCACAGATGGACAAGCAATAGAAATCGAAAGTAGAAAGTATGTAATTAGTTTACAAAGTTTGCGTAGAAACTTATCACTTGATAGGCACATCAAATATTAACTAAACATGAGAAAATAAGACTGGTTAATAAATATTTCTTACCTTAATCACTGAAATTCCTTAGATATTGTCGACATTAAGTTCACACACATTATAACGTACGATGGTGCTAGGAAATAATTTAAACATATTTATAGAATATAATGACGATTTATACACATTTTTATTTAAATTAAACGCAATATCACAGTTAAATCTACGGAAAGTTTAAGTATTTTGGTTAAGTTGTTTAAAAGTTTAGTCAAGTTCACGTCAAAAGTTCACTAACATGTAACGCCATCTAGCGGCTGGTATGTGAATCGCGTGAAAGCTCGTCGATTGTTTTGTTGCACACATCAACATCAGTCACACCACGATTAGACGAACGCACCCAGCTTAACAATTTGAATTCTTGCTAGACACTGCGCCTTGAATCTTTTATGAGCTCAATGTAATTCTTGTTTGTTAAAAAATGCTTCACCACGAGTTCTTGGTCGGTCACACGGCGTAACGGCTTTTTTGCGTAGGCCACGTCTTGGGATCTATAACAAAATGCGAATGTTGGAACATATTTTAGACATAAAATTGTATTAAGAAATACCGATTTCACAAAAAACTGGATTATTACATGATGTCTCACGTATAAAAAAACCCCGCAACGTCGACCCCCCACAAGGTGGGGGATGACGGGGTTAAACGTATCGTAAAGAGCCACTGGTCTCAAAAGGATCAGGACCGTTGTACCTATTTAGTTTATACAAAAGGCCTATGTCCAGCAGTGGACGGCCATTGGTTGTTGTAATGATGATGACTCTTATCAAAACACTCTTAATATAAAATTACAGGCGCGGCGTAGACTCTAAATAATTTATCAGAGACCATAGTTACATTTATTTAACCCGAGACAGCCCAGTATCCACTGGCTTAAATGACCTATCACGTCCTAAAATGACCTATGACACCTGCTTTCGATTCGGGGGACGTGGGTTTGAATTCGGCCAGGGCACCGCCAACTTCAGATATTTGCATTTTAAGAAATTAAATATTACGTGTCAAATATTCGCGTGCTGGCATATTCGCCCACTGCCCAACCACCCTCTTTCTGAGAGGAGACTCGTGCCCAACAGTGGGCCGAATATAGATTGTTAATTATGGATATTTTATTTATCAAAGTTCATCCACTCACTCTAAACAGAGCTCAGAGCACGTATTTAGGAGTCTCAAAAATCCTGGCAAAGCAAATTTTAGCATAACTGTCTCTAGAGCCAACTGCTTGATCAAAGGCATTGGATCAGACTTCATATCGGATAAACTGCATATTGTGTCCTGAAAATAAAAGTAGAGATAGATAAGTTTGCATTTTAAGTTTTAAGATTTTGTATAATCCACATAAAGATATTTAAATAAATAAGTAGTTTTCTGTTTCAAAAATAATGTGACATGGAAAAATACGCAAATTACCTTTACAAATTACAGTGATTGTAACTTACAATTTTATTGCAACAGATTATATTTGTAACTGACAAAAGTTACGAAAACTGTGCTACACCACAAGCCACAGAATCAAAAGCTATTTTATGTCTATCCTACATAAAGTTCGTGCACTGTAGCATGGTGCGGGTGACAGTTGCCTGTATGACGTTCATAATGACGTTAACCGGACAACAAACAACAATGCTGTATATACCTTTAAGGCTTCGTTTAGCACTAGAACCTTTTAAGTTTACCTATGTATAGATTATTATTAATGTTTCTTGTTGTCATTGTTGGTATATCAAATAAATAAATAAATAATACGTACAACTAGCGTAAATCACGGCAACTTTCAAGAGTGAAACGAACTGTCACCCGTACCATGCTACCACGTACGAACTGTAGTAATTAGTACGATTGATTAGGTACAATTACATCAGTTAGAGCCGTGACATCTATTTTCTCCATCTGCAAGGAATTGACGAGGTTCTTGGTGACGCCTTCACCCTGAGTGCTTACACGTTTTACACATCGTTTGTAAGCTTGCTTGTTGTATGGACATTTGCTCTCCAGGTTTGCCGCAGCTTTTGAGACCTGGCAAAATGCAGAAGTAAGTTTGTACCTATACCTACCTAGTACGTAGTCATCATATCAATCATACGTACAGGCTTGTAAGTATGATAGGTAATCATACTTACAAGCTTGTACGTATGATGAAAGTGGGACCTTTTCATCACCGTAAGAAATTTCTTTTCTTTCAGTTTTACCTTCACCAAAACTGCAACCTTTGAAAAATCGTCTCTGAAATTGTATAATTAGGTATAATAAGGATACCTACCTTTTACCTATCTACACAAAAGTTAAGCAGTATGGTCAAGAATACCTCCTGAAAAAAACAACATATTGTTATTCCTGGAGCCTAAGCCTTAGGTACATGTGCTTGGCTAGGTACATGTGACTTATGTGTTCCTCACTTATAATCCTAACTATAGAGCCGTAGATATGACCTTTGCCTTTGATTTTTTCTATTTGATTCGAAAGGCTTAGGTTCGTATGCGGTCCAGGGCATGTACCTGCAATTTTTCAGTATTTGCATTTTAAGAAATTAAATACCACGTGTGTCTAACGGTGAAGGAAAAATATCGCGAGGAAACCTGTGTACCTGAGAATTTTCACAATTCTACGTGTGTAACTTACTTTTTCTACGTGTGTAGCTTAATCTCTCTCACTCGAATGCCGAATGAAGGACTAATATGGAATGATGATGATGAAACTGTCCGAAGCCTCATAAAAATCCGTTCAATCAATACCCATCTAAGTAGGTACTAATTTATATTAAAAGCGGAAGTTTGCTACCTCTGAGTAAGTAGGTAAGTATACTATACCTCTTTTATATCCATCAGTAAAGTCATTGCGTTACGTTCGTATGCCTCGAACATGGATAGCAATAGGTCCTTGGTAAATATTACAATGTCCTTATTTGTAGGGATTTCGTACGAGCCCAAGTTTGTAGGCATTTCCTCGGGACAAGTCACATTGGGCGTGATTTTCTTATTGGCTGGTAAATTTGTATTAACGATGGTCACGTTCTGAAAAATTCAATTTAGCGTAAGAGTAGAAAAAACCCCGAAAAGGTTATATGAATACCTTCAACAAATACAAAACAATGCGACCCATTTCTTTCGTTTTTTATTTTGAAGGAAATGATCTCAAAATAGTTTCTGACGATTTTGGAAAGTCGAATTAATAAAAATTGTCTTTAAATTTTTCCCTACAACTGAAAGCGGAAACTCATTTACTCTTCATATCATCTAATTATCCATTGTCGCTGCGACGCTTGAGTTTAGGTGTAGACTCCGTTTGGTCAGGTGCCCGATATCTGACGAAGTGACGAGGTCTTCGATATCTGTCATCATCCGGACGTGGCCCTTTTAATACATGATCTTCGGGGCGCCCAGACTGACACAAACAGGCCAAAACCCCCTTCCAGAACGGCCCTTTAACCCAAGGTCCGAATCTCAGAGGAGATAGGGAGTCATACCGCCCATTTCTTCTGCTTCTGCCTTCGGGCCCCATCAGGCGAAGCTTCTGCGCTCGACCGAACCCCCCGGTGACGCCGCTGAGGTCCCATTTATTACCTTTATTACCATATTTAGGTACACAATCAGAAATAAAATCCCCATGGTCTTGAAGAGTTAAAAAATACTCTCACTCACCGTTCTGTCTGTCACAGTGGTCGTTCTGTCGGAAACAGTTGTTTGTATCTGTGCTGCATCCGTATCAACATCTGCCTCTACTTTCGATTGGTCCAAATCGAATCCTTCAAATATATTGTAATTGGAATAACAAATACCGTATGCGATCCATGCGAAGATGATCGAGAAATCTGAAAAAGAATAAAATTTATATATCTATACTATACCACAGTAGATATATTACAAGCAGTAGTTGGACTTCATACTAAAGGTCGAAACGCGAGCTATACCTACGCAGCTCGTACGTGGGGTGATCGTGGGGTGAAGACCGTTGCGACTGTGCCGCGGTGACGAACGCAGTGTATTGGATTTTTTAATTATGACGACTAGGAAAAAAGTTATTATTTTTATAAAGTTTGATTAATATTTTGTATTCTAAAAGCATAATTTAATAAATATATATATAAATAAATGCTTAAATGATAAAATTGTGTAAATAGGTAAATGACGTAAACGTTAATATAATATTATTAAATAATTATTTATTAACTTCTTCATTTAGGTTGTTTTCTTTGATTATTATGTAATACATAGATTTAAATCTTATGACATGTATGTTTTGTATACCTGTATTTAAGGTAATAAAGAAGTTACGTAAAGAAGTAGTTTGAATTTAACAACATTATTGTGTTGCTCATACTTTAATGTATTTGAATAAAAAATGTAAAGAGCCAGCTGATATCAATATACCTATCCAGATTTTTTTATTAAACTACTAGCGAACCCGGTCAATCTCAATTTGTTTTTTGTAGTTCCTTCTCTACATGCCAAGTCAGGGTCAATTTTTTATCGTCTATTCTATAGTGTCGGGGTATCGTTATCGGTATTTTTGTACATTACATAAGGGGTTTAAGTGCTAACATAATCTACGGAACCCTACACTGCGCGTGGCCCGACACGCACTTGACCGATTTTTTATTATTTGGTCACCTAGTGTGGTGGTAATAGATAGATGGCATCACCAAAATAAATATATGAAGGTCCTTCAAGATCATTGATTAGTATCAGCCTTATTTAAATCTACCAATCAAAAAACAACACGCATTTTATTGATCACTTCCTATTTTACTACAATTTACAAAGTATTTTATTTGTTTATTTAAAAAAAAGTATATTTACAATCACATAACTAAATGGAAACACAAAGTTGGCAAATGTAATTAAAATGCTGGAGGCAGACAGCCCTATCACATGTTTACGGAGCGCGCGGCTGTAGGTATTTATTTCAAAAATATGGCCGAGTTATTATACTGCTTGTAATATATCTACTGTGACTATACCATCATATTATTATGTATGTCATAGGTAGGTAGGTAAGTACTGAGTAGCGCTAAAAATTCCAAACAGTCATTTGTACCTATATT
This sequence comes from Bicyclus anynana, assembly GCF_947172395.1. Classification (NCBI taxonomy): domain Eukaryota; kingdom Metazoa; phylum Arthropoda; class Insecta; order Lepidoptera; family Nymphalidae; genus Bicyclus; species Bicyclus anynana. Next base: position 14,956,461 of record NC_069084.1, on the reverse strand, counting down.
ATATTCAAATCGGGCTAATCGTTCCGAGATCCGAATAGTAATTCCTTTAATAAAAGAGTATATTTGGAATTCATACGAAAATCTGGTAGGTAAGTACTTAAGTAGGTACCTAGATTAGGACACGTGAAATTCCGTTTGTCACAAATCCCACGAGATCCATTCCTAATCCTGGATAAATACAAGTAATCGTAGGTACCCAATATGTTGCTCAATAAGTAGGTAAGTGTATTATAACAGTAATAAGCCATAATCTTCTAGTGAAAGTTCCATTAAAATTGGTTCAGTGGTTTTATTTACAGTGGTTCTGTAACAGACAGTCAAAGGAAAATTTTAATAAAGTACTTTTCTGTTTTAATATAGGTAGGTATGACTAAACTTCAGAAAGCAGTGATTTTGAAATCACATCAGTTTTAATTATATGTAGATCTAGTTCAATACTTACGACTATACATAATATTATAATCCTAGATTACGGCGATACAATTGTTGGTTATAATTATTGTAGGATGGTGTTAGCAGTTGCTCCACAAAATCCGCGTCCTCTCTCTAGAAGCACGTCTTGTCGGACTTAGCTATGTATAACTCGACTATATCAAATGGTTCGTGTTATAGAGCATACTGGATCTCTTCGTGTATAATTTTTATTGCAATTTAAAAAAAAAGATATTGCATTGTCTCTGAGTGCTTTTAAATTTAAGCTCATAATAATGAACATTACTAAGTACACTTACCTGCGCGTATTATGTTCATTATTTTTCCGAGCAAGTGAGATGAAATATAAATAATTAACTTAAGCAGAGGAACGTTTATGTATGTACCTACCTGTTGGTCTGTGCTGTAGAGATATCGACAAATAGCGCTTAAGCTTAAGATATACAGGCTGCTCGGGAGTATTTCCCATAACTCTAAGGTATATTCTTTAAGAAAAAATAATTAAAAATATCTAAGGAACATGTGTTCTAAAATGAATATTTTCGGATTTTGACGGCCTCCGTGGCGCAGTGGTATGAGCGTTGGATTTACAAAACGGAGGTCCTGGGTTTGATTGTCCCCGGCTGGGCAGATTGAGATTTTCTTAATTGGTCCAGGTCTGGATGGTGGGAGGCTTCGGCCGTGGTTAGTTACCACTCTACCGGCAAAGACGTACCGCCAAGCGATTTAGCGTTCCGGTACGATGTCGTGTAGAAACCGAAAGGGGTGTGGATTTTCATCCTCCTCCTAACAAGTTAGCCCGCTTCCATCTTAGACTGCATCATCACTTACCATCAGGTGAGATTGTAGTCAAGGGCTAACTTGTAAAGAATAAAAAAAATAAAATGAAAAAAAACACTGCTATCTAAAATTAAAAAGCCGTGATAGCCCAGTGGATATGATCTCTGACACCGATTCCGGAGGATGTGGGTTCGAATCGTATTGGGCCAGCGTGGTGGAGTAAGGCCTAATCCCTCTCATTCTGAGAGGAGACTCGAGCTCAGCAGTGAGCCGAATATGGATTGATAATGAATGAACTCATCTATAACAGTTTAAAAAATCTTTAAAATTGTTAACAGCGTTATTAAGAAGGTACGCATTTGAATTAGCCGTTTTATACGACGGAGTAGATCCATTGTTTGATGTTTGTTTGGTCAACAAGAAACTTGGTAACTTTCCTCTGGGTTTCATAGCTACGTGCAATTTTAGCGGTTATTAAGAGATTTACGATCAAATTGCTCTGTTTTATAGTGCTACACTTTATAGAAAACATTAAATTTTTAAACATCAAGTAATAATCAATTTTACACTGCTATCTCAAATTAAAAAGCCGTGATAGCCCAGTGGATATGACCTCTGCGAATCACGTGTCTCAAACGGTAAAGGTCAAAAACATTGTGAGGAAACCTTAATACCAGAGAATTATCTTAATTCTCTGCGTGTGTGAAGTCTGCCAATCCGTGTTGGGCCGTGTGAACTATTGGCCTAACCTCTCTCATTCTGAGAGGAGACTCGAGCTCAGCAGTGAGCCGAATATGGGTTGATAATGATGATGATGATCTTAAATTAAAAGATAGTCGTGTTAGTTACACTTCATTTAAATAACTCTAGAACAGCTGGACCGATATCGCTGAAAATTGATGGAGAGGTAGCTAAGAACCAGGAGACGGACATATTATACTAAGGACAGGGGTAGGGTAGTGGTAGCGTAGGGGTAGAGTAGGGTAGGTATCACTGAAAACTGCATTTTGATGCGATGCGTCCGATACGTACGATGCGGAACAGTGGACGCCTGCCATTAATCTATGATACTATAATTAGTAGATAGGTATGAGAAAGGTAATGTATAATCTACGTAGATACTCTGTACCGACTCTATTATCTATGACGTAGATACAATTCAATATGGTTTATAGAATCTAATTCGAACAAGATTTTTTGTTGTCATAGCAACGTTTGATCTATTTTTATGACGTTCACAATTCAGTCAATGTATTTTCCACTTTTTCAAGAGACTGTTAGATTTTTGATAATATAGAAAGTACTTAAGAACAAACCGATACATTTAATAATTTCAATACTCATCAAAGCCAGTTAGATATTGTTTATTAAACAATAGCACTGAGTTATTGTTTGCGTTTTACAATAAAATAATTACATCCATTCTCTTTATCAATAGGTAAGAAAGGTTTAGATACCCTTGCCACTTGAGGCAGAATTTGAAGAGCAAAATGAACAAGCCCCTAAGCCAAGACGATATAACCGCGATGGAGTGCCAGCTCAAACAAAGCGTAGAGGAGGACCGGAGACACTGGCGTGTAAATACCGTGAAATGTGATGCCATACATACGGCTAAGACTTATGAAGAATTCGCGTAAGTCTCGCTATGTTTTTTTTTATTGCAATCATTTTTTTTTTTTTATTCTTTACAAGTTAGCCCTTGACTACAATCACAAGTGATGATGGAGTCTAAGATGGAAACGGGCTAACTTGTTAGGAGGAGGATGAAAATCCACACCACTTTCGGTTTCTACACGACATCGTACCGGAACGCTAAATCGCTTGGCGGTACGTCTTTGTCGGTAGGGTGGTAACTAGCCACGGCCGAAGCCTCCCACCAGCCAGACCTGGACCAATTAAGAAAATCTCAATCGAACCCAGGACCTCTGTCTTGTAAATCCACCGCGCATACCACTGCGCCACGAAGGCTGTCAAAAGAGTTAACCAGAGTGAGTCTTTACAAACTGCGTGCTGAAGCCTTTAACACGCGTAAATTAGCTTCATTTGTAACCAACTAGGTATGTATGTAAGAAAATCTTGGAATCTTAATTTGACCCACTTCCCGGTCTCCGATTAGGATGAAATTTTGCACACGCTCTGAGTTCTGATGACAATACAATTGACCATAGCTTGGCAAGTTCTTTTGGTTCGTCTGCGGATCTCCTCATTCCTGATTCGATTACGCAGAGACACTCCAAGCATAGCTCGCTTCAACACCCGCTGAGTGACTTTGAGCCTTCTAATAAGGCCCTTATTCAGCGACCAAGTCTCGGATCCGTAGGTCATCACTCAGTGATCGAAGACTTTTGTCTTCAAGCAAAGAAAAAAATCAGCAAATTGTTTAAAAATATAGTTTCCTTGACAGAGACCGCGTGGCGGCTGCTCATTTACAACCACTAAGCAAAACGGATATGTCCAAGAAGGTAACAAGGAGTTGGAACCAGTATGCCGCCCCAGAGCCACAAGATTAATTTTTGTAATAATTTGTGTTAGTTATAATAAAAATAAAACTGATTATTATTATTTGTATATTTTAATTCCAATCTAAATTGTTTCGTAAATATTAATTTTATTAGGGTTTTCCTATATTTTTTCTTATATTCAGTAAAGTACAAGTAATAAGTTGTATATGGAGGGTAGATAAGGAGAAGCATCTCAATAAAAACTGTCCTCCGAAAAGTTCTGAATACCGATTACAATAGCGCTAGTGTTGCACAGACTTTGATTAGAACTTAGCAATTAGCAAATTATATTATTACTAGCGGACGCCCGCGACTTCGTCCGCGTGGAACTCGATGTAAACTTTCAACTACTCCTACCCAACTCTACCCCTACCCTACTCTACCCCTACCCTACCCTACCCCTACCCCTACCCTACCCCTACCTTTTCCTGAATTTTCTTTGCTATAAACCTCACGGAGCCCGAGACGTTTCCAACGAATGCAAAACCGTGGAAATCGGTTCGTGCTTTCTGGAGTTATAGCGTCAGGAAGGAAAACCCGACTTATTTTTATATAGTAAAAATAAAGTATCGTATTCGTCGAGAAAGTAAAGCATTTCAATTCTAATACTATTCCCATTAATATTAGAGGGCAGAAAAAATGTTTTCCTTCCCAATTAAACGCATTTTCATGGTCACTAATTAAAGAATTATCAGCCGTGATAGCCCAGTGGATATGACCTCTGTCTCCGATTCCGGAGGGTGTAGATTCGAATCCGGTGCGAGGCATGCACCTCCCAACTTTTCAGTTGTGTGCATTTTAAGAAATTAAATATCACGTGTCTCAAACGGAGAAGGAAAAACATAACTAAAAATTTGAGAATGATGATGACTCTTACTACAATGAATACAATTTGGGACTCTCGTAACTTTAATTTTAAGTTTTTGATTAATTTTTATCACCATTATCTAATAATATTCTTACCTGTCGATTCGAAAGTGCTTGTAAACTAAGCCTTATTGAAATAAATGAATTTCGATTTCATTTGATTTACTAAATATAATAACAAAGTTTTCCTGACATAGAATATCTATGTCTTCTTATTCTTAGGGTTGGACATGAGAATTATAATTTCAATCTTCGTGTTTATGCTCTCGACCTTTGGCTTGTAGAAGCGTTTGTCGTTCCGGTCCATTGTGAGCAGAGGTTTGTGATACCAGCCGTACCTATAAACATTACTCTTTAGGGTTATAGCACACATATCAACCCTTAGGGTCATAGCACACATATCACACATAGCCGTCAGCCAGGGTCTGTAGTCCGACTCTGGTCTGTAGTTGAGACGTAGGTCCTGGGTTCAATTCCCGGCTGGGCCGATGGTCTAGGTATGGCTGGTGGGAGCCTCCCTGACCAGGCTTTGGCCGTTAGCCACGGCCGGCCGGTAAGCGTTTTAGCGTTCCGTTACGATGTCGTGTAGAAATCGAAAGTGGTGTGAATTTTCATCCTCCTCCTAACAAGTTAGCCCGCTTCCATCTTAGATTGCATTATCACTTACCATCAGGTGAGATTGTAGTCAAGGACTAAGTTGTAGCGACTAAAAAAAAATGTTATATTGTCGAACCTTGTTTCTATGTTAGCGATTTTCGCTAAAACTACAAAGTTTGTAGTGTAGTATAAAATATACGAAATATAATGTGATTCAAGAATTTTTAAAATTCAACCCCTAAAGTTCGAAGAGCCGATGGACGTTGGGATCCCAAGGTGCTGGAAAGGCGACCCCGCATCGGAAAGCGCAGTGTTGATCGACCCCCCACTAGATGGACCGATGATATCAAGCAGGTTGCAGGGAGCCGCTGGATGCTGGCGGTTCGAGATCGTTGTGCTTTGAGGTCCATGCAAGAGGCCTATGTCCAGCAGTGGACGTCTATCGGCTAAAAAGGTAAGGTATGGTAACCCCTAAAGTGCTGAAGTAGGGGTTGAAAGTTTAAATTGATTTCGAGGAACTCGCGGACGTCCGCTAGAAATATTAGAAAAAGGTAAAGCAGCTGGTTCAGTCTTCCAGCGGGCAGACTCAACCAGCGCCTTTCGATGATAAGTCCGGTCTTTTTATCGTTGAGCTATTGAGATTTCTTCATCTCCGTATTCTCACGGGGACAGGAACTACGCGGGTGAAGCCGCTAGTCCTACTAATATTATAAACGAAAAGGTTTATACGTTTGGATGGTTGTTACTGTTTAACGCCACAACTACTCAACCGATTTGGCTGAAATTTGGAATGGAGATAGATTTTACTCTGGATTAAAACATAGGCGACTCTTTGCTTCGAAAAAATCTATGGTTTCCCGAGATTTGCAAAAAACTTATGATATTGATGGTATGAATGTTTGTTACTATTTCATGTCGCGACTACTGAGAGGTTATTCTGTAACGTCGTCTTTCATCACTTCGACAGTGTGAGCTTCGAACTCGCATCTATCGCTCTCTGTCTACAGTACTGTGTTAGATAGAGAGAGATAGAGGTGAAGTCGAAACTCGAACTTTCGAGTTCCAGTTATACAAAACATCGTTACTGAATAGCACTCCTTAACCGAATCGCCTGAAATTTGAAGGAGAGATAAATTATAGTCCGGATTAACTAATACATAGGCTACTTTAAAAACAAAAAAAAAATCTGTAAAAATCCGGTGCATTTGTGAAAAACTAATTTCCACGTGGACGAAGTCGTGGCCATCCGCTAGTATTTAATAAATGGAAGATTAATTACTCTTGGTTTTCGGTAGCAGCCGAAGGATACTTGCTGTGAGGTCCTTTAGACCTCGTCTGTGAAACGTTTTGGGTGTACATCTCGACTTTATCAGTTTGCTCCTTGGACTCCGCTTTGATTTGGTCGTGTGATGCGTAGAACTTGCCGGCTACTGGCATAGCTGTTAGAAGTCACAACTGTTAGAACCCAGAAACAAAATGGCGTCTCATCAACTGTTATATACATCAAGAGCACTACACTACACAGGCTCAGAAACCACTTATAAGCAATTATCTATATTCTATATATATCATATTATAAAGCTGAAGAGTTTGTTTGTTTGACGCGCTACTCTGAGGAACTAACTACTGGTCCGATTTTATTTCAGTGTTATATAGAACACTTATTGATGAAGGCTATAGGCTATATATTATTCCCGTATTCCTACGGGAATAATATATAGCCACGCGAGTGAAACCGCGCGGCGTCAGCTAGTATGAAATACTGTTAGATGTGTTACTAGCGTATGAAAAATGAGGCGCTCAAAAGAGGAAATTTATACACAACTCAGTTGTTAGTTGTGGCACAGAAAATATATGTACAAGGTTGTGGTCAACAACGCACGTTATTTAAACAAATAATACCTAAATATCGTCTACAATGTTTGTGTGTCCGTTGTAAGTGATGATGCAGTCTAAGATGGAAGCGGGCTAACTTGTTAGGAGGAGGATGAAAATCCACACCCCTTTCGGTTTCTACACGGCATCATACCGGAACGCTAAATCGCTTGGCGGTACGTCTTTGCCGGTAGGTGGTAACTAGCCACGGCCGAAGCCGCCACCAGCCAAAAGTACTTCTTCTTTCATTATTTCTTAAATGAATAATAATCCGCGACAGCATAATAAATATGTACTTTGCAGTCGATTTACATTATCTATCATAGGTTTGAAGTTTCATATATTTACAACCAAAGTTAATTTCGTCATTATGTTACAACTTACAGAATCTAATATTGATCTAGACATAAGAAATATATACCCTCATCTGTTATCAATTGGTGAAATTAATGAATATTTTCTATGATTTATATCTTATCCCAATTAAAAATCAGATTAGGGTATATATTTCTTATGCCGAATCTTTCTCGTACTAGAGAGACGAATATCTTAGCATTCCATGGATTCACCGTGCAGGTGCCGGGTCCATCGCGTGGTAGAGAGAAAACACCGACCAAAGTCCAGGACTTGTGATTACTGGATGTAGGGTTAAGGAATTCCTTGACGATCGATCAACACTCCCCGTTCTCTGCTCGTGTTGTTCTCCCTGCCTAGCCAAATTTGGTAAGATCCTATTAGAGCAGCTTTGGATACTCGTCCTAATATAGAACTAGCTGCACTTCTAGAGAGGTTAGGTTAGGTTTTAAACTGTGGTCCTTCGGAATGTTAGTCTCCCACGGCAAAGTAAGCTCTACATGTAGGTACTATTCGCTTAGTTTGTTTGGACAAAATGAAAAATGACTGGTCTAGATCTCGACTTAGCGACATCCGCTGGGATATTATAATGTTTCCCATACGTATCCATTAATAAAGTCCAATCAGGTGCAAAACCTAGGATTGAGTAAGACTTACTAGATGATTATGTTATTGAACCTGCTTTGACGAAGTCAATTTGTCTTTTATTTGTAGTCAATCCTTTTTGAGCTCTAGCTACTGAAAGGCTTATAGCTTCACGTATGTCGAACTAAGTTAAATGTATAGACTGGTAGAGTTTCACTTACAGCCAAAGTTGGGTCGGTATATCTTGTAGTTGCGAAAGTGTTTCACTTCCCGGTAGATGATCTCGTTGAGCATGTGGATGTCTATCGGCATCCGAGTGCCGAAGGTGCATTTCCCTTCCGTCATTGTGTTGGTAGTTTCTAAGGGAAATAAGGGATTTTACAGAATATACAGTAAAACTCGTTTAATACGCGGGGACCCCAACTAAAAACGCGTCTTAAGCGGGAAAGCGTAATATACGGGATCATCAATAGTGAAAAATAAAACGTAATGTACACATACATAGATATAAAAAATTGTGTATTTAGTGTATAGACTACCTTATTACGTTATTAAAAGTCATTAGCAATTACGACATTTTCAATGTAATTTGACTTTTGCAGTGTGTCTTCATTTTCAATTTAGCATTTTTTTTTATTCTTTACAAGTTAGCCCTTGACTACAATCTCAACTGATGGTACGCGATGATGCAGTCTAAGATGGAAGCGGGCTAACTTGTTAGGAGGAGGATGAAAATACACACCCCTTTCGGTTTCTACACAGCATCGTACCGGAACGCTAAATCGCTTGGCGGTACGTCTTTGCCGGTAGATTGGTAACTAGCCACGGCCGAAGCCTCCCACCAGCCAGACCTAGACCAATAAAGAGAACCTCAGTTGGCCCAGCCGGGGATCGAACCTAGGACCTCCGTCTTGTAAATCCACCGCGCATACCACTGCGCCACGGAGGCCGTCAAAATATCTTAATTATTATGGGCGTAATTTTGAAATTTATAGTGTACTTGTAGTTATTTAACCGTTATCTGTACTTTTACTTATATCTTTATCGGTCATCATCCGTAACAAACCATATTCGGCTTACTTTTAGCCCACCGAGCTGCTCAAATGCGGATTGGCAGACTTCCCACACGTTGAGAATTAGGAAAATTCTTGGGCACTTTGGTTTTCAGTTATGTGCATTTTAAGCAATTAATATCACGTGTCTCAAACGGTGAAGGAATAACATTGTGAAACTTGCATACCTGCGATTTTCTTAATTCTTTATATGTGTGAAGTCTGCCAATCCGCATTGGGCCATTAGCCTCTGATTCTGAGAGGAGACTCGTGCTCTACAGTGAACCATATGGGTTTTTAATGATGACGATGATGATCTAATACAGTACCTTGAAAAGTGGTAAAGATTAGTTTTTGTTTTAAAAATTTTCAAGAGATTATAATTATATGTAATTTAATAAATATCTACTTTATTAAAAAAATCACCACGTAAAAGTTTATTGCAAATTGTTGTAAAGAAACAGGATAAAAAGTTCTGTCAGTATTTTATTTCACAAAATCCATTACTACTATTCACTTGAGATTTTTGTCAAAATTTGATTTTGACAAAGACTATAACATAGTTCACATAATTATCCATAGATCTTGATTATCACTATTGAGATTATGATAAACATGGTGTAAAAAAAAATCAACATTTATGATATTCACTTATCTTTCGAATTATATTTAAAAAATATTTAATAGTAAATGCTATCTATGTCTTTATATAAATCACACTATCACACATATTATAAAGACGAAAGTTTGTGAGTGTGTGTGTTCCTCCTTTACGCTACCGCTTCTGAAGCGATTTGGCTGAAATTTGGAACGCAAATAGATTTTACTCTGGATTAACACATAGGCTTACTACTGCTACTTTTCATCCCGGAAAATCCATGGTTCCCGCGGGAATTGTGAAAAACTGAATTCCACGCGGACGAAGACGTCCGCTAGACCTATTACATAGAGTACATATTTTTTTTTGTGTTAGTAGCACACACGAGAATAAAAGTCTCATCAGCGATCTCACCTGTAAGAGACGATACTTAAATCTAAGTAAAAAACTTCTTTTTTATTATACTTTACTTACAAGTTAGGGTTCATTTACACGAGCGACAACTCTACCGACGACCGCAGTCTACTGCAGTCAGCGACGTCTCGGCGGCAGGTGACGGCGTCACCGACTGCAGTCAGTGACGTCTCGGCGGCAGCCAACGGCAGTTGACTGTAGTTGGCGACGTTTCGGCGGCAAGCGACGGCGTTACCGACTGCAGTCAGCGACGTCTCGACGGCAGCCAACGGCAGTTGACTGCAGTTGGCGACGTTTCGGCGGCAGGCGACGGCGTCACCGACTGCAGTCAGCGACGTCTCGACGGCAGCCAACGGCAGTTGACTGCAGTTGGCGACGTTTCAGCGGCAGCCAACGGCAGTTGACTGCAGTCGGCGGCGTCTCGACGGTGAGAAGAGTGAAAATATTCAAGGCAAGTAGTAAAAGGTTTAGTTTCTGTAACAAATTACAGGTGTCATCGTCTGTGGGCTGCCTTAAGTGGTGATCAACAGGTGTTAATTTTAATGGCAGGGTAATTCACTCTGCCGCGGGCACGGATTAGTATTAGATGGCGGCAGATTACAACAGGCTACCTTTGCCTATCTACTCAGATTAGGCTAAATGCAATTTGTTTGCTTCGCCATGTAAGTACCTGCTACTTTTTAGATGTAATTTTTTGTTAAATTATCATTGGCCATGTTTTTTTGGTTTTTTTCTTCTAAAAATTCAAAATTTAATATTCATTTATTTTATTTAGGCTTAGTTTACAAGCACTTTTGAAATGTCAGGATTATGTCATAATTTAATTTACTCTAATGGTGGTAATGATAGTCGAAAAAGTTCATTTTTTTTTGTTTACCACCATTTTACAAACTTATTTAAAGCTAAGCACACAGTCTTATAATTTAACACCAAGCTTTTTTTATCATGTATATAATCATTAACACCATAATAAGACTTTCCTAAAAGCTTGCGTTTAATAAACACTTTGAACTTTTTGAGAGACATTTCAGTGGCTTCATGTGGTAGTTTATTATAAAAACGTATGCAATTGCCCTTAAAAGACTTATTTTTAATTACTAATTTTTATTAATTACTAATTTTTTTGTAACCTAGTGTGCAACAGATTTATTTTTATTTCAGACATTAATAGTATTACAAATCACACCTTTTAAAATTGAATATGTTTTTATGTACTTAGACTAAATTCTCTATATATGTTGACTTTGCTCAGTCATTACTTTCAAGTCAGTAAAACCTGTGATACGAGTAGCGCACATAATGTGACTATTCGTGTAACTATTTGTGTTAAATAATGTTAAATAATAATAATAATATGCTCCCGACCGATTTTTTTATCGGCCATGGCGGCTGCCAAACCCATGGTGAGATTAACCATGTACGTAGGAGATAAGTGCGCAAGTGTTGCGCAAGCACAGGTGCACTCTTTATTCCCTCACTCTCATAGTCCTCTGGGACGGCAGACCGACACGACCGGTGAAAGATCAGGTGTAGGACCGTCGGCTTTACGTGCTCTCCGAGGCAAGGGTGTGTCTCCGAGGCACCAACACCGCCAACTTCCCAACTTCAGGCTGGTATTAAGATTTTTCTTGTAAAGTCACAATAATGTATTTTTTTTTGTTGGCCTGACCCGAAATTCGAACCCTAGACCTCATTGTCTGAATCTGCTAACCACGGGACCAATGAGGCAGTTAAATACTATACTAATAATGAACTGAATAGTACCGATTTTTTAATTTTTCGTTACGTTAGTTACTTTCGATTGCGAGGCAGTCGAAGATGTAATAAATTTATTCTACCAATACCTAAAACTAGTGCAACTAAAAATTAAAATAATTTTACCCGACTGCGACGAAGCCAAAAGGGTAATGAGTTTAGAAGTCTTTGTATTTTGTAAATATGTATGACTGTATAATATATTCATCCGATTGTGAAGAGTAAATTAAGATACATTTTCACTAACATCAATAATAGACGACAAAGACAAAGACAAGGTATTATCCTCGTAAACCTTATTTAAACGCAGTTTTTAATTTTTCCATAGTCAATTTTCAGTTTTTTTTTTTTTTTTTAATAATCTAGTTTGTAATTTAGAAGTGGAAATTTTACTGTGCATAGTCAAAGAAAAAAAATATTTCTCTTCAAAACAGAGGCAGGTGAGCAATAATAAAGAATCTAATAAAGGAGGCTTTCCAATGAAGATCCTGTGCGGAATTTAAAAACGGCCGCTCCGCCATTCTTGATGCGGCCGCCGCGCGTGAAGCACTCCGCCCTGTGTCACATTGCTGAGCGGGGCGGAAGCGTTGGCGGAAGCGGTTTCTTTTATATAAACTGTGAATATTTTTTCCTCGTGTAAAACTAGCCAATCCAAGTGATGATAAGCACCAACTAAAATCGTTTACGTACTGATACCCTCGAGTATAGTTGGTTAAACTAGAAAAAAAAGTTATAACAAGTATCTAATCTAAATAAACAGGTTGATATAATTTATATCTATATCTATACTTCTATACAAATATATAGAGCTGAAGAGTTTAATTGTTTGTTTGTTTGATTGAACGCGCTAATCTCAGGAACTACTTTGAAAAATTATGTCAGTGTTAGATAGCCCATTTATCGAGGAAGGCTATAGGCTATTATTATCCACGTACTCCTATGGGAACGAGAAACACGCAGGTGAAACCGCGCGGCGTCATCTAGTCTAAATATAATAGGACAGGAAACAGGATACATTCCTTGCAAGGGCACAAGAGCACATTTGCTACTAATTTAGTCACATAACATCCTGTTCGAAACTTAGTAATTTCTGAGTTACGGAAAATACAAGAATTTCCATTTAGTAGGATATTTTTTATCCTATTTTCAAATAAAAAATAACTGTTGTAGGAAACCGGGTATTGTTTGTTGTTTGTTGGTTTCTGATAGATAAAAATTTTTTGGAAGAAAGAATATAGCTCAATATTTCATATCTTGATCTTGGTCGAACCCAAGACCTTGGTATCCGACACCACATAAGCTTAAATAAAAATTAAAACGCTACGCTTATGACAGTGAGCACATCTCGACGTAAATTCCGATCGCCTATCGCCGCGCCAATATTGCGGGCATCCGCGAAATCGACAGCAGCGAGACAACTATTTCATAAGGCGTATAATTGGAATATCCGCAAATGCCCCTCGATCCTAATGGGGGCAAGGGTGACAACACACTGATAGCAAATTATAAATGGTATTGAACTTTATTTTGACGTTTATAGCTATTTTTTTGGTTTTAAAACAGATAGATTTTAAGTTCAATTTCGAGCTTAAGTCAATAGGCTAGTTGACACTTTTTTTTAAAACAGATAGATTTTAAGTTCAATTTCGAGCTTAAGTCAATAGGCTAGTTGACACTTTTTTTTAAATGGTCTTATATAGGGGTAATTGACTCATATCAAATTTGATATAAACAAAATTAATTTCGCAAAATATAATTAATATAAAATTTCATTTTAAAAAAATACAACCGACTTGACGGCCTCCGTGGCGCAGTGGTATGCTCAGTGGACTTACAAGACGGAGGTCCTGGGTTCGATCCCCGGCTGGGCTGATTGAGGTTTTCTTAATTTGTCCAGGTCTGGCTGGTGGGAGGCTTCGGCCGTGGCTAGTTACCATCCTACCGACAAAGACGTAGCGCCAAGCGATTTAGCGTTCCGGTACGATGTCGTGTAGAAACCGAAAGGGGTGTGGATTGTCATCCTACTCCCAACAAGTTAGCCCGCTTCCATCTTAGATTGCATCATCGCTTACCATCAGGTGAGATTGTAGTCAAGGGCTAACTTGTACAGAATAAAAAAAGGCTACAAAACCTAAAAAAGTGGCGACTAAACTAAAAAGCGAAAAATAACATCCTTATTATTATTATGTTCTACCTGCTGATCAGTTTGAAGACGATGATTTAAGCCGGTGTCTTATTAAGTTGTTTCTGAAAGAACCACATGAAATGGCACTGACTGAAATACTTACTTAAAAATTTTCAATATTCATGGTTTGAATATGGAAAATATTCATTAAAAAAAATTACAAACACACTAGTCATCCGTATATTTTTTGAAAGTTCCGTCCATTTCTCCAGGTTTCCATCATCAGATCCTGATATGGGGAGTATACCCTTTAAAACAAAAAACGAATTTTTCAATCGTATCAGAATAATTGATGTACAAATACAAAATAAAAAAAAACATATCAACTTCAACTTGTCAATTTGAGAACCTCCTCCTTTTAAAGTCGGTTAAAAAGAAAGTCGTTATTTAGTTACACTATTTATTATTCAAGAAGCCGTTCTTTGGACCGATTTGTCTGAAAAGAGGTAGCTTAGAATCGGGACGGCTATTATAGAATTTGTACTTAGGGTAAGGTAGGGTAGGTTAGGGGTAGGGTAGGGGTAGAGTAGGGGTAGGGTATGAGTAGGGTATCACGCGGATGAAGTCGCGAGTCATCTGCAAGTTGTATAGATTATTTCTCGTGTAAAGGTGAATCCCTTTACCTCCAAGCGTCTTTGTCAATAATATGATAGACAATACCTATCAATTCCGGGCAGGTGCAGTACAAGACCAGCTTGCGAACAATCTGCGGCTGATTATTCATACAATTTACCTTACACTTCGCACTTGCTATTGATTTCGCAATACGATTCAAATTACATTCACGACTTTAAATTGAGTTTACCGTTTTGAATTCGAGATTCTATTCGATTTTGTTTATATGCTGTGCGCCGTGGTTTTACCCGCCGTGCTAAAACCTTTTTTCAAGATTATTAATTATATTTTTTTTATAGTTTTTATTTTGACAAGTTAGCCTTTCACTGCGCTCACACCTGACGTTAAGTGATGATGCAGTCTAAGATTATTTGGAAGAGGCACAAGTTTATTCTAGCTATACTTCCGAAAGTTTCTACGCGTAAGGTAGTAGATAACTAGTCCAGGCCTAATGCCTACCAGATCCGAGCCAATTTAGAAATTATAAAATCCTAAAGGTTAGGCCTTGACTACAATCTCACCTGGTGTTAAGTGATGCAATCTAAGACAGATGCGGGCTAAGTTTATTTATTTATTTATTATTTGGACTACCAACAAAATTATATTTATACAGAATTAAAAAACTTAACAATTAGGGAATTGTAACACATATAACTTTACTTAAAGGTAGCCACACCATGCATAAAGTGTAGGTCGTACTAACAATTAAAAATTAAGTGTTAAAAAACCAAATAATAAATTTACATAAATTCACACAATGAAAGAACAGAGAAAGAGGAAAAAAAAGCAACAATAAATACTAGGAATTAGTTAAAAATTAAAAGGAAACTGTTAATTTCACAACTAAGGTTATTAATATTTAGTAAGTTACTTTAAGCCAAAAGTAAAACAGCCAAACTTAAAACAAAACTAAGAATTAGATAAACAATGGGTTACGCAACCAATGACACAGGAAAGGCGGATTATTAAACAGAACTCTTCTTAATAGTATTCATTATTTGGAGTTATTAAGTTGTTAGGAGTAGGATGAAAATCCACACACCTTTCGGTTTCTACACGATATCGTACCGGAACGATAAATCGCTTGGCGGTAAGTCTTTCCCGGTAGGGTGATAACTAGCCACAGTCGAAGCCTTCCAGCCAAAAACGTAAAGCACCATCATTATCAGCCGATGGACGTCCACAGCTGGACATGGGCCTCTTGCATGGACTTCCAAGCACAACGGTCTCGTCCCGCAAGCATCCATCGGCTCCCTTCAACCCGCTTGATGTCCTCGGTCCACCTAATGATAAAAAACACTTAAGCTACGTTTTATATATCTGTGGTCCAAATTTTCTCTTACGCGCTCTACTCACGGTCAAGTAATGGATTACTTTAACGTGTGTGGCTGGCGTTACAGACACATTACACAAGCATGCTGTCTAAATGTTAACTTGCCAAGTTAAAATTACTGAGATCCAAATATGCGACGGACATTTTCACTTAATTAAGAACGTCCGAGTAAATCCTTTTTTCCGATTCTTTTATTGAGCTGGATTAATTGCGGATTATACGATTTATTATGCGACAACGATTAATTCTTGCATAAATTGGAACAGAATGGACGAGTTAAATATCTATAGATACTGTTAGATCCAAGATAGAATTGCTTTAAAGGATGCTTTAAGTATACAAGATCTGAACTAATTCGAATCTAGGGTCTGTAGCCACGTGCTATGTCGATTCTCTTTCTATAATCGCAAACGCTTCGAAAATTAAAAGTATGTGAGGATGACATTATTGTTAATTGTTATCGACGGGTGACGTGATCAAGTTATCGATAGGATCTGTCATTCATATCCATTTTTTTTTATTTTTGAAGCTTTATCGACGTGCCACATGGCTTTATGGCACATGGCACATGGTTCTATAAATAAGGGCGTCGTCAAGGTGGGCGATAGGGGCACTAGGGCAGTTGCCCTAGGGATACAAAATCGAGTGCTTTAGACCTCACAACTGAAGTAAAACTTCTCTACCTCACCTCTCCCTCTCAACATCCGTTCCCCTAGCCCGATTACACCTTTACTAACGCACTATCAATGTCAATTTTCAATTAGTGTTAACTAAATAAATAAATTAATTAAACCAATAACCCGACTGCATACAGAATAAAAAAACTGAAAAGAAAAAACAAGCTCAGTCCAGAAGTGTAGAAAGCAATTAGAAAACAGTCGGGATCTTAGATATTAGATAGAATGATTTTCGTCTTCATTATTTAATAGGTCCCGACTGTTTTTTTCAGTTTTTTTATTTTTTATGCAGTCGGGTTTTTTAATTTGTTTAATTAATTTATATAACTTCACTTCACAAACCTGCTCGCACCTACAGTCATCCGCCTCGCGTATTTTGTATAGACAACTAATAAATAACGTTTTTCTAATTGTAGTTTTTTTTAAACATGGCCATGATATACCATTTTAGAATCCTCACAAAAATCTCTTGAATTTGATACCCATATTGCAATATTCGAAAAAAAAATTTTTACCTCGAGTCTATATCGTCTCACAGTCGTCTTGTTTTTTTTAGTTTTACCTAACTAAGATTCAGTGGTTTGGAAGATATGATGTAATAAAGAATATTACATACATACATACATACAAGATACGCGCGAAAAACATAACCCTTCTGGCAGTCGGGTAATAATGAATACGAAATCACGTGATTTAAGAATTACTGACAATAGCTAGTTGGTTTTCGTAAGTTCGGTTACTTATGAGCCATATATAGGTTACTATATGAGAGAAAGTGATTTAATTTAGCTACTCCAATGAGCGCACACATGCACAATTTTGTTTTCTTACGTTAAACATGTTTAGAGCAGTCCTTCTCATTATTCATTAACTGAAAATATTTTTTTTTGCAAATGATCGCACGGCCGTATTAATATCTGAGATCCAGGGACGCGTTAAAACCTCGTTAAGTCGTCAAGTGAGTTATCACGGCACTTATCGTGATGAGGCTGTGTGAATTAGATCTCTGTGGGTGCGAGTGAGCATGTGTTATATCTGCTGTACAATATACTTTAGCACTTTTTTTTTTTTTTTAAAAGAATATTTGCCATATGTTTTATAATATGACCAATATTCCCATTCCCCTCCAACTAGCCGGGAAAAACTGTGCTAGGAGTGGGTACGACAATAGACCAACGGGGCGAGGATCGAACCACCACCCCTCGGTGATGAGTCCAACCGCTTTTACCGTTGAGCTATTGAGGCTTCACTTTGACGAAATAAACTGATAGCTTAATCTCCACTGAGTATACCGATTTCAAACGTAACTTAAACGTACCTATGAAACTAAAAAGCGATAATTAACAAATGAAATTTATATAGCACTAATGGTGATAAAAAAAGGAAATTTATATAGCCGAACCATAAACCTCATTGGACCAGCTTACCACGGGACATTATCCGAAAGCTTATGGGCTCCTATACCTTATCTCACGAGACAGTTAATAATAACTTAATGTAAAATAATGAGTACGAATAAAGAATAAAATCACACAATAATGATCAGTATGAAGGCGGTGCTAAGCCAGTGATGTATTAATTCAAGCCATGTCAGAATATCTTAGGTATATATTTAGATTTTGCAGACAGTGTTGTTTCATGTGGTCCTGTTAGGAATGGCTTAAATTAAGACAACACCGGCTCCTCCTTTTTGAAGTCGGTTAAAAACAAAATTACATAGTTATATCATATAATATACAAAGGTTTTACAAATGTTCGCAATTCTTATATGGCAATATTTACCTATAAGAAGGAAATCTCCGCCCCATGAAATCCGTGGGATTTGTGAAAAGCTGAATTCCACGCGGACGAAGTCGCGGGCATCCGCTAGTAAATAATAATACACATAATAAAGCAGTGTAATCTGGATAACTGAGATCTCAAGGGATCTCAGATTTTTAATCACTTAAAGAGGCTTTCCGAATGTTTTATGCCTCATTTACAGATGGATCTGTTAAGAATGTCGTAGTTATAAATAAACGTATTGATGCAACCTACTCTGTTCAAATAGATAATTAAAATATATAACTTATTATAACTATGTATATTAAATTAACCAGCAATCGTTTTTTTCCGAAATATATAAAATTCAATGCCATATCATAAAAATGTCCAAACAATTAAGAATTCAATTTTGGGGTGGGCGACCCTTATCACATAATTATGGAATAAATCATCATTAACAGCCCATAATCGGCTCACTGTTGAGCACGAGTCTCCGTTCAGATTGAGAGAGGTCAGGCCTAAGTCCACCACGCTGGCCAAATGCGGATTGGTAGACTTCACGCACGTAGAGAATTAAGAAAAATTAGAATTTATGCAGGTTTCCTCACGATGTTTTTCCTTCACCGGTAGTGATATTTAATTTCTTTAAATGCACATAAATGAAGAATTGGAGGTGCATGTCCCAGAAGTGCCGGGAGTAAGTACTTATTCGTATCTGTACTAACAGGTTTTTCACACTTTCATTTCAGAATTTGCTATCATCATCATCATAATCAGCCGATGGATGTCTATTGCTTGTGGAATGCTTCGGCCGTGGCTAGTTACCACCCTACCGGCAAAGGCGTACCGCCAAGCGATTTAGCGTTCCGGTGTGATGCCGTGTAAAAACCGAAAGGGAAGAAGAAGAAGAAGAAATACTTTATTGCACACAAAAATACAATTATAAATTGAAACATTAAAAACATAAATTAAACTTAGCATGCAAAGGCGGCCTTATTACTATAATAAGGGGTGTGGATTTCATCCTCCTCGTAACAAGCTAGCCCGCTTCCATCTTAGATTGCATCATCACTTACCATCAGGTGGTTGAAAAATAGGTTACTAAGGATTTCCAAACAACATGATTTTGAGCCACCTGCATCATAATCCTTAATTTAATTAAGGATTATGATGCAGGTGGCTCAAAATCATGTTAATCAAAATAAGTTAATTATTAATATACATACAATACATTAAAAACTTGCAACCTGAAACCCTGGTACAGACTACGAGGCTGTAGTAATTCCTACGCAAGGCAGTATTGAGACGCAATATTCAGTTTGAATTTCGAACTTCCAACTTCAGTCGCACGCCATGCTCCATACGGGGCGCACGCCTGCGTTTTCCATTTGCTGAAACTTTTCAATATATCGATGTAATAAATAAATTAAATAATAGTGAACGGACTGTAACGTGATTTTAATTTGGTTCGAGCCGTTGATGGCGTCTTGTAAAGGTAAGTAATGTTTAATAATGTTTTACCTCTTTTATTATAAAAGTGATTTGAATACATTTTCAATTATTTTATAGAATTTTCCTAATTAAGAAAATTTAGTTTAGTTTATTAAACATATTAGTCTACTAATCTACTTTATAAATTAGACATATTTTAATTAAAACATATTTAACAGCCCACTGCAGGACTAGGCCTCTCTCTTTATAGAAGAGGGGATAAGGGCTTACTCGAACTACTTACTGGAAGGCTCGAACCCAGGACTTCGTGATCCAAAGTTTTACCTATTTTAATTACATATTCAATTCTTAATTATTACAAATTCGTGCTTATACATGCCTAGCCGCCACCTAATAAAGAGGTTTTGGATTTAAATTCTTTTTTTAAAACTATTGCGTAGCTTTTATCGCGGGCTTTGAGCGTGGCGATCGAATCAAGAAATTCCGTAACGAAAATTAACCTAAACCCAAGCCGTGCATGAAGTTTTGCCGTTTTGACGTTGTCATATCGATTTAACTGGATAAGTGGTGTGGAACTAAGGAGCAAACTTATTAAACCAGAGTTCGATTCCAGCTCAACGTAAAGGCATTTTTTATTATTTATTTATTTTTTATTTTATTTTTTATTCTTTTCTTAAGAAACAAATATTGCATGAATAAAAATAAATAAACAATTATAATTGCATACGTAGTGCCACACATTTTTTTTTGTTTTTGTTATTTCCTCAAATAGGCTTCCTTATCACTAAAATACATTACATTAAACTAAAAAAAAAATATTAACTAACATGCTGCAGTAGAGACTTTTAATTCAGTGATATTTTTCTACAGCGAAGGAAATTACATACGTATTTAGGAACTATTATAAGAACTCTAACTGGTACCAATTAACTACCCCTGAACGAAGCCCATCAGACCAGACCCGAGTCAATTTAGAAAATATAAAATTCTAAATTGTCCCGAGCCCTAACATCTTTATTCTAAACCAAAACATTACAGACTGCACCACAGAGGTCGTCAAAAGATACTTGCACACTATTAAGTTAGTTACTCTATGGTAGTACAAAAAATCCAAGGTAGTACAGAGGTCGTCAAAAGATACTTGCACTCTAAGTTAGTAAAAAAAAAATAATAAGCTCCTTTCGTCTGTCGGATTAAAAATATAATGTGGCCAAAATGCAGACTCGCTTTGCAAATTTTTCACCAACTTCATTCTGCAAAACTGCGCTAACTTTCTCCATCTTCAAAGAGTAAACAAAATATTTTTAATCAAAAAATAAAAACGGACTTTAACCGCAAAGTTCATTTTATTTCAAAGAGCGGAGAAGGACCTCCTTCTTTTTATGCGATCCGAACAAGGGTTGTTTTTCTGAGCGTTTATGTTACTGACAGACAAAGCAGATTGGACTTTACTTCTCTCTCTATCTATAGATTATAGTTTTGTGTTGGAAAGAGCGATAGAAGCTAATTTGAGGCTACACTGTCGAGTAGTAAAAACGTTGTAGCACTACTACTACGCCGGCGAAAACGAGGTCCCCGATACATGACTTTACCTGGATGGGGAATTTTTAACTCACGATGTCGGGGCCGCCCGGACTGATAAACTCAGGCCAAAACAATCTTCAAAATTCAAAATTCATTTATTTCAAGTAGGCTCAGTTTACAAGCACTTTTGAAGCGTCAGTTGACTATTTGTAAATATTCTACCGCCGGTTTGGAAGGCAGGTTAATAACAACATTACAATTTCTTATAGTTTTACTTCCTGTGTGAAGGTGGAAGCTGATCCAATGGCCTCCAAGCACCTCTATAATTAAGGAACTCATCAATAGTGTAGTAACCTCGACTAAGTAAATGTTTTTTAACCCATTGCTTAAAGTTGTGTATTGGCAGGTCCATCACAGTCTTGGGATCTTGTTATAGAAGAGTACACATAACCTACATAAGATTTTTTTACTCTTTGGAACCTTCCAGAACGGCCCTCTAAGCCAATGTCCGAATATCTATATCGTTATCGATATGATGATAACGATATAGTATACGTTCATCGGCTGATAATGATCATCATCATCATTATCAGCCGATGAACGTTCATTGCTGGACATAAGCCTCTTTCATGGACTTCGAGCCGCCAGCATCCAGCGGCTATCGTTATCGATAAACATAATATATACTCATATATGTATATCGCTCTGCCCATTTTTTTTGCCTTCGAACCCTATCAGGCGATGCTTCGCTCCAAAACTCCCGGTGACGCCCCTGAGGTTCCGATAAGGAGCCTAGGCGCGGCGATTACACGATGAGGGGGAAAAAGCATTACTGAGTAAGTGGAAAACTATCGCCTATAAACAGAGTAACACTTCGGGCAGACAAGGAATAGGTCTTACAAAGTGCGCTCTGTCCAACAACCTGAGGCGTAGGTGTAAGTGGTATTTCAAGTGCCTGTGATTACTAACAGCCGTTTTCTTAACCTATCTATCCGCCATTTCACTTACTAAAGTTAAGAAAATGTATCTTTCTGTTCTTATCTGCTGTTCAATAACCTACTGAATGATAGTTTGACTTTGTAAAGATAGTTTGACTGTTAGTGATAATCGAGGATAGCTATCTATCCGTAATCTTGGGTTATTGAAAACGGTCGTATGGCTACTAAATCTTTTAAACCGGAATAACCGGAAGTAATGCTTCTTGGCCGCAGAAATAAACACTGTGGTAGTACTTCTTTGGGACATTCTTCATGCCTACTAAATATTAGATCCGTCTCAGGTATACTTTCTTCTCTCTTTCTTAGAACTCTTTGACTCTTTCTTAGAAGAAAGAAAAACTATTGTAAGACCCGACCAAGGACACAGAATACATAATATTACAAGCCAGCGCTCGAATCGCGCCATTTCATGCATACGCCGCAAAGACAGATCACTAACAGTTAGGTCAGCTTAATAAATATAATTTCCGGAAAATCCCGACGGTCTCATGAATAATGAACGATAAGTCAATAGGAGGGTTTCAAATAAAAAATCTAATAAAAGTAGCGCTTGCGTCAATTTTAAAATGCAAATGACCACAATCTTTTCACTCTGAAATGAAAACTTAGGTGTACCTACTAAATATAGCTTCCTAAAAAAGGAGTAAGTAAGTAAAAAAATATTTAAATAGAAATCAAGATTTTGTTAAACAAATAATTATAAAAAATCAAGCATTTGTATCATTTATAGCCTTTATAACGTTAGCTTGTGCCGGCAACTTTGTCGGCGTAAGTTTTTTTATTTTAGGGGGTGAATTTAGGAAAAAACCTTTCTTAACGGAGCATACTAATGGGACAAGTTTAAATTGGTTGATCACGCCACTAACTGAACTACATGATACTTTTAAATTGCATTCATTATAAAGTACTAACTATAAAACTAAGTAATTGACTTGAACAAGTTCAATATTTAACAGTTTACCATCTCCTCAAGGTTGTTTACCTACTTCCGTTCAGACACAAATTAATTACGTTTCCAAGTAGGTACTATTCAAGCATATATTTTAAGCGACTTCTTATTTCTTTATTGAGTTTAAAGTGGTTTAACTGCTTACGCGTGTTTCGTATGGTAATTAATACGAATAAGTGACAATAATCCGAAATGGCAATTTCCATTTACAAAGCTACTTTACCCATTTCGAAAGGTAAAATTGTGTCATATGCTGACGACACAGTCCTATTGTTAACGGGTGATACCTGGGAGGATGCCTTGACGAACACAGAAAAGGCCCTACGACAGGTGTCTAATTGGCTGTCGACAAATGTCTTAAGTTTAAATACTGGGAAAACTAAATTTCTAGCGTTCCATACTTCTTCTCGTACACTACCTCAATCTCAAAATTTAAATATCAAAATTCATAGCTGTAAGAATCCAATTGAAAATCCCAGTTCTTGTTCCTGCCCAGCTGTCGAATATGTTCATGACATAAAATACCTAGGTGTACAGATTGATAGTACTTTATCTTGGAACTTACACATTTGTAACATTACTGCAAAAGCTAGAAAACTGATCCATATTTTCCGTAAGCTGAGAACATCTGCTGACAAATCTACACTTTTAACCGTTTACTATGCTCTTGCGCAATCCATCCTTGGTTACTGTATCACTGTTTGGGGGGGTAGCTCTAAGACATCTATGTTGCGTATCGAGAGATCCCAAAGGGCCATCTTAAAAGTCATGACTCACAAGCCCTACAGATATTCTACTCAAGAGTTATACAAGGATTGTAATGTGCTTACAGTTCGTCAACTTTATATTCTTCAGACTGTTTTACGAAAACACTCAACACTAGCTTTTCATAATAATCTAAACAAAAGAAGATCTGACATAGTATGTCACGCTACCAAACACAGAACACAAGTTGCTCGGAGGCATTTCTATATTTCTAGTTCCAGAATTTATAACAAGTTAAACAGAATCATTAACATCTATCCTCTTACCATCAAACAGTGTAAAACTTGTTTAACAAAATGGTTGCAGACCCGCTCTTATGAGCAAACAGAAGAATTACTCCAAATTCTAAGATAATCTGAATCGCTTTATCAAACCGTCTACATAATATATAGGACTATAGATATATCAAGAGGCTGACTGCTAGCATCATCATTGTAGTGTATAGTTATGTAAATGTAAAATCATAAATCACATACACACACCCGCAAACACACATACACACACCCGTAAACACACATACACACACACACATAATCACACACACATAATTACACACACACACACACAATTGCACACATACAAATACTAACGTACAAGGGCATAATTTTATGATAATATTTATAGGATTGGATTGTATATATAGTAGGGAAGTTCCAGCTTTCTGAGATACAGTTTCTAACTAGTTCAGATAGCTGGGGCACTCACAAAAATTTGGTAGTAATATTTAATATTTTTCTATTTGTATTTATGTGTCATGATTTCCTTTTTTGTGTTTTGCCAAATAAAATCTTTCTTTCTTTCTTTCTTACTTATCAATACTGTTTTTCTCGATTCTGAACGAAGTTATTTTTTTTACCGAAGTTTTTTTTATATTTACTTTACTTATTGTATTTGAATATACTTATTGTATTTCAAATTCAATTTAACGTTTTTAACGAATTTTAACAAGCTTTAATAATTTTTGGATGGAAATAAAGAAACAGATTCTAACTTCGATAAATTAGAAAAGAAATTAAACCAGATATTGTTAATATAGGACATACTCGTAGTACCAACTTTTCAATTAGTAGCCAATACTAAAAGAAAGTAATTCGTCGTGTTTTAAAAGACAGTTTACAATCCTAATTATTAATATTAAAATTTTAAAGAGGTAAAGTTTGTGTGAGAAGTTTCTGGATATACTGAACTTTAAGAAATATAAAATGAACCTATACAAAGTCACGTTATTCGTGAGTGTCATTGACTATATTTTATTCTCGTATTTCCACGGGAACTGCTGGTCTACACTAGTATTATAAAGCTGAAGAGTTTGCTTGTTTGTTTGTTTGATTGAACACGCTAATCTCAAGAACTACTAATCCGATTTGAAAAATTCTTTCAATGTTAAATAGCCCATTTATCGGGGAAGGCTATAAGCTATATTTGATCCCCGTATTCTTACGGAAACGGAAACCACGCGGGTGAAACCGCGGAGACGTCTACTAGTTATTAATAAAAACATGACTTTTTAAAATATTGGAAAAGACAATCTAAGTACAAACTGATTCCTTGCAAAAGTAACATTTGTATTCCGAGGACATACATATACCTAATGTTCTGTACATCACACCCCAAATGCTTGTTTGCAATGCACGCTTTCCTTACTTGTGAAGACTATTATTTTCCTCTCCTAAGTAAATCCTTTCATAGCGAAAATATAAGCTCTACGCTGAGTATATCTTTTCATGGCGAAACTAAAAACTCATAGGGGCCTTCGTGAGTTTATACAATGACAGAGGGGTGCTGATGGGAATGTCACCATTACTGTAACTACTGTAAAATACTGTCTACTAGCGGACACCCGCGTGGAGTTTAGTTTTTCACAAATCGCTCGGGAACCATGGATTTTTCCGGGTTATAAAGTAGCCTATGTCTTAATCCATGCTATAATATATCTCAATACCAAATTTCAGCTAATTCGGTTAAGTAGACGATGCGTGAAAGAGTAACAAACATTCATATCATTACAATCATCAGATTTCGCAAATCTCCGGAAACCATGGATTTTTTCGGGATAAAAAGTAGCCTATGTGTTAATCCAGAGTAAAATCCATTTCCATTCCCAAATTTTAGCCAAATAGCTTCAGTAGTAGCGACGTTAAAGAGTAACAAACATCCAAACATTCAAACGTACATCCAAACATCCATACAAACTTTCGCGTTTATAATATTAGTAGGATTTCCGCGTCATCGTACTGGGACACAAACTCACTCGGTGTACCTGATTGTAGCACTATCATCATCATTATCATAACCTATTTTAAATAGCTATGCAGGGCCCTCAGACCAACTTGCTCGATAGACGTTACTTTTCTGTCAAAGTATATGATCAACGATCTAATGCGATTATAAAAACCTATCTTTATATTATCGATGTTTTATAGTTGTATAGTTGCTGTTGGTTAAAAAGCTCCGCAAAAAATACTTTTTTGTGTAGTTGAATTGCGTAAAAAACGGACAAAAACTTCTAGTTTAGTATAGGATATATACCAAATCTATGCTCGTTTTCCTTAGACAATTTTGTTCGTGAATTGGGTGCGATACTGGTCCTATACAATAATTGATCTGAGGCAGGGCCAGGTCTCTCATAGGCGAAGCTTTTGGGACCACCATGTTGCCTCAATGAGCGATGCCAGGCTTAGGGCGGATTTATACTTGTCTGACGTGCCGTGTCATGACGCATCAGAACATAATCAGTATCATACATTTTGTATGGCAACGTTTACATTTATTTGTTGTGACATGTCGTGATGGCTTCTGATGTGTTGGATACAAAATATATGATACCGATTCTGTTCTAATGCGTCACGACACGACACGTCAGACAAATATAATTCCGCCTTTATGGTAATAATGTAATTACTATGAAATCTTAATGAAGGAAACCGAGATCGACAACTTTAAACGTCCCTTTCAATGCCAACAGCTAATTTACATATTAATAATTTAGGTTATATTACATTGTATAATTGTAAAGATTTCCTGACAGTTAAACGCGTCTTTTAATGCCACAGCTAATTTACATATTAATAATTTAGGTTATATTACATTGTATAATTGTAAAGATTTCCTGACAGTTAAACGTGTCTTTTAATGCCACAGCTAATTTACATATTAATAATTTAGGTTATATTACATTGTATAATTGTAAAGATTTCCTGACAGTTAAACGTGTCTTTTAATGCCACAGCTAATTTACATATTAAAAATTTAGGTTATATTACATTGTATAACTGTAAAGATTTCTAGAAACATCCTAAATTAATTTTCTTGTTCGTTATTAACATCAAAGAACAAAGACGTAAACTTTATGCCATTTAATAAGTACAAGGTAGCATCCGGGCAAGCAAGTGGAAAATAATAAACTGCAACTATACTTAGAAAGTCCCTTGATAACTCGGTAGGGAGCGGAACCTTGGTAAACTGTATTGGACTTTATTTACCCTTGATATAATGCAGAACTGAGAAAAGTACTTGAGACTTCAATAACTGGATGCACTCAGAGCGCATTACAGGACTTAACATTATTATTGCAGTATCCGGGACTCAAATATCATGAAGGATATTTCATTTTGAAGGTCAGGTTACCTTCTTAAGTTTCGCGAGTATGGAAGTTAATTAGTAGTAGACAACGGTATTTTATACTAGAGATAGAGAGAGGCACTAGCGCATCAAAACTGACGCGGAGAAATGTGCATAATTGTCTTAATTTCATTTAGTCGCTTATTAAACAACAAAAGGTTTTAAAACAAATAATAAATATTGTCATAAGTTGTGTGTTCCGGAAATGTAAAAACTATGTGTCAGCGAGTTATTTGATCGGTTAATAGTTAAATAATAATAATAATTTTTAGTTATAGCAAAATCTACGTTAATTATTGTGATAATATTAGAATCAGGTTTTCATGTAATTGGGATTTAATTATTATTTGTGTCACAGAAGAGAAAGGTTTGATACACATAAGATGCTACGCCGTAGCACCGTCGTAGCACTGATTATTGAAATGCGGCATTTTTATTTATTGAAATTTAGAAAAATAAAAACTAATGGACGTGAGCTACTAGTTTTTTTAAACCATTTTCGCTTTACTAACGAAACCGTTTGGGGCACATCAGTGGACTGTTTCGATATTTTCTTTTCTGCCATTGTTATAAGTTAGTAATAGGATACAATCATGCTTTTGAGAGCAAAAATCATGCGTAGAGCATATAAAAAAAGCAGTCAGTGAAGTCACTTTTTAACTAAATCGTATATATATTTTTTTGATCCGTGACGAACATGAAGAGCAATTATGTATTATATTACTCAATATTACATACAATATAATGTTTCGAGAATATACTGTCAACATCGATAAAAAGCACATGAAAAACGTCTTAAATATCAGTAAAAAAGCTGTTTACAATCTTTCAATATCCGTCGAGGTTCCAATTTCCGGCTCTCAATTATGTTTTTCTTGTCTTTTACAGTCTTTTTACAGTGTATTAAATAAAATGTGACATTATTCGATGAGGTTATTAAGACCTTTTACGTTACTTTGATGTTGTTTCTGTCAACGATAAACTTACTATGCCTGCAAAAACGATTTAATTTTTATGGTAAATATACGAAAATTAATGATGACGTCTTGTATATGTTACCGTTAGATTGTAAAATACGTTAGTTTATAATCGCACTCGTGATATTATAATCTACCGTTACATTGTGAACTGAAAATCGTGATTACAATTTATCGTGTTATTTTTCGGTATAATATTCGATGCTTGTCAACTAAGACAACTTAAATTTGTTTGAAATAAATGAATTTTGAATTTTATAGAAATCATCAATGCGTCACCCTGAACTTGTGAACTTGAAGTAAATAAATTATGTAAAACTAGCGGACGCCCGCGACTTCCTCCACGTGGAATTTAGTTTTTCACAAATCCCTCGGGGACCATGGATTTTTCCGGGATAAAAAGTAGTCTATGTGTTAATCCAGGATATAATGTAGCTAATTCGGTTCAGTAGTTGATGCGTGAAAGAGTAACAAACATTCATATCATCAAAATATCGGTATAAAAAGTAGCCTATGTGTGTAGAAGTAGGTCATGACATGACACTATCACACTAATATCGAAAATTTATGTGTAAATGTGTGTGTGTATTTCTTAGTTCTTCACACTGAGCCGATTTGACTAAACTCGGTTTAAAGATAGGATATATTCTGGATAAACACATAGACTACCTTTTAACCCGATAAGCTCTACGGTATAGTGGGATTTGGGAAAACAATTTCACGCCGATGGAGTCGCGGGCGTACGCTAGTTCTACGAGTAGATAAAGGTTTATAACTCAGATAATTCTCGGGAAACGCGTTGAGGCTTGCCAAATGACTTAAGGGCCGGTGTCTTATCTCATACATATGACTACTATGTTCCAAACTATCTAGTACAACATACATAAACGGTTAAACGGAAGTCGGAGATATTGCATTACTAGCTTTAGCGTTCTGTGTTCTGTACTTTATCAACTAATTTACTTGTTAGCTGTATTATGTGTATTAACGTAACGGAAATATGTATTGAAACGGATTAATGCTCTTTCAAAGCCATGATAGCCCAGTGGATATGACTTCTGCCTCCGATTCTGGAGAGTTTAGGTTCGATCCGGCCCGGAGCTTGCACCTTCAACTTTTCAGTTACATGCATTTTAAGAAATTAAATATCACGAGTCCCAAACGGTGAAGGAAAAACATCATGAGGAAACCTGCATACCAGAGATTTTTCTCAATTCTCTACGTATGTGAAGTCTACCAATCTGCGTTAGGCAAGCGTGGTGGACTATTTGGCCTAACCCCTCTCGTTCTGAGAGGAGACTCGAACTCAGCAGTGTGCCGAATATGGGTTGATAACGAATGCTCTTTCTAGACAAGTGCGTCCTATCCCAGTCTCATGGTTTAATTACATTTTAATTTCTCACAATTAAAAGAGATAATAAATAAATCATAATTCTTGGAAACCCTTATGAAGGGTGTTTACAGACTTTAAAAACTTCGTATGAGGGTTAGGAGTTAGAGCAAATATATGAAACATAAACAAATTGTGGTATCACGATTTAGTTGATAAAGCGCTGACTATATCTGAAAAAGACACTGAAGAACAATGTAAAATCAATCATAATTATTGATAACAATTATCACTTACACAATCATCATCATCATCATCATCATCATCATATCAGCCGATGGACGTCCACCGCAGGACATAAGCCTTTTGTAGGGACTTCCAAACATCACGATACTGCATCCAGCGAATCTCTGCGACTCGCTAGACCACCTGGTTTGGGGTCGACCAACACTGCGCTTACTAGTGCGGGGTCGCCATTTCAGCACTTTGGGACCCCAATGTCCATCGGCTCTTCGAACTATGTGCCCCGCCCATTGCCAGCATCGCAACTCGTTGATCTATGTCGGTGACTTTGGTTCTTCTGCGGATCTCCTCATTTCTGATTCGATCACGCAGAGATACACCTAACATAGCTCGTTCCATCGCCCGCTGTGTGATTCTGAGCCTTCTTATGAGGCTCATAGTTAGCGACCAAGACTTACAGAATAATGAAATCAAATATCAAGTTACACAGTTCCAAAGGTCGCATTAACTCCCAATATGTTAACACCCTCTATGTACGTGTAAGGACTTTTCACATCCATAAATACGTTTAGTATAATTTTAAAACGCTTTCACGGCACACGGGCTGTAAAACCGTTCAGGCAGTAAGGTTCCCTTCATTACAGGTGGGGACGTTTGATTTATCATTATGACGATTACCGGAACGTAGGGCGACCATGTCGCAGGCGTTTGACGAGGGTGAACAGGCTTACGTTTTAAATTGAAGTATAATTGGGTTGTAAGATACGGGAATTACCAATAGCGGCTTTAACTTTATTGCAGACTTTTATTAACCGATTTCAAAATAGGAGGAGTTTCCCAATTTGCGTATGATTTTTTTTTAATGTTTGTTACTTCATAACTACGTCATTTACTAACAAATTTTGAAAATTTTATTGTTTGAAAGAATACTTCTAGATTGGTCCCATTTCATGTTCATGATCATCGGTTTAGTAATTTTGGGTTAAATCAAAATAACTGAAATACGTTTTTGAAATCGGTTCCATTTTTATGTTAAAAAGATTATTTTAATTTGGCTTGTTAATTGAACGTGTGATATTTATCACAGGAGGGCAATTTTGGGCTAGAAGATTTACATTGGCACTTCTCATTAGAAATTTGACTTGGTCCGTTAGTGGTAAAATCTAGGAAATTAAATTCGAACCACTTCATGAAGACATTGGAATAAGTATTAACTGATTTTAGCGGTGATTGAGAAAATATTAATTTATAATAATCGCGCTGTGCTCAGGATACATTATATACAGGACAATTTTGAAGTGCTCGCTTTGTTTGAGGTTTTAAAATTCAAATTAATTTATTGATTTACATGTGCTTGTATGCAAGTACCGATGGAAAACAACAGTTACCTTTTAAACATATTATAGTAGGTATCATTTGATTCCTCTTCTTTCGCGGCAAACATTAAGTTTGCACCCTTTCGAAAAAAACTACCATATTTCCATATTAGTGAAAGCTTGGTTACTTGGCAAAACTGCCACGTTGGTTCACTGGTTAGCCACATAAGGCTGTGGATAACGAACTCCTGTAAATAAATACTGAGTAAATATTGAGTTTTCATTCTTTCAAATATATTTCTGTCAAAAATGCTCGGAGTGGGGAAGTTGAATACTTTAAGACGGTCGGTAGGTCATTATCATCATCTTTCAAATTAACATCGATACAGTGTATGGTGGGTTTAAGCTCCTCACTTAAGCCATTTTCAGACAGTTCTTTCCCGTGGTTCTTTCAGAAACGGCTTTAATTAATACGCCACTGGCTCGGCACCGTCTTTAAAGTGATCAGAAGGTAGCACATACGATGTTATTTTTCGCTTTTAAATTTGTTTTTGTGATTTTGAAGTCGGGTGTTTTTTTCTGTTAAAAAGATTTTATTAAAGTATAAAGAGAAAAAATAAAGAAAAGAAAAGAAAGAAAGATCTTTATTTTTAAGTAATGCCACATATCATATTAATTCTAATTTATATTAGGGCTTAGCTATCCACTCAAACAGGGGAGCACTAAATAATTCCCTGTGGCATAACCTGGAAAAAGGCCTCAACTCAGCATTTTGCCGGCTACTTTTAATAAAAAAAGTATGCAGCACTGATTTTCAGTTAGGACCCAGTTCAGGTGCCGCCACGCACACAGTTCAACATCCTAAGTAAACTATTCTCGTCAGGGTCGTTATAAAAGACAGATACTGATGATGACTTACAAAAGTCTTACAAAAGGTGGTCTTGTCCGGCAATATAATGTAATATGGTGACACTACTGCGGGTAACAGAGTTAGTGAGGGAGTCAAGGACACGACATGAACACCTCGCGCGTCGCTCACAGCAATGGCGTCGTGCAAACTGAATTATGATTCATTTCTTATAAGTAGTTCTTTTAATTGAAATGGAAATAATCTTTATTGCTGAAAATAATTAACGAGTGCAAATTGTTTCAATTAATGACACATAAAAATGAATAAGAGTTTTACAACAGAGCATTTTAACATTGATTTTGATGGTAATAAATAAAGATGTATGTGTTTATACGAGCCAAGACATCTAACGTAGTCACATCAAATCTTCTCTCTTATAAAGAGAGATGCCTGGCCATGTAGTATGTTGTTAGAATAATGATCACACCCGCGCAGTTCTTCCCTCCCGTCGCCCGCATATCATGAAAGTATCATCAACGAACTTGATGTTGCCAAACTAAGCAGTGAGCGGATTTGGATTTTGAAGGGGTTTTTTTATTCGTTGACAATTTAGCCCTTTATTGCAATCACGCCTGATGTTGTAGTGATGATGCAGTCTAAAAAAGGTTACTACGCGATATCGTACCGATACGCTGAATCGCTTGGCTGTACGTTTGGTAGCCACGGCTGATGCCTATCACCAGTATTATGCCTAGGTAGTTAGGAATAAAAGACAAGAAGACAGTTTCTAAATCACTCGGTTTTCTTTCTTTCGAGGTTTTAATTATGTTCATGTTTCACGTAAAAAGTAGGTAGGTTCTTTAGTGAGTTTAGAGATTAATCAAAGAAAGGAATCTCATGAAAACAATAAGTCTTGACGAAATTAATCAACACTGCTTAGTCTGCTTAAATCAACATTTGATTGTAGTTCGTAACGTCTCTGTTGGCGGAGCTTAGGCTGCCTGGCCACTAGAGTGGAACAAGATAACGGATAATGGAATCGCATAAAATCTTAACTCTCCTTCCGAAAATTCGTACTAAATCTTATTATGTCTTATAATCTAGGATCTTACCCAATTTAGCTAAGCAGGGGAACAACACTAGCAAGGATTGTTTATTGATTGTCAAAGAATTCCTTGACCTTACATCAATTGGTCACAAGACCGACTTTGCTTGGAGTTTTTCTTTTTGCTACCCGCACGGTGAATCCATGGATTGCTAAGATATTGTCTCCCTCTTAATTAATATTAGTGTACTGAATTGATGACAACTGATTAAAAAACTGATTCAAATTGATTCTATTGTTCTGCGTTTTTCTTATTTAAATAAAATATATCTTAGACCTTGTAACTAACAATTCTTGTATACTGCAAACCTTTCTTTCTTTCTTGTATACTGTAATTCTTGTAAGTATTGTAAACTATTTTTATGACATTTAGAAAGGTTTCGGGTGTGAATCGATTAAGCTAGGGTTGATTTTTATTTCAAAACAAGAAATAAGCAGAGCAAGTCCACAACTCTGATCCACAATACTCACTCGTTCCGCTCCGGTGGACATGCAGCCCTATTTGAAGAATTTTTAATTAAAGTTCTCTTTTCTTCAACTCGAGACTCGTAATCGTTTTGGATTCCGATTACAAGTCTCGGAGTCTTAAGAGCTAGTTATTAGTTATCAAACAAATGCCATATCGGGCCTTTTATACCCCGAAGTAAAAAACAGTGGAAAAAAAATTTCATAATTTTTTTCAAACTTAAATTCATTTAATTCAAATAGGCCATTGTATAAGAACTTTTGAAAGTTACGTCTGTCATATACTCAGAGGCACAATTATCCGCCCACTTTAATAAGAGCGAGTATATTAAATTGGGCGGATAATTGTGCCTCTGAGTATATTTCTACAATTATTAGCACCACAACAACGAGAGGTTATGGGTTCGATTCCCACCCGCAAGACTATTGTCGTACCCCCTCCTAACATAGTCTTTCCAGTAATTGGAGGGGAACAGGATTATTTGCGACATTTAAAAGATATTGCAAATATCTTTTTTTGAAGTGAAAACTACTTTAATCGCGTTTGCACTTTTTGGTAGGGGAAAATCTGATGCCTTCGCGTCATCGACATGATAGTGACTAGCGCACGCGCACGCGCAAGTATTTTAATTAGAGTATGCATTATACGAGAAGATTATACAAAATGAAAAATCTCTTCTACATATAGGTTCATAAATTTTGCGCCTGTGAAGTGCACTTTTTAGATGGGTGAAATCGTCACGGACGGACAGACAGACATGGCGAAACTAAAGTTCCTTGCGAACTACGGAACCTTGAAAACTGTCATCATTCCTATTATGTCGAATTTCGTTTCTTGACAAGAGTATTTCAGTTAGTGTAAATTAAATAAGGATCTCGTGTCCCAAATCGCTAGCACCTGCGTGACGTCACAAACGGTGTCGCCTTCACCTTCGGCGCAGTGGCCCGCACCGCTGCCTATGTAGGTGTGACACCTAATTGTTCAGCCCCAACAAGCCGAGGATAAACACGCCTTAGAAAATGGGATTTTAATAAACTCCGGTCACAGATTAAAGAATTAATAGGCAGATAGACCACGACGGTGTCGTAGCCGTTCCAAATACAAAACTCAAAAACGAATACATTTTCGAGTCAGTACGACACGAAGCGTTGCATTATAATTATAAACATTATATAAATCCACGGCCACGGCCCCTACGTAAATCATCCAAACTCAAAATTGCCAGACAATGTATAGAAGTTTAACCCACTAAAAACAATTAATTTGCAACAATATATTTTATTGGATTTTTTGTACTTTTTCAAGCCATTTTCAACCTAAAGTGATTAAAATGGAATAAAAACGCTTTAAAGGGCTCGAACCCAAGATCGAAATAAGGTTTTTAAAAAATAAGTAAACTTTATACTTAACTAAAAATTACTGTTTTATGCAGATTTTTATTCTGGAGTAAAATTGGTTTAATAAAAAACGATTATTTAAAAAGTGGATATTTTTAGCACATTTACATTTTCCGCAAAATTCTATGTTAGGACTGGGTCAGGATCTGGCATTCTCCTTTAATCTTTTACGATTCAAAGCTAAAATGAATTTTGACTTTGAATTTGACATTTATAACATTAGAAGGTAGGGTTAGTTTTGAAATATAAATCGAAAGTCTTCAGTAGCCGTCATTAATCAGCATTCTTGGTTTAATAGATCATTACGATGATCACAGACAGCTCTTTTTTGTGAAGGAGCAATTGAATGCCCTTACTGAAAAATGTCAATTTTTCCACGCCATTCGTAAACTTTGTCACTTTAATGGGGCCTAATTCCATTGCCTTTTATCGCGGTTTAGTTAAAGTCTTAAGATTTAAGTCCGCTCGTTTAAAATACAACCGCGCAATAATTCACAGGTTGGGGCTATCGTCTGTGAGATCGCTTCGTAAACAAAAGATCGGCGCGAGTTAGGGCCAGCGGTTAATGAGGTAGGAAGTCAGACAAGAGTTTTACGAGGTAGACGATTTTGTATTCATTGAATTTAAGTAACTGTTTGGAGGATTACTTCTCTTATCTACGACTGTATGAGTATGACACACTATTAGGTGATACTATTAAATAAAAAAGTATTTTTAAAAACTTAAATTGTCCCGGTCATAATCATTTTGAAAACGATTACGCATTATGAGATCTATCGATTTTATATGATACTTACCTCGATAATAATTGATTAGTTTGAAAAAGAAACGATATAAAAGTTAATCGTAAGTATACCCAGGTTCTTGTTCGTGGTGTAAGGCTATGGCTGGTGGGAGGCTTCGGCCGTGGCTATTTACCACCCTACCGGCAAAGACGTACCGCCAAGCGATTTAGCGTTCCGGTACGATGCCGTGTAGAAACCGAACGGGGTGTGGATTTTCATCCTCCTCCTAACAAGTTAGCCCGCTTCCATCTTAGACTGCATCATCATTTACCATCAGGTGAGATTTTAGTCAAGGGCTAACTTGTAAAAGAATAAAAAAAAAAAAGTATATTGCATATGTACCTAAGTATATTCTGTAGAACTACTCGAACTAAACGTCGCGTCGCAGAGTACCTTCATGAGGAGACGACCTTGGCTACAGTATCAAATTATTTCTATTATTTTAATGATTGTATTGTTACTAAAACTGAACAATAATACAAAATATTAAAACCCTAAGATTAGAGGAAGTGGTTTTTATTTAACTTCTGTTTTATCTATTCATACCTACATACATTTTCACCTTCTAGGTATATCCTATACGTAAGTTGAAAAAAAAATAATAAAAAGAATTCAACCGACTTGAAAAACATACAACATACTGACTAAACTAAAAAGCGAAAAATAATATCATACTCAGTTCCATATATCATATTGTGTACTAACTGATGATCAGTTTGAAGGCGGTGCTAAGCCGGTGTTGTGTTAATTTAAACCGTTTCTGAAAGAACTACATGAAATGAAAGAACACTGGCTGAAAAACCTAAATCTTTCTTGGTTATGGTAACAAACTTTAAAAAAAAACATACGCATCGAATTGAGAATCTTCTTTTTTAAGTCGGTTAATAAAAACATGTAATAACCGGGCCCAATGAACGAGGACTTCACGCGTTCAAGGTTTATGTGCATTGCTATTAGTCGTAATTAGTTCAATTCATTGCAACATGTCTACTTCAATTTCAGTAAATATCAAGACAAACGAGCACTGCTTGGTATTTTATCACGCACATTCTTGAATACGAGACGTGATAGACCAGTGGATGTGACCTCTGCCCTCTTCGGGGACTTAGGTTCGGGGCAAGCAACTCCAACTTTTCAGTCATGTGCATTTTAAGAAGTTATATATCAACTGTCTCAAACGGTGAAAAAAAAACATTGTGAGGAAACCTGCATACGGCTGAGAACTGTCTCAATCTCTTTGTATGTGAAGTCTGGCAATCCTCATTGGGCCAGCGTGGTGGACTACGAGTAAAACCCCTCTCATCCTGAGAGGGAACTTGTGCTCAACAATGAGCCATATATGGGTTGTTGATGATGGGTCTTGAATTTCCTTTTCATACTAGTGGGTAAAATAGACTTTTGTGATATGAATAGTGCACGTTCATTTCGTGTTCGAAAATAAATAATGAGATAAAAAGATTTTTCCAAATCTAAGTGGTAGGTAGTTCTGCATTGGAACACCATGGTGAATCTAAGCTCCAAAAGTCTTCAAATATCAAATCTAGAGATTACGACCAGGACGGTTAGGAATCAATCAGAAACCCTTTTATTTAGCTTTATTGCTCAAAATAAGATTTTGAAAATCTTATCAATATATAAGATATCTACTTTTGTATGCTATTTATATTAGACGTATCTTAATTTAAATTTTGTAGGCTCAAAAGGGCTCGTACGCAAAGCCGTCACTTAATTAAAAATAAAAAATAAAAATTCCTACTCGCTTGCTCCTATGTCACCAGTACCTACTGTCTGGTATAGAATTTATTGATAATTTTCCTCGAGATGTTCGTGTTTTCACTACTCTATTTTACTCGGTGTCTTATATCGCTTCGTAAACAAGTTTGCTAACGAAAGGGAGAACTCCAGGCACTATGTAAGATGATACTTTGTCGGGCAATGGTTTCTAATACTATAACATTATCCTAATACTATATTAAAAGGCAAGGAAGGCAGAGGTCATATCCACTGGGCTATGACCTCTGCTTTCCATTCGGACGGTGTAGATTCGAATCCAGTCCGAGGCATGCACCTCCAACTTTTCAGTTATGTGCATTTTAAGAAATTAAATATCACGTATCTCAAACGGTGAAGGAAAAACATCGTGAGGAAACCTGCATACCTGAGAATTTTCTTAATTCTCTACGTGTGTGAAGTCTGCCAATCTGCATTTGGCCAGCGTTGTTCTTATTATGAGAGGAGACTCGTGCTCAACAGTGAGCCGAATATGGGTTGTTGATGATGATAATGACTATATTACATGTAGGTATGCGGATACTTCAACTGCATCTTTGGTTTAGTGATTAGCCTACGTGGCACTGGATCGCGAGGTCCTAGGTTCAAGTCTTGGGTCCTGCTATGGCTTATTGAGTTTTGATTCAGGTCCGGAGATGGGAAGTTGATGGTGATAAACTCCCATGGCCTTAAAAAGCACATAATATGTCGATTTCGGTCATATCTGTGAATCTGATAGTAATCTCTACTAGGACATCTAAACGATAAACTAATCCCACCAACTCGTATTGGATTAGAAGCAGTATGGTGGGTTTTAGCTATATATTCCCTTTCCTATATTGAGGGAAGCCTGGGTCAAATATCCTATTTATCTGTTTAGATACATGTGATATGTTTACATATGACATGTATCTAAATGCGACTTGCTTGTATTGGAACAAGTCAAGAGCAATTTAGATTAATAGATATATGTACTTGTATGTAAGTGCATTACTGTTTGCATGCTCGCTGGAGTACCTACTTCGTTACCTATGCATTGATTCAAGATTGTTTGATATATACATTAAGTGTCTATTAGTGGCGTGCAAAATTGTCGATCAGAGTATGCACTAGTAGGAAAAGTTAACCAAACTGGAAAAATCAGCTTATGATAGGCTTATAGAAAAACATTTCTATTAGGATATGAAGTACTTTGATGCATGTATGAAGTGCACGCCTCTGGTATCTATGGTTTTGTTTGTAGGCAAGGGAATGTGAACTCCATCGTCATGTCTGTCTGTTAGCGACAAACCCGATAACTACTGATCAAATTTTCATGCATTTCAACATACAGCCCCCCTTGCCAAGTGACACATCGACTCTCTTTCTACGATCGCTAACGTTTCGAAAACTAGAAAAATGTATGGGAATGACATTTGCTATCGACAGGTCACGTGATCATGATCGGTCACTCCCATACATTTTTCTAGTTTTCGAAGCGTTAATATATATTATAGCCTGGATTAACACATAGGCTACTTTTTATCCCGGAAAAATCCATGGTCCCCGAGGGATTTGTGTAAAACTAAATTTCACGCGGACGAAGTCGTGGGCGTCTGCTAGTACGATGATAGTTGTGGGACTTGTCGGGAAAATCCAACCCGTTGAGTAGAAAAAAACAATGCATAGAGGCACAGTCTGCTTTTATAGAAGGGCTTAATATGGATGCCTTCTAGTATTTATCTAGTTTTTTTTTATTGAGAAAGAATACTTTTTTTTTATTCTTTACAAGTTAGCCCTTGACTACAATCTCACCTGATGGTAAGTGATGATGCAATCTAAGATGGAAACGGGCTAACTTGTCAAATACAGTATGGAAATTAAGCTAACTTATCCTAATAACTATACAAATCATGCCCACGTAGAATGGTGGCAAGAATACTGGCTGCATTTCCGCGCTGGACAGCCAGGCTGATCCTTTGCGCAAAAAATGAGCCAGCCCTTCTGTCACCAGTCGAGGCAACTAGCCGCGGTGAAATTATTAATATACCTAGTTAAATTCCTTCATACATAATATTTGCGTATTCGGTTCAGTACATCCAGATGTTACCCCCAACGACCACACAAACATACAAACACCCAATATCAAGTTCATTTCTCACTACCTATTACATTTTTGCCAGATTTCGGGTATTATCTCATTCACATCTAGGTTTAAGGCTGGGCGGCGGAGCGTGTGGAGGCGTTCACTTATCGGATGCACACGTTTGCAAATTAACGCCATGCTACATTAGGCACGATATTGCGACGTTTGCTGACTGTTGCCTACACTTAGTTACTGAGACACTTGTTATATCTGTGTAAGCCATAAATCAGTGTCGTTGGTCCAGTGGCGTATCTAGGATTATTTCCTAGGGTGGGCCTGGCCCCTGACAACAAGTCTATTATTATAACGACAAATTATTTATTTACGAATACTTAAATAGGCTAAACTTATTATAAAAATAAAATATAAGGAAAAATCGATTTACAACTATAAAATTAAAATAAATTAAAATTGTGCTTGGAGGTCCATGCAAGAGGCCTATGTCCAGCAGTGGACGTCTATCAGCTGATAAGGTAAGGTAAATTAAAATTATAACTAATACCTAAAAATACTTATGAAAATTTCCGCCCTTGGTAGGGTTCCCATCACGCAGGCAGCATTCCCGCGTTGAATTGCGATTGAAACTCTTTGCGTGAGAAAGCTGCCCCGAGGGTCGCCTGTTGCCTCTCTGAGGCGTTTGCTGATCTCCTTGTGGAGAGTCTGAGCGCTCCTGCCCCACGGGCCTAGTGTCTCGACGTCTATTATTAGTATGATAATAGAATTCCATATCAGTAGCTCAGAATCCTAGTGTGGGTGGCAGATTTGGAAAGAGGTTCCCTAGCCAGGATTTTCTTTCGTGAAATTCTTAACAGTACTTTGGTATATGGTGGTATGTTATGTACTTTTAGGACGTATCGAGATCACTCTCCATACTACTTAAAAGAACATAACATGGTGGTGTATCCCTCACGGAATAGAGTGGACTTGTGTTGGACGTACGAATATTTTCTATCTATAATTTATTTATATTGTACCTATATTATATTTTATCGTTTTTTAAACGTTTTTGAAAGGATTTATTTTTCGTTTTTTTTTTGTACGTGTGTTATATCGCCAGCGTAAATTCCTTATCAGGGAATAAGTGGACGTAGTGTTTTCTCATAATCAACTCATGATTATTATTAGCCATGAGGATTATAGATGAATGTAACGCCAGCGCTGATCCGATTTTAATGGGACTTTCTCTGAAAAGATAGATATGAATAGAGGAAGTTACGGAGCAACATATAGACTATTTTTATCCTGGAAAAATACGTAGTACCCGCGGGATTTGGTAAGAACAGAATTTTATCGCGTACAAATTCGGGCGCATTTGCGAATTTTGAGTAAGTCAGATGCCTACGTAATAAGCGCTGTATAAATAATGAAAATGTTAGGAACATTCGGTCAAGCAGAGTTGTCACAAGAGCCTTCAGCGTGAGGCTTTGAGATGGGATAATTTGACAGCTGAATAGCACGCCGCGGCCAATCAGGTGCCACGAACATTCGCACTCTACACCAATCGTGCGTGTTTACAAGCTTTTATATAAATTGCACTGATAGTATACGAAGTTCCCAATTTTTTTTCTCTTAGATCACTTTCTAATTTAAAACTGATTCCGATGGATTCCCAGCTAAAGGACATGTCCCAATTTTGTATGGAAGCAGGCCTTTATTCCGAGTGTCAACTAAGCAGAACAAATTATTTTTATCTTAAAAGAACATAAACATAAAGTAAAAGCCCAAAATAAAAAAACTTTTTAGAACCCGCATTGTTTTTAAATTAATTAAATAAATGTATATTTTTCATTAGCTGACAACATTAATTAAGAATTTTTACAAGGCAACATTCTTGTCAGTCAGTCTTGTAGAGACGTGATAGCCCAGTGGATATGATCTCTGCCTCCGATTCCGGAGGGTGTAGGTTCGAATCAGATCGGGGGGATGCACCTACAACTTTTTCAGTTGTGTGCATTTTAAGGAAAAATATCGTGAGGAAAACTGCATACCAGAGAATTTTCTAAATATCTGCGTGTGTGAAGTGTGCCAATCCGCATTGGGCCAGCGTGGTGGACTATTGGCCTAACCCCTCTCATTCTGAGAGGAGACTCGAGCTCAGCAGTGAGCCGAATATGGGTTGATAATGATGAGTATACGAGGTTCCCAAACTTTTTTTTCTTGTAGACCACCATTTTGCTGCCATTTTGTAAAGAGTGGTTTGTTTAGAAAAATAGGTTAATTTAAAGGAAGGGCCTCACAAAGAAAGAGCCTCATTCCTACTGCTGGAATTGCTTAGGCCTCTAATAGTAAAGCTATAATTATAATATAGTTATATACTAACAACCCTCGTGCACTAAGAAAGGCCTCATTAGTATATATACGAGTATATTTAGGCCTTATATTGGCCTATGTAGCTTCGAATCAGTATCCTGGGTCGAGCAATGAAATATCGAACTTCTCTTTTCTTCAAGAAATTCTACTAAAGCCACATAAGCCACTGGGCCAAGAAGGACCAAAAGACATATTTTATTAAATAATAACATAGATGGACGGAACATAAGTCATAAATGGCAAGGATATTGATACATTATATATAATTTTATAGCTCGTAATGTCACAGATGCGCCAAACATAAAACTAACAGACGTTTGGCGTTTGGCTATAAACCGATCATGCTTTTATGATTAGTTGGATAGTTATTGCTTATAGATGCATTAGAGGTAGTCGGCCTCTTAGATCCTATTGCCTCTTAGAGGTCTTGAGTTAAATAATTTCATTGAAGACATTTGTCCAAGTACTTCAATTTGGCTTAATTGTGGAACATTCTACAATGTTGCATAATACCCAGTAGGTAGGTAAAATAAATAGGGCTAATGGAGTTCATCCTCACTTACTATACCAAAACATGTAGTGTAGCCATGACATAAAATAAAAAGTACACTTTTAAGGTGCAGTTTATTATGCGCTACATGCCTGCTTTTTAGTTTTTCATTTTGACGTTACAACGTCTTATAATTCGTAGGATTCCGGCTGCTCACTCGAAAAAAGTTGACGTCATGCGTCGTTCCCTCGCTCTAGGGTTGCCAACTTTTTTTACAAGAAATAAAGTATATTCTGGCCTATGAAGATTATTTTAGAAAAGTAACATTTTCTTCTGAAAAATGCAACCATTCCATCAGTATTTTCTTATGACGTTGTCACGTACTACTATCGTCAGTAAGCCGACTTTACAGACAACCAATTTTTTTATTAACTACTTCTTTAGTGCAATGGCTATGTCGTTATTGTCGTTATGCGATCTGTTGGAATCCTGGATCAGGCAAAAAAATATTTGGTTTTCCTAGATATTTCCAGTAGCAGGGCAAAGTTGACTAGTGGTACCCAAAGCTTTAGAGAGCAAGGTCCTGGACATTATCATCAAAAAAATATTCAAATCGGTCCAGGCGTCATCGAGTAATTGAGTAACATACACAAAAAAAACAAAGACTCGAATTGAGAACTTCCTCCTTTTTTGAAGTCGGTTAAAAACGAGCATTGTCAGAAATATTTGATTTGACGCAATAAAGATAATAAGATAATAAAGTTGATTTTATTTGTTGTGATGTTTGACTATTTAATGTATGTATGATAACAACAAATAATCAATCAATTATTAAGGAACCCTGCTTCTATCAA
This sequence comes from Bicyclus anynana, assembly GCF_947172395.1. NCBI lineage: Eukaryota > Metazoa > Arthropoda > Insecta > Lepidoptera > Nymphalidae > Bicyclus > Bicyclus anynana. The sequence continues at coordinate 14,912,750 of NC_069084.1, read as the reverse complement.
AAAAACATTTTTCATTTACCTGAAGTAGGTAAACTTATTATACTGAAAATAATTAAAACTAAAAGGCGACTGCACACCTCGGAGAGTTACTCAGCCGAGCGTGCTTCTTTGCGTGCAGTGTTTTCAACAAATTAAATATTCCGAATATAAATTCACTCTGTTTTTTCTGTAAAATCATATTTTAATAGTGCTACATATCAGGAAGCTTAATCAACATATCTCTCATATTTCCACTTAGCAGCATTGTCGTGTCTAAAAAGTATGGTTAGCAGTGAAATTGATACATGAGGCTTAAGCAATTTGGTAAATGGACACAGAGCAACGCATAATAAGTGGTGTGGTGGTATATATTTGTAGCATCAACTATTATAACTTTGAAAAACTGTAACTCGACTACGGAAAAAACGTGTGCGTCTCGGGACTCTCGGGAACTCGCATCTATCGCTCTCTGTCTAGAGTATCATGTTAAACAGAGAGAGATAGAGATTAATTCGAAACTCGCACTTGCGTGTTACACTAAACATCGTTACTGAATAGACCTCCTGCTGCCCTATCCGTGAGAGAATGGGATGCCAGACATAGTGGAGCCGTAACGCGTTACGTTACGTAGTTTACCCTCCCATAAGCAGTCATCACTTTAAAAAGTCTGTTCAATCGGGGCTCTTTTTATTGTTACAAGGTCGATAATAACGAATCGATTATTATTAATCATCGAATCGCCAAAGTTTAAGCGCTACGAAATAAAATAAGATACAAACATACATATAAAAATAATAACCGTCCCTTTTGGCTTCGTCGTAATCGGGTAAGAATTATGAATGTATAACTGCAATATTTATATCCAAACATTTTATATATTCCATACGAAATGACAGCTACGAAATTGCTAAGGCCGCGTAGACCGCAACATTTTCGTAGGTAAAAATTGTAGAGGACATTAATACAGCCGAACATAGAACCTCCTCCTTTTTGAAAGTCCGTTAAAAAGAGTAACAAAAAGTATTGAGTCTAAATTTTCGTATCTCAAAGAAGAACCGAGTAATGGTAAAAAAACTGAATTCATACGTTTTTACAAGATGGCGGAAAATGCTCTTAGAAAATCTTGAAGTTAAGCTTTTCCGAAATTCAACTTTCTCAGTTTATTTGCATTTCCAAATGTATAATGTAACTGGACTACAATGACATCCCGCCATGAATTGTTTTGTTTTAATTAAGGAGCGCTTTTGAATAAAGCTCCCATGCGTAGTGAATTTTTCTGACCTTTAGTTATTTTATAATTTTTCATATTATGTAATTTGTGTATCATGATATAGCCAAACAGCCGCTGACTGCATACTACCACTAAAATACATACTCGTATACCTATTATATATGAACTGCCTAAGGATGTGTTGTATGATTTTTTACATATTATGGTTTAAATATGAATTTTTACACGTTTTTCCATTATTATTTCTCAAAGATAAAGGCGCTTGGAGGCTACTGGATCAGCTTCCACCTGCACACAGGAAGTAAAACTATAAGAAATTGTAATGTTGTCTTCAATTGTAAATTATAATACTGTATGATTTTTTTTAAAAAGCGCAACTGTTGAGTTTCTTGCCAGTTTCTTCTCAGCAGAACCAGCCTTCCGAACCGGTGGTAAAATCTATACAAATAGTCAACTTACGTGTCAAATGTGCTTGTAAACTGAGCGTACTTGAAATATATGAATTTTGAATTCGAATTTTGGTCTTTGACCTCATGTTTTCATATCTTTGACCTCAGACAAAACAGATAACAAAACTGGGTTAAATATTCTGTTTGCACACGAATGATTTATACGTGAAAACCACTTTTTTACGTTTCAGCGTTTTCGTACGTGCATTAATTTCGATTAGGTTCACAACACTGATCATTTGATGTACACGCCATCAGATAGCACTGAACGCTTTTTCGTTTGCAAATCGGTACATCGGACGGTGCTAAAAGATAGATTGTCTACTACATTTTTTCATTTATGTATATATTAGCTAAAAGCCGTGATAGCCCAGTGGATACGACCTCTGTCCGATTCCGGAGGGTATGGGTTCGAATCCGGTCCAGGGCATGCACCTCCAACTTTTCAGTTGTGTGCATTTTAAGAAATGAAATATATGTAATAATCATCCCACTATCAATATCATCTCACTGTCAAGGTATATTATTTGGATTTCTGATTACTTTTTATGGAGTTTTATATTTTTTAATTAATTGATTTTTTTATTTGTTATGATAGTCATGACGGCATGATGGACTGAGCGCAGGCGACATGGCGGGCATGCCCTTGCTGGGCAACAGCGTGGGCGCGGGCGAACTACGAGAAGGTATTGTATTGTTCGATAAGATAGTAAGAGCGGGGGCACAGGATGTGTGGCGACGGTGGTGCGTGCGTTGTCTTTACATAGAAATATCACACACGATGCGCTCCGGCGCCGTATTGCAACCGAGACAAGGCGGGGAATGATTTGCGACGTCGGAGCGGCACCGCTCAGTTGTCTATGCGTCACAACATTACTTTACTAACATACTGTCCAACGGTGCTACTGCGCCGATGCAACATAACAAGACGAGGCGGGGAGGGGTGAATGCGTTGCGACGTCGGAGCGGCACCGCTCAGTTGACTATGCGTCACAACATTACTTAATTAACAGACTGTCCAACGCTGCTACGGCGCCGATGCAACATAACAACGTTGCGGCGCCACACCGCTCGTGTGCCCGCTGATACGGTGAAATCTTTGCGATGCGGCGCCGCAACGTATCGTGTGCCCCTGCTCTAACTCTTGAGAACTACGTTATGCTACTACCTAGCGGACGCCCGCGAATTCATCCGCGTGGAATTCAGTATTTCACAAATCCCGCGGGAACCATTAATTTTTGCGGGATGAAAGGTAGCCTTTGTGTTCTCCAGAGTAAAATCTATTTCCATTCTAAATTTCAGCCAAATCGCTTCAGTAGTAGCGGCGTTAAAAAGTAATAAACATCCAAACAAACATAAAACCATACAAACTTTCGCGTTTATAATATTAGTAGGATGATATTGTACGGATTTTCATGCGGTTTGTCTGTAAAAAACTCCAAACTCTGCACAGAAGCGTTAATGTAATTTGTTGTGAAATACCCTAAAGTCGTGAACCACGCTTGCATAGAATGTGCCTACTCACCATTGCCTATAAGATGATAAGTAGGTACAGGGCCGGCTCGCCCATACGGCAAAAGGAGCAATTGCTCCAGGCGCCAAATCCTAGAGGGCGCCTAAATGGTAAAGAACGTTGGTCACTCCAGATTGCACTCACAATTGGTATAGGTATATATTTTTAGGAGTAAACAGAAGAGGTGCCATAATTGGATCTCGCTCCATTCTAAAATTTACTTCTGGCCGGCGCTGAGTAGGTACGCATAAATACATAATCTCCAATGGTTACATATATAGTTGCCAACGATAAACTTACGTGTATTTCCACTAGAAAATATTTAACAACGAACGTCAGCTATCTACGAGTATATTGCGTTCATGTGTACCTAATATGATTCTGTAGAATTAAGTGAAGTAAAACTTATAATGTATTCAAAACGTGTCGTAGAGGCGTGCGAGCGGCTCTCGTCGTGTGGTCAACTCCAACTAAGACCTAAAACTAACTGAGAACATTACCTATCTACGAGTATCCCACTTTAAATACTGCTCTTCTAACACATAGATTCTCAATGTGCGCTATAACACCCCGTTTGGGGTGGGTGTTAGACATTTTCTGGTGGGCAGATGACCTAGAAAAATTTAGAGTTAGATCAGAAGAGAAGTAAGCTGATATTGACACATTGATGTTGTATAGAAGTAGAAAATGCTATAGGAAAGGTCATGAGAGTTAAAAGCTTGACTCTCCAAATATAAACTGTTTTTACCACAGAACATAATGCACTTAAGCTTCGCTTAAGTTTACAGTGCAAGCAATACGCGCTAGCAATGGACTTACTTAACATGAAAAATGTTTTTGGTGAGACACTTATTTGTAAACGATATTAGAACAAACAAAAATTTTTTCTGGTGCCTATGTTTGTTCGGCCCGATCTCTGGAACGGTTGGACCGATTTTAATGGGACTGTATATTACTGGAAGATAGAGGAAGTTATTGAGAAACATATATCTACTTTTTAATCAGGGAAAATCCATTTTCCCGCAGCAATTATGAAAAACTTAATTCTCTCGCTCGGTCGTGCGCTAATTTAATAAAAATAAGTCTTTGTAACAATGTATGTAGCAATAGTTTGCAATGATAACAATTGTTTTTTATGTTCTAGATGCCAGTAACAGATCGTCTAGTAGTGGCTCGCGTCGCGGCTCCTCCCCTCCAAGAGGACAGGTAAGACATAGACATTTTTAGGGTTCCGTACACACACTAAACAAAGCGCTAAAGCTGAGCGCTTTGGAAAAATGGAACCCTATCAGGATCTCTTTGTATTTCATTTGTTATTCTGTCACAACCCTTTATCATAGGAAACAGTGGAGGTTTCGAGTAGCGAATAAGCTCCGACTTAACTTAGATAACTACTGGACGGATTTTAATAATTGTTTCACCAATGGAAAACTACGTCAAAAGCCTTGTTATGCTACATTTTATCCCAGCATTTCCACGGGATCGAGAACTATGCGGGTCAAACTCCGGTATTAAGTTGAAGATACGAAGGATTGTACAAAAATAATATGCTAGTAAATTAATGCATTCAAGATATCGCATTTTTTGGACTCAAGAGAACTAATCAAAACCCATCTACCAGAGCCTACTTCTCAGTGACTTACAGTTTGAACAGATTACAAATTAGAATAGAAACAAAAAGTGATGAATATACTTTTAGGAGCAGGAAGCGGACGTGAGTTGTCACCGGCCAGACCTGACGACGTCCCTTCCCTCGCGCCGCCCCACCAGCTACGAGAGGGAATACAAGGTCCCCACTGTGGTAAGGTCCCCCGTCTTCTGAATCTCTACAAACTTCAATAGCAAGCGTTTTTACATTCAAGTAAGTAAAAAAAAAACCATTGTTTCAAAAAAAACTAACAAAACGCTGGAGGCAGGTAATCATCATCATCATCTGTCGTATTCTTTGCAACGTGGACAATGTGCAATGTGAATTGAGCTTCGTCTTGAGTAGAAATGCCAATTGTTTTCTGTCACATTGCGTTAACTTCCCATGCTGAAATATTAACATTATATAGCCGTTAAATGTTGTTGGATTGGACCCCACGGCAAATTATTCTCCAGGCGTCGCTGAGCGGCGCGAGCGTGGTGACGCACGCGGCGCCGTCGTACGAGGAGCAGCGCGCGAGCCCTGCTCTGCTGTGCCGCAACACCGGCGGCACGCCCGGCGGACGCAGCGTGCGCGACGACGGCTACTGCTCCGCGGGGAGCACGCCTCGCGCGTTCGGTGAGTTACACTGAGCGGCGCGAGCGTGGTGACGCACGCGGCGCCGTCGTACGAGGAGCAGCGCGCGAGCCCTGCTCTGCTGTGCCGCAACACCGGCGGCACGCCCGGCGGACGCAGCGTGCGCGAAGACGGCTACTGCTCCGCGGGGAGCACGCCTCGCGCGTTCGGTGAGTTACACTGAGCGGCGCGAGCGTGGTGACGCACGCGGCGCCGTCGTACGAGGAGCAGCGCGCGAGCCCTGCTCTGCTGTGCCGCAACACCGGCGGCACGTCCGGCGGACGCAGCGTGCGCGAAGACGGCTACTGCTCCGCGGGGAGCACGCCTCGCGCGTTCGGTGAGTTACAGTGACCGAGTTACAATGCTGCTTAAGCCTCAATAGCTCGGTAAAAAATGGTAGAGGAACCAAACTCATCAGAGTTATGAGTTCAGAGGGAGAACTCATCCGAATTCATCAGAGTTCGATCACCGTATAAAGTTTTTTCCGACTGGGGAATGATAATATTGGCCATATTTAAAAGATATGGCAATTTTCTTTAAAAGAAATGTGCTAGAAAAAAAGTGTATTGCACGGATTAGGTAAGATTTTTAAATATTCTAATTCGTGTCAAATAAAACCTTAAAATCATGCCAAGATTTTTGCCTAAATCGGAAGTGTAAAATTCAACAAACAGAACAAAATAAGAACAAAAAATCCTCAACGAAAAGACAAATATACGCTATAGGTTGTAAGAGGCAATAAATCCTACACTCAACGTCACTAGACGACGTGCAAGGTTTTCAAGTTCACATTTCAGCACAGGCTGCGAAGGTCACTCAATACGGCGGTTTTGAAAAGCTTGCCAGAAAATGTTTAACTTTGTATTTACCAAATAGGGAACTGAAAAATGATTTTGTTTACTTCGTTTAACCTTGAAAGTATCTTTTTAACCAGTTTCATTTACTTGCTTTGCCAGATAGTTAGTTTGATAAACTTGGATGTTAGACAGTCATATTTCTAACTCGTTTTTACTAGAGTCGCCTTTCTTCTACTAGCTAAAGGGTTGTTTATGGAGAAAATACGACTAAAATAATAAGAAAATCTATCAAAGCCAAGTAGAGATTAAAATTTAAATAGTACAACTATTTATATTTTAATAGACCAACGAAAAACCACTCTTTCATTCATCATTTCATTCAGTCATTACAAATGACATTATAAAATTAATATCATTGGTCATTTCTAAGGTGTGACCACTTAGCCGGTTTTTTAATAATAAAATGAATGAAATATTGGAAAATAAATTTAAATAATTAAACTTAAAAATACGTCACGAAATCCCATTACATATTTGTAAGCATTCAATTGATCGAGCGATCACAATCGTCGGCTAGGTTAAGCGGCATTTTTTCGCATCGGAATCCCATTATATGCGATCAGATGCCGACTTTATTAAGACCTTGGCACTGCAGTAGGTATGAGCGGTATTTTCGCATTTAGAACTCTACGGTCTCCGCTCAGGTATGCATTCATTCCCTTTAGGGGATATTGTCGTCTATTTGGGTATTTACGTACCTTTAAACTAAGCTACGCTTGCTTTACGCATTTAAAAATCGTCTAGGTTTTTTTTTTATTTACAAGTTGCCCTTGACTACAATCTCACCTGATGGTATGTGATGAAGCAGTCTAAGATGGAAGCGCACTAACTTATTACGAGGAGGATGAAAATGCAAACCCCTTTTTTGGTTTCTACACGACATTTTCTACCGTTTCTACCGTTTTGTTTGGAAATCCATGCAAGAGGCCTATTTCCAGCAGTGGACGTCCACCGGCTGACAATGATGATGATGACACGACATCGTACCGGAACGCTAAATCGCTTGGAGGTACGTCTTTGTCGGTAGGGTGGTAACTAGCCACGGCCGAAGCCTCCCACCAGCCAGACCAGGACCAATTAAGAAAATCTCAATCGGCCCAGGCGGGGATCGAACCCAGGACCTCCGTCTTGTAAATCCACCGCGCATACCACTGCGCCACGGAGGCCGTCAAAACGGAGGTTCCCAAACATTTCTTTCTCATAGACCACTTTCTAATTTAACTGATTCCGGTTGATCCTCCGCTAATTTTCTATTCAAAACTCGACAAAAAATGTGATTAGATTCAAATAAGGAAATTTTCGTTGAAGCTGAATCAACAGCCACCACGAAATAACAGTTTAAAAAAATTCATTTTCATTGTAAAACGCAGGATACCATATTGCAAGCATAGCGCTGTCTGTGCGTAGCGTGGCAATTAAAAGCAATTTAGATGTATCGATGCAATTAGCCTTAATAAATTAAATTAGGCTATAGATAGAAATTAACGCATTTTGTGAACAGAATTTCCAAATAATATAGGGAATTGCGCTTATAATTTAGGTACGTATCTACTATATATTTTATTGTTTACTCTATATTTCCAGCAGATAGAAGCGCCAAAAGAATCGGGACGGATATCAAATGAAAGAGTTTGTGGGTTGGAAGAAGCTATTCGTACGCAAACCGTACGAATTACATAGAATTATTATTGATCCGGATATAATGATTGACAGTTTCTTAATGAATTCGTATGATTTAAGTGTAAATACTCACTTCTTCACTCACAAAAATAGTCACTTCTTTGTTGATTTTCTGAGAATATGAAGAAGATTAGTTGGGAAAGAGCTTGTTTTGATTGATAATTTATTTGTTTCAGAACATAAATCAACGAAAGGGTCAGTTGTTACCCTATCATGCTATAAAAGTAAGTATAATTATTCTAGTATTTGTTCAAGGGGGGCTTGCGAGCTGTCTCCCTCCTCTCCCCTTGAGATTATAAAAAATAAACTAAATGCAAATACATTGGAGCTAAATAGGGGATTTTTAGTTTGATTATGGATTTCAAGGTTTTATTTATCTACCGTTTAAATTCTTTCATATTTGTTTTGTTCTCATTAAATATTAATAAAGATTTTTTTTTCTCAGAGGAGCCTAAAATCCAAATTGAGGAGGAGGTCTACTTTAGCGAATCCTCTAAGCGGGTTAGAGGAAATAGTATTGCTAAAACAGGTTAGTTGGTAACCATCTCTATTAAGTAACAAGTTGTAAGCTAAAATAATATTTTTCATAGGTTTAACTTATAAATAAATGAAATGATTCGCTGTTAATTAGGATAAAGTTAATTATGATAATGAGCGTCAACTCGCCAATTAACTGCCTGTACACTTTGGCGAGAGTATGCTTAATTTAAATAATTGTTAAGTCTTATCAATAAAATAAATTAAAAAAAAAAGCAAAATACCCAGGTTGAAAATTTGGTCAACTTCTGGGCAGTTAGATTAACTAGTTAACTTTGTATGGCCATAGATATAGACGACCAGTCTAGGCTCGGACTATTCAGTTATTCTTTTTTCCCAGAAATTTTCAGTATAAACTCTCAGTGATGTTACCGTGCCTCGGAGAACATGTCCTCGTTAAGCCGTCGTCTCCGATCACCGTCATTAACATCTGATAGTGATCATAAGACGTCTCAGAAATCAGCTAATTGTCACTACGTGTATGTCATACATGAAGTCAAGACGCGTGACGCGACTGCGGGTGGGTGCGAGGCGCGCGCGGGGTGATACGCCCCGCCGCTACTTTACCGCTGATATCTAAAATGTTGTATTGCGCTGTTCCAAAACGTCGTAAAGTTTTGCGTCATACTATACCTAAACATTATCACCCTCAGCACGCTAACCTGCGTTTGAGCATATGATCCATATCGCCTCTCCTATAAGGAGAGAGTTTTGACTTTTGACCCTATAATTTTGACTTTGTTTTATTCTCTTACAGCAGAAATAAATGACGGGCGGGAGACATGGGGCACAGGAGCGGATTTTCTTCTTTCTATTATTGGTTTCGCGGTGGATTTGGCTAATGTGTGGCGGTTTCCGTATTTATGCTACAGGAATGGTGGCGGTCAGTATTTAAATTCATTTTGAAGTTTATTAAATTACTAGCGGACGCCCGCGACTTCGTCCGCGTGAAAGTCGATGTAAACTTTCATCTACCCCTACCCTACCTTACCCTACCCTACCCTACCCCTACCCTATTCTTTAAGGCTGCACACGCGACGGAAGCTTAAAATATGGAGTAACATCTCCCGTTTTCCCAACATTTCCCTTCACTGCTCTGCTCCTATTGACGGTAGCATGATGAAAAGTATAATAACCTGCCCAGGAGTATGAAGAACAATTGTACCAAGTTTCGATAAAATCCGTCCAGTAGTTTTTGTTTCTATTACGAACATACATACAGACAGACAGACAGACAGAAAGACAGACAGACAAAAATTTTACTGATTGCATTTTGGCATCAGTATCGAACTAATCACCCCCTGATAGTTATTTTGGAAAAATATTTCATGTACAGAATTGACCTCTTTATAGATTTATTATAAGTATAGATAATTGTACTAGCAGACGCCCGTGGTTTCATCCGTGTAGTTCCCATTACCGTGGGTATACAGGGATAAAATAGAGCCTATGACACGCACAAATAATGTGGCTTTCTTTTAGTAAAGAATTTTCAAAATCGGTTCAGTAAATCCAGAGTTTATTATTGAGATTAGATTTACAAGCCAAACGTCTTATTAATATCGATAAAATTAAAAACCTGTAATAGTGTTAACAATATTTATAATATCCGCTATTAAACAGTGACAAAGCCGCGATAGCCCAGTGAATATGACCTCTCTCTGAGATTCCGGAGAGGGTGTAGGTTGTTTCAATCCACAGAACAGACAACGCTAAAAGCTAACGCTTTTAGCAATAGAAGTAGCAAGGGGGCGTGGCCCGCGTACACCCGGGTGTGCGGAACAACGCAAGCGTGTCCGCGCATGTACTAGCAGTCTTGTTGTGTTCTGTGACAAAAGGAATAAATAATAATCAACTCTAAAGTAAGGGTGACGTATTTCATTTTTCACTAAATATTAAACAGCCATTTAGGCCACGCCCTTGGGTACGCTGGTTTCAATACAAAGAATTGACACTTTATAAATCTAGTTACCTCTTATATCTGTGTTTCAATCTGGTCCGGGGCATGCACCTCGAACTTTTCAATTATGGGCATTTTAAGTATCACGTACCTCAAACGGTAAAGGACACACAAGTACACCGTCAGGTAACCTGCTTACCTGAGAATTTTCTTCATTCTTTGCGTGTGTTAATCCATTGGGCCAGCGTGGTGGACTATATACGGCCTATGCCTTCTCGTTCCGAGAGGAGTGAGCCGAAATGGGTTGCTAATGAAGAAACAATGAAATTTAAATTAAATTCTTATTCATGATAGTAATGGTGTTTATGTTTTTAACAATTTATATTTGTATTTACAGGCGCCTTCCTTATTCCGTACATGCTGATGCTAATATTCGGCGCTGTACCTCTTTTCTACATGGAATTAATTCTTGGGCAATACAATCGACAAGGGCCGATTACGATATGGAAAATCTGTCCTCTTTTCAAAGGTAAACTCTCTCTTTCTTTTACAAGGCATTTTCACGCTAATTCACCATAAGATAATTCAGAAAAAAAAATATAAAATCGTTTTATATCAATTTGATCTCTCAGTCACTCACTATGAATTCAATGTTTTTTACTGAAATTAACCTATTTCATATTTACTTTTCAGGCGTGGGCTTTTGTGCGGTGATGGTGGCGTTTTATGTATCTTTTTACTACAATGTTATTATTGGTAAGAACCATATCATAATTTCGACAATTTCAGTAAGTTTAGCTGTTTTCAGCTTGTTTAGTTTAGCTTGTTTAGTTTAGCTGTAAGTTGCTTTTGATAAATACGGCTAAATCATGACTGATTTTAACTTATAATTATTTCAGATTTCAAGTTTTGTACTTGGCAGGTATAAAAAATAACTTCCTTTTAAATAGAAACCATTGTCTATCATCTCAGAATTTGGTCACAAATAGCTCAACCTTCATTTCTGCATAAAGTCAGATTTTACCTTTTCGTATCCTAACGACTGCGCCAGTTAAGAAGAAGATTACCAGATGATCCAGAAAAAACTAAGTGAAATACATTTTATTCATGACGAATATGTTCCTATCCATAGAAAGTGTACACACAGAAAATATAATAATAAATCATAAACTGATTATGAAACACGGCTAAAACTCACGTGATATTAGGTCGGAGTATGCCCGACTAGTTTCGAAACCATACGGGGCCCTTAGTCATGGGCTGGTTCTTGCATCGCGGCACGATCCAAACAGTTTGGATCCCGTATGGGTTCCAAATATCACGTGAGTTTTAGCCGTGTTTCATAATCAATTAATATGAATAACACTCACGATAGTTTAAATTCTAAAAATCATAAACTCTTCCATTTGGACGAACTTCGCGCCTTGAGAATGTCGTATCGTATGTACATCGTATAATTTATAATCTAGTTATAGCTACGTAACTGTCTGTTTTTTTTTATCCTAGGCTGGGCATTCTACTTCCTCGTATCGTCAGCTCGATCAGAGCTTCCGTGGCTGCACTGCGACAATTACTGGAACACCGAGCAATGTTGGGACGCAGCGCGTTTGAACGCGACGAATCGTACCGACATACCGTACCAAGGACCCCTGTCTCACTTTACACCGGCATCGGAATTCTTTCAGTAAGTACGGAAGGTTTTGTTATAATATTGAGTTTAGTGTTTGACTTCACATGATATAACTACAGGCATGCAAAAAACAAGGTCCCCGAACCTATGTTTCGCTTGAATGTCGATTCCAACTACAGTCACGCAGGTCCGAATGTCCGGCCAAGCCGAGATCCGAGCTAGAGAACTTTCCGCCTCTCCACGTTTTTCTTTACCTCGAATTCTACTCCTCTGTTTACCCAAACCCTTGGTGATGCTACTGCGTTCCCATTAAAGCAATATGCAGTCAGAAATAAGAGACCAAGAAAAGTTACATTTTAAGGTTAACCTTAACTCTCTAATTCTATTGGTCCTTAACTGTACTCGGTTAGATTGTTGGCAGATAAACTATAATTACTTAAATTGGTTTCGTTCTTTTAGTCGGGCGGTACTGGAGATGCAGCATTCTGAAGGGCTGAACGATTTGGGCTTACCGAAATGGCAACTCGCGATATGTTTGGGTGTAGTCTACTTTACCCTCTATTTGTCCCTCTTCAAAGGGGTCAAAAGTTCTGGTAAGTTGCGTTATGAAACACAACATTAATTGAATAATCAGCTGTTACTTACTGTTTAGCGACAGAAATGAACACAAGATAAATCTATTATAAAATAAGTTATTTATAGACCCCAGCAATAACATAACAATTTCTAAGCAAAATTAAAAACAAAACCAAGTCGCTCAGATATTTGATTATTTAAATTTGTTTTTGGGTGAATGGTATATTCTTAAATTCATATGTTTACCGGAAAAATTATATTATTTAATTTTTCCGGTAAACATATGAATATGGTTATGGCTAGTCGTCCGGTTACCGGATCTTTCCTTTTATATTTATATTCCGAATCACAGTACCTTTTATATTTTCCTCGTAGCTACTCGTAGCTGTAAAACTATTGGAAATGTACACATTATTTTTAGTCTTAAATCATAAGTTACACAATTTTCGGTCTCGTCGTGAATTGTCTTATTATTTTTAGGGAAAGTAGTATGGCTGACTGCAACGATGCCATACGTAGTGTTGTCGATACTTCTTGCAAGGGGACTTCTATTACCGGGCGCTACTCGCGGCATCGCCTACTACTTGCACCCTGAACTTAACCGGCTGAAGGATACACAGGTTAGAACCCCACTATACCTAATACAGAAACCTCCTTGAAGTGAAACTTCTTTAGACACACTTGACTTAAGGAGTAAGTTGGTGAATGCGTTATACGAAAATTATTACAGGCATACTAAAACAGTGTTTGTTATTTTGGGTTCCAGTAGATGGCGTTCTTAGAGAACTTTGAAACGATCCCTTTTTGAAAGAAGAAAGTTAAGCCTGAGGCTCATAGATGGCGCTTCTTTTTTATTTTTGATAAAAGTTTTATCTCAGTTGTGTGGTCTACAGCACACTCGTTTTTGTAATAAAAATAGTTGATGTAACAAGCAGAGGAATACTGCGGTTAAATTCGTAGGATAGAAGAAAGTTGCGAAAATGTTCAATTTAATTTGTTTGCGTCGCGTTCCTCTAAACACGAGGTTGGAAAATGGGGGAGGGGACTTTCATGAATAAAAATCAATATATGTCTATGTAAAAATGAGTCTATGTTTCTTTGTGTACACAGGTTTGGGTGGACGCTGCAGTTCAGATATTTTACTCAGTTGGTGCTGGTTTTGGAGTCCATCTCTCTTATGCGAGCTACAACACTTTTCATAACAATTGCTACAGGTATAAACTAAGCAGTAATTTGTAATGTATTTTAGCAGTAACATGAATAAGCAGTAGCTTATTGATATAGGGTATGTGTTTTTTTAATCATTCCTTAGAAGGACGATAACTACCTAGCCCGACTCTGGATTTCAACCCATGATGATCCAAACTACTATGACTGTAATTTTTTACCATGTAACTAATAGATAGGTATCATGATCAAAGCATGTCGGATTTTACTTGATCCCTTAACTGCGGGTCTGCTGAAGGTTTTGTTGTTTCAGAGACTGCCTGGTGACGACCCTAGTGAACTGCTTCACGTCATTCTTTTCCGGATTTGTTATCTTCACGTACTTGGGCTTCATGTCTCACAAGCAAGGGGTTCCTATATCATCTGTTGCAACTGAAGGTACCGAACGCTTTTTTAAAAATATAACCTTTTTGTCTTAATAGAATTTGAACATAATATTTGCTATGATATTATTATTTTCAGGACCAGGCCTAGTGTTCCAAGTATACCCCGAGGCAGTCGCGACTCTACCGGGAGCAAGCCTGTGGGCCATGCTATTCTTCTTCATGCTCATTATGTTGGGATTAGACTCTGGGGTACGTATTTGGAAGGGAGACAAGAAAGAACATACTTATTTTTTATTTCACCAATTTTTTTCATTAATAATTGTCTTCATTTTAGATGGGTGGTCTGGAATGCGTGATCACGGGTCTGTTGGACCAGGCGCGCGCGTGCGGCGCCCACTGGCTGCGACGAGAGCACTTCACGCTGGTGGTCGTGTGCCTGTCCTTTTGCGTCGCTTGCATCAACGTCACACCGGTATGTAGAACACCTGTTCTGCAGTGCGTGATCACGGGTCTGTTGGACCCGGCGCTCACTGGCTGCGACGAGAGGGTTATTCCGTAACGGTGATTTGTTTAACTCGCAAGTGCTAGTTTCGAGTTCACCTCTTTCTGATTCTATAGTATCGTGTTAAACAGGGAGAGATAGTTTAGTTTTCATTAACTAGTTATACGAAACGTTACAGCATAGGCCAACAGGTCTAGAGTACGCGATCACGGGTCTGTTGGACCCAGCGTGCTCACGCGTTTTTTGCCTTATTAACACATACTTAATGATAAACCGATAATACCTAATTATTGCTTATCTATACTAATATTATAAAGCTGAAGAGTTTGTTTGTTTGTTTGATTGATTGAACGCGCTAATCTCAGGAACTACTGGTGCGATTTGAAAAATTCTTTCAGTATTAGATAGCCCATTTATCGAGGAAGGCTATAGGCTATATATTATCCCCGTATTCTTACGGGAACGGGAACCACGCGAGTGAAACCGCGCGGCGTCTACTAGTACATAATATAATAAGTTACTTATTTTTGTCTACTATAGGGCGGTATCTACATGTTTCATTTATTGGACACATACGCTGCGGGGATATCTTTGCTGTGCTCGGCACTCTTTGAAGCGGTGGCGGTATCATGGTTCTATGGTACGTTTTTTTTATTTATTTTCATTATGGCTTCGCAGTTTGCATTTAAGCCAGCCCTCAAGTTTTTTTTTAAATAATAATTTTTGTCGGCCTCCGTGGCGCAGTGGTATGCGCGGTGGATTTACTAAACGGAGGTCCTGGGTTCGATTCCCGGCTGGGCAGATTGAGATTTTCTTAATTGGTCCAGGTCTGGCTGGTGGGAGGCTTCGGCCGTGGCTAGTTACCACCCTACCGGCAAAGACGTACCGCCAAGCGAATTAGCGTTCCGGTTCCGGGGTGTGGATTTTTATCCTCCCCCTATCAAATTAGCCCGCTTCCATCTAAGACTGCATCATCACTTACCATCAGGTGAGATTGTAGTCAAGGGCTAACTTGTAAACAATAAAAAAAATAAAAATAACTTGCCCTATTGTGGTTATCAGTCAGTCAGTCCCAGTGAAGTCATGTCAAGCTTTAGTAACGCGAAAGCAATCTTAACCAAACATTGATACAGTCCACCGTGAAAATCGAATTATTCATATAAAACACTCTTGCTCTACCCCCACTTCACTTGTACACCTTTACAGAACTATATTGAAAGAATCTATTCTTGTTTATGCAATAAAAATGCAGGAAATCAATAAAAGTAAAACTATAACATGTGATTTCTACGATTTTCTCGCCCAAATCCTCTATGTTATGTTATTTTTTGTAAAAAATTCGTAGACAGAAAAGTAAATAGACAACTGATTGGCGTCCGCAAAGGGTGCATCTTAAACGGGAGGGGAGGGTTCGGGGATGCGCTTCGTTTGGCAATATAATATTACTAGGCATTGTAAACTTAATTGATAATAAGTAGGAACACAATTATATGCGTATTAGTATAATAACATACCTACTAGTAAACTCGCTATCCTCGCAAAATCGTAAAGTGTATGAGGATTAATTTTATACATAAATAATGACTTAACACTCTTTTTATTCAATAGATAAAAAAAAATTATTGACGCTTTGCTTATGTGATGGTTACAGGATTGAAACGATTTTCCGATGACGTAGAGGAAATGCTAGGCTTCAGACCCGGCATCTACTGGCGGATATGCTGGAAGTTCGTCAGTCCCGTGTTCATCATTGTAAGTATCATCATCATTCATTATTATCAACCCATATTCGGCTCACTGCTGAGCTCGAGTCTCCTCTCAGAATGAGAGGGGTTAGGAAAACAGTCCACCACACTGGCCCAATGCGTATTGGCGAAGTCTGCCAATCCGCAGAGAATTATGAAAATTCTCTGGTATGCAGGTTTCCTCACGATGTTTTCCTTCACCGTTTTGAGACACGTGATATTTAATTTCTTAAAATGCACACAACTGAAAAAGTTGGAGGTGCATGCCCATGACCGGATTGGAACCCATACTCTCCGGGATCGGAGGCATAGGTCATATCCAGTGGGCTATCCCAGCTCAAGTAAAAGGCAAGTATCATACCTACTAGGTATAGACAGGTAAATTGATACCACGCTTACCATATTTAGATTGATTTAGGCTGCCAGATCTCTCTCTACTCACTCTCTACTCACACTACTACTCTGTCTGTAGTTTCTAGTTTTTGTGATAACATAAAAAATAATGGCTACGTTGGTTTTATTTTAATTTAAGCCTCTTTTTTTATTCTTTACAATCTTTACAAGTTAGCCCTTGGCTACAATCTCACCTGGTGGTTCAGTGATGATGCAATCTAAGATAGAAACGGGCTAACTTGTTAGGAGGAGGATGAAAATCCACATTTTTGTCGGTAGCCACCTACCTAGCCACGGCCGAAGCCTCCCACCAGCCAGACCTGGACCAATTAAGTAAACCTCAATCAGCCCAGCCGGGGATCTAACCCAGGACTCCGTCATGAAAATCCACCGCACATACCACTGCGCCATTGAGGCCGTCAAATTTTAATGTAAAGAAAAAAAACAAGTGTATCATGACTATTCCAAATTAACAAACATTCTTCTATACTTACTAATATTATAAAGTGTTAAGATGGTGGTAAGTTTGGGAGGTCTAAAGTCGTGGGAGGATAACTTCTGGTTCTACTGAACCGATAATGAAAATTATTTTATCAATAGAAAGCCACATTATTTGTAAATATCCTGTACTATATTTTATCCCCGTATTCCCACGGGAACTGGAACTACACAGATGAAACTGCAGTGCGTCGGCTAGTCCTACTTCTTACTAATATCATAAACGCGAAAGTTTGTATGGATGATTTGTCTCTATAACACCGCTACTACTGAAGCGATTTAGCTAACATTTGGAATGGAAATAGATTTTACTCTGGATTAACACATAGGCTTTTTATCCCGAAACTTTTCATCCTACACAACACACTTTTTATCCCGAAAATATCCATGGTTTCCCAATATTTTAGAAAACTGATGATTTTGATGATATGAATGTTTGTTACTCTTTCACGCCTCAATTACTGAACTGAATTAGCTGAAATTTGGTATTAAGATATACTATAGCCTGGATTAACACATAGACTACATTTTATCCCGGAAAAATCCATGGTTTCCGAGGGATTTGTGAACGAAGTCGCGGGCGTCCGCTAGTACTGAATAAAGCAACTTTGAGTTTGACTCGGGCATAAATTAGTTATTTCTGCGTATCGTCTCCAAAGAGTTAAAAAATCTTTTGTAGGTTTAGATGAACTCTTCTATAACAAGATCCCCAAGACTGTGATGGACTTGCCAATGCACAACTTTAAGAAATGTGTTAAAAAACATTTACTTAGTCGAGGTTACTACACTATTGATGAGTTCCTTAACGACAAAGGTGCTTGGAGGCCATTGGATCAGCTTCCACCTTCACACAGGAAGAAAAACTATAAGAAATTGTAATTGTTATCAATTGTAAATTATAGTACTGTGTGACTTTTTCATTTCAAAAGAGCAACTGTTGAGTTTCTTGCCGGTATCTTCTCAGCAGAACCTGCCTTCCGAACCGGTGGTAGAATCTTTACAAATCGCCAACTGACGTGTCAAAAGTGCTTGTAAATTGAGCCTACTTGAAATAAATGAATTTTTATTTTGATTTTGAGTTTGACTCTATTGGTTTCCAGGGCGTCGTAGTGTTCGGTCTCTTGTACCAACAGCCTCTGCAGTACCAGGACTACACCTACCCCCAGTGGGCGGTGGTGCTGGGCTGGGGCCTGGCCTGCTCCTCCATACTGATGATACCCCTCGTGGCTGTTTACAAGCTCTTCACCACTACTGGAACTTGTCGTCAGGTTTGTTTCATGATTCTTTTCTTCTTTTTCTTTTTTTGAAAAAGAATATTTGGGGAAAAGCTGTGCTAGGAGTGGGTACGACAATAGACCAATGGGGCGGGGATCGAACCACCACCTCTCGGTGATGAGTCCGACCACTCTTACCGTTGAGCTATTAAGGCTATACCAACCTATAAGTACCTATTTGTCTCACTGTTAAGCACGAGTGTCCTGTCAGAATCAGAGGGGTTACCCTAATAGCCAGATGTAGATTGGCTTAACACACGTAGATAATTAAGAAAATTCTCAGGTATGCAGTTTTCCTCACGATGTTTTTCCTTAACACGTGATATTTACTTATATACAAAGTGCATAATACAGAAAAGTTGGAGGTGCATGCCCCGGACGGGATTCGAACCTAGGCCTTCCGAATCAAAGTCAGAGAATTATCCACTGGGCTATCTTTAGCTTTGTTTATACTTGTCGATTAACTTTTTAATTTTAGGCCTAGTATGCGTTAATGACGCTCGTGAAGAAAAAAGACAATTTTCGACCAGTAGCGGTAGAGTTCTCCTATTCCAAGCTCTTTCGTACCAACGTAACGAAAGAGAGACCATTTCTCCGCCTCCGCCGCTATATTTCTTTTTTCATAATGGCTTCGCATGTGCTTATAGCCAGTCATGAGATAAAGTAACAATTTTTATCAACAAAAAGTTTTAAAAAACGCATTCTACTTTATGCAATAAAACTCTTAAATGCAACAAATACATTGAAATAAAACGAGAGGTATACAATGATAATTGTTTGAGATCCTGTGATTTTCCCGCCAAAATTACGTACGATACGAGTTCAAACCAAAGATACTGAGTAAAGGTAATAAACTCGTATCTATCACACGAGTTTAAACATTGCTTTTTCCCTCAGAGGCATCACCGGTCACCATAGAGGAATTAGCTTTTAAAGAACTTAATGCTCCACTACATTCTCGCTGACATTATCCAGCTGATTTATACTTTTTTCATTTTACAATATGGTTTTGCAATACATTTCAGTAATCATTTAAAACAAATAATTTGCTCTATTAGGGTGAAAGTGGTCAAATATAGTCCATCATCCGTCGTTGGCAGTCAGTCAGTCCTAGTCAAGTAATGTCAAGGCGAAGGTGTCAAACCTTACTAAAACTTATAATAGAGTCCACCGAGAAAATCAATTTAATCACTCAAAACACTCTTGTTAAACCTCCACTTCACTTGTGCACTTTACAGAACTATATTGAATGATATGCATTCTACTTTAAGCAATAAAACTCTAAAATGCAGCAAATCATTGAAAATAAAACGAGCGCTATATGTGAATCTTACGATTTTCCGCCAAACTCCCATTGAAACTAAACTGATATCAAGTTTATAGGCAAATGGTCTTACCATTTTTTAATACCGGAGACATTTTTTTCATAACTAATAGTTATAAGTTAGTAAAAAGGTTTTATCTACTTATTTTTATCCTAACTTTTTTTTACTGACTTTTTTATCAGTCTGCCGGTATTCTAAAAGGGTTTGCCAATATACATAATATCAGTTGAATACAGTAGTTGTCAGCGAGAATGAGAATTAATATACTAGTAGTTTTTATTACTTTTACTTATGTGATTTCATAAAATTTTTCGGACACGTTTCCAAGGGTACCAAAATAGGGTATTGCATCTAGAGTTAGTACTGTTATAAACAAAAAAAAAATATTTTTAAAGGTATATTTTTTGCCAAAATGTGCGATCTTTCCTGCCAGCAATAGACATACGGAATTATTTGAGATATCATTAATTGCTCCTTTAAATTTCAGCGTATAGCATGTTGCATCTCTCCGGAATCTGAACACGAAGCTATTCGCGGAGGAGCTCCTGTCAGTCGATTTACTTGGAAACATTGGCTCTACGTTTAAAATAATAAAGTCATATGGATTCTGGCAAAAGCTGATCAAAAAGACAGAGTTAATGAAAGAGGGGGAGAGGAGGTGGCAAGCACTGATCTGATCAATCTTGGACAAGGAGGAATTTGTCTTGTTTATCTTGCCACCAAGTAAATTATGGACCTACTTTTGGTTACGAATATGGCATCAGTTGCTGGGCGAGGACGAGAAATAAAGTAAAAAACAATGAAGTTAAGAAGAAATACATGAATATATGATACATATTTTCTACTTAATATTTGCTTCTTAATTATATTATTCTGTAAGACCTAGTTTGTGACTTAGAAAAAATAGTTTCAAGCAAACTGGTGGGATTATACTTAAAATGGCCTATTTATATTCACTGTCAACATTGGTAAGACGAATTGGAAATTTTATAGGAAAGATCTCGAATGTAGATGGCGGTATTTTTTTACTTACTTAAAAAGTAGATGTTGTAGAGATTTAGAGATTTATATGTGGGTAGTTACTTAAATATCGCGCTTAAGAAATTAAATTTTGATCATAATTTTGACATTTGCATCTAGTATGGCAACAATATACTTGTCTATTATTTAATAAAGATACAACTATTTTATATTTGACGTTAATATTGTTCGGGCTGGCCCCTTTTAATAGCTGATTATTTTAGAAACTCAAATATGTTATCACCATAAATTATAATCAATTATAAAGTACTTATATTCTATTTGTTGTACTTATTCTAATATAAAGTCGTTAAATATTTGTAAAAAAAAAAGAATTTTGTATTTAAAACGCTGTCCACTAAGGACCTAGTTCGCAATCAGATCTGTGACGTACACAATAATTTTGTAAATAGACCGATATTATATTTGTCGCTGTTATATACCTGAATAATGTACACAAATGCTATTTATAACCCTGTATGTAACATATTTTTCAAGCAAACATATTTTACACTTTAATTTTAAAAAAAGTATAGCGAACTAAAAATGAAGTTATGTGGAGTTGTCTACTTTTATCGTAATATGTATATTATTTAATATAAAATTTTCTTCTCACTGAAACTGCAAAGTCTCGCATAAAACTATTTCGAAAAAATAAACCTTTAATATAACTCAACATATAAGATTTAACCCAATATATATATATATATATATATATATATATATATTTACTTCATTATAAATAGTCATATTGCTTGTCAACACGAAACGAACTACGAAGTAATATAACTTACTTTGATATAAATTACAAAATATAAAGGGAGATCTTTGTATAACCAATCAACCAATCTTTATGTAATTAAATGGGTACTTTGTTATATATAGATTATTGACTTGAGAGAACTGTGATTAGTGTTAGAACTATTTATTTCTATAGGAAATATATAAAGTAGAAATATCGTACTTTTTTTTGTTTAATTCTTAAAATAAAAAAAAATAAAATACATACCTATATTTAGAAAAAAATATTCTGTTAAACACTAATTTGCCTACTTAACATATAGTCTGTAAGAGTATGCTCCGGGAGAGTTAAAACTAACCTTGTATATAAATACAGTGGTTTATGTTACACAATTACTGTAAATATCGCTGTGTTAGAAATGTTCTAATAACAAAAATGTTTAGATATCTATGTGGACTGTGTTCATTTATTAATAAACAATGGTGTTAGATACATAAAAATTGTTTTATTTACTAAAACCCTAAGCGTAAAAAATATCACGTAAGAACAGAACTATTAAGCATTATTAAGCCTGTTCTGTTCAGTACGTAAATTAAAGATGTTTTGTTAAATAGTATAGTCATTGAATGCCATTGTTATTTTAATACTAGGGGCCCGTGACTTCGACTGCGTGAAACTCAGTTTTTTCAAATTCAACGGGAACTATGAATTTTATCGGGATAAAATATGATGTTACTTAAATAACCTCTATCTTCGTGTGAAAGTTTCATTAAAATTGGTTCAGCCGTTCCAGACGTCACATTGATAAACAAACAAGAATTTTTAAAAATTTGTTTAGGTTTTAGTCTTCTGTAATTTATATAATTAATTATATATAAGCGCTTGAGAACACATATTCTTTCGGTTATACGAATATAGTAGGATTGATTTCGGAGTAGTACGAGATTAAAATATCTTCCATCACCATTTCCAAAATAATAATTTAATGATAATAATAATAATTTAATAGTCAAGCTCGTTGGTTTCTGGAATATATTTTGAATAAATATTTTTCGTTTATCTTTTATGAATTAATAAATTCCGGCAAATGAAAGAGTGACCAAAAAACGCAACAAATGCAAACAATCTGCATGTGGTACCACATAATGTAGCAGGAAAAAGCGTTTTGCTATATATTATAAATAACTCAAAATAAAATTAATAAATAAGTAAAAAAGACGAGTATATGTTTTCCTGCTATTTTTAGTGACGTAGATTTTTTGAATTTGCCGCGTTTATTCCGGTCACGCTTTCATTTGCCACAAATAGAATTATTATAAGACCAAAGTTGTGAGGGATCATAATTACTATGCCCTGTGGCTTTTTTTCCATTAGTCTACTTTACGTAGTCTATGATCATTCTTCAGTGTTCACACGTTTCTATCTACGTATTATTTTTTAAGAAATTTCGAATGAAGACATTTTATAGTCAATCTTCTTTAAATATTTTGTTGATATCTCATTTATAGTATAGTATTTTTTTTAATATAACTTTTCTTGACATTGCCTTTACTAAGAATTTGTTAAACAATATTTATTAATTATTATTTTATGATCAAAATTGAAAATTCCCAGTTATCTGCGGTTATTGAAACGTTTTAGTTCAATGGCAAACTTGTCATTTCGCAGCTTATTTTTCTGATCTGTCTGTGTTTCGGAATCGAATGACTGACTATCAGTCTAGATTAATTAAACTATTTGTAATTTGTGAAAATAATAAAGATAAATAGTATAATTGAAGCAGTGCGCGAGGCATTCTACTTTTAAGTGAAAATTTTGGAGTGTTATTGTACAAAACGATTTATTAGAAGCTCAGTTCTATGTGATCGATATTACTGAAAAACTGTCGTATTTTACCATAAAATCAAATTAAGTTCTGGAAAAAAGTAATGAGATAACTAAAGGTAAGGTATATATTTACATTTTCAAAAACATATTCCCCGAAAATGTTACCTCTACTTCGAAGATTAAGCTATTTTGGTCAAGTAGTAGTAGTAGTTAGTATATCTCTGTTATTATAACTTATTATTGCAGATTCACGTAATGTTTCGGCAAATAATGAGTAATGTTTGTCTTGTGATTCAATGTTGAAGAGCTTACCTTATGTCAGAGCATCATAATGCATAAATTGGTTGAAACATGGCAATTTAAAAATTTTCTTGTTTATTTATATTTTTTATCATAAATGTCAGTGATAAGTAGTTACATTAACAATTTCTTTAGAGCATTAATTAATTCCAATAAGCACAAAATTAAGTTTGCAAGTTGTTATACATAAAGAGCTTGGATATCAGATAACTTGGAAACTCTAAATTTAAAGTGCAATTCAAATGAGAATAAATAAATTTAGGAGTAACACAACATTAAAAAGAATATTAAAGATAAATCAGAACATAAATAAGGTTTAAGTAATATAATTGAGATTGTAATTATTAGGTCTATTATGAAAAGAATACTTGTTACTATTTTCTAATAAGAAATTGTTATCAATGTGTGATAGCCAAGTGTATGGCAACACTGTTCTGCATCTAAGGTTGTGGGTCTGATTGCTACATAGATTCTTCTTCTGTGCCAAATTTTATTCAAATTCATCCTTTCTGTTATGAATGGTTTAGCCAACACAACTTTATAAAGTTGATTTACGTGGAGAGTCAATGTATCATTTATAAATGTACTACTGGATGTCTGCAACCTTGTCCTCATGGAAATCATGAACCATGACATTATTTATTAAATTGCACACGAAAACCTCTTAAATCACACTATCAATAGATGAAAACCGCTTTAAAATCCATTTTATAGTTTAAAACATTTAAGCATACAGACAGTGGGATGCTACTTAGTTTAATAATAATCTTTTTGTTAGGCGACCATGTCTCTAGAACGTGAGAGTATGGGCATTATGCCCCCCATCCCAGTGGGCAGTGGGCCTCTTGACCCTCGCTCACAGTTGGTGCAGGAGATGAGAGACCAGAACTACGATCTGATCAGATTTGCCTCATACAGGACTGCATGTAAACTGAGATTTGTTCAGAAAAAGTGCAATTGTAAGTAATTTTTTTTACACTTGTCTAGAAGTATTTGAATAAATTTCA
Source organism: Bicyclus anynana (assembly GCF_947172395.1). Lineage (NCBI taxonomy): Eukaryota > Metazoa > Arthropoda > Insecta > Lepidoptera > Nymphalidae > Bicyclus > Bicyclus anynana. The sequence continues at coordinate 14,887,949 of NC_069084.1, read as the reverse complement.
ATATTTTACTAATTATCTAGAAACTTCTAACCTCTCAAATTTATGTATATAAAAATAAATTGATGATTGTTAGTCTCGCTAAAACTCGAGAACGGTTGAAAGAATTTTTCTTACCTTGGTCTTGATATGTTCACATAGTAATAGGAAGGGTTTAAAAGGTGAGTAAAATTAAAATAATTGCCGGGAAACCATAAAAACTACCCTTTTCTATTTCCCATACAAACAAGGGGTAGGGTAGGGTAGGGGCAGGGAGGGGTAGGGTAGGGGTAGAGTAGTGTAGAGTAGGGATAGGGAAGAAATGCACATAAGTCAAAGTGAAGCTTGACTGGGTATTCTAGTTTTTAATAATTATTTGGTGTACAATACTATGCCTTGACAATCTTTGACACTACTACTATTTTAGGTTCTTAATCAATAACCTTTAAGATTATCTGCATAATGTTTATTATAATTTTCAGTACATGCCATAGACATATGGAATGTCATAGAAGCATTCAGAGAAAATGCTCTAAACACATTAGAGCCTACAGCCTGTGTTAATGTCACGAGACTAGAGACATTGGTGTCTTCTCTCTACCACAATCTAAATAAGAGACTGCCACCAGCCAATCAGGTGTCTGTTGAAGCTTGTTCAGCTTTGCTGTTGAACTGGCTACTTTCAGCATACAGTACAGGGTAAGTTTTTGAATATTTAATACACTTGGTTAAAATTAAAACGAACAAATATAAAAAGTTCTGCTCTTTTTGTCTTGTGTCTTTCCTAATATGTCCATTACTACTGTTACATGCTGAAAAGCTATTTGTGTTCAGTAATTTATGACTAAAGTGCTTTGAAGTCAACATCAAAATTTCTTAATTCAGTAAAACTTTTGTTTTTTTTACATTGTAATGCAAAAATACACTGTCTGGCCTACGTTCGTTTCATGTAGGATGGTGCGGGTAAAAGTTCATTTCACTCTTGAAAGATTGCCGCGATTCATGATAATAGTTCATATTATGTCCGTCATACCGATGACTGTCACATACTCATGGTATCTGAAAAACACTTCAAATGTATGTTATTTAATTGAGTCCCGTCGTGACCACGATCCATGCAACTGGGTCGAAATATCGACAATAAAAATCTCGTCGTTTTATCGTGGTATGTACCCATTTAAATAACATTCATAATGAACAACCACGAAATAAGTTTAAAATCATTACTTCAAATGTAATTTAAGCATTTTAAAACAAATATTGTACCAGTTTATGCCTTTAGTAATAGGTTTAATTACATTGGGGACAACTTACAAAAAAAAATATAAAACACTAAAAATTTATTTTTGTTGCAGTGAAAATGTTGGCAAAATTAGAGTGTTCTCAATAAAAGTTGCACTAGCAACTATGTGCGCCGGTAAACTCATGGATAAACTAAGATGTAAGTTATTGCATATTTTATGTTGCTATTATGGCAAATTGGGCTCGGCAATTAATCTCTAAGGGATTGGGAGCTATAGGAAAGATTGTACGGATTTTTAACTTTGTCCAATGGGAGAGATAAATATTTCTGAATGTTTTATTATTAAGAAGGCAATCATACTGGTTAACTGATGTTAAATGATTACCATTACACATGCACCATCTATGGTACTAATACTTTGTCAGCTCTCTTGAATTAAAATTAATAGGAAATACAGTTGAAAGTTGGTTACACAATTTGTGTGTGCATTGACCTTGGAAGAAACAATCAATTCCATGGATTATTGAAATGTTCAAATTACTTACATTAGGTAAATAGAAAAATAAATGTTATTATATAATATAAAGCATTAATAAAATATATTGAGTGTATTTGAGGTTGACTAGGTGGAATAAGAACGTCAAGCAAGTTAAAAGTAGCCACTGGAAGCTGGCGGCTCATGGCTGGTGTTTGGAAGTCCATGCAACAGGTAGTATCCAGCAGTGGACATCCATTGGCTGTTGACGATGATGATTTGTGTACACATTGTTTTTTTTATATCTCACAATTATAATAACAATAAAAAGTATTAAAATAATCCTTAATGCAACACTGCTGTTTTTGTTCTCAATAACGACACCCGAGTGCCGAGGAAGGTGCGGGCTTTTTATGTATTAGGCTAGCGAAGTGTACTTGTATTTGGTCTATTGATGTGCTGGATTCTACTGTAATCTATAATGTAAAAAACGCATCGCTAAATATGTTGCTAAGCGCAAATCTCGAGAACGGCTGAACCGATATGGCTATTTTTTTTTTTATTATTCCTTGTAGTACGATGGTGTTTTTTACGGAGAGTTTTATTTTTTTTCGAATGTCAAGGAATTCCTTCACCCTACATCCATTGGTTACAAGTCCTGAAGTTTATTCTCTGCCACGCGATGAATCCATGGATTGCTAAGATATTTGTCTCATAGGGTAGGATAGTGTTAAGGAAGAAGCGAAGCTTGACCGGGTCTGCTAGTAATGAAATAAAATATGTCTCTCCGCAGACATTTTCTCCCAACTCTCCGATGGCAACGGCCACCTGCTGATGAAGAGGCTGTCGGACTACCTGAGAGAGGTGCTCGCATTGCCGGCCGCCGTGTACGAGTCGCCCTCTTTCAACTATAATGACAACTTGGCAATTTCTATATTTAATCAGGTATGCTATGGTTTTCAAGGTCCATCAATATATACGAGTATGTTATTGGTGTCATCAACTTATACTTGTACTTATAACTTGGAGGTTCGCGTCTTCGCGTGTTTAGTTGTTCAAAAATTCCGCGGAAATAATGGATTTTCCCACAATATAAGTTGATCAATGACACTAATCTTATATCTGCTAAATGAAATTCCTATTTAAATAGGTTCCGCCCTTTTGATAGACAATTTTAAATTAGACAATCTTAAATAGAGAATTTTAAATTAAAAAAAAATGTTTTTTTATACAATTTAAATAAGTATAAGTACATAAGAAAACAACTGTTTTGATATCACAGATTGACACTTCAATTTTATTAATATGTATTTATATCGAGCTGAAGGCTTTGATTGATTGAACATGCTTATCTCAGGAATTATTGATTTGATATGCACTAATTTTTCCATTTATCGAGGAAGGCTATATGAAGATAGACTTTATAACATCACACAATAGGAGCAGAGCATAAATTTAAAATGTAGCAAATACGGAAACTTTTGAACTTGCATACTGCGTAAACAGTTAGTTACACATAAATCAAATAAGACAGAATTGGGGAATGATTATTTACATATAGACGTGAATAATGTATAAATGTCTGTATATTTATTTTAATAATTATTGAGGGTTTATGACATAAGGTTTTTAACTATGCACTATAAGTAAAAATTGTAAAATTCCTTGACTGTATGTATTCTGTGGTCCAACTTAGGTTTGTATTGAGTCCTTAGGGTAGGCAGTGCATTCTTGCATCTATGAAGTGCACGCCACTGTATTAGATGCAATATACTAGATTATTTTTCATATTACACTCGATTCTAGGTCACAGAAAGGTTAAATATCAGCTGTACAAGGATGCTTCTCATGCGTGACAGATGGGATAGTGTTTCACCAAGCGAGTGTATGACACCGGTGTATTGTTACAGAATGTCAAGATCACTGTGAACGACTTCCTCGACACACTAATGTCGGACCCCGGCCCTCCTTGCCTTGTGTGGCTGCCGTTGCTACACCGTCTAGCTAGCGTCGAGAATGGTGAGTTGCCTACTCTTTCTTCGTCTTCTTCTTCTTGATGTAGCGGCTCTGCAGGTCTTTAAAGACTAAAAAAAAGAAAGAAATTAAATTCGAAAGAATCGCGAAGAAGAAGAGGTTCCTGTATCACGTTGACCGCTTCCAATCTATTGTGATCGCCACTGACTAGATTTCCCCTCCAATACTGGTTGCTGCCAGGTTCAGCAGCACTTTATTGATTGGGGTGTATTTTACCTCCTCCAGGTTTACAAAGAAATGCCCTAGGTGAAGGTCGCGTTAATGTATTAGAGATGGACTAAACACGGACACGTATGATAAACGTCCGACGTGCACGAGTAAATCCCAAAAAATCCTCTTCGGCTTCCTATCGTTTAGCTTCAAAAATTACTTTTGCGTCAAAATCATATGGAAACTCGTTGATACGCGGGTAGTACTGAAAATTTCGGGAATCAAAGAAGTGACACAACATTACTATTTAAAAATGTAAACGCAAACGCAAGCGACGTAAGTAATTTCTTGTTTACTAATGTCAAGCATACATTAATAAGCAAGAAGGAAAATTGACTACTATTTCCAAATTATCTTCGTGTAATATTCGGCATTTCATTTTTGTCAATCTTTACAAGGCATGTTTTCTGTTCATGCGTTTTCTTTATAATTTTGTGCGCCCACCAATATTGGTCAGGACTGAGTGGCCTGGTTTGTTAGTTTATCTCCACTAGATTCAGTGCTGATCTTCAATTGTTTGTTCTCAGTGGTACACCCGCTGGCCTGCAGCGTGTGTCGGCGCGGCTCGCTGACGGGCTTCCGGTACCGCTGCACGCGCTGCGCGGGCTACACGCTGTGCCAGGACTGCTTCTGGCGCGGACACGTCACGCCGCCGCACACCAACGACCACGAGGTCAAGGAGTACGCTACATACGTGAGTTGCCATTTAGTAGAAGGAAAGAAAGAAGAAAGAAAAGATCTTTATTTTTAAGTAATGCCACATATCACATTAAGAGCGCACAGCGCGTCGGTACGATATGGATAAAATTCGAAGCGCAAACGAGACGCCGAATTATGACTTTCACGTGAGTGAAAAGCACGGAGCGATTGACGCGCGACGCAAATTTTATGACGTGGGCGCCAAAACCATTTTTACCTAATTGCAAGTAAATTAAACAACATAACGAAAGACAAAATGACCATGTTCAAGATATATACCTAATTTTCTATACAAAACAAAAATTTAAGAAAATAAGTTTGCTTTTCCTGAGATTGAAAGCAAAATGTGAGCAAAACATGTATTTTTTCAAAAAAATAAACTATCGAGAAAAGTTTTACAAATTGTGTGTTTTGTATGGTCATAATGAAGCTAACACTTTGAAATATCATTTACCAAAATATCAGGCTCCTAACTTTTCCAGAATCTGAGATCCAGAACCATTTGTAACCACCAAATTACATATTGCACACTCTTAAATCAAAATTATAACATATTATGGCTTAACTGTCCTCGTAAACAGTGGAGCACTAAAGAATGCCCTGTAATATGTGGCGTAACCTAGAAAAAGGCCCGAACTCAGCATTAGTCATTGCCAGTGGTACACCCGCTGGCATGCAGCGTGCGTATACGATCGAAACAATGTATATAATAATAAATAATAAATAAAAAGCCTTTTATTTCGCACATAAGTAAGCACATATACATAGTGATTTATAGTAGATAATGTGTACAGTTAGGTTAATAAAATTTATAAAAATAAATTACAATTTTTAAATTTTTGTAAGTACAAACTCAAGTTACTTTAATACTTATTTATAAAGTTTAAAAAATTTAGTGCGAACCCCTCTATTTGAGGGTGAAGGCCTCCTCCAGAAATGACCAGTACTCTCTATCTGTGGCTTTTTTCCTCCAACTAAACAATGTATATCTGTCGAAGTGAAACCGTTAAATTGCAATTTTAAAACATCACATATTTATTTATTATACCCAAAGACTGATATAAGAACCCGAATTGTCTTGTTCTAATCTAACCTAACTTTAGATTTGACTAAATTATACTTATAATTAACAATAACAACATTTTACTTATGGAAGAACAAACAGTGTTTAAAATTAAGTGTTTATAAAAATTAGGAAACGCACTGGGTACTGGGTGGGTGGTGGTAGGTTAGGTTAGGTTAGGTGTTTATAAGTGTTTATAAAAATTAGGAAACGAACCTAACCTACCGCCACCCCTCCGATTTTCGCTTTTAAGCACCACTAGTGAGATATAGTCTGCCAGGTGCCTATTTCAAAAGCTACATCTTGTCTGAGTCAAATTAAAAAAAAATAGAAAAATTAAAGCTAGCAAATATAGCTGCAGCACGAAACTATATCACCATTATGGTTACCAATTTATTATCCTGTTTATGTAAAGTCAAAATCTAGCATTCTTAATGCATGCATTGTTCCAGAAATCACCGTCGAAACAGATCGGCGCGACGTTACGCAAGTCGTTCCGATGCGTACCGGAACGCGCGCGCCCGCAGCTGCCTCGCTACCCCGACCAGCCGGAGCGAACACTCAATCTCAGCCACATTGTGTAAGTTTACACCCCGATTTTTCTTGCGCAGATAATTTAATCAAAAAATGATAGTCTCTACATTAGTTTATCTGATTGCTTGAAACTCAAAATTACTGAACATATTTTCATACTGTTTTCAAGAGTGTTCATTCATTCATGTTTCATGAGGAAAGTTGCAATATTAAAACCTTATCTGAGTTTTTGAAGTAAAACTTCTTTACTAGTTGTTTGCTGTCGGACTTGTTCCTCGTGGTTTTTGTTAATTAAAAGGCCTTTTGATATTGAAAGCGTGTATTGCGTTGTAATGGAAGACGGAACAAGTGAATGACAATATAAAATATTCGCAGGTAGGTAGACAAATGATATGATGCAATAAAGTAAACGCCTGTCCAAATTATCCGGCAATTATTGTCTTAGGTAACATTATAATACATACATAACATTATGGAGAATACGGTGATAAAAAATAAAGCCCACGACACTCACAAATAGCGTAACAGTTATTTATGCCACTGTCATACAATGAGAAGCACAAGTGACAATGGACAGCACGAGTGCTGCAATGGCTAATTTTGTGCAGTGGCATACAATACTTTTTTACAACCATGATTAAAGAAACAAAAAAATTAACAAAACTTTGTTAATAATTATAATTGGCATTGGCCATGGCCTCCTCGATTTTTGTCTCGATGTGACCTCCTAGAATTGTCTCATTTAGGGAATCCTGAAATTTTGTAGGTATGACATGGAACTATTAATGACTTCAAAAAAATATTGTAGCACTGTTTACCCGTGTGATTGTTTACATTACCAAACTACCTGTAGGAATTTATTTGTGATATGGTTTGGGGTTTTATACTACGAAATGTATTTCGAAAAGTCGTTTCAGTATTTAAATCTATACTAATATTATAAAGCTGAAGAGTTTGTTTGTTTGTTTGATTGATTGAACGCGCTATTCCCAAGAATAACTGGTCCGATTTGAAAAATTCTTTCAGTGTTAGATAGCCCATTTATCGAGGAAGGCTATTTCCATTTTATTTCCATATTCTTACGGGAACTGGAACCACGCGGGTGAAACCGCGCGGCGTCAGCTAGTAATAAAATAAAAAAACATTGACGTTACCCCCTAATAAACAGATGTTACCCCCTAAAATGTCAAACTTTATGATATTAGTATAGATGTACATATTATAATGTGTCAGGCCCCCGTCACCTGTGCCGGTACACAACGGGTTTCCGGAGTACGCGGCCGGATACGTCAATACGGGCTCACTCGACAGTCGCTCTTCGAGGTCCACGCATCGCAGTACGTATTCCCATAGGCGTAGCCAGGATTCAAAGGGGGGGGGGGGCTGCTTTCTACCGGACCGCTCCTCTAGGGAGGGGCAGCCTCTCCCCCGCTCGTACCTTCTTTTTTATTCTTTAATACTGACTCCCATTGACTACAATCTCACCTGATCGTAAGTGATGATGCAATCTATGAAAATCCATACTGTGGATCCTTTGTGTAAAGAGCTTCCTCAAAATACTAGTTTGTGTAGTTAAATGCTATAAAAAACATTCAAGTTCTAGTTTACTAAAAGATGAAATTACATTTCATTTGTAAGTATTTCCAAGTTAATTAAAAAAAAACAATATCTAAAAAGAATTGATTCTTTTGTTGGAACAACAAAACATTGATCAAGTAATTGAATATCCTGTGTGGATAGTCTAAGCAATCTGTTTGTTAATATAAGTAAAATTACATGTCTGTGTATTGTGAATCATATTTATAGTAATGTTGTAAGGGGGAGGCTAGTACCAGTCAGTCTCCCCAACTGCTAACCTCACCTGCTCGTGGTGCATCCTGCAGATGGACCGACGAGGCTCTGGCGACCGACGGATGGCGGTATATCCATTCCCACAGGCTAGATTATGAAATGCCTCAGGCCGGTGTCGGGCAGCAGCGACATAGGCGCGAGTAATCTAGCACTGCGCTGACCAACCCGCATGCCCAGCGTGGTCAGAACTGGGCAAAACTTTGTATGGACGGCAAAAACAAAACACAGCCCCTAGTCCCCGGCAGCCCCGCTATTCCTGGCTCTGTCAGCGGTTACGGTAACGGCGGGGCAAGGGGTGTTAAGAATCTCCGGCAGAGATTCCGCTGCCAACCCCGACGACTAGACCTGGCAACATACAACGCACGCACTTTGAGGTCCGACAAAAAGGTTATCGAGCTGGAAGAAGTTATGAGCAAGTTGGATATCATAGGATTGTCTGAAGTCCGAAGAGAGGGGGGCTCGATAATCCTTGAATCCGGCAACCTGCTCTACTACCGGGAGGGTGACCAACAGTCCCAGGTCTCAGGAAAATTCTCTGGTGCATACCAGACAATTTTCCCCAGGATTTTTTCCCTTCACCGTTTAGACACGTGATATTTAATTTCTTAAAAAATATAATATTTCATATGTATATGTTGTACAGGTATAGCAGAGCACCTGTCGCGCGGCGTGGACGACGAGCACCGGCTCATAGCGCGCTACGCGGCGCGACTGGCGCACGAGAACCGTACCATGGTAATCTCTTCATACATCTTCCATCTGATTTAGATCCACTTTAATCCTTTTTATTTTTAAGAGTATACTTCAGGATTTGTAACATTTCAGTTTTCATGTAAATCGATATAGTAGTATTGTGTTAAAATCAAAATAACTGAAATACGTTTTTGAAGTCGGTTCAATTGAATAATTTCATCTGATTTGTTTTGTGTTGCAGCCTCGAGCTGGAAGGTCCGCATCCCTTACACCTGAATTGGTAAGATATATTATTATAAGAGTTTTATAGCAGTTTAAAACATTTTGTACCGGTTTTACTATTTTTAAAGGTACGGTTTTTGTAAGGTTTAAACATATTATGGCCTTGAAATTCTAAATTTTATGAAGGCGAAAGCTTATGTGTAAGTATGTTTGTTCCTCCTTTACATTGCAGCTACTAAACCGGTTTGGTTGAAATTTGGGACGGAAATAGATTTTAATCTGGATTAACACATGAGCTACTTTTCATCCCGGAAAAATCCATGGTTCCCCATTTGTGAAAAACTGAATTTCACGCCAACAAAGTCGCGGGCATCCGCTAGTAGCTTGATAAGCAAGCCTAAGGACTAATGTGCGTGTAGACTAGACTAAAAGTCGTCGGTGTACAGGGTCGCTCATCCTCCGAGGGGTCGGAAGTGGACGCGGCGCGGCAGCAGCGCGAGCTGATCTCGCAGCTGGAGGCCAAGAATCGAGAGATCATGAGGGAGATCGCTCGACTGAGGTATGTCAGCATCCGCATCATTAATAAATTCTATTTATACCATCGATCTCAGCTATTAAAAACTGGATGCACAATCAGCAACCAAAAAACATCCCCACTAAATGAGTGCCAAACACAACTTCTTGGCACTCAATTCAAGTAGTCGCATTTGCAAATTCAACCTTAAACTCAATCCTTAAGGTTGACTTGCTCTGAATTTGGAGTTTTATTGAATATTGGACTATATTTAAAGGCCTTTCGGTATAATTTTCTTTACCAATAATTCATAAGAGGTCAATGATTTATACTGACATGCTAAAATATACAACGTGTGACAGGACGGGTTGCAGCGACAGTGATTATACCATCATTTTGTGGTAGAGGAAACACCTGGAGCAGGTCTCAGGACTTGTGACGTTGGGTGTAGGTTTAAGGGTCCCTTTAAAATGCATTGACACTCACCTCCCCTGCCTGACATCTCCATGCCCACACTAAACAATTTATGATCAATAATTACAACACAAAATCTCTAACACGACTAGCAGCGTGACGGTGTTCACGCTGCCTAACAAACAACTGAGCTCTTTCTATCTATATATTCATACTATTACTGTTGAACGAATCTCGCTGAGCAGGGAGGGAGGGCAGCTAGTACATAGAATGTGTCACTTCCTCAGGCGGCAGCAGGAAGCGGAGGCGGTAGGCGGCGCCAGCTGCCCGGGCTCGGCGCCGCCGCTGGTGTCGGAGCTGCGCGCGCTGCGCCAACGCAAGGACGAGCTGGAGGGCCACCTGTCCTCGCTGCAGGAGTCCAGGAAGCATCTCATGCATCAGCTCGAAGGGCTCATGAGGATGCTCAAGGTATAAATAATATTTTTATATGACTTTAAACTAGCGGATGCCTGTGACTTCGTCTGCGTGAAACCCTACCCCCTACCCTAAGTATCTTATGTCCATCTCCTAGTTCTACCTCCCCACCAATTTTCAGCCAAATCAATCCAGTCGTTCTTGAGTTTATATAAAATGTTTTTTTTTATTCGTATATACTGAAAAAAATTAATTTAAGAAACCTTAGCTTTAGCTTTTATAATAACAATTATTATTTGTGTAATAATATTTTGTTTTTCAGACTCAACAATCCAGTCCGAGGTCAACTCCTAACTCTTCTCCACGGTCTACCAAGAGTCCACCACTTCCCGGCTCACAACCACAACCTTCAGCACCGGAGAGGTAATATTATCTCAATTTATAACTTTGATATAGCCGTGATAGCCTAGCCTAGTGGATATGACCTCTGCCTCAGATTCCGGAGGGCGTGAGTTCGAATCCGGTCAGGGGCATGCACCTTGCAACTTTCCAGTTGTGTGCATTTTAAGAAATTAAATATAACATGTCTCAAACGGTGAAGAAAAAGCATCGTGAGGAAACCTGAGAATTTTCTTAATTCTCTATGTCTGTGAAGTCTGCCAATCCGCATTGGGCCAGCGTGGTGGACTATTGGCCTAAACCCTCTCATTCTGAGAGGAGACTCGAGCTCAGCAGTGAGCCAAATATAATTAATATAGTTGATAATGATGATAACTTTGATACTGCAGTAACTGTCCTGTATTTCCCCTTTACCTTTATTATAACTTAACAGACTCTTAGATCAATATTAATATTTTCATTATCTTTGTCCACTAGAGAAACAGCCCCCCGCGGTACTGTACGCAGCGCCCCCCAGACGCCGTCCCTAGGCGAGAGGGAGCGCATCGACATGACGCACAGTCTTGGTATGTTGCTGTTCTTGATTCATCCAAATAGGTTCAGTGGTTTGACTGTGAAAGGTAACAGACAGAAAGACAGACTCTTTTTAAATTATATTTACACTTACGATTTCGAAATTTATTTCGATTGGAAAATCGCTTGAAATAAAAGTTATCAATTTATTTAATATCTAATATATCTAATATATAAAATTCTCATGTCACAATGTTCGTTCCCATATTGCTCCGAAACGGCTTGACCGTTTTACCGTTTTAGTAAGTCTGAGAATCGGCTACTATCTATTTTTCAAAACCCTAAGTGACGAGAGTTGTCCGCCCTAACATATTTTTCTATACTCCCATACAAACTATTCGTAATACCATAAAGTTCAAGTGATAGTGGAAAAGTGAGGGGTAGGATAGGAGAAGGGTAGGGGTAGCTTAGGTGGGTAGGGTAGGTGTAAGGTGGTAGTAGAATATATATATAGAAATATAGGGGTAGAGAAAGTGTCAAAGTCCGCTAGTGTATTTATATAAATAATGATAGATTTTAAGCATCTTTGTGATTATATGTGCAGGAGCAATGGAGAGTATGGGCGGTGACGCAAGAAGTTTTCACCAAAATCAACGACCTACCACTAGTGAGTATTGATAACAGTTATTTTATTAACTTAAAAGGTTTGCCTGAAAATGTCTAAAAAAATTCTATACTCCCTACTACTAATACTAAATTCTATACAAACGATTCGTGATAAACTTAAAAGTCAATTTGAACTCTAACACCATAATATAAAGTTCAAGTGTTAGTCGAAAGGTTCCGGGAAAGCAAAACAATTGAGTGCCGGGTAGGGTAGGGGTAGGGAACAAGTGCACATAAGTATTCAAAGCTTGACCGAAAAGTTAGGTATAAAATGATGAACCTATGAGCTTTACAAACCTTTTACTATAACTCTTGCAGTGGGAATAGACAATCGGAATCTACGTAGCGACTTACTGTACGCGGCCGATTCGGTCACGAACGCCATGTCCACGCTAGTGCGAGAACTTAATTCCGGTGAGTAAACTAAAATAAAAAAAAAAAAACATTTTTTATTACTATCAATGTCTAGGCATCATGAGGAAAATTTTTCAAATAGATCGTAGGATTTGCATGCCTTTCCGTTTTTACTGTTTGTAATGATGGTAACTTGGCACGCCTAAGTATATATTTTTTGCATGAGTTTCTACGACACACTTAGCCAATTTTGATAACCCCCCATGTGTGTTATAATTTTCCAAATACACATATATTATACCTATATAGAGAATTTTACTTGTCATGTATATTTTGAAAGTATCAAAGTTTATTTATAACAAAATGTTATAAATAATTTGTATGTAAATAAATAAAATATTGTACATTAAGTTGTTTTGAAAGTATACTATAAACAAACAACATACCACATAGGTATAACCGTGCTAGGACGAATTATGTTTATTTAATCTTATGTAACATTTGGTTTTTTACCTAAAAATCTAATTTAATATAATAGTAATTACCAGAAACATAATAATAATATCAGAAAATACATGTGTCAACTCTGTTTAATTTCATGCGATATTTTTAACTTCATCCAGAACAATAATTATTTTAAAATTCATGTAAAAATCTTGGAAACAGGTATTTTAGAATAGAATAATGACTTATAATAAAAAGACGCACAATCATGTAGAAAATTTTACTTAAAAACTGGCCAATTATGCTTTGACAGTTTAGAATTATTGTTAAAGAAAATTATACCTAAAGGCCTTTAAATATAGTCCAATATTCAATAAAATCCCAAAATCAGGGTAACTGAAACCTTAATGATTGAGTTTAAGGTTGAATTTGCAAATGCAACTACTTGAATTGAGTGCCAAGAAGTTGTGTTTGGCACTCATTGCGTGGGGACGTTTTTTGGTCGCTGATTGTGCATACACTTTTTAATAGGAGATCGATCGAAATAAAGGAAGTAAGCCTATTGGGTAATTTATTTTAAACGATGGGACAGTCAACTTTAAAGTGTGACGTCACTTATTTTGTGTATACGAACACACACAAGCTCAGTGCGTGAGTGTCGCATAAATAATAAAATAAGTTAGTTAAAAATCGTTTTCACCTATATTTTTTTTGCGTTGTATGCTGAAGATGTTGATGTATCATTTCATTGTTGTCGTTATCATGGTTATTCATACAATTAAGTTCGTAAAGCACATAAACTAGGGCATTTAAAAGTTTTTTCGATGTGTGTTTAGTCGTTTTATGTTACTAAATGTTTTGCAGAGGGTTCAGACACTGAGGATACGGTAAAGGGCGGTTTGGAGGCCAGGAAAAGACGAGGTAAGACCATGAGACATTTCTATGAAACACAGACTTACTATGGGGGATAGATGTTAGTAAAACTTTTAAATGCACTTTTATTAGTTCTTAGTAACTCCATCTCATTAATGATTCAACATGATTTGTTTTTATTTATTTTTTTAATAAATATAAATATATTTATAAGTAAATGTGGATTACAAGCAATAGGCTAGTCGACATTTATTTTAAATTGTCTTAAATAGTTCATTATTGCTCTTATAGATTGAAAAAAAAATCATATTTTTTTGAAACGTGATTACTTGTAATTTTAGTTTTTAAATATGTTTTTGACAATACGAGCCAAAACGCCTGTCAGCCATGATGGTATATAATTCAACTGTTTGGATAATTTGAAAAATACATGATTTTTGAAGGAAGTCTTATAAGAAATCCTTAACTTTTATTAATTAATATTGATATATTTCGGACCCTTATTCCATGTACTATGCGAAATTAATAAAGTTTTTTTTTTGTAAGATTTGATTGAATAACAATATTCAATATTCCTGTATTGTTATTCAATCAAATCTTACAAGGAAACGAAGAACTAATTCCCGTTATTATAATTATTTCAAAGTCCAAATTTTATACAAGCGTATATTTAACCAATGTAGGGAAGGAACTTATTTCTGTAATAAGAACTTTGTAATGGTGGGATTATACACATTCAATTATGCACAACAATATTATAAATATCCTCTTTGAAAACATGATTTGCTTCTACCTACCGACTGCGCCAATTCGAATGCAACAAATATTGAGGGATGGATATGTGGGATACGTACAGCACATACAATTTCATACCATATATAAATAGTTCATTTTTATCGTTTATCTTTGTAAACACTAATTTTTATGGAACACGATGATGAAATTTTGCATGGATGTTAAATTTGCATGAATACTATTTTTCATTTATTTTTTTGACAAATACAATACACTTGGCAATACATAACCTTTTATTCAAAAAGCAAAACTTTCTAAAAATTCAATACTTTTTAAGATTAACTTTTACTTATTTTTGAGCTAATAATATTGTGATACCTAAGCAAAGACGATCCAATTACCAAAAAGATTCTTGTTAATTTAATGGGATTTTCTAGTTTGGAAACTCGCTGACACACAAAATAATCCAGAACTTCTTCAGAAACATAATTATGTGTTTCAAATTGACGATCGACATTAAGGTCGTATGTTTAACAGTGCAAAAAGAAAACACGAAACATTTACCAATATTCCCTTTCCGTCCGATAAGTCGTAACGATTGTATTAAGAGTAGGCAAAGATCAAAACAGTAACCGCTCGTGTTGAGTCCGACCTAACCGAAGAGCTATTGTGGCTTATTTTGATCAGTAATGTCTATTGTAATCAAATGATTTTTTACTCTTCCCTTATCTCTCAACCACGCTCTGCTACCAAAAAGAATATCTCATCGCCTATTGGGGATACTTTGTCATAGTCCAATAATTAATTTCCGACTCCATTTCAACCAATAAGCAATAGTTGTTTAAATATCTAGCCTACATACCCTTGGATAGGATATTGAAATGTACAATTAAAGTACATTTATCGTATAAAGATTCATTTATGTAGATGTGCGTTTATTGAAAATGGTGATGGAAATAAGTAATATTAAAATGTATCGAAAATGTGACAGATTTCGAAGAGGACGAAGATAGCGATGAGCCGATGCCGAGGCCACAACTGCCTCGCCATTACCTACACGACAACAATGTCCAGGTATGATTCTCTAGAACTCATAGTGTGAATATATAAATATATAGTAAATTGAGCTTTGTATTTTTTTTTGTGCGAAATGATTATCCTAGAAATCTGTGAAAAGTAAAGTCTATTTGTTGTAGTTATTTTTACTAACGGTCTGAATGGATAGATTTTGAGAAATCTCTAAAAAAATTAATTTTTGTGTTTTGTACTTAAAATTAGCGAGAATCTGCAAAGTCAAACGATGTACTATTTCTTTTTATATTCTTAATCGATTTCTCTTAATATAAAACTTAAATAGTTACTGTAGTGAATATAGTTCACGATATTTTATGCATATTAAATATTAATGTTTATAAATGTGTTTCTTGCTTGTTTTTGTTGGATTTATTTATTTTTACGGCTTTGTAGCATTTATTTTTTTTTATTTTATTTATTACAGAGCTTGGCATCTAGTGTTATATCATCGTAAATAGTGCTAGAGGTTTGTTTTTCTTTATTTTACAAATTTTTGGTTTTTTTTGTTTTGTCAAATTTTACTTTGACTTTTATTTTTCATGTTGATGAGCCTCTGCATGAAGTTGTATTGACTTTTCGTTTTTGCAATCATCTTACATGGTTTTTTTTATGAAATTCATCATCACTACCATCAGGTGAAATTTTAGTCAAGGACTAATTAGTAAAGAAATAAAATATCCCATTATTACCCATGCTTAACACACAAACATTTTGCAATTGCGGATGCAGTAGGTAGAGTCTGCACTGCAGCAATCGACCGTTAAAATAAACAATAATAAATTAAAAAGTATATATTTCCCGCAGGACACCCCACCACCGCTTCCGGCTCGCACGGGACACTACTTCCCTCGTACATAGCTCTAGAACATATTTATACTTGTACTAAAATATACTATATTATACCATGTCATACCGTTTTAATGTATGTTAGACTATAATGAACTTTATTGTAATGGAAGTTAAGTTCAATTATCATTGGCTACTTTTATATGGACGGAGCATTTGTATGTATAGATAAACCATATGAATGAGTCCCCGCCCGCACGTCACTCCCCTTTGTCGTCATAACGCGTGGTCAATGACTCATTTATGCGGTTTGTCTATATAGTACAAGATCCGGCATAACAAATATATACCCTCATCTGTTATTTATTTGGGATAACAAATAAATGATAGACAATATTCACATTGAGACATTTCAAATAGGTTTCTAGTAAAATTGCGGAATAATAGTTAATGATTGAATTTATTTAATCTTATTGGTTAATTAAAAATAAACCGTAAAGTAGTAAAAAATATATATCCAACATAATTAAAAACGCAATGGTTGTCTGCTTTTACTCTGCAACTGTAGAGTTGCCAGTTATAAACAGTTGAGTGATGTTATTTAAATACCCTCATCAGTTATTTGATCATTTAATATCTCAGATGAAAGCTTATTTTGTGCTTAATTTAACTGTATTAACAGTTTCTTGTGATCTAGTCCATGGTTTCCTAGATTAAGTATGAAAAATGTGTCTGGCCGCAGTTTTACTAGGCTTTTTTTTATTTGCTGTGTCACTGTGAATATTATCTATCATTTATTTCTTATCACTAATAACTAACAGATGAGGGTATATATTTGTTGTGCCGGATCTCGGATCTTCAATTTGAGTGTGTATTCACGTAGCAACACCACATGTATGTATGAAACAAGTTCATTTAACATTCATTAACTGGAACTACTAGTCTACTATCATACAAAACATACATGTTCATAAACAGATTACTTACTCCTCACGCAGCGATACAAATATTACTTTCTGCAAAGTTTTGACATGATTCAAAAAATAATTGAAATGTATTTTTTTGAACCAGCGGGACATAAAAGCATTTTAAAAAAATACTGTTAGAAAGGCGAAACCATGAAATTTAAAATGGTATTGCATTTTTATTATCATCCTTAATGATTATGAATCTTATTATTATCAGTATTCGTGACAAGCGTTTATAATCATAATCATTGATAATGTAACCGGAAATGAATGGACAGACTGATATATTAATTAATATACTTGTAAAGTCACTTGAGTAATAAAACACGTGAATTACTGAAGTATTCGACACGGTAAAACAGTAGTTTATTTCGCTGTAAAACAAAAAACCTCTGCAACATCTATACATGTAATAATATTACACATTAAATCAAATAAATTAAATATTTAGGCACATGTACTTGACACTAATTAATTAATAATATCAATCGAAAAAGGACTCTGCACTTGCATTTTGGTTATTTTTTTTTGTGTGGTTTTCTTACTCAAGTGACGTTGTAAAATGATACATCACACATCATCACAAAAATCATTATTATTTTTTTATTGAAACCTCCAGTTAAGTATAAAAAAAGAAATTAGAGATTTAGAAGTATAATTCTTAGAGGTACGTGTTTGGCAAGAAAGTGAACAGATGGCGCCATTTTTATTTTTAGTCTGTGTATATTTAGTTAAGGTATGTTGTATCTGTTAGAAATTTAGGAGGTTAAGGTTATTATATTTCTGATGTTTTACTTAAATTATTGTTTTGGAAATAAACGTTTTTAAATTTTAAATTCAGATTATGAAATATGTAGTTGGGTTATGTGTGACTACTAAATTGTTATTCGGTTTAAAGTTTTGAATCATTTTTGAAACTTTGAATGGTTCATCTTGATGTGTCTTTATATTTTTTTTGGTACCATGCCATAAACATAGTTTTTGGTAGATGTCGTATTTTTTTTTTTTACAAATCTTAATTGTGTTTTTACAATCTTGATTGTCAAAATTTTTGTTGGATATTATATTTTGGTCTGATTGATCCAAGGCCACGCATTTTACAGTCAACGCCTAATTAAATGTATGATACTGACAGACATATTTATTTTCAAAGTGCGTTTCCATCAAATATGTTCAATACAATGCAAATAGTTTTGAAAACACGTCTGATGTCAAATAAAATATATTTAGTTGATATATGAACAATTAACATGTTTGTTTGAAAGCATACAAAGTCAAACGGCTAGTTCACTGATAGAAGTTTTTAAATTGTTGATATATTTCTATGTATACTTATTTAGTTTTATTTATTTTACTTTCCTACAAAAGAATACCATATCATTCTATCCCTTTTACCCTTTCTGTCTTCCATTAGTCAATTCCTTCCAAAATGTACAAAAATGTCAATTGATACTTCCTTATCCATATCTCCTGTGAGTTTTATTCAAAATATATTATATTTTATGAAACTTCGATTGTTTAAGTAAAAAAAAAAAGTTTCACTGCTTATGTTATTGTAAGATAATTTCTCATGTTTAGTTTTATATAATTTTAACCGCTTTAATGATATTACGTTAGTTTCATAGACATTTATTCTAGAAAAAGCAACAGTTTCACTTATAGTCTGACCAGAGAAATGAACAACTTTCTCATGTTGCGGGGAAAATGGGAACTAATTTCTTCTTATTCTTTATTATGATTTTGCCAAGACAGCACAATTTACTTTGAAATTTCGCGTAGATTGGGGAAAACACAATGAATAAATTTAACTGGTCAACCGGTTAAATTTATTTTACAGTTCAACTTATGGTACTTTGTTAGTCACAAACTTCTTCCATACAAATCTATACTAATGAAATATAAATAAGCACAGATATGGCTAAAATACTCATGGTTTCCCTAATCCAGATTTTTATATATTTCTGGTCAGGCTATAATAAAAAATTTAACAATTTTTAAAATTTGTGTGACACGGAACTGTTGATAAAGCTGTGAACTTTAATTAAAAAGCACATACAAGGCTGTAATGAAGCCTTCAAAACAGCCTTTAAACCCTGCAACAGTGTATGTATAAATCGTAATGATCCTAGCGCATCTTTTTCTGTCATTTAAAAAAAATACCCCTACTTAAATAATTTAATACCCCTACTACTCGACTTGTAAGGTTTTATTTGTTTATTTTCGTATGGTTATTAATGAAACTCTAGTTTCTATTTTTTTTTGTAACGTCTTGTTTTGTCTTATTCTTGGGTAACGTATATTTTTGATTAAAACAAGATAATTAAGTAATCTAATAAGCCTATTTAGGTGAATTCTTTAATTTTATTATAAATTCATTCTGAAGAACTTAAAACAACTATGTAACTTTCTTTAAAATGGCACAATTATCCGCCCACTTTAATATACACGCGTCATATTAAAGTGGGCGGATAATTGTGCCTCTGAGTATATATCACAAAAACTATATTTTCTCCTAAAGTGACCCTGACTAACAGAAAATGATTGAACATTTAAAGACTGATTTATTATTTCAACCACCGAGTTGTGAAAAATACCAAATTACTTTTTCCAAAACCAAATTGTTTAGTTTAGAAAACTTTTGCGCTATCCGCGGTAGCTATTTGGGGCAACTATTTATATATTAATTTCGCATTTATGAACGCGAAATAATTTTTCACAAGACGTGAATTATTCTGATTCTGATCTTTTTGCTCTGAAGAAAAAAAAGAGACGATATTTTATAATTGAATCTGAAAAAAATGTTTATAACATGATCGGATTTTCATAAAGTAAACAAATAAATATTTTAGTGGAATTATGATTCCAGTGGTAAACAAATCTACATAAAGTGTCAGCAACAAAATTCTATATTTTTGCTCTGCATGAAAAGAAGAGAGGAATATTAAAATTAATTTTAAGATATTAGTTTAAAACACGATCGGAATTAAACTATGTAAAGAAATAAATATATTGGAAGGACTTAATATAAATCAAGTCCAAGTTCAAGTGGCAAGTTCGTTCATGACACTCCCATGATATGCGGGCGACGAGGGGAAAGACTGCGCGGTCGTGAAATCATGCGTGCGGGAAAGTGAGGTGCGTAAACTCACCAGTCGTGGGTTTTTCGTTCATGGCTACACGCCCCTCGGCCCGCTCCCGCATCGACAGTGTTACGAACGAAGTTTCCAAGCTATAGACTTGCTGGTCATGTGCGCTAGTTTCGTTGTACAGTGATGACTAAATTGACAAGTCCAGGTTAATGCTATCTTCGTCCACTTTCATATTGGTACTGAATCCGGCATAAGAAATATATACCCTCATCTGTTATTTAATTGGGATAAAAAATAAATGATAGAAAATATTCGCATTGACACATTGCCTAGTAAAATTGCAACCGAAAGTATTAAATGATTTTTTTTTTTAATTTAATCTACAAAATACATATCTAAATTAAGCCTAACCATGATGCAACACAAACCACAGAACCACAGTTGGTTTTACTGTGCACTGGTATTTTTAATACTTATACAATATTTAAAAAATAACAAACAAAAGGGGGAAAACATTTGACTGTTTTTACACTGCAACTGTGGGGTTGCCAGATATAAACAGTTATTTAGTCGTGTAATATGTCAAACGAAAGCTTATTTTATGCTTAATTTAACTGTATTATGTATTCTTGCCTTTGATCAGGTTCATGGTTTTCTAGATTTTCAATGAAAAACATTTAACACACATCCAATTTGCAATGTGTCACCGTGAACATTATCTATTATTACTTCATAGTGTTAATGAATAACAGATGAGGTTATAGCTTCCAAAAGCCGGATCTTAGACTATATTAGTGACAAGGACACATTCAGACCTGTCAGTTTAGTTTGTAACAGAACTAGCACTAAGTCACAATGTAACTGTATTTACAACTAAATATAACATAAATAGGCCGATTTAATCTATGAATATGATTGGTTAACCATCGGTGTGCCTACCAATATCGTCTTACTGATCATGCAAATAGCGTATTATGCTAAAATGAGTCGATTTAGCATAAAATCGGCCATATTATATAAAAGTCGTGATCGTAAAACAATATAGCAATTGTCTACGTACTTACTTAGGGTTGCCAAATGGCATGTACTTTTAGAGTTACCCCGTTATTGGGAAATTATATAACTTGGGTTTTTGTAAAACCCAATGAATTGGCAACCCTACCAACTTCACAACGTCCATTATTTTACGAAATGAGCATTTGTCTTTCGAGAATTATTTTTTAATTGTTTTCATTGTTTTTATTGCTTTATTTGTTAGTTTTTTGTTTTTATGATGTCATGGTTTTGCAATATTTTTGTCTTGGTTTTTTTTACATATTTTTTTTTTTTGTAAGAATGCAGTGTAATTGATTGATGATTTCGGGTATATTTAAGCTTATTAGTCCTTTTTCTTTTTTAAATTATTTTTTATCCTGTATGTTCAATAAAATTGGGGGCTCCAGCATCGAATTTTATTTTTTTAATGACTGAATTGAAGCTATTCAATTCTTATTAGTAACTTTCCAAATAAAAGGTTAGTTATGACCACTACTCACTATTTAAAATTCGATGCTAGAGATTCCTTATGAAGTTATTCAATTTCTGGAATTCCGTTTGGCTTCAGATGTTGTAGTAAGGTGACAAAACAAACGCCTCTTTGTGTGTACACTAAAGGATCGTCAGCAAAACAGTCGCACATTGTTAAATAATTTAAACTGATACGAATGGTGACGTGGCACATTGAATTTACTAAAAAAACCGTTGCTTGACAGATGATAATTTATAAATTTGTTTTTCTGACGCACCTTCAGTTTCACACACAAACACGTCTGACCGTCTATCTGTATAACTTTCCAGGATTACCTAAAAAGTCAAACCCTTAAGCGGGCTACATACCTTCAGTTTTAACTGTTTAGTTAATAGTCCAGGATCCGGGGAGCATGTTTAAAATTTATTACTATCATTATTAATACTATTAAGGAACTTCCCTTCCTCCCTAAATCATAAAAAAGCTGTTTTTTACTGTTGCTTAATTAATAGTTTTCCAACCTAATAGACACATTGTCCTGCAAATTGCGTGGTACGCTGTCTCGTTCCTACGCTTAGAAATTTTTAGCACCCAGTAACTCTGTTAGCTACCAGAATCAATATTTTCGGTACATATAAAAGTTGAGCTATACATGGAAAATTAACTTGATATTAATCAATTGAAAAAATGCTTCCCGAATCCTGGGTCGTCCGTGTGTAAGTAAAACTCAAAACTGCACAGTTAAAAATGCAAGTTATATGAATCTATATCACTATATTCTTCAATACTAGGCCTCGACACTAGTTATATCTTGAATTGCCTCTTGAAAATGTATTTGTATATATATTTTGTGATGGTGTCTTCCTCAGAGTAAGCGTACATTGTTGTGTTTCTTTTTTATTATATTTATTTTGTCTGAGGCTACGTTTCTAAACATATACCTATATCTAAAACTAGCTGACGCCGCGCGCTTTCACCCGCGTGGTTCTCGTTCCCGTAAAAGGACGGGGATAATATATAGCCTATAGCCTTCCTTGATAAATGTGCTATCTAACACTGAAAGAATTTTGCAAATCCGACCAGTATTTCCTGATATTAGCGCGTTCAATCAAACAAACAAACAAACTCTTTAGCTTTATATATTAGTATAGATGTGTTGACTTGCTATCTGGCAAGTTCGTTCATAACACTCCCATGATATGCCGGCGACAGGGGGAAAGACCACGCGGGTGAGAAATTGTGCGTGTGGGGAAGTGACGAGCATCAGTCGTGGGTCTTTCATTCATCGCTACACGCCCCACGGCCCGGGCGGAACATCGGTAGTGTTACGAACGAAGTTGCCAAGCCTCAAGAATGCCTCAAGACATTCTGATGATACCAAGTCGTGATGTCACAATATTTTATATTTATTTTTCCTGACCTTGCCAGTCCGCCTTGGTGCAGGCAGGGTGGTGAGTCCACAGGAGAAGGGAGGCCAATTAAATTGGTTTTAAACTCGTATGTGTTATGACTCGACGACTCAATTGATAACGCGCTCACAACTTTATCTGATCTATGAATTAACGCAAGATATCATTATCTTTTCAGTCTGTCTTTACGTCTCTTCTAACGTATATAATTTTATTTTAACAGTCTATAAGTAAAGTTTAATGAATAATATAATGAAACCCACTGCTTTACTCTGAGGGTATACCATACATTTATTTGTATGAAATTTTAGGCTAGATTTTGGCATATCATGTTACTTTTAGGAATGTAAGTGCAATATTGGGTATGGATGGGATTGTCTTGCCGGAAATGTGATGGTTTTTTTACCATAGATTATATTATACCTACTTAATTTTTTTTATAGCTAGATAATGTTATGAAATCGTTTAGATTCAGCCCAAAGCATTAACTATGCTCAGAGGCACAATTATTCGCCCACTTTAATATAGTCGCGTCATATTAAAGTGGACGGATAATTGTGCCTCTGTGTATATAAATTACTTGTGACGTGCTATATTTTTTTAGTATGCTAATTATATTTTTATTTTGTAATTTAATTGCGTTTTGTTTTGTATAGGATATTTTATCTGAAACTCAAAAATCGTATTTGTTTTCTAATTTTGACTAAAATATAGCACGTCATGAGAATCTGTCTAGTATATAAGTATGTACTTATTTTAGATATAACTCTCCAGTTAAAACACTAAGCGTTAGATTTTATAAACCTACCCTCCCTAAAGATGAGAAAACATATTTAACTATCTGACCTATATTTTAAATCCATATTATAATTATATTATAGTATTTTATACCATAAATAGATTTCATAATAAACGTAGTGTACGATAATATATGATATACTACATTGGTAGAAAGCACAAAACACTCTGTTTCTATTGTGTCTTTTACATAATATAAAACGAGAGCTTGCGAACGTCAGACTTACCTCATTTTATGAAGACTGTAAGTTTGTCAGTGCGCATGCTCCTACCATAGATAAGTACGGTAGCCAATTATATAGTTTGGATCGTGGTAGCTTTAGAATGTAAAGCGCGAGTCTAAGCGACTGGCCAATAGGGAATGTTTTCTCATATTATGCTCAAGAAAATATTTAGAAAAAAATACCGATCAACTTGAAAAAAAGTAGGAGGCTCCTTTTTGAAGTCGGTTAAAATACGTGTGCATTTCGGGACGCACGACAGAAGTGATGAACTTTAACCTGCTGTAAGCGTGAAAGAAAGGGAAGCCAGACAGAGTGGTGTGTAACGCGTTACGTTACGAATCGGTTTACTCTCCCGAACACGGAAATACCCGCAAGTTATTACTTCAAAAATACGGTTTATACTCGGACGGTTGAGGAAACCTAAAACTTTTTACCTTCCAAAGCCACCACGGTTCAATCTCCATAATTGGCTACTGCACTTATCCATTGTAGGAGCATAGTGTAACTAAACTAAGAGCTAATTCTACTACTAACTAAAGTAATTCATTCAAGATGTGGTATGTCTGGCCGTCGCAGTCTTAGTCCAATATGTATATGTGTTGTATACGTTAGTTCACGTATTGTACATCGTAATGTAAACTATTTTACGCAGTGTCTTTTGTATTTGTGTAAAAAACGCTTCTGACCGAGGCTGGCGAAAGGTGGTCTTGCTTTGTGCTTGATGATGTCACTTGTCTATTGGCAAGTGCGAAACTCGTTGATGTATTTGAAGGGCATGAATACCATAATCATCTGAAATGTGCGATACAAACTCCGGTTTCTCGTATATCTAGAATCTAGATACAGCAGAACAATGAACACTCGGCGGAAATCGGCTTCTATGAACTCTTCGCCACTGATATTTACTTAATTTAACAAATTAACACTAAATTTAGACATTGCGTTTTACTTTTTTATTGTTGTAAAGTATATTAGGTCAAAAGGGCTGGAACCCAAAACCGATAAGTTGGTTATTGAAAAAAAAAAAAAAATTTTTTTCAGTTTTTTGTCAGCCAAAGCGTAACTATTCATTCCTAGCTAGAGAGCGATTAGTAAGGTTGTGATTTCAACGAAAAGGGTTCGATTGGAGGATGAAATGAATATAAATATTTATTTATTATTAAAAGAGTTTATTAACACTGAAAATCTGAGGGCAAAGTGAGACTGTCTTTCTAGACAAGGCTTGTAATCAACACCTATGATATTGTAAGGACTGTGTCATTACAATTATAACATTCCATTGCTTGTGAAGTTTCGTGTTTTATTTTAAAATATCCTCTATACAGGGTGCTGGGGAGTATTTCCCTTAACTTCAAGGTGTTGACGAGACCACTTTATAGGAAACGAACTGCTACTACTAATATTTTATTAACTAAAAAAAAAGGTTTTATGTTTTCATACTAAGTATAAGATCTATTTACAAAAAAAAATATTATTTACTCCGAAAATATTCCTTACAACATTTTGAATAAATTTTTGTTTGGATAAACCCTAGAATTAAGGGAAATACTTCCGAGCACCCTGTTTATGTTCATACTAAATTAATTAAATGCCACGATAGCTCAATGGTAAAGAGGCCGTACTCCGAGAGATGGATTGATATGAGTATGACGGCCTCAGCGACGCAGTGGTGTATGGATACTTATACAAGACGGAGGCCCTGGGTTCGATCCCTGGCTGGGCTGATTTAAGTTTTCTTAATTGGTCCAGGTCTGGCTGGTGGGATGCTTCGGCCGTGGTTATTTACCATCCAACCGGCAAAAGAGCAAAAGACGTACCGTCAAGCGATTTAGCATTCGCACGAGAGTCTTTTTAACGGATGTTAAAAAATCATTCAAATATACTCTCGTCCGAATGGGGGCTACCGGTACGATGTCGTGTCGAAACCGAAAGGGATGTGGTTTTTCATCCTCCTAGCAAGTTAGTCTGCTTCCATCTTAGATTGCATCATCACTTACTACCTTTTATGTTACGGTTTTATAGAGAATAAACGATTATTATTATTATTTATTACTTACTGTTAGGTGGGATCGTAGTCGAGGGCTAACTTGTCGAGAATAAAAATCGATCCCCACTCGCTGGACTTTTGTCGTACCTACTTACTCCTAACTACACTAATCCACTCTAATATTATGAAGAGGAAAGATTTGTTTTTGAATGTAACTAATAAACTCGAAACCTTCTGGCCCGATTTGAAAAATTCTTTTAACAATAGAAAGCTACATTATCAGGGAGTAACATAGGCTATATTTTATTCCCACGGGAATGGGAACTACGCGGGTGAAACCGCGAGGTTCTACTAGTTTTAAATGAAAATCAATTCTTATTATAAATAGTATTTTATTGCCAGTCTTAATAATATCAATTCGGTAATACACCAATTGTAAACCAAGTTCACTAAAGGGAAGAAACGTCGATAGCACCGTCCTTTACCAATGTTCTCTTGTTGATAAGGACGGCATTACTTTCAAAACTGTCAATTTAGTTTAGAATTTGTGTACAACCTAATCAAAGCCAGTGTTCTAGTTATCACAAAAGCGGCAGAACACAAAGAACATTTTATTTATTAATTTGTCTTTCTTTACGGCAAACTCCAGTAGGCCTTGTATGCGACTAACATCTTCTGTTGAGAAAAATATATATTGTCGACCAATAGCGACTGTTTTGAAATATCGCTTCTTTTTTTTCGTCTCATCGCAAGGAAAGGGCTATATTTTCGATTCAGCCGTACTCGACAAAATGTAGGTACTTTTCTCTACACGAAATACCCTCGAGGATGCATCCTAAGCCTACAGAAAATTCCAACACATATAACATAGTATTCACAGGTAGGTAGATTAAGCTTAATCTAGACTTATTAGATCTAACGTTAGAAAATAAATTTCCATACCTACGTTTTATCGGAAATTAAATTCGTCAAAATGTCCATGAATATCTGATAATTTGAAACAAAAACTAGTTATTCTAAACACATACAAATATTCTACAATCTCGTAACATGCGCTTCCAAATCTTTCTCCTTCTCCTTCCCACCGAATTCTGCGTATATTTCTTCTATCGTTCTCTTCTTCGTCTCTGGGACACAGAAGGCGATATATACAGTGCTGATGAGGCACACTACGGAGAAGATCCAGAAGATGAGGTAGAGTCCCACACTGCTGGCCAGCGGTTGGAACACTCGCAACTCTACGGAGACGATCGCGCAGGCAAATGCTGTGACTATTGATGTCACTGTGCCTCGAAACTGGAAGGAATAAACATTGTCAGCCTATATGACTCGAGTTAGAAGTCAGATAGCCACTATATCATTATATGACTCAAGGTAGAAGTCAGGTAGCCATGTAGCACGTCGATTGTCTTTCTACAAACGCTAACGCTTCGAAAAACTAGAAAATGTATGGTAATGACATACCAGCAGGGTCATTATGTATCTCGGTGTACCATTCAAATAATGAGTCACTGCGTACGTGGTTTTGCATTGTATTTTCGTTTTTGCAATAATCTAACATTGTGATTTCAACGAAATAACTTATCTAGTTAGTGGTAGTAGCAAGTATCAACGATTTATTATTTTAACGAAAAATCGTTGTTTACATAATTTCGTTAGAATAATCATGTAAAATGATCGTAGAAACAAAGAAAAACACTGGCAATTTATGTATCATGGCGTAGTTTAAGCCATTTCGTTGAAATAGCTATGTTAGATGATCACATAAACGAAGATACGACGAAAAACGATGTAGTGACTTATTATTTGAATGGTACACCGAGTTACATAATACGGCCGCTGATTGATAACTTGATCACGTGACTCTGTCGATAGCAATTAATGTCATTTCCTGAATCATGATGAAGAAGCTTTTATAAAAGTTCCCTATACCTACTAATGATAGGGAACTTTTATAGAAGCTTCTTGAGGTTTTATCTAAGTATACCTACTTATATTATGAAAAGGAAATATTTGTATGTTTGCATTGAATAGGCTCTGAAACTACTAGACCATTAGGTACCTTCCACCATTATGTATTTCTTATTTTATTCCCGTTATTCCCGTAGAATACTCAAGTGAAAGCCTGCTTGTATTATCTACTGAACTAAATCTCCAAATAGTTACCTGGAAGGAGAACATCTCCGTCATGACCACAAAGGGCACGGGTTGCAGGCCCGCCGCGTCGCAGTAAATGCACAGACACAGTGCGAGCACAGGCAGCCACGCGTGCGCGCCGTCGCTGGCTGCGAACCATGCTCCCAACGCGGCCAGGGCTAACCCTGACACCAGGCATGTGGCGCCTAGGAGAGGCTGGAAGAGTTCACACAGTTACCAAAATCATGAAGTATCACCAAGCAGTATTGTGCATTGTGTTCTGTCTGAAGGATATCTATGGTTTGCGGTGATGGCACTTGCACCTCAGGAACTAGGTAAATGGACGCAGGACAGCATTTTGTAGGGTGTGTTCTTTAAATGTTGTGAAGTGTTCCTTTATTTATAGGTTAATGGACGATGCGATGGAATATTCTGATTGTGTAAATGCCTGTAGGTCCCTTAGGGGAGCTCAGCGGCGTCACCAGGGGCGCGCAGAAGCTTCGCCTACTGGGGCCCGAAGGCAAAAGCAGAGTAGATAGGCGGGACGACTCTCTAAGGGCGTCTCCTCTAAGACTCGGACCTCGGTGGCTTAGAGGGTCATTCGGGAAGGGTGTTTAAGCTTGAGTGTATCAGTCCGGGCGCCCCCGATATCGGGAGTTAAAAAGCCCACGTCTGAGTGATGTCAGATATCGGGGACCTCGTTTTCACGGCGAAGACGCTGTGTAGCTTGTGTTTGAGTTGCCTGGGAAGCATTGTCGTTCGTTATATCATTGTCAGGATCGTAAAGGACGTTTTTTGGGCGTCTAGATCTCAAGCCAGCCTCATCCACTAGTTTGTTGGGGTGGGTGGCGGTTCTCTCAAAATAAGTTTTCGAGAGCTGTTTCATATATGGACTATTGTGGGGAGATCTAGGTCTCTATGTAGGTTGTTACTGCGCACAAACCACGGAGCGCCCGTAGCCTAACGCATGAATCGGTTCTGAAGGACCTGAAGGGGTTATAGAGTCACCTTTGGGCGGTGGGCAAACACTACATTAGCGTAAATCATTATTGGACGTTACGTTCCGATATGTCCCGCCCCGTCCCGTCTCGACGAATTATAATTTGCTTTTGGCACATATCACAGGATAGAGACGACCCATCACATAAGCAGCTCTTTTTCTGGCTTTCTGTATAAAATTTATAAAATTAAACTAACCTTTCGCCCCGTCCTCTCCACCAAACTAAAGGCAGTACAGGAGCCCACCAACTGCACGGCCCCCAGTACGACCGCCTGTTGGTTGGCCGTGAGCACCCAGCCGCCGCTCGCCTTGCTGAAGATGAGCGACGCGAAGTGCAGCACGGCCAGGCAGCCGCACAGCTCCCTGGCCAGTGTGATCACCATCGTGATCCTGAACGCGCGAAACGTGTTGCGGTCAGATACTGTGAACAAAGTATCAAAAAATTAAATTTAATTACTATAACCCTACTAGTCTAGACTATTCGACTACGTATAAAAATTTTAATAAAAAAAATTCAACCGACTTCCAACTCAAAAACTAAACTAAACTAAAAAGCAAAAAATAACATCTTACCTATGCGCTACCTTCTGATCAGTTTGAAGGCGGTGCCAAGCCAGTGATATTTTAATTAAAGCCGTTTAAATTACAAAATATCTGTGGATTATTCAGAAACGGCTTTAATGAAAACATGACACTGGATTGGCACCGCCTTCAAACTGATCAGAAGGTAGCGCATAGGTAAGATGTTATTTTTTGCTTTTTAGTTTAGTTTAGTTTTTGAGTTGGAAGTCGGTTGAATTTTTTTTATTAAAATTTTTATTTTTTCATTTTTAGTGTTAGCATACCTACTGATTGAGAACAAAAATTAATAAGCAATTAGCTAAAACGTTTTTTCTCATGATAAGTGCCTATGTCCTACAAACCCAATTTTAAAAATACTACCTTAACTCATATACAAAATTTCACTCCCACTTTATCCACACGTAATATGAATATCCAGAAAAACGTGAAAGGTATCATAACTCATGAGAAGTGGTCTTAACTGTCCTCCGTCTTCATGAGCTGACCCCCTATGTAGTCACAATCCATATGGGTGAAAAGTTCTCATCAATATAAAATTAATCAAGTCCAAACACAATGTAGCTACTGTGAACCATTGAGGAGTTCCCTTAACTATCGTTCGTCTTCATCATTAGCCTCTTAATACAATTACAACCCATCTAGGTGGAAAGTGCTCATCAATACAAATTAATCAAGTCCAAACACAAGGTAGCTACTGTGAACCATTGAGGAGTTCTCTTAACTGACCTTCGTCTTCATCACCAGACCCTTAATACAGTCACAACCCATCTAGGTGGAAAGTGCTCATCAATACAAATTAATCAAGTCCAAACACAAGGTAGCTACTGTGAACCATTGAGGAGTTCTCTTAACTGACCTTCGTCTTCATCACCAGACCCTTAATACAGTCACAATCCTTCTAGGTGGAAAGTGCTCATCAATACAAATTAATCAATACAAATTAAAACACAAGGTAACTGCTGAAGATCGTTGACGAGTTCCGTCGTCTGTGTTTCGGCTCCATCATCAGACCAACTCCAGACTTTCATAAAATTGTAGTGATTTAAAATACCTTATGGAAACACTAACAAACACACTAGCCGTCACTATAATTTTCGAAAGTTTCCCTCGATTTCTCCAGGATGCCATCATCAGATCCTGACATGAAAAAAATGGGACCACCCTGGAATCAAACCCTTCAAAACAAAAAAAGAATTTTCAAGATCGGTTTATAAATGACGGAATTATCGCTGGACATACATAAAAAAAAAAAAAAAAAAAAAAAAAAAAAAAAAAAAAAAAAAAAAAACATACATACAGCCGAACGTAGAACCTCCTCCTTTTTGGAAGTCGGTTAAAAAAGGGTTAGAGTCTTTAAAGGACCCGTAAAGGACGATGCGACAAAATAATCTACTATATAAAAATAAGTCGGGTTTTCCTTCCTGACGCTATAACTCCAGAACGCACGAACCGATTTCTACGGTTTTGCATTCGTTGGAAAGATCTCGGGCTCCGTGAAGTTTATAGCAAAGCGAAAATTCAGGAAAAGGTAAGGGTAGGGTAGGGTAGGGGTAGTTGAAAGTTTACATCGAGTTTCACGCGGACGAAGTCGCGGGCGTCCGCTAGTTCAGATATATATCCAAAAATGTATAGACTACAAAAATGGTCATGGTAGAGTTGTGCTCGCACCCACTGTATATAGATGGTACATAGGTACCATGAATGTTTAATAGAGGTGCTTCTAGCACCCTTCATGTTTTTTTAAACTAGGTACCTACTCGTATAACATGAACATAAATCTACATTAAAATAGCGGGTTGCGTATTGTACCTAATAAATAAATTATTTATTTGTTAAAGCAATTTCAGTTCCTGCTCGTTCAGCAAATAACAGATGTTTATCAGAATGATGGTTTTGATTAAAACTGCAGCTTAAAAATTTTACGTTTTTACTACAACAACCTACCAAACTAGATAGGTGCCATCTTCACCTCAATACCCAAATCGTGTAACCTATATTAGATCCAGTTTTAAAAATAGAACCAAGTGACCAGCCAGTCGCCACCACAGTTATGTTTGCCGAAGCAAATTGGTAAACCTTCACTTCCGAAGCACTTAGATGCATAAACATAGCCGTCTCGTTAGTCGTTAGTAGGGAGACCCTTGTTGTTTAGTGACCACTTGTATACCGTTACAGTTTGCTCAGTGTTACTTCGTGAGTCAACATATCGATTGACGCTAGTAGAGACAATGCGTTGACACTAATCGGATGGGTTTGTTACGTGGGTGTATGTAACTTGTTTACTGTTTAACGATGTTATCTACACCCTAACAGGCGTAAGATATACAATACAATGCATTGCTATAGTCAAATTTATAAGCGGGAATGTTTTCTATAAAAGGTTTAGAACACCCGCTTACTCACAATTCTTATTTGGCCGACTATCGAGCAACTTAATTGCAAACGGTTACAATTTAGTTAGACAACTTTTTAATTTGTATATAATCGAAAGGGAATTGCGACTCTGATACGAACGGTGTCCAATTTATTAATTGGACGATATAGTTGGAGAGATTGGAAGATGTGCGGGCTAACATTGGTATACCTATCGCTATAGCCGAATAAATCGTAGAGTATACTAACAGGTATTAGTATACTCTACGATTTATTCGGCTAACTAAGAATAATTCTTATAAGTGAGCGGGTCTAAACTTTAACCATTCGCTGCTCGCGAGTATTTTATCGAAAAGCCCGTCTGTGTCGAAGAAGCCGACAGTCAGGGAATGCGGTTTTAATCTACCGTTGTGAGCCATTAATAAAAATCTTTATATTCCTCTACCGCGCGGAGCATTATACTGTGCTCGCCTATTGCCCTTAGTTTACTTTATATTTTTTTACATGTCACTTAACGGATACGATCGACCGGTCGTACATTTAGGAGTCAAGTGGTTAAAACGTTGTTGATTCCTTTCTACAGACCGTGGCTAGTTATCACCCTACCGGCAAGGACGTATCGCAAAGCGATTTACTCATAGTGTTGACGCGATCCGCGTAAAAACCGTCATAGAATATTCAAATCGTTTCTTAATTATTAATTTTATTGAAGGTTTGCTTCATGTTTCAGAAAAACATTACATAGGTTAGGAGAAGCATCTCTTACAATAAAAAATATGGGTTGAAATTAGGATTATCTTGCAGGTACGTACCTACCTCTTTCATGTCAGACCGCTTCCATATTTACGAGCAATCATTGGATAAATTGAATGACTATTTTTTTGGCTTATTGCTGAGACATACTCCTATTAGAAATAAATGAGAGCCCCTTAAAGGAGAACACCTACTACAGAAACTAGAACCGTGGCGTTCACGAGGTTTTGACCGGGGTAAGCACCGTCATAAGTTGGTAGTGCTTATCTGAAATGAAGCCCATGAAAGATTAGAGATAACTGCAGACTGCAGTACAAACTTATACTGTAACTTCTGTATCTAGAAAGCAAAATGGTTAGTAAACTGTTACGGTTAAATTACTGTGTTACCTAATACGGCACGTAGGGCACAGTATACGTGACGTAAAGCGATCATGTTTTGTTACAATTTAGTTAACACATTTCTAGGGACGTGTAAACACGCGGTCTCAGCAAATGAGACAAAGTACTATAGTTAAATCTCAATTCGCAATACACTGTACTCCATCTTCGTACAATCTCATCCACAAATCATATCTTATAGAAACTTTCTTCGGTAGAACTTAGTATGTAGGAACTTGTGAGAAAAATGCTTTTTTTTCGTGTTAAGTAAGTGCCGATGGCTCCATGTGGGACCACTACGGCGTCACTGGAGGGTTTGGGCGAGCGCAAAAGCATCGCCTGATGAGACCCGAAGGCTGAAATAAAGATAGAGGACGGAACGACTCTCTAAGGGCGTCTCCTATGAGACTCGGACCTCGGCTTAGATACTCTTAATGTGCAAGTAAAGAGATGTGTACCAGGCGAATGCCGAGTGCAGCAAAAAATTAGGGCAACTAAATTGATACCGGGTAGGGCAGTATTTCGGGGTAAACTTACTCCGAAACTTTAGGCTTCTCTCTAGAAGTCTTAAATATACCTATCATCAAGTGGTAGTAAGAAGGTGGTACGGATCGGCATAGATATAGTAGATCGGATAGTTTATTGCACAAGATTTTTAACTACGGTAGGCAAAATTCCTTCTCCAATACAGTGTATAGGCAGTTTGTATTTTATTTTATTTTATCTACAGTTCAGCACGGAACCGTCTATGCATGTCTCAGTGCTGACTTTCTATTTCTGATTTCCCTCTTTCCTACTTTTCTGCCAGTTCTCTTTCCATTGTTGTGAGCATATGTGAGTAGTGAGTACTTCCTCTATTCCGCCTCGTCTGCTAGCATGCGTGCAATAACGCTTTGTCCATCCACCTTGCCCCTTGGCTCCCGGGCAAGGTACGCTACTGCTTATGAGCACCATGAGTTCACAGTGTAATGGATTGGCTTACCCAGGGTCTTGATGGTGGTGAATGGCGTCCCGCTGTTGCTCTGCTCCAGTTCCAGCAGCAACAGCTGCAGCTCGCTGTCCACCGCCGCGTCCGAGCTCTGTCGGCAGCGCAGCCATGCCAGTGCTGACCGGGCCTCCTGAGGAAAGGGATAGACTTTAAATCTTATGCAATTTATTCAAATACTAGCACTTGGCCTCTTCCACATAGTTCCCATTCTCGAGGATATAAGGGGATAAAATATTGAATATGATAATCAATGGTAATATATATGTTCACTGGTGGAAAACTTTTTAAAATCGGTTAAGTAGTTTTGCTATTTGTAACATACAAAGAGAGAAAGTGGATATGACTTATGCTTCCGATACCGGAGGGTGTGGGTTCGAATCCGGTCCAGGGCATGCACCTACAATTTTTTAGTTGTGTGCATTTCAGAAATTAAATATCACGTGTGAAGGAAAAACATCGTGAGGATACCTGCATAGTAGAGAATTTTCTTAATTCTTTGCGTGTGTGAAGTTTGCCAATCCGCATTGGGCCAGCGTGGTGAACTATTAACCCCTCTCATTCTGAGAGGAGAGTCGAGCTCAGCAGTGAGCCGAATATGGGTTGATAATGTTATTGAATATACAACCAAAAAATCAAATCCTACCTCTTTATAATACCTATTAGTTTAGATTTGTTATTTAAACAGAGAAATCTATAGAACTAGCTAGAAAGTACTAACTCACCTCCACTTTCCCACTCTTCAACAAATAAGAAGGAGTCTCCGGCATGGCTGGGAACAACAGCAAATGCACCAACGGTATCACTAAACAGATCCACAGTATCGCGTGATAGCACAGATATTCCCCTAACACGTAAACCACTAGGTTCCCTAAGTTCTGACTGAGAACCACTAAGCTTCCTAGGGTGCCTCGTATGGAATCCTCGCTTATTTCCTTGATGTAGAGCGGCGTGACTACGTAGGACCCGCTCACTCCGAGACCGATGATTGCTCGCGCCGTTATGAGTGCCCACGTCTCTGTGGAGTAGAGTTTCAGTCCCCAGCACACCTGGAATAAATGTCCACGATTAGGTATATGTCATCATCTTTATAATGTGATGGCCAATCCAAGACAGGGTAGACCCTGGAGAAGAGTTGACATGGAGCTTAGCTTATCGTCACGCTGCTTCACCGCGAGTTGGCAGGCTTAGGGTGATATGTATAACATAATGTAACGATAAGTATCAGACGTAAATGATTGGTTCGAATTAAATGGCAATACCATCACGAACTTCCCAAGAAAAACTTCACAGCCCGATTCAGGGATCGAACCCAGGACTTCGTGATCCAAAGGCACAAAGTCTAATCACTGATAAACGAAGGAGGGGCATGCAGAAACCCAGTCTATCCTGCATATTTGAGTCCTACCAATGATATCGAAGTATAGCTAAACAGCAAAGGGGCCGAACTCATCACCGTGGTCGTGGTTGGATCCCAGTCCGCTAGACTATTGTTATTGTCGTACCCACTCGTAACAAACATCTTTCCAAAGACTCGTACTTTCGAACTCGTAGTATGGAATCAGTAAGAAATATTTAAAAAGATATGACAAATATTCTTTTTACAAGAAAAAATAAAATAAATGTTGAACTCACTGCCATCGATAAAGACGTAAGCATCAGCGCTTTCTTCCGGCCGTAATTATCGACAATAAACCCAAAGAGGAAGACCGCAGGCGTCCCAACCAAGTAGGGAACTGACGCCATCCAGGATATGACGTCGGCGTGGACTGGTGCCGCAGCCGGAGTCTCCTCTGACATGAGCCGTGGACCCATCGGTGACAGCCAGCCGATTGCTGTGCCGTATGAAAACACTGGGAGCACCACTGGAACAAACAGTCCTAGATTAGGCTATAAGCTATCTAAGCATTTGTTTAGGGCAGCCCGTCTAAGGCTGCCAGTCCACCGAAGCGGAGCGAGGCAGCGGAGCCGAGAAACGGAGAAATATTAACCAATAGGATTGCACAAAATCTCCGCTCCTCTTAAATGGACAGGGACTTGTGAGCTAGTTTAAAAAATCATATAAACTAGTGAAGGACAAACATCGTGAGGAAACCATACCAGAGAATTTTCTTAATTCTTAAGTCTGCCAATCCGCATTGGGCCAGCGTGGTGAACTGGTCCAATCCCTCACATTCTGAGAGGAGACTCGAGCTCAGGAGTAAGTCGAATATGAGTTGATAATGATGATGATGAAGAAAAAGTGTGTCAGCTCCGACGCACGAGTGGAGTTTACTCTTTGATATTGACTGTCTAAATAGGTTTATGTTGCCCAGCAGCATTTAAAAAAATAGCAAATGTCAGTCAGTCAATGAGAATCGCCTTGCCACTTGGTTACAGGGGCTGATCTATCTAATATATATATATATATATATCTATCTAATATATAATATGACTCATGACCGTTGCGCAAACATTATTAAACTTCTTATGCAATGTTTTCGATAAGTATTTGCGGAACAATTAAAATGATCTGCAGCAATCATACATGTTCATATGATACTCCCTCTGTCAATGTAAGGTCAAACGAACATTTGAATCAGTACCACGTTTCCATTTACATTGTTGCTAGCTTCCCCTATTTGTCATGGTGAGCTATTGGAGGAGTAGGTATAGAATTTTATTTAGGCCTCCGTGGCGTAGTGGTATGCGCGGTGCATTCACAAAACGGTCCTGAGTTCGATGTCAATTTAGGTTTTTTTAATTGCTGGACCAATTCCTGAAAAAAGTCTAGCTGGTAAGAGGATTCGGTCGTTGCTTGTTGCCACTCTACCGACAAAGACGTAACTTGTAAAGAATAATAAAATACTGGAATGCTCTACTGTTTAGTTACCTGCTAGCTCCGAAAGTAACTATGGTCCAAACTCATTAATTGGCTACCGTCAACGATATTAAATACTGTGTCGTTAGCTACCGTACTTTCGTATGATAGGAGCACGAGCTGACAAATTTTCAGTTTTTATAAAATGATTCCTTAAATTATACATTCCTAACCTTACCTAACCTTTTTTTTCACGCTGGGAAATGCTTTAAATGCTTTTACGCATCTCCCTCGGAAATAGTGGCATAGGCTGGCACCATTTCTGAGGGAGTATGTGGGACTCACCGGCTGCGAGTCAGCCAGAATACTTTACCCAGTATTAACTTAAACCCAGCAAAGTTCCATCGCCTCGCTTGATGCCTGAGTTCCGGGAACAAAATCTTCCGCAACTTAGACACCGGCGTCCGCCGAGGAACCTTACTTAACCTAACCTTCCAGTCCGGCTGTTACAGACTCTTAGTCTAGTAGATATAATTATCTATCTAAAGTAAAAAAACCTAATAAAAAAAACTACCTACCTAACCTACGTGCATTGATAACTGCGTTCGTTCTAAACTTGGCCTAGTTAAACTTCATAGCTTATTATTTAACGCATTAGGATAGGTAAGGTATCGCATTCCTCTCGCTACGTCGGCTATTAGAGGTACACTGAACTTGACTAACTTTAACGAAGATTAAATTATGTTTAATGGCCATACTCATAAAAATAGTCCATAAATAGAACTTTGGATTAAAAAACAGGTTGTTCCTAAATTAAAGATTGATAAGTCTCTTTCTGTATGTACCTACAGTAGTCTGAGACTGATATGACGTCGCTCGATCTCGTGTTAGCTCGTGCCGACGCTAGATGGCGCGACTATTTTGCGTAAAGAGTGGGGAGTTAGAGAGGGGCAGCGATCGGTTTTTTGTAATCCACTTCTCAGTCAGTCTGATATAAAAACTGATCCGTTATTGATCATTGGAACATTCATCCATACTTACTAATATTATAAATGTAAAAGTGTGTATGTCTGTCTGTCTATCTGTACAAGTATGTTTGTCTGGCGTTGACGTGATTTTTTAAGTTGAAAGGATGGAGAGTGACGATGGCTATTTTTGTCTCTTTCTACCCGAATTAGTATTAGTAGGCTGTTAAATCATTTTGTTTTCGCGCCAATACGAACGGAATAGCACCGCGTCCATTCACCCTGAGAGCACGAGTTAAGTGCGTAATGTAAACAAATCAATTGCAGGGCGCAGATGTGTTTACAGATGAGGTTACATTGTAGCTGTTACGGTTACTTGTTTTGTTTGATCATTAAACTCATTACCAAATGGGTCACGTTCATGGTTTGAGTGACCCTTGTTTATTCTCTCTATTACGCATCCGAAAACTAGGTAGGTGCTAGGAACCATAGGTCATGACTGATCAAGGTCTTTTAACTAGGGTATGCTCTTTAAGTAAAATATTGGAAAATTCCTCGTCCAACTATGTATTCTGTAGTCATACATAGGTTTGTATTGCGTCCTTAGGGTAAGCAGTGCATTTTTGCATCTATGAAGTGCACGCCATTGGTTCCAGACTTGGTTGCTAGTTAAAGTCGTCATAAGAAGGCTCAGGGTCACACAGCGAATAATGGAACGAGCTATGCTCGGAGTATCTCTGTGTGATCGAATCAGAAATGAGGAGAATCCTTAGAAGAACCAAAATCACCGACATAGCTAATGGAGTCGCGAAAGTTAAGTGGCAATGGGTGAAAAACCGATAGACGTTGGGATGCCAATGGTGCTGGAATATCAACCCACTATTAAGACGCGACTTTTTTGGTTTGTTAATGGGTTGGATTGGTCGACCCCTCACTAGGAGTACTGACGAAATCAAAAGCAAGCAGGGATTCGCTGGATACAGGCGGCTCAGGAGTGGACATCCACTAGACATAGGCCTCTTGCATGCATTGCATTCCAAACACAACGGTCTCGAGTCGCCATCAGCAGCGGCTCCTGCAACCCACTTGATGTCCTCGGTCCATCTAGTAGGTTGTCCACCACTTTGCGGGGTACTCTATCGACGGAGTAGTAATTGTTGCTACGATGGGTGATGTAATATTTTCCACTTCTGGAGGTTGCTTGCTTTGCGTAAAGACTCGGATATTGTTTTCTGGGTTGCCACCTTCACTAGATCCGTCCATAGAGATCTTCCTCTGGACATTTTTCATTCACCAGGCCTTGAACCACCAAAAGCTCAATCGAACCCTAATTCATAGAGATGGTTGTAAGTTAAATTGCCAAAAGCATTCTCTAGTAGAGTTTGTTATAGCGCGTCGCCTACCACTCACGGTAAAGTTTAGTCTCAAGTCCTTAAAGGTAAACTTTATCGTGAGTGGCTGGCATTATATGCCATATTATGCATTCATCTTTAACATTCTATTTTAACGACGAAGTTTGGCGGGAAATCGTAGGAAGCACATGGAGGTCTCGTTTTATTTTTATTTATTTGCTGCAGTTTAGAGTAATGCGGTTTAAAGTACTTATTAACTGACTACCAAAAATATCTCGATATAGATTCTACATTTTAAGCCGAATAAACTATAAACAAAAAGGTCAGATTTGTCTTACGAAATAAAGCAATGGCCTCTTAAAATATGGTTTATGCAGAGACAGTTGTAACCACGGACTCAATTCTAGCTAGATACCGCGGGCCGTGCCCAAAAGATCATCAAACATACAATATTACAATACAATATTGCATTCCTAAAATATTTGTTCTAAAGTCGTATTTAAGACTACATTGCGTCCTGTTTTAGTTTTTGAATTGGTTTTTCTTTTCATAACTTTTTATAATGTGAGTCAACATCTACTCGTTTAAAGACTTAGATGGCGATTTTAACTCTCTCGTGTCACGGTGTTTGTGTATTTGGCGTTTTTTTATTCTACAATCACTAAAGTGTTTTTCAGATAGCATGGGTGACAGTCGCCTGTATGACGTTCATAATACGTACTATTATCGTGAATCGCAGCAAACTTGAAAGAGTGAAACGAACTGTCATCGTACCCATGCTACCTGAAAAACTCTTCAGGTTGTAAAGTATTTTTTCATTCTCCTACCCGCACTCCCTATTTTTAAGCGCGCCTCTTGCTGAGTCTTCTCGTTCGTTACACTAATTTATTTGTTTAAATTCGTGCAACGCGGCGTCTAAGTAAATGCAAGTCCGTGGCTGTAAGCGATCAATCAAAGCATGGGACTGCAGCTTCCGCCCGTATGCACTCTAACAAGAAAGTAATCTCAAGAACTGCCTACGCGCTGTCTATTCACAAATAACGGGCATAACATGCATTTTCATGGGACAGCAACTATTCCATTTTTATGGCACAGTCAAATGACACCCACGTGTTGTCATACCTAATGCCTTATTTATTGGGAACTTTCTATTATTTAATTTGTGGTTTTAGCCTATTAGTAGTATTTGTACCATTATGTATTTTTTAAAATAAATAAATATACTTAAACAATACACACATCACTATCTAGCTCTAAAGTAAGCATAGCTTGTGTTATTGGTACATACTTAGCTAGCTGATTTTCTATACTAATATTAGCCGAGGTGAAATAGTTCCGAGTTTAGTTTTTCGCACTGGAACTCCATGGCCTAAGGGCCCAAGTAGTATGTTCCACTTATCTTCACCGAATAATATACTTAGGTTATATTTAATCCCCATATTCCAACGGGAACGGTAACTACGCATGTGAAACTGCGGGGCGTCTACTAATCCTTCAATTTTAAAAAAAACTTAACTAGGTATTCTATTTGTTGTTCTATTTGTTGTTCTTAGGCAAGATATGCTCTTAATTGGGTCTCGTTTCCTATTTTTTATAGTAGTAGTATTTTCTTCCTTCTTAAAAATGTTTTTGTCCATTTCGAGATTGTCGCTTGTCTCTAGATGTACCACTTTATAGTCATTTAGTCGATAATAATGCATTGATTTGTAACTTGCCTATTACTTCTTACGTTACGAAACAGAAGTTCCCCATTATTATGCAATTTCTAAAGCAGAGCTAAGAATTCCGCGTATATTAACTAGGTGCCAACCAACCACGTTTATAATTAAGTATTGTAGCTACCAATCACCATTCTATGTACACGAATATGTTACATATGTTGATGGGATAGTTATCAAGAAAAAGTTTCATAAATGATTTCTTCGTCGATTTAAGGAACAGTGGCTAGCTTTTGTTACAGAATTAAATAATTCTACGACGCCTGAGCATTTAGATATAGTTTAAATTTAGTATATTTTCTTTTTAATTTTTATAATATGTAGTTATAGATATTTAGGTACGTAGTTTTAATATTATTGTAAAACTTTATAAATTTGAATGAATAAAAAAAAAAAATCTAATGAAGTAGGTACGAAGTATGATTTTCATATTACCTATTATCCGAAAGAAAATCAAAATCAATTTACCAAATATGCTTTGTACTTAGATGATAAAGGGGTTTTTTAACCTGGTTGTGCGGTCTAAGTTGCAGCGCGCTTACCTAGAAAATGCCTATTCACTCTTGCTTTGAAGGTGCTGGAACTTTTTTGCTTGCTACCACCATGATCTAATCTCTGAACTCTATGGTTGCCTACCGTACCAAGACATAAGTATACGGTACTTATGTATGGTAGAAGCAGGGGCTGACAAAAATTGTTCAATAAAATATCATCAATACATATAAAATTGACGCCGTAGTGGTTCCGCAGGGAGCTATCGGCACCTACTCAGACAGAAAAAAAAAAAAAACAAATACAATTAAAATTGAAGTATCTTGCGATTTCAAAATAACTATGCTTTTTCCAAGTGCTGCATGGACCAAGCAGATGACAATATTTCCTTGTGTGTGCCGTATTGGTCCAATGGTTTATGACTCCGAATCACGAGGTCCTGGATTCGAGTACTGGGTCGGGCTGTGACAGAGTCTTTCTTTCTTAGAAAAAATTCACAACCTTGTGGCTCAGAGGACGGTAGGAATATGGCTTTGCAAAAAAAAAAAAAATAATAAAATTGGACCGCTCAATAAAAATTTATCCTTGATTTTACATAATAATTAATGGTAATGCATCATGAAATCATCCCCTTTTTTTACTATTAGGCTTGGAATTGTTTTTCCGGACCATTTTCAAAATATACCTCTTACCGACAAAAAAGAATTATCAAAATCGGATAACTCAATAAACATTTCCAATGTTTATATATATTTGACTGGCCCTGGATTCCGAGGTATAAACCTAACGGCACTCCACTAATATTATTTACCAAGTATTGTTAATTCTTTTATTTCTTTTTAAAAAAGAAGGTCGTAGAAAAAGTATTGTATACCATTGCACGTAATTAGCTATTGTAGCACTCGTGCTACAATGAATAATTACGTGCAGTGCAGACAATTATAAACCATTTCAATTCACATGGGTTCCCTTGTCAATTTTAGTCACTACATGATGTAGTGTATACTTATGTTTCAAAGAAGATGTAGTCTACATCTTCTTTGAAACATAATTATATGTCTACGGAGGTAGGTAATATGAAATCATAAGCTAACAGCTTTTTATTTCAAAGCTCGTCGCATCTAAATGATATTTTAATCTCTTTTAGAGAGCTTTTTAATAATAGATAGGGCGATATTACGCCTTCCGCGGATTCCTGCATGTAATTTGTGGTAACTGCAGTATTTTCCCAGGAAAACGAGAACATATACCTATGTACATTGTTAATACCTACTTCTTATAGCCGGTAATGACGTAGATATTTAATGTAGTACGATTTAAGGAGGTTTTTATGAGTTAGTCGCGAATATAAGCCCCAATATAAAAATGCAAATTAATTCTTTTCAGTTCAGTTCAGTTTAATTTCAGTTTTAGAAAAATAGAAACAAATCACTTATTTCCAAATACATTAGTTTTATTTAAGTTGTTTCCAAGTTAGGCCTTAGTTTACCTATTAGACTTTTTTTTTTTTCAAAAACATAAACTTTAAAAATTCGCTCTTTATAAGTAAAGTAAGTATTCTCGGATCGATAGTAAATCGAAAATATTTTTAGGAGAAAACAACAAAAACTTAGGAGTTACATAAAAATGTTTTTAGTATTTTTATTAAATAATAATATTTTTTTAAGTTTAGTAGTTATGATTGATGTAGACACAATAATAAATAAGCAACTTACTCATAACAGCAACCACGACTTGGTTAACTTTGCTGCCTTCCGAACAATATTTTTTCACTGTACTTTTTAACATTATTGCAACTTTTTTATTAAATTATCACAGAAAATAAATACAACAGCTTTCGCACTTTAATTTAAAAAAAATATTGTTTATGGTATGTACTTTAAGAATAAATAAAAAAAGCGGGAGCGCCCGTTTGCGCCGGTACTCTTCTATAGAATGAGGATACAAGTATGGGATGGTGTCCCACATAGCTAGTACGCTATGGGTCAGTATTATATCATCTATTGACTATGTAAAAACATTCGTTGGTTCAGTAGCTAGTTCGGTACAGATAGGTCCAGGGACCAGGGTTCAAGTCTGGTCAGGCCAACAATAAAATAAGTTGTTGTTTGTTTCTAGAAAAATCTCAATAGCTGATGCCTAAAATTGGTACATCAGTAGTGCTCGGACTCCCCGGACCATGAAAAATACATAAAAAAAGATTAACAAAGAGAAAGATTTTTAAACGAACGAAAAAACCTTCACAAAAAATTTTTTTGTTCGTTGTGGGCTCTTCTCAGACCAAGGCGCATTTGAAACCCTCGTAACTTTAATTTTAAGTTT
The DNA here is from genome assembly GCF_947172395.1 of Bicyclus anynana. NCBI lineage: Eukaryota > Metazoa > Arthropoda > Insecta > Lepidoptera > Nymphalidae > Bicyclus > Bicyclus anynana. Next base: position 14,843,923 of record NC_069084.1, on the reverse strand, counting down.
TCTACTTTAATTACCGTTATTAAATCATGACATAACTTGACGTTTCAAAAGTGCTTATAAACTAGGCCCAATTAAAATAAATAAATTTTGAATTGAATTGAATTTACTGTTTTAACACTAAAACGGCTCCAAGAATAATCAGATTTTTAAAACAGTTATATCAACTTTTGTGATTTATTTATAAGCACGCTAACAATCTATATACATAGGTATATTTATACATTAGGTATATAAAATATGTCCGTGTGTTTATTTATTAGATAGGTACAATATGTACATAATACTATTCCATTTACGAGTATTTATGGTTAGGGAAAAAGGTGTAAAAAGAATGAATTATTTTATTTATATTAGTGTTTATATTTTTCTTTCCATTGATTATCTGCAGGTTTCACAGTTCTGTACTAGACTAGGTACTTGTGAGGGGGTGGGGGGTTGACCAATACTGCTATTTTCGGTGCGGGATTGTTTTTCCCACATCACATCACATCATTTTTTCACTGAGTGCGAGACCCATCACATTGAGACGTCCATCGAATCTTCGACCCATGCCATGCTATCAACATCATCATTATCAGCCGATGGACGTTCACTGCTGGACATAGACTTCCAAACATCACGGTCTCAAGCCACCAACATCCAGCGGCTCCCTGCCACTTGAGGTCCTCGGTCCATCTAGTGGGGGGTCGACCAACACTGCGCTGTCCTATGCCATACCAATTAGCAACTACCTACCAATTAAGCTTTTTTGACATGATCCATGTAGCTTTGGTTCTTTTCCGAATCTCGTCATATACTTATTGTCGCAGCCATCCAGTTATAAGCTCGGTAATTGAACGCCTAATATTTTCATTAAAGGCTGGCTTCCAATGAAAAAGCTAGGCCAATAGATAATGAAACTAGAATTACTCAACGTTAACTAACTGGCGTATTGAAAGTCAGCCCTTTGAAGATGACGTAAACCTAATAAGATGCGCGACACGACATATCTCGTATAGACTAAATAACATGTTGTAGACCAATAGCGCAAAACTAGAAGTATCGCTATCTGTTTCGCTGCGATAATTCGAAAGAAAGAGCGATATTCCGGTATTTCATGGTGCGCATCGTACCTCTAATGTACCTAAGCTAAGTTAATCACGAATAACGAGTTTCATTCAACTCAATACTACATGACTGCTCTATGGGCTATTTCTGGTTACTTAGAAGATTATATTATGTACAATGTCATAACGTTAATAGACCATTGGTTAGCTCGAAAACTTTAGTACCACAATGTAAAATTGGTGCCAAAATTATTGCTGTGACAAGCTACACACGGTATATGATACATTTTTTTTTATTGGATTACCGAACATTAAAGTAAACGATCAAAATGCCAAAATTTCTATTTTTCTATAATTTTCACTTCTACTCATATCTCAGGTCTGTTTCAATATTTCGACTGAATAGTGTAATAACTATGGACTGAAATTATAACGTAGGTACTAGTGAATTCAAGATAGCAATCAAATTATTCTAATCTTAGGTGTACATGTCAAGCGACTTATTACATCCTCATTTTTAGTTATTTGTTGATAAACATTCTACATCTTTTGACTTTAGTCGCTTCGCCACCATTCACTGGCCCTAAGTCGGCGCTAGGCAAACGCTCGAGTTGGTAATTCATTGCGCGGTTAATAAATTATTTACACATTTAAAGCGAGCCTAGGAAAGGCGCCGCCGATGAAAATATTTACAGCTAATTAGCAATTAGCATTTGTAAGGATGGTTACACAATCGCAGTTCATTTTATCAAAATTCATTTATTTCAAATTTACAAGCACTTTTAAAATGCTATAATTACTCTAGTTAATACGACTAGTGACTCCGGAAAGTGTTGATCGACCCCCCACTAGGTGGTCCGAGGACATCAAGCGGATTGCACGAAGTCGCTGAATGCTGGTTGGTCGAGATCGTTGTGCTTGGACCTTCAAGCAAGACGCCTATGTCCAGCTGTGGACGTCCATCGGTGATGATGACTAGTGACTCTGACATCGGTTTAGAAGGTAGATTGAAAAGAAGCCAATAAACTGCTCTTTAAAAAAGATCATGTATTAGATATTTTAGTTCACAATAGTTAAATTAATTACAATTTATTTTTCTCTGTGGCGGTAAGTACTAGCTCGTCACCAAACCATTTACGACCACCGTCAATATGTTTTCTGTACCACCGTTTTTTTTTTGTGTTGTCTGAGTGTCTAGTGGCAGTTATCAATGTGTTCATACTGTGACTATCGCGTAACCGTAAACGCGAATGTCAAAGGAATTGAAACTGCGCCATCTAGTGGCACAACTGTACAACTGTTTTAATTCCTTAGAAATTCGCGTTTATGATTACGCGATAGTCACAGTATGAAAACATTGAAAACTGCCACTAGGCACTGTGTTTACGTCTGATATAGGTAAGGTATACTTAACTGGATTCGATAATAAATTAAGGCATTACGAGGCCAGATGGCGATGTGCTTAATTATATTTACATAGGTATTTACTTTATTATTGACTAGCGGACGCCCGCGACTTCGTCCGCGTGAAAGTCGTTGTAAACTTTCAACTACCCCTAATCCTACCCTACCCTAACCTACCTCTACCCTACCCCTACCCTACCCTATCCCAACCCTACCCCTACCCTACCACTAAACTACCCCTACCCTACCCCTGCCCTACACCTACCCTACACTACCCCTACCTTACCCCTACCCTACCCTACCCCTACCCTACTCATTAAGGCTGCACTTCATTATTTATTCCTCCCACCGCGAGTCGCGTCGAGCACGGCAAACGTTACACAAAAATAATCCTTAAAGCAAGAATTGGTAAAAATAGTATTCACGCGCGATGGCTTAGCGTATTTCATGTATAACTTTAGTGTTTCTTTACCGATTTTTATGATTCTTTTTTTATTGAATAGGTAATAATGTTAACTTTCTTATTAGGGATAAGTGATGAGTGTTATAAACATAAGAGTAGACAAATATAATTAGAAAGTTCCGAACTGTTAAGCTATCGGGAGTTACACGGGTTACTGTGAGTCAACCATAAAAGATAGACATATAAATGCTGTTGTATTTTTATAGATAATTTTAAGGAAAACATTTCCGTCATACATGATTTCTATGTAGCTTTAACCATTAAGGCTGTACACGCGACGGAAGCTTAAAAAATCGAGTAACTTCTCCCGTTTTCTCAACATTTCTCTTCACTGCTCTGCTGCTATTGATCGTAGCGTAATGAAAAGTATACTGCGCTTTCCGATGCGGGGTCACCATTCTAGCACCTTTAGCTAGCAAGGGCAGCTAGCAAGCGACTCGCTGAGCTATGTCAGTGACTTTGTTACATGGCTATAATGAACTAGGCTATAATGAACTAGGCTCAAAAAACTATACTATTCTAACAATATAATAATATACTTAGGTAATTATAAAAAGAAGTATTTTTGGTGTATGTAAAGGGCGGCAAAATTGCTGGATCGGCCCCTGCATGTAGACTATCTATGTGTTATAAATCCATGATTAGTACCTATTAGTAGGATCACATAGAAAGATCATCATTGTTGACTATGTCACTACCCTAAGTCGTGACTCAGTCAAGACATGTCCGGCAAGATTCTATTCAAATCGTAAATTAATTAAAGAAAGCATCCAGTAATTGCGCACGCCGCGTATAACTGAGCAGGCGTCTCCAGCGAGTTCGGACAACGTGTCATACAAACAACCTATTAATGTTCCCATTCATTATTAATGAGCTGGATTTAGTTGAACCTGGACTTGGTACCCCGTACCGCTGAATGAAGTGTTGCATAATAAACGATAGTAAAAAAAATTGCCAAGCGAGTTGAATCACGCGCGGTTAGGGTTCCGTAGTCTGCCAGTTTCTTTTTTATCTAACGACTAACTCGTGACCGCCTGGGCTTAATAACACTAATATTTCAAAGGCGAAAGTTTGTGTGTGTATGTTTGTTCACCTTTGCGCTGCGGCTACTGAAGCGATTTGGCTGAATTTTGGAATGGAAATATATTTTACTCTGGATTAACACACTGGCTACTTTTCATCCTGAAACTGTCAGAACCTTGAAACTGTCAGAACCTTAAATGTATGGGTAAAATGAACTTGTACCCTTCCAAAGTGAGATCGCAGTCAAGGATTAGTGATCTATACTTAAAATAAATCCTTAGAGAGTCAATTCTGTACATGAAATATATTTACAAAGTAACTATCAGCGGGTGATTAGTGATCGATACTGATGCCAAAAATGCAATCAGTAAAAATTTTGTGTGTCTGCCTGTATGTTCGTTATAGAAATAAAAACTATTCTATGGATTTTAACGAAACTTGGTACAATTCTTGATACTCCTGGCCAGGTTATAGTATACTTTTCTTCACGCTACGATCAATAGGAGCAGAGCAGTGAAGGGAAATGTTGGGAAAACGGTAGAAGTTACTCCATTTTTACACTGATAAGTGCTACTATAAGGGCTGGATTAAAGGGGTCTACCGTCTAAGGGCGAACGAACTCACAGACGTCAGCTAGTTATGAATATATGCAACCTATTGGCAATGTGTTAAGGTGAATATTTTTTATCATTTATTTCTTATCCCTAAATAACAGATGAGGGTATGTATTTCTTATGCCGGATCTTGTACTACAATGACCGACCACTAAACGTGATCTCCGATGCACGGAGATGTAACACCACGAGACAGTTATATAAATATAATTGCCTCGTTGTTAGTATAAATAAACATATAGTTAGTATAAATTAATAAATAAAAAGAAATATTATACTAAGGAATGCAATTAGTTCTGTAGACAGAGAAATAGGTCGATTGTATTAATAATAAATATTCTATAAATTATGTTGGAAAATTAAATTACTCTGTATTTGGAGATGCGTCAACGAGACGTATCTGACATTTTAATATGTTAGAATTTTCCGAAATTATAAAAATTTCGGCTTAAAATGCTTTGTATTATACTTCTAAATATCTTACCGTATCTGGTTATGGGGCACAATCATCAGGACATACACAAATCTGACAAGATTTGCAGTTCTTACGGATACCAGTTGTTGACAGCAAAGTTCGGTGCTGAAAGCTATTTGCTCTGTCTGAAGATGCAGAAGATAGGTAGACTTCTTATTAACGAAGAACTGAACACAAGTCACCAATCAACCTCTTATTCATACTATCAATAACAAATTTATACAAAGTAACATTTGTCCTAATTTACAATAGTAGAAGGTAGCCAAATCCGAAACACAAAACACCCTTCCCAAACGGCCCTCTAAGCCGAGATCCGAGTGTCAGAGGAGATACCCTTAGAGACTCGTTCCGCCCATCTACTCTGCTTCTGCCTTCGGGCACCATCAGGTGAAACTTCTGCCCTTTCCACGATTGTTGATCCCTTGCAGATTTTGCCCAGTTGCCCCCTGCCACCCATTTTATTTCGTCCGCCCATCTCTGCTTTGGCCTTCCTCTTCTTCTTTGTATATAGGTATGACTTGTATACCATTTCATGGCCGTTATGCACAATTTTTCTGTGCCTCTGATTGTTGATCTGACTACTTCCATTAAAGTTAAAGTTTCTTGATGACAACAAGTACTCCGAAAGAGGAGCATCTTCGAAAGAGCGTTCGAAACGCTTGGATTCGTTGCTTTTACCAATGTAATCCTAGGACCCGTATTTGCTTTAGGTTTTTTTAAGTGACTTAATCAACTAGTTATGCTCCTAAAGATTGTGATAATGAACAATTTTCACCTGTAACACCCATATTTACTAATATTATAAATGCGAAAGTAGGTCTGCCTGTCCTTATTATGGCTAAACCACTGAAACAATGAACAACTGAAATTTGGTAAAGAAAAACCTTGAAGCAGAACGTATTTTTCATCCCAGAAAAATCCATGGCTCCCGCAGAGCTTGTTTAAAACAGAATTTCACGCGAACGTTAAAACATTTTGTTAATTTCCTCCTACTGTCTTTTAATTTTGTGATAAATATTGCACACACTTCCACTAAAGCTATCGGACTGAAATTTTACGCTTACGTCTATGTTTCTTCAGGTTCTGCCGACAAAAATGCCGGCATTTTTCATCTAATAGGACGAATGATTTCTCATTTCCACAGAACCCCTGATATGAGTATCAAATGAAAGACCAAACCGCTCAATAAGATTTTTTTGTAGTTATAATTGTTAATTTTGTACTTGATTGTTCTTGCAGAATCTATGCCCCTAACATCAAACCAAGCAACCTTGCTGTTAGACCCTGAACCTGACGACACGCACTCTGGCACCAAGTATCCCTTAACAAATATCAAAATGGCGTACGGATTCCCTGTTGAGGATCCAAAGAGCGGGTCAGCTGAAGGTTATATTGGGGAGGATCATCAGTTCTACGGGGTTTTATATATAGGTATTTATTTTAGAATGTAAGCTATGGCGAGTGTTTTGCTCTCAACTGCCTCGTATATAGGTTTTACTAGCTTACTCAGCCATGCATCTCCAACTTTTCAGCTAAGTGCATTTTAAGAAATCAAAAAACGTATCATAGATGGCCAAGGAAAAACATTGTGAGGAAACGCATACCTGAGAATTTTCGTTGTGAAGTCTGTCAATCAGTATTGGGCCACGGCGTGGTGTATGGCACTATAAGTACCCTCTTATCCTAAGAGTAGACCCGAGGTCGAGCCGAGCTTAATGTGGGTTGTTAGTGATGATGTGATGAATTAGCCTATGTTGTTACGGAAATCTTCATGATTTTTTTATTATAAAGTAAAGTATTTTTTTTCTTGTAGCTGACGCTTGTCCACAATCAAGCCTGATGGAAAGCAATTTTGAGGTCTAAGATGAAGCGCGCTTGCCTAGATGATGCCTATTCACTCTTGCCTTGAAGGTGTACAAATTATACGTGATAGAAAACACACACGCCGGTATCCAAAAAAAAAACAGAAAAACAAATAAAGTTGCCGTTGTCGTCAAGAATCATTAATGGAAGTGGGCAGACCACACAATCAGAGGTACAGAATAATGGAGCATATCGATATATAGTATACAAGTAATATGCAAAGAAGAAGAGGAAGGCCGAAGCAGAGATGGACGGATGAACTAAAACGGGTGGCAGGGGCAACTGGGGAAAATCTGCAAGGGATCGAGAATTGTGGAAAAGCGCAGAAGCTTTGCCTGATGGGGCCCGAAGGCAAAAGCAGAGTAGATGGGCGGAATAACTCTTTAAGGGTGTCTCCTCTTAGACCAGGACCTCGGCTTACAGGGCCGTTCGGGAAGAGTGTCTTGGCCTGAGTGAATCCGTCCAAGAAGCCCCGAGATCGTGAGTTAAAAAGCCCTCGTCTGGGTGACGTCAGATATCGGGGACCTCGTCTTCGTCGGCGAAGTCGCTATGTAGCTTGTGTTTGTATTGCCTGGGAAGCGTTATATTTCGTTATGTATTATTCTAAAGGTCAATCAGACAAATTCTGAATATAGGCTCTTATTTTTATACTGATTATTTTAAGCTACTAGGTATAACGATATGGGAATTTTATTGTATCTTTTACTATTGGCCTGTGTCTATTGCAGGCAATCGGATTTTACACGCAGACCATTATGGAGGAGATGACCCGAAGAAAGATTTTGGTGTTTTTGAGAACGACAACATGGCGGCACCGATACGACCGCGCCGGCATCAAGCTCAGGTGATCAGGTGAAGTTACTTTATTAAAAAATCATAAATCATATTAATATTTTAAAGGCAAAAGTGTAAGCGTGTGTGTTTGTTCCTCCTTTATGCTGCGGCTACTGGCTACTGAAGCGATGGCTGAAACTTGGAATGGAAATAGATTTTACACTGCATTAACACATAGGCTACTTACATCCCGGAAAAATCCATGGTCCCCGCGGGATTTAGAAAAACTGAATCCACACGGACGAAGTCGCGGGCTTTCGCGATTATAAAAAAGTAATATTTTTTTTATACAAGAATATGTGCCATATCTTTTTTTTTTTCTATTCTTTACATGTTAGCCCTTGACTACAATCACACCTGATGGTAAGTGATGATGGAGTCTTAGATGGAAGCGGGCTAACATGTTAGGAGGAGGATGAATATCCACACCCCTTTCGGTTTCTACACGACATCATACCGGAACGATAAATCGCTTGGCAGTACGTCTTTGTCGGTAGGGTAGTAACTAGCCACGGCCGAAGCCTCCCACCAGTCAGACCTGGACCAATTAAGAAAACCTCAATCGGCCCGGCCGGGGATAGAACCCAGGACCTCCGTCTTGTAAATCCACCGCGCATAGCACTGCGCCAAGGAGGCCGTCAAATATCTTTTAAATAGGTATGACCAATATCCCCCCGCCAACCGCTCATTGTATTATAAGTGGGTACAAAAATAGACCTGCGTGGCGCGGATCGAACCATTACCCCTGGGTGATGAGTCCGCTTTTGAGCTATTGAGGCTCTATTGAAATACTATTGTTCCAGCGTGACACAGGTTCCGAGCAGCCCCCCGACTTCCCCTTCCGCATCCAAGCGCAGCAGAAGAAGTCCGGCTGCGCGCGCGCACGCATCTGCGACCTGCTGCTGTTAGCTGACAAAGAGTTCTTTCAGAAAGTTAGACATTTTTATTTTACTTGAACCGTAAGTAAAGTATCTATAGGTTAAAATATTACAAAAGACTACCGCACTATACTACAGTCTTTCTTGATGAGTACTGTTTACCAAAAAACAAATTAAAAATGAGGGTATAAATCACTAGTCATTTCACACCTAATAATAATTATAATTAACTTGTTCTTAAATAATGAAAATAAATTTGATTAATATGCCTAGAACAATCAGATATGATTAATATATTTTATATAACGTTTTATAAACAAGCAATACATAATTTAAAATAAATAATTTATGAAATGACATGCGTTTTCTACCTTCATTTCTAAATTATTTGTTGGTAAACAGTATTCATCAAGAAAGACTGTAGTATACGAGCGATTTTTAAGAACTAAAAATAAAACTTATGGAAAATAAAATTAACACTGTTACTGAAGTACGAGTATAGGTTAAAATTATACATGAAACCTATGCACTAGATTACGAACGATCATTTTTAATTTAAGAACTAAAAATGTATCTTTTAGAAAACTAGCAGACGCCTTGGTTTCACTCCCGTACTTTCCGTTTCAAGTTAGAAGTCGGGAATAAAATATTGTATACTTATTAAAATATAGTATATAGTAGGTACCCGAGGATAGCTTCCTAACAGTGAAAGAATTTTTCAAATCGTTTCACTAGATTAACTTCCCAACAGTGAAAGAATTTTTCAAATCGTTTCACTAGTTTCGGAGCCTATTCAATGCAAACAAACAAACAAACCATTGCTCTTTATAATATTAGTTGAAAATAAAATTGCCACTGTACGAAAAAAATACTTAAGAATATGAGAAAATGAAAATCTGCACTACCCTCGCGATTTTTCACGCTTGTAAACCCTTCGTCATCAAAGTCATTATTTTTTTATGCAGAAGCTACACAATGCTCGGGCTGCCATACATCTTTTCTGTCTGCTATACTCACGCTCAAAACCAATAAAACAGGGAGCAAGCGGCATGAAATGCGTCAGGACGCATTTTTGACGGCCTCCGTGGCGCAGTGGTATGCGCGGTGGATTTACAAGACGGAGGTCCTGGGTTCGATCCCCGGCTGGGCAGATTGAGATTTTCTTAATTGGTCCAGGTCTGGCTGGTGGGAGGCTTCGGCCGTGACTAGTTACCACCCTACCGGCAAATACGTACCGCCAAGCGATTTAGAGTTCCGGTACGATGCCGTGTAGAAACCGAAAGGGCGTGGATTTTCATCCGCCTCCTAACAAGTTAGCCTACTTCCATCTTAGACTGAATCATCACTTGCTATCAGGTGAGATTGTAGTCAAGGGCTAACTTGTAAAGAATAAAAAAAAGGACGAGTAACGTGGCCACACAACGTCTCTGCCTTCTTCCCACGCCACTAGTACAGTGTGTAGCGAACCTGTGATAGCGCACTATTATCTTTTAATTTCATTCAGTATTTGGAGCCTAAAGTCATCACGATGCACCAATGCGGGTTGAATTGATTTAAACGTCGTTATTGTCTCGTACAGGACGCCAACTCGAGCCTCCATCAGGTTGTGCAGAGAATGATGCACGCGGTGGCTCAGTCTGACCTTGTATTCAGGAATGCCGATTTTGATGAGGATGGTATGCCTGACAATATAGGTAAGTTTTATAATTATATCACCACCTCAATACACACACTAATATTATAAAGGCGAAAGTAAGTGTGTAAGTATGATTGTTCCTCCTTTACTAATCGATTTGGCTGTGGAATGGAAATAGATTTTACTCTGGATTAACACATAGGCTACTTTTCATCCCGGAAAAATCCATGGTTTCCGCGGGATTTGTGAAAAACCGAATTCCACGCGGACGAAGTCGTGAGCGTCCGCTAGTTAACTATAAAATAAACTTACAAAACCGAGTTCAAAATCCATTAAGGTCCTAATTTTGAACTATCTTAGATCTTACCATGGGAACACCTTTTAAAGAAAAGAATCTAAGCGATCCAGCCGCAATAACCTTGACCTGTAGCCATGTGGCACGTCGATTCTTTTTCTACAAACGCTAACGTTTCGAAAATTAAAAATTGAATGACATTCATGACTGACAGTTCATGTTATTAAGTTGTCGATTGGAGCGTTTGTAGATAGAGAATCGACGTGCCACATTGCTAGAGGTTACTTACAAGGTTTTTGGTTTGGTTCATTCTTCTTTAATAAATGATTCCTCTTTAAATGTTTCTAACATATCTCCAGGGCAAGAGCATTTTTGTTTAGTTGAGTCATCATCACAAAATTTCTTTTATTGGCGCAGTGGTCAACTAAAGCCAAATGTATTCCAAGAATATATTGACTATACGAATATACTATTTATATGGATTTATTTTTTTCCCTAGGTTTCTCAGTGAAATACATTTTGGTTCTGACTTCCCGTGAAACCAACAACCGAGTTTTCGGCGACATAGTCGATCACCGAGCAGTGGACGGGAGGAACTATCTCATGCGGTTCTCACGACTGAGACGTCTGTCCGAAGTCTGTCTCGGTGTCGCGTTCTCTGGGCACATGTTTATGAACAGGACGCTTGGATTAAGGTTTCTGTCTGTACCTAATATTATACCTTTTTCCCGATGGACGTAGGTTTGGTGTGTTCTTCAGCAGCATAAAGGTTCATTTACACAAGCAGCACGTTGCGAACGGCAGAGGCAACTGCTACCGACGACTGCACCTGATACGCCGAAACGCCGTCGACTGCCGCTGATACGTCGGCGACAGCAGTTAACTGCAGTCGTTGACAGCACATGCCTCTGCAGTTGGCAACGTGCTGCTCTTGTAAGTAAACCCTAAGGACGAAACGGCTATTACTTAGAGCACCCGCTCACTTATAACTTTTAGTTGGCCGACTTAGTCGGCCGATTATAGAACAGGTATAGCGATGTATGACAGCCCACACATCTGTCCAACTAAATTGTCTAAATAAATCACGCACAATTAAAAAGCCCTTAGTTTAGACAAATCAATGAAAGGAAGATGTCGAGTATAGTCGAGTAAGTATAGTTGAAGAAATCCAGGATGATCTTGTTCGTGACTTCAAACATGAAAATTATTAGTTAAACAGATATTAATAATATTGATCCTAAAATACAGCAAAATAGAGAGACTTGGGATTTATCCTAGAGGAGTATTTTGGTGTATTTTAGGGTGGCGGTCTGGAGGGAGGCAAAGAAGTCAATCGCTCGATTCCTGTAGAAACTTCATACAATGCATCAACCAAAGTAATAAATCATAATTTTTTTTGCATTCCAAAGTACCTACCTAATGTAAAACAATTTTTACCTTAGTATATCTTGCATCTAATATTATGTATTCTGTATTTATAGCCTTAGTCATATACGAGTAGGTACAAGTATCCACTGATGATAGTCTAGATGAAATGGTGTATGGGAAATAGATGGAGTTTCTTCTGGCATCTACAAATGTTCAAGAGCATTACGTCTCGTGATCATGATCATGACAATCATGACAATGATTGTACGATCATGAATGATCGTACAATCATTTAACATCGGTATTTTATTTAATCTTCAGCTTCACATCCCTCGGCGGGGGTATGGGCGGCTCAGCCGGGGGTATCTGCGACCGGAGAGCGTATGGAAAGTCGTTTAACACCCTCGCGTTAGCACACGCTACCCAGGAACTGAAGGAGAGAGTGCCAGAGAGAGTGGCCGCGCTCACTCTTACGCATGAGTTGGGTAATTGCTTAAGTATCTTAATTACTGCGAGATAAAGATTTTTTAAAACTCATTACAAAGGATATAAATAGGTAGGACACAATCTTATTTTGGTACCAAACCATCTAATTACCTAACTGTTTAAGACGTCTTCAAAATGGAATTTTATATTTTGATTCGTTCGATCGGACGTCTAAGAATATAAATGACTTGGTTTTGACTACAATCATGCAGTGCCTGTAAAGCAATGATGAAATCTTATTTGAGACTGGGGCGAGCTTGCTTAGAAAGTGCTTCCTCATTTATTTAGTCTTGAAGGTGTATAAATCGGTGGCAGGAAATCTGCTGGCTTGGAACCTCTGTCTCATGGGTCTCAAAGCGTTGTAAACATATATTTTTTATTTACCTTTTGATTGTGTAAATGCCGTAGGCTCCTTAATGGGAACTCAGCGGCGTTACCGGGGGGCTTGGGCGAGCCTTGTTCTGTGACCGAGTCCAGAAGATCGTCAGATGGGGCATAATAGATGGACGGAACGACTCTGTAAAGATGTCTGACAGGTCCTCTGAGACTCGGACCTCGGTTTCGAGGGCCGTTCTGGAAGGGTGTTCTGGCCTGAGTTGTAAACATACTCGTAGTGAATGGTATTTTTTTTCTTTCTCAGTCGTATAATACTTTTTCAACTCCCGGCGCAAAAAGAGGTGTTAAGGTAGCGGTACGTATGACCGATAAATGATTGTCTAGGTTTTTCAAATTGGAATTCTTAACCTTTAGAAGCTTTTAAAACGCTTTTTGTGTCGTTTTTTTTTTTTTAGTTTTAACTCTATAAACCACCAGGTCACAGTTTTGGCGCACACCACGACGAACATTACCCCAACCCTGATTGTCGCGGTTACGTCATGGGGTCGCAGACCTCCGTGACGAATGCCTCGCATCGCTCCGAGTTCTCAATGTGCAGCAAACGGCTGATATCGGACACTCTGAGCAGCATGAGTTACTGCCTGTCGGAGATAGATCGGCCTTACTGTGGGAATGGTATGTTAAGTATTTTTAAGAGAATTGTACGAGCGGATAAGGGGAGGGGTTAGGTAAGTCTTAACCCCCCTCCCCTTATCCCCTCAGTTGGGGCTCAGTTGGGGAGCATTCGAGAAACTCCATGACATATTTTTGTCCAAAATTCCTCAGTGCCTGAGGCACATAAAAAGTATTCGATCGATTCGATTCAAAGTATTCGATCTGGGCTTGCTGTATGACTGAGTTTGCGGCCAGTTGCCATGTTGCTAGGTTTATGCCTATGTTATTGTTATTTAGTCTCAGTTAGCCGCGTAGTAAATAGTATTTTTAATATAGTAGGTTTATTATCATTGATATTGAATTGTGTATGCCTATAATTGCATAGCAATAAGTATGGTAATAAAGTTCTTATTAATAGGTCGTTTATTACGATTCGCAGGTATAATAGAAGAGGGAGAAACCTGCGACTGTGGCATGCCCTTTCTCTGCCACCAAAGAGATCCTTGTTGCACGCCGCGAGCGGGCGGCGCCCTTGTGTTTGAGGAAGGGTTAGTTCTATGGATTACATTCAGCTAAGACCAAATTTAAGATGAATCGAATATGTTAGTATACGAATACCTTTATTTTCCATCTGATGTTTAGTGGAAAACCATCGCCTATAACTTCAGAAGAATTAGCTGCCTATAACGGAACAACTCTGTCTGTCTAACATTATCGCTCAATCCTTTTTCACTTGACACATGATTATTATTGGCTACTTTTAACAACCGGCCGTCTGCCTGACATCACCCTTCTTGGTATTTCTTAATTGTCGATATTTCGAACCGCCTTTCGGTTCTTGGGTACTGATGGGACCGCCTTTTCGTGATGTAGGTAAAGTATCTCCTTTTATTATTGTACCCACTCGCGAAGTTTTATCGCTTAGTCGTCTTTTACGATATCAAACCCTACTATTAGATAACTACTACAACCTTACCGTATCTACTTACTACTAGGATACTGGGTGATGATTATTGTGGATGCAAATATTTCAGTGCACTTCACAAAGAAGGCTGCTCAGTGGCGCCGTCAGCAGTCTGCCACCCCGCTCAGGGTCTCTGCTGTACCTCAGAATGCACGTATGCAAACCTTACTAGGAGTGGAATTGTAAGTTTTATCCATACAAATATCACTAGGCAGTAGATATGACGCATATAGCTCGAAGAGCCGATGGACGTTGGGGCACATCCACCCACCACCCAAGGTGATGGAATGGCGACAGCACCGTAAAAGCGCATGTGGCGGTGTTAGTCGACCCCTCATCAGGTGGACTAGCGACATCAGGCGAGTCGCAGGAATTCGCTGAATGCAGGTAGCTCAGCTTGTTCTTATAAATGTTTGGAAGTCCTTACAAAAGGCTTATGTCCTGCAGTACACATCCATCGACAGATAAGATATGTAGGTCAACCATTTCCAAAATGGTCCAGGTGTACCTCCAGGGATCTACGGAGACTCGATGGGGGTCTACGTTGACGTGACATAAAAATGGGTGTTCACGATTCGTTAGCGGGGTCCACGAAAATGTATCTGATTTTATACCGAATGGGGAATTTTCTAATTAAAATAATTTGTGACTTGATTGCTTCCTTGTGCTGTGAGTACATATCAAAAATTAAAGTTGGCTGAAATAACTTTTTCCCTGGACAATTTTACTTTTTGTCATCTACTCACAGCACAATCAATTAATTAATTGACTCAATAATCAATTCTCACTTTTTCTTAAACTATTATTTCGTGGTAATTTCGATTCGCTGTAACGAAAATTTCCATATTTGAATCTAATCACATTTTTAGACGAATTTTGGTTAGATTAGGTTACCGGAACCAGTTCAATTAGAAAGTGGTCTATGAAAAAAAAGTTTGGGAACCTCTGACCACGTCTACATTTGTCATGAATAGGATTGCCCAAGTCAAGACATGAAATGCACCTGCAAGCACGTGATGGCGTCGTGCCGGTGCGGGCTGGGCGGGCGCTGTCTGCCGGACCGCAGTTGTCACGCGGCGGAGTGCGCCATCTTGGGCCTCCGGGAGTGCCCCTGCCCTCCTAATGGACCAGTGAGTGATTACTAAACTTTTAAAATCTACATAACAGTAGAAGAACCTCGCGGTTTCACCCGCGCAGTTCCTATTCTTGTGGGATATAAAATAATAGGCATATGTTACTCCCTGATAATGTAACTTTCTGTTGGTGAAGGAATTTTTGAAATTGATCACAAATACAAATATTTCCTTTTTTTGTAATATTATAGTGCAACACGAAATATCGAAACCGCTTGCTTGACATAAAAAGATGACAGGGAGGTAGTTTATAATTTGCATGCCAAATTGGCAAGATACATTTACCATCTACATCTACCGACCACCTGTATATATATAATGTATGTATATGGAAATAAATAAATTGATTGATTGATTTATAGTTAGTAGATGTCCGCTAAGAACGGATTTTACACCAGGACCGGATAAAGGGGCTCAAAGGGCGGACGAAGTCGCGGGCAATTATATAAGTAGGTATAGGTACCTATGAGTAAATAGATTAGATGGCCCGGTGAACGTCGGACTTGTTAATGATGGTAATGATGACAATAATCATAGGGTGACTATTATTATAGCGCCGTGATAGCCCAGTGAATATGACCTATGCCTTCGATTCGGCGGGCGTAGGATCGAATCCGTTCCGGTGCATGCGGTCAATCGTGGTGGACTATTGGCCTAACCCCTCTCATTCTGAGAGGCGACTCGCGCTTAACAGTGAGCCGAATATGGGTTGCTAATTATGAATCACAGGGTGGCGTGATAAGCAAAAACAAGAAGTGCGGCGTGTGTTGCAAGCTGAAGAACGAAGAGCGATGCGTGGGCGCAGAGTTCGCGGCGAAGGAACTGATGGCTGCCTTCAGACTGCCTGACGACTGGCCCGGGTTTCACAAAGGGCGTTAGTATGCCTTTTTTAGGTATACTTATTCAGGGGCGTAGCTACCGCCGTATCAGCCGTATCAAGGATACGGGGCCCCTGGGCAACTGGAACCCCTTATGCGTGAAAGCAAAAATTAGTGAAATGTAATCTACAATCTCACTTAATCCAGTGCTTTCCGGAGAAAAAAAACAAAAAACTGCCTATAGAGTTTCACTTCAGAACAAAATGTTCTTGGTTCTAAGCGTGCGCCTACATTTTTAGCCAGCATTTTTGCTTCTTTTGTGAGAAATCTACCCTAACCTTACCTATTCCGAATAGGCTCCGAAACTACTGAACCGATTTGAAAAATTCTTTCACTGTTGGAAAGCTACACTATCCCCGGAAGCTAAAGGCTATATTTCATCCCCGTATTCCTGCGGAAACGGGAACTACGCGTGTGAAACCGCGTGGCGTCAGCTAGTAATAGATTTTCCAGCGAGTGTGACATTGGAGTTGTGCGAGGTGGACAACAGTACGGTGTGCAGAAGCGTACAGATCCGCGCCTGGTCGCCAGGGGAAGTGTGCGTCACACTCAACACCGTAGGCGTGTGCTCCCCGCGCGGCACTTGCAAGAGCGTCGTGACCACGCCCACTTCGAATGTGTACCCTGACATTATGGTAAGCTTACCGAAGCGAAGCTCTCGCGAAGTGTGACGAATCCAAAACTGTGGGAGAGTTTGAGGGAGGCCTTTGCCCGAAAATGGAATGGACTAATAAAAAAAAACCAGGCTAAAATTAAGTAAACCAACCCTAATACCCTGTCCGTTTTTACAGCAGGTGTCAGCCATTACAGGCAGGGGCTCTGCCCCGAACCTGTTTCTCCACACCCCTGCGGGTGTGAGGGCCCACAAGTTAAGGAGCTACGCTAGTTCAGTATAGCATGCGACCAACAACTTATCTCTTGAAGAGAAATAGACAAAATGTCGACCAATGGCGGCGGAGTTGTCCCAGTCCCATTTCTTTCGCCGCAACACAAAAAAAGAGCTCCGTATAGCTTTATATATAGTGATAAGGTGTACAGATGGATGGATGTGTTTGTCACTCAATCAGTTCAGAACGGCTGATTGGATCTGGATCAAATAAATAAAGAGATAGGTAGGATATAATTTGGAATAGGACATGGTACTTTTATCCCTATACTCCTTAGTAGGGTAGAATTGGGGGTTCTGCATCACTTCTCGCTTCGCTCGATTGATGCAAAACCCCCAATGTTTTTTATCGGCTGATGTAGAAGCCCCAATATGGTTTACTAATGATCACAATACCCGATCCCATTACACATGCGTTAGTCCGCGCGAATAGCGCATCGGAGATCTGATATTATGTTTAGTCAGATGCTTGAAACACACAATAAAATTACAATGTTTCATTGGATATCGTACACGCGATCGATCTGAACAATTAAAATAAAATTTCTTTTAGGTTTACACTGCACGTTATGTCGATGCAAACCTAAACATAAAGCGTGTAAAGACATAGACTGATTTTTCACTGCTTAAGCGTTATGACAAATAAATTCTAATCACATTAACGATTTCTGTTCTACATATTGGACAAAGCATATTATTTAAAGATAGTGCACATTTTGCACATGTTATAGCGTGACCGCAAGGTCTATAGCAGACCGTCACTTCATTGTCAAAACAAATTTTGCAGAAAAGTCTGGATTTTTTCACATATTCGACAGACTCATTGACATCAGCTTTTAAACATATTTTATTATTGTGTGCACACCTTTCATGGTTTTCAGTTATTTCACATGACTCGTTGATAACTCTTTGAACATATTCTTTACCCTTCATGAGTAAAACATAGGGACAGAACTGAAACCATCGAGCGTGTTCAGACCACGGCAGATCCTCACGACTCCAGTCCTTGAGCTTGCCTCCACAAAAATAACAAATTACTCCATCGTTTATACCTGTATAAAAAAAACCGGCACTCGCCATTTCTTCAGGGCTCTGAATTAAATCTTGGGGCCAAGTTTTAAAACTATTTAAGCGTGCACTTTGTGTAGCATAACTATGGTATTCAGGATGAAACGACATCTCTGTACAAATATACTCGTAGTAAGTAGCTTAATGTTACAGTTGGAAATGCTTGCAAATTTGCGTTGGTTAAGATGAATGTCTAGCGTGCTAATAGTTATTTTTCTTTCTTATTACATGTTATATATAAATATCCTACAGTAGGTACTTTATAAAATATCAGCTACATACTTTTTTAAAAAATATATTATAAGTGAAAGAGTTCAGATGTTTTCAGTTTCATGCTGCAAACAGAGAAAACCAATATACGAATATTTAGAACCATATTATGCCTAATGATTTTTTAAATTTAAAATTATTAATGGATGTAATTTGTAATGCAATAAATAAACTTCACTTCAAAATGGGAATATTTAATAAATAAATGAAAGAAATCATGAAAAAAATTGAAAGTTCTAAGATTTTTGGTTTCTATACTATAAACACTGAAAACCATTATAATAAGAACCGCGACACCTATGGTTAAATAATGCTACTGCCAAAGATTTTATAATAGAGACATGTCACTAGCGCGTGAAAACTGAGCTGACCAAAAACGTATTGACCGCATTCCATTGAGTCGCATAGTACATACAACGAAAGTTACTTAAATAAATAATGTAGCCATTATTTATTTAAGTAACTTTATACATATACAATGTCGAGTTGTTTGTTTAGTAATTTTAAAACTGTGTATACACAAATATTTATAAAGGAATACACAAAATAATTCATGCGTGCGCTCAGTGGAGTGGTTAAATTCAGCCTACTTTTGCGATGATTTTGTAGGCACGTAACATGTCTATAATTTATAATGTCGCTGGCAACTGCCATATAAAAATTTCGTCTCAGATATCCGCGACGGATTGACGCCAGACCACATTAGGAAAGTTAAAGGTGTGAACATCATTGTCAAGCTTCACTTATTACATTTTAGTCTTTATCTAGAGCATTCATAAGAACGATAATTAAATATGAGTTCAAGAAAATAATACTCGATTTTTACTAAAGTGCTACTGTGAATGTGGGCTTATGATTGCATTGTATAAAAAGAGATGCGAGAGCGACATCAACCATTTCTGTTATTTTCAACTGAAGTGTCAAGAGCACCAAAAACCTGTAAGTATGTAAGTGTCCTTATTGTTTTTATATACCTAGCACATAATTGTGAACTCGATTAACTATTATTTAAAATAGATCAAATATTTTCATGTAATAGGTATGAAATGTATTTTCAATTTGCCTTCTGTAACCAAGGCAGTGGGTTCGACTCCCACAACTGGAAAATGTTTGTATGATGAACAAGGATGTCTTCCAACGTCGAGATGTGTTTAAATATTATAAAAGTATTTATCTTTGATTCCAGGTCGACTGTAAGCGGAAACCCTTTCGACTCGGATAACGAGAGTGGGTCAGTTAAGAAAAGTAAAGTTAAAAAAACAATTAAGAAGCCTCCTCGAGCCGAAAAGCCCGCTCAAAAGCAGAAGAAGGCTTTACAATCGGATTCGGACTCCGAGCCTGAGCAATCGAAAATAATTAAGAAAAGAAGACAAATTTTAGATTCAGAGGTAAGTCGAATTTCAAGTATTATGTAGGTATCACTTATCCATGAATTCATATCTGCAGTGATATGTAACTTGAAAAAAAAAACCAAGTAATTTTGTTTTTTTTTTTATTAAAATTGTAGAGAGAGAGTTTTTTTTATTAAAGTTGTGATTAAATACTTACCTACATAGGTATTTTCGACTTGCACAATATCGTATTAATAAAGTCAATCGGTTATTGGGTTATTATAAAGTAATACAAATTGATAATATTCTAATGGTCATCATTACTATTACTTTTTAGCTATTATTAATTATCTAATATTATCATCATAAAATAAACAAAGCCTTATAAAATTTCTATTGAAATCGTGCGCTTATATTTATTATTTATTTATTGATTTCAGGAAGAAAACGAGCCCATCAGAGCATCGGCTTTACGAAGTTATTTCTCTCGCCGCGTGGGCACGGGCTACACGTTGCAGAGGGCGGACCCTACGAAGACTGGAGAATATTATATTGAACTACGGGTATACAACGCACGCGAAGCTGAGACCCAGGGCGCTGATAGATGGAAGCGCGCGCTCATCACATGCAAGTCAGCTGTGGAAGGCGATAGTGCGACGTGGCGTGCTGTAACAAAGCTGGTCACAGCGGTGAAAGAAGAATATTCACCTGTTCAACCTATTTTGTACCCGTATAATGTCTTTTGAAAATAAACCTATGACTTTGCAGGTTTAATTAATATTTTAATAAGTATTATATTTTCACCCTATACATTGTGTTTCCTAACAGCAATTGCAGAAATGAAAAATAAGTACTGAAATCAGATTTTAAAATCAGAAAATAAAATCTGAAATATAATATTAACATTCAGATATTTCTTTTTAACTTTCATCTCGCATAAGAAACTAACAAGTTAGAGGATGTGATATTTTTTTTAATAATTTGATTGTCTTTCCTTACAGCAATTGCAGTAAAGAAAAACTAAGAACTAAAAATCAGAATTTAAAACCAAAAACTAAAAACCAAATATAAAAACAAAAATATCTGAATTCAAATAATATTATCAGATAACTTTGTTTCTATTATTTTATTATTTTTCAATTTTCATCTCGTATAAGAAACTACCAAGTTAGAGGTTGTGATATTTTTTTATTAATTTGATTGTCTTTCCTTACAGCAATTGCAGTAAAGAAAAACTAAGAACTAAAAATCAGAACTTAAAACCAAAAACCAACTATAAAAATAAAAATATCTGAATCAAAATCAAAATTATCAGATTACTTTGTTTCTATTATTTTATTATTTTTCATTTAAAAATACGCTTTTATTACGCATATTTACTTTAATAATTTCTGAATAAAAATTTATTTTTAGAATCAATATTATATATTTGTTTTACTTTTGATTGTGTTATTGTCTTATACAGTAGGTAATTGCAAAAATTAAAAAATAAGTACTGAAATCAGAATCTAAAAAAAAAAACCAGATATAAAAATAAAAATCTGAAATTAAATACTAACATTTAGACATTTCTTTTTAAATTTTATCTCACTTTAATTTTATTTGATTATCTTTCCTTACAGCAATTGCAGTAATGAAAAACTAAGTACTCAAATCCGAATCTAAAAACTAAAAATCAGATATAAAAACAAAAATCTGAATTCGTAGAATCATATCAGATATTTGTTTTCATTAAGTTCATATTAAAAATATAAGAACCTATAATAAGTTCCGTATTGAACATAGAATCGATTTTATTTTTTTTACTTTGATTTATGTATGTTTTTCTTACAGTACGAGTAATAGCAGAAATGAAAAAATAAGTACTGAAATCAAAACTAAAAAAATCAGAAGCCTGATATCTGAACTTTAAAATTACTGACAGATATTATTTTCATTTCAGTATAAAATAGTATAGTATACGTTACTAAGTATTGAATTTAAATCTCTATACAGAAAAACACTTGTCTATTTTATACATTTTTCATTATTTTGTGTATATTTTTATCTGAATTAAAAATATTACTATTGCACATTTGTTTAAAAATATATAGAGGTTTAATTTGATATTACTTAAATAGAAAAATATCGAAGTAAGAGAAGTCAAAAAAGTGTAAAAATTAACATGAAGTTTTGCCAGGCCTGTAACGTGCACGTATCAAAGTATTCATCACATAAGAAAAGTAACATTCATAAAACAAATTGTTTACTTAGAACTGAGTTTGATAATGTGCAATTGATAGCCAGTGCTTTCAAAAATAGGATTGCGAGTTATAGAGTTAATCCGTATTCGTCAAGCATTATTTTACCAGAACTTTTTTTAACAAACATTTTAAACACTGTTTGCAGTATAATTAAAACATTACTCATAAAACATAAATCGATCAAGGTAAATTTGGAATTATTTGTATTATACAAACTTCCAAAAAATGATGAAGTTTCTTTAAAATCTTTTAATACTAAGTATACAGTTGTAGTTCAAAGCACCGATTTATATGCTCTTTTTAAAGAATTCTCCAAAACTTTGATAAGCAAATGCACAGAGTTCGAGTTATCCGAGTCTGGCTGGACAATTGAGTCAATTAACCATTTAGAAGTAAATATAGCAAAATATAATCCCTTGAGAGCAGGCACGTACTTAAGTTTACCAACAAGTATTATCAGAACGAAGTCATGTCTTAATATTCATAACAAAGACAGTCACTGTTTTCTTTGGTGTATCATAGCACAAATGTATCCAACAAAACGTAATCCAAATAGAACTTCATCTTATCCACATTATTCTACAGTATTAAATATAAGCGGTATGTCATTTCCACCAACATTCGAAGATATAAAACGTTTTGAAAGACACAATGAAGATATAAGCATCAATATTTATGGCTTAGAAAAAAATAATACTGTAACCGGCCCTTTGTACAAAACTTTGCAAAGAAAGCTTGTTCACGTTAACTTATTATTTATCAGTAAACAAAACAAGAGTCATTTTGTTTTGATCAAAAATTTTGAAAGGCTTGTCCACAAGCAACTTACGAAACACAAATGTAAAATTCACTTATGTGATGAATGTTTTCTTTACTTTGATTCTGAAGTCAAATTAAATACTCATCAATGTGCTCGAATGCAAACAGTTCTTCCAGAAGTAAATGCTAAGCTTCGTTTTTCAAATCCTGAAAGGACTCAAAAAATCCCAGTAGTTATTTACGGTGATTTTGAAAGTTTACTTAGAGAATATTCTGACAAAAGTAAAAGTGAGCATGTGGAAAATGTTCAGATTCATGAAGCTACTTGTTTCGCTTATTATATATGTTGTGAATCCAACCCTGAATTGAACGACTTTGTTTCATATCGAGGGCAGAACTGTGCAAAAAAATTTGTGGATTCAATTTCGAAAGACATAGAAAGGTTATACAAAATTTTAAATGTTTATAAAGATATGAATCCGCTTACCGATGCAGACCAGATATCCCATAATAGTGCTACATTATGCTATATTTGTAAAAATATGTTTTCTCATACTGACTATAAAGTTTATGATCATGATCATTTTACAGGTAAATATCGAGGTCCTGCACATAACTCATGCAATTTAAATTATAAAAAATGCAACTTTATACCTATAGTATTCCATAACCTTTCTGGATATGATTGTCATTTATTTATAAATGAACTTTCAAATGTATGCGGGCGTATAAATTTAATTCCAAAAAATAAGGAAAAATTCATTTCTTTTACAAAGTTTTTTCCAATTGATAATAAGAATGCGGCTCAGTTAAAATTTATAGACTCCTTTAATTTTTTGAGTTCAAGTTTAGATCGTTTGGTAAAGACTGTTAATCCTGAAGAGCTTAAACATTTGCGAACATTTTTCACTGATGATAATTTATTCCGATTATGTTTAAGAAAAGGAATATATTGTTATGACTATGTAGATTCTTGGGAAAAATATGAGGAAACCCGATTACCTGATATGTCCGATTTTTATAATAAACTCACATCGGAATCTATAACAGACGATGATTATAATCATGCCTTAACTGTGTGGGAAAAATTTAATATTAAAAACTTGGGTGAATATACTGAATTATATTTGAAGTGTGATGTCTTATTACTGTGTGACATTTTTGAGAAATTTAGATCCATGAGTTTAAAGTATTATGGGCTTGATCCTTGTCATTATGTTTCATCACCTTCACTAAGTTGGGATGCTATGCTGCTGTTAACAAATATTGAGTTAGATTTAATTTCTGATGTAGAAATATATCAAATGTTAGAAAATGGTATTAGAGGAGGTCTCGCGCAATGTTCGCTAAGATATGCGAAAGCTAATAACAAGTACTTACCAAATTATAATAAAAAAGAGATGAATTCCTTCTTAGTTTATTTAGATTGTGTAAATTTGTATGGTTATGCTATGATGCAGCAACTTCCCTATAAAAACTTTAGATTTTTAAACGATGATGAAATATTATTTTTTAATGTAAACTCTATTTCTCCTGATAGCGACGAAGGATACATACTTGAAGTAGATATTCATTATCCCCATGATATTCACGATGAACATTCTGATTTACCATTTGCAGCAGAAAAATTGTCAGTCCCAATGCCATCGAATGGTAAGAACACAAAATTGGTTGCAAATCTCTATGATAAATACAAATATGTTATTCATTATCTTCACTTGCAAGAATGTTTGAAAAATGGGCTTATATTGTTAAAGGTTCATAGGATATTAGCTTTTGAACAAAAAAAGTTTTTAGAGCCTTATATATCTTTAAATACATCACTGAGACAAAAAGCCACATCAGATTTTGAAAGAGACTTTTTTAAAAAACAAAATAATTCAATTTTCGGAAAAACTATTGAAAATAAAAGGAAACAGGTAGATGTTAAACTAGTAAACGTGTGGAAAGATAATTGTAATAATACTAATAAAATCTGTGGCGCGGAAAAATATGTAAGCGCACCTAATTTCAAAAATCTTGCAATTATTTCCGAGAGCCTTGTAGCCATACAACTCCAGCCAACAAGAGTAATTTTAGATCGTCCGATTTATGTGGGTTTCACTATACTAGAACTAGCTAAAAGTCATTTATACAATTTTCACTATTCTATAATGAAAAAAATGTATAAAAACCAAATAAAACTTTGTTACACTGATACCGATAGCCTTTTGTATTTAATTCATACTGAAGACTTCTATCAAGATTTAAAACATCATATTCAGCACTTTGACACTAGTAATTTCCATGAAAATAATGTATACCATATTCCAAAAATTAATAAACAAATACCAGGTTACTTTAAAGATGAGATGGGTGGTGATATTATCACGGAATTTATTGGCTTAAAAGCAAAGTTATACTGTGTTAACACTTTAAATTCTACCATTAAGAAAGCTAAAGGTGTTAAAAAACCTGTTACAAAAAAACTTACTATTGATAAATTCAGAGATATTTTAAATCTTGATACAACCTACAGGGACACTATGTACGTTATACGATCTAAAAATCATAAGTTGTATACGCAAAAACTTAACAAACTCGTTCTTAGTGGAAATGATGATAAACGACAGATTTATAAAAACATGTATAATACTGTACCCTGGGGACACTATAGTACTATATTTTAAAATATATTGTCTGAAGTTACTTGTTTATCTAAATAAGATGTTTTTTTATATCTTTATTCCAAGAACCTAATATTATTTGTATTATGATATGATAACAATTATAGCCTTATATTATGATAGCAATAAGGAAATGCATGTGTGTGAAAAAATAAACTTAATTTTTATTTGATAATTTCTTTGTCACTTTATTTCTCATTAACAACAGTTCCACTCCTTATTCTTTCCTTATTATTTATAATAATTCAACGGCTTCAATATGCTCTTTAAAAAAAAATCAGATATAATTTTAAAATCGTTTATTATGTAATCAAACAATTATTTTATAAAATAATAATTTCAATGACAATCTATTCACTTACAATGATTCTGGCAAACTTAATTTCTGCATAATCTTATTAATTAATTCTTCAGCTGAATACATTATGTTATCGTAATTGTCTGTCACTACATACTGCACACTTACTTGACTATTTACATTATTTTCCTGAACGCCATGGTTTATTTCGAGAATTTCAATTTTGATTATATGATGCGCCTTCGTCTTGTTTTTTCTAATAATAAAAGAAGAATCTGACATGTATATTTGTTTGTCTACCTTTGGACATTTTCTTTTCAAAGATAGTTTACTCATCTGTTTAATATTTTGAAGTGACTTCGTTTTCTCTTGTTCAGTTATAAATTTTAACCTATCTCGTTCTTCTTTCTCTAGTATAGCATTCACATCTTGAGCACAATTTCCAAAAAATGGGTCAATGTTTTCACATGCTTTGATCATTTGATCATTTTCATCAATATTATAAAAGTTCGCCATTATTCTGAAACACAAACTAAATTTAATATTTCTATAAAACTTCTTTTTATAGTAAAATCATTGTAAAATAATAGTAATATTTTACCTACCAGGAAGACGAGATTGAAGTTTGTGAAAAATCAGTGTGCTCCTTGCGAGAACTGATCTGAGAATAAATATTTAATTTGTAATTTAACTTATTGTGTAAGAATGTAATATGATCATCCTTATGCAAGGTATGGTAAACAAGAAACAATACTGAAGTCATTTGAAATTGATAAATAAGACTATGATGCTTTGATTTAATTATATTTAACAAGTTTTATGCAAGAATTTCAAACAAGATAGACAAGTCTAAACATGATTGCAGTACTTAATAATGAGTAATCTAAAAAGTATGTCACAAATAATAATGAAGTTGATCAAACAAGCCGATTCTTTAGAAATAAATTATATAGATACTGAAATACCATCAACATGTTATATAAGACATAGTAAACTCTTACCAAACACAATTCGTTCTATAATTTGTGGGCCTTCTAATTGCGGTAAAACAAATGTTATGATTAATTTATTATTACATGAAAACGGTCTGAAGTTCCACAATGTATATATTTATTCAAAAACTACTTTTCAATCGAAATATTGTTTTTTATATAATGTCTTTCAAAATACCCCAGATGTAAAACTTTTTATGCTTAAAAATGACGAAGATGTTATTTCACCCGATGATGTTATGAAAAACTCGATTTTCGTTTTTGATGATGTGACATGTGAAAATCAAGTAAATATTCGAAATTACTTTTCGATGGGTAGACATAAGCAAGTTGACTGTTTTTATTTGTCTCAGACATATTCAAAAATTCCTAAGCAATTAATACGAGATAATGTTAATCTCTTAATAATATTTAAGCAAGATGATATAAACCTAAAACATATATATCATGAACATGTAAACTCCGATATGAGTTGGCATAACTTTAAGCAATTATGTTCAAATATTTGGACAGATACGCATATGTTTTTGTTAATAAACAAGGATTGTGAGTTAAACAAAGGTAGATATAGAAAAGCATTTGACACATTTGTTGAATTTGATAAATAAATTATTATATACAACTTACAAAGCGTTAATTAATTCAGTTGAAATTTAGCATCTGCCAAGATAACCATTTTATTTAGTATGGAAGGAAACGTTAAAAATCAATTAATTAAATCAATTAAAGCTATTAAGAAAAAAACAAGACAAATGCGAAAAGATGAGGAAGATATGGAGTTAAAAAGACACAAACTTTTCAGATCTATAACTGAACCATTAGAATCATTAGCACACCACAAAAAGGAAGAAAATAATGAAAAAATAAAACCTCCCGAGATTAAAACTCTACATGACATAAATGATTTAATTTCTTCTTCCGATAATATTACTACTGAAAATAGTGATGATGAAAAGTATAAGAATTCTGAAAAAGTTGAAGAAATTCGTACTCCATGGCCAATGTCAGAAAATGTATGCAAAAATTTAAATGTACCGTTTGGCGTGCGCAATGAAAATAGTACATTGATGATTGGAAATTCTAAAATTATGTTTTTAGATGGCACAGATACCAATAAAAATATGATTGCAAAGATAGGAAGTAGAAGCTATGAAGTAACCCCAGGGTTAGCAGAATTGTTATTTCAAAGTAAGCCAGATTTAGAGGCGATATCTGATCAAGATAAATTAGTTTATAAAGATATTTTATGTAACACTTATGTACACAAGAGAGATTATAATCCTTTAAATCAGATAAAAGGTGATAAAGGAATCAAATACACTAAAATCGTGAAACCTCTTTTTTCTGAAACTGAACTTAATAACAAGGCGGCGAAACAAGGTGGTTTTATACCGACTTTAAAAGAATATAAAAAGAATACAGATTTCATTTACTGGGATGATCCTAACGAGTTGGTAAATAGATTAAAACTTTTAATTGCTTCTAAAGATGCTGGCAACACTAATCATGATAATGAAATCATATCAATAATAGAAGAACTTAAAGAAGCTGGTATTATAAAATAAAGTTTATATAATTATGAGTAATTTCCAATCTAGCCTAGTTCTACAAACACCATCGAACATGAATGTCAACAAATTTGGTCATCATGTACACAAACAAATAAGAATGGATTCTTCTGCTATGGAAAATATATTTGATGCTCAACATAAGATCATTAAACATATTGGCATGCCTATAGACCCAAACGATTGTGCTACTAAACTATACGTTGATAAAACCATAGACGGGATTACATCAAGATTAAAAACAGTTGAGCAAACATTGATTCAGTTACATTCTGAAATAAATAGTCTTAAAAATAGTATAGGTGTTGTTAGTCGTAAAGTTAAAAAATGAGCAAACATAGTGTTGTAAATGAAATCCATAAAAATGCAAGAAAGAATTTTCCTCGACGACATGTTATACTGAGAGATATTGATGATTTATGGCAGGCTGATTTAGTTGACATGCAATCAATTTCAAAAGAAAATTCACAATATAAATATATTTTAACAGTCATTGATGCTTTCTCTAAATATGCTTGGGCTTATCCCCTTAAACATAAAAATCAAGAGACTGTAACTGAAGCTTTTAATAAGATACTAGAAAAAGGTCGAGTTCCTAAAAATCTACAAACCGATCTAGGTAAAGAGTTTTATAATGTTTATTTTAAAAATATATTACGAAAGTATAATATTCATCATTATTCTACATATACCACTAAAAAGGCATCAATAGTAGAAAGATTTATAAGGACGTTAAAATCAAAACTTTATAAGCAATTTAGCTTAAAAGGCAGTTACAAATGGAATGATGGAACCCTCGCTCATATAATGAGAACATATAACTCGACGTTTCACAGAACAATTGGTATGGCTCCAGACAACGTTAATGAAAGCAATAAAAAAAAAATACTTAAAAGATTAATTAAAATACCAGCACCAATACAAAAATCTCCGAAATTCAATATAGGAGATTATGTAAGAATCAGCAAATACAAAGGAACTTTTGAAAAGGGATATACTCCCAATTGGTCAACTGAAATATTTCGTATAGCTCAGTTGAAAAATACATATCCCATTACATACCTTTTGAAAGATGCTAGACAACGTCCTATATTAGGATCTTTCTATTCTGAGGAATTACAAAAAACACATCATCCTGATATATACCTCATTGAAAAGGTTTTAAAAAGAAGAGGAAATCGTCTATATGTTAAATGGCTGGGTCTCCCAATTAGTGAAAATAGCTGGATAGACAGGCAAAGTGTTTTATAAGCCCAAATTACGTTAACATTATCCAGTCTCTAATTGTCTACGAACGAAGATAGAGTTCTCTCGTATTTAAAAATCGCTAAGCGGAAATTATCTTTTCATAAAATGACTTTAAGAAAAAAATCCGATTTTTCAAAGAAAAACAAATCTGGTGTCGGTTTAAAGAAAAACTTTAAAGATATTGTATCACGCGCAAAGAAACATATCCATAAATTAAAACCTAAATGCAAAAAAGCTGCAATCGAATTAGCTATTGCTGCTGCTAAGGAGTTAGCTGAGAAGTACCCTGTAAATATACCTCGTATTATACCCATACCAAAGACAGGTGGAATATTGCCATTAGTTCCAATTTTTGCAGGATTATCTGCCGCTGGTAGTTTAGCAGGTGGTGCTGCTAGTATAGTAAAAGCAGTCAATGCTATTAAGTTAATGAAAAAAAAATTTCAAGAACTAAAAAGACATAATGAAAAAATGGAAACATTGTGCATTGGCAAAGGATTACTTATAAAACCCTATGGAGATGGTTTGGGTATATACACTACTAAGGAAAAAAACTGATTCGACGGCTACCTAATCGTGCTCTATCCAATATTGATATTTTAAAGATTTCAAGAGACATACCCTATTTCAAAGGCGTGTTTATGAGAGATGAATTACCTAAGAAACCATTACAAAAAGAGTGTGGTATCATCAACTTAGACACATCTCAAAATCTTGGAACGCATTGGGTAGCCTATGCAAAGTTTAATAATTATATTGAATATTTTGATAGTTATGGTAATTTAAAACCACCGAAAGAATTTGTAAAGTATGTAGGATCGAATATAACTTACAATTATGATAATTTTCAAGGAAGTAACTCTTTTAATTGTGGTCATCTTTGTATCAGATTTCTCATTAGTTTTTGGAAAAAAACTCTTAAATAAATAGTTAGCACAGTAAAATAAAAGTTCAGTCATTCATCATGTCTGTTACCTTAACTATAGTCGGAAATAAATCTATTTTAGAATCAAACTATTCCCCTCCACTTATTTTGGAAGATGAATATGAGTGTGGTTTAACATATTTTTCAGCATTTAATTCAATTCCAAATGTTAATTATAATAATAATGTATTTGGATACGGAGAAGAAAATGAAAGAATTGATGTTCCACCAGGTTCTTATGATTTACACGATTTGTATGAATATCTAAAAGAGAAAGTTGGAAATTGTGAATTACAAATAAAACCTAACATCAATACAATGACATGTTCTTTGTTCTGTAGCAAAACCATAAATTTTGACTTAGAAAATAGCATTGGTCCTATGTTAGGTTTCCCAAAAGGAAAGTTAAAAGCAAATAAATGGCATGAATCACCAGCTCCAGTAAACATTCTAACGGTGCCCGTCATAAGGATCGAATGTAATCTTGTGCAGGGATCTTACACTAATGGTTCTCCAACGCATATTATTTACGAATTTGTGCCAAACGTTCCACCTAGTCATCGATTTATAGAAACTCCCTTCAACGTTATATATTATCCTGTAAAACAAAAAATAATTTCATCAATAACCATAAAAATTTTGGATTTAGAAGGCAACCAAATAAATTTCAGAGGTGAAACTATTGCTTTGGGCCTACATTTGAAAAAAATAAAATGATTGTGTTCACATCAAGTAATTGTTATAAAGAACATAGTCCGAAAGTTAAGAAAGTTATTATAAAGAAAAGCGTAAAACAAGCAAGACGTGTCAGAGTACATAAAAAAATCAATAAAAGTAACAAAAAATTTCTTGAAGCACTTGGATTTAAAATATGAGTCTCCTTCAAATTAATAATTTGCCTGAATTTGATAACTCTATCGAGAGTTATGAAATCCATACATATAATCCATACAATAATAGTTTCAATGAAAATGATGAAATCCGGATACCCATTCACCAGCAAGATATTTATGTGCTACCATCAGCTAGTTCCATTTACATTGAAGGAAATGTTTCAGTAACTCATAAAGACCAGGCAGGTAAAGTTGAAAAAAAGAGCGTTGATTTCAGTAATAATGCTTTCGCATTTCTTTTCCAAGACATCCGATATG
Organism: Bicyclus anynana; assembly: GCF_947172395.1. Classification (NCBI taxonomy): domain Eukaryota; kingdom Metazoa; phylum Arthropoda; class Insecta; order Lepidoptera; family Nymphalidae; genus Bicyclus; species Bicyclus anynana. The sequence continues at coordinate 14,812,168 of NC_069084.1, read as the reverse complement.
AAATAAATGGTGTCGAAATTGATCGTGTTAGAAATGCTGGAATAACTACAACAATAAAATCTTACATTTCAATGAATAGCGGAGAGAGCAAAGCAGCTGCTGTATGGGGCTGGGGTATAGAAGGATTTAAAAATCAAACTGGAAGCTTTAACGCTTTGATACCCCTGAATAAGATTTTAGGTTTTGCTGAAGATTATGATAAAATAATAATTAACTGTAAACATGAACTTATACTTAATCGAGGCAGTACCAATTTAAATAGCATTATCATGAGTAACGATGATATAGTAGATATCAACATTCAGAGAATTCAATGGCGAGTACCTCATATTAAAGTCTCAGACCAGCAAAGATTGATGCTCCTGAGGAAATTAGAGAAAGATAATCCTATACAAATAGCGTTTAGAAATTGGGATTTATATGAATATCCATTACTACCAAAAACTACAAAACATTCATGGGCGGTTAAGACAGCTTCTCAATTAGAAAAACCCAGATATGTTATATTTGGTTTGCAGACTAATAGAAAAAACATTAAAATAAAAGACAGTACAATATTCGATCATTGTACACTGACCAATGTTACACTATTCTTGAATTCACACTATTATCCCTACGATGCGCTAAATCTCAAGTTTAGTGATAATAAATACAGTATATTATACGATATGTACTCAAAGTTTCGTCAGTCGTTTTATAACCTTCCTATCGATCCGTTGCTTGATTTGCATACATTTAAGGAAAAGGCCCCATTATTTGTCATAGACTGTTCCAGGCAAAATGAAAATTTAAAAACTGGTCCAGTTGATGTTCGTCTAGAAATTGAAACATCTCAGGATATTCCCAGCAATACCAGCGCTTACTGTTTAATTATAAATGATCGTCTTGTAGAGTATAGACCGCTGAGTAACATAGTACGAAAACTATCATGAAAATCATTGTGGATGTTCAAGGTTTTAAAAATGATGATAATTACTTTCTACCTAAAGAGATTGCTTTAGTGTACAGTGATCGGATTCAAGTTTTTTTAATCAAACCACCATATCCCTATGAATGGTTAACAGATACAGAAAAGAAACAGGTTAATTGGCTTGAAAGGAATAGAAAAATATTATGGCATCAGGGATCCATACCTTATGAAAACTATAAATCTCATCTAATACCAATTCTAAAAAATCATGATATATATTGCAAAGGCGTTGAAAAGCAGTTATGGCTAAAACATATAATAAATAATCCTAACATACATAATTTAGAAGAGAATGGATGCCCTAGTTTGTTAACATTGTATAAATTGTATGATTCACATTCCGATGTATATAGCTGTATTTATCATCCAACTATCTGTGCCCTGAAAAATGTAACTTGTTTAAAAAGATGGTGTATAAACAATAAAGTGTTTTGATTCATAAAGATGCTTGTTTTATTTATAAGAACTATCCATACCTCACCAGCATCATAATTTAGTCAATAAATAATAAATTAAGTATAAATGATTTTAAAATTTAAATGATCTAGCAGACCTTAAAGCTTTCACTCGAGTTATTAGAATAAGTAAGTTTTTCATCGACCATGAAATGGCGAAATTTATTAAACTGAATTAAAGTCATTAGCTGGATGGTTATGGCTTCTACATCAGCCGATAAAAAACATTGGGGGTTTTGCATCAATCGAGCGAAGCGAGAAGTGATGCAGAACCCCCAATTCTACCCTACTCTCCTTCAATAACGGAACATACGCTGGTAAAACTGCGGTCACAGCTAGGTAGCTTTTATACAGGTGTCAGGTACATAGTACGACTACTCTACAGGATAATAGCTGAGGCCTACTAAAATAACGCAATATACCTATGTTAGCCAAAATTTTACGGTTACGGTTAAGTTATGTTGATTTTTCTACAAAATACAAAAATCCCTTCAGAGTAATTCAGTCATAACATTTTGCTGAAAAATGACATAAGTAATTATTTTTGTATAGTTGTTCTAACTAATGAGACTTTTCTAACATATTTTGCGTTATTTTGCGTTTATGGTGGCTATAGAGTATGTCATGTCACCCTGTACATTTTTTAATCGTATAAATTTTGTTTGTTACAGCCAATAAAACTTGTGTACAGTGTATCGAAGAATTCGTCGATAAAACACAACATACGAAGATTGATGTTAATAATTACTCAAATATTTTTTTATGCTTTGATATAAACATATCAGTGATTATATGTTTCTTGAAGCACTTTCAGTTTTTTTTAATTGAATTTGTTGTCTGTGGTTAAACTGTAACTCCAACATTAGACTAAGAGCTAGAATTCAGAGCTGTAAAACCAATTAAAAAAATAATTATTTTAGGTGGGTACTTTTGAAAATCAACGAAATGTACGGAAATGAATCGTCTAACCTGTATGACTTAGTTCAGAGCCATCCGACAACTTTTGTGCCATATTAGCTATTGCTCTAAATGTCTAGTTCTAACGATTCGTGACATTTTTTTTTTGTTGGGCTCAAAATGAATCCGTTGGCCCACACAATTTAAAGCACTATTAGCTAAATGAATAAGATGTGAACAAAAGAGTTTTTCAAACAATAATAAAATATATTTCATAAAACAAATTCAATATTTATCACACAATGCTTCTAACATTTTAAAGTAGCAATACTTGATGTCAAAGTCCATGTCATACCAGTAGTTGACAGCGATGCAGCCATGGCTCTGCGTGACGTGGTGGAACCATAGACTAGGGAGGTAGAGGCAGTCGCCCTTGTGTACACGCACTTTAAACTTGTGGGCTTTTACATATGAAGGGTACTTCACTAAGTCTGGATTAAGAGGATCTGAAATTAAACGAAAAATTTCTTTTTATTTTTATGTTGCACCATTTAGTTTTTTTTTTTATTTTGGGTTGGAAATTATCTTTGCCATACATAAGGAAGAATCTCATGTAGGCACATAGATAAAGTGGTCTACATATATAGACTAATATCATATAGAGGAAAGATTTGATTGTCTGTTGTTTGCATTGAATAGGCTCTGAAACTAGTGAACTTATTTGAAAAATTTTCTCACTGTTGGGAAGCTACACTATCCCAGAGTGCTATAGGCTATATTTTATCCCCATATTCGTACGGGAACGGGAACCACGCAGGTGAAACCACGCGGCGTCTGCTAGTGTAAATTATAAATTAATGCTTATATTTGACCTGATTGGTGCCAGTATCAAATGGGATGAGAATGAATGAAATATGATCAGTATAGATATATAATTAAAGATTTTAGTTTTAGATAACTGTAAGGTAGCGCCTCATATTAAAGCATAATATCCTCTTAGGGATTTCATATAAATAGCTGACACCCGCTACTTCAACACATGAAATTCAGTTTTCCACAAATTCCGCGGAAAATACAAAGTAAACAAAAGTAGACTGTATGTTGCTCAATAGCCCCTGTATTTTCAAGTGAAAGTCCCATTAAAATCAGTCCAGCCGTTCTAACGATTAGCCCAACAGACAGACACTTCAATTTGGTTTATATGTACAAATGAGTTAATGGGAATTAACACATGAAATTCAGTTTTCTACAAATTCCGCCGAAAATACATAGTAAACTAAAGTATGTTGCTCAATAACCCGTGTATTTTCCAGTGAAAGTCCCATTAAAATCAGTCCAGCTATTTCAACGATTAGCCCAACAGATAGACACTTCAATTTGGTTTATATGTACAAATGAGTTAATGGGAATTAAAATATAAACTTACCTATACAAATCCAAGGTAAACCATTTTTCATACTAATGTCATCTAAAGCATCACTATTGTCATTTGGATGTTCCCTATCTAGTGGTACAATATCCCATAAATCATGAGATCTTCTGAACTCTGCTTGAGGGTATCTCTTGTAAGGTACATAGGGGATATCAGTTGGAGGTATGAGTATGAAGTCTTTGTGACCATCTATCACACAGTAGATATTTTCATATGGATCTTTATGCACTGAAACAACATTAAATATAATTATCATCAGGCCTATTATAATGACCCACAACAAAATACACAATCCACAATATAATATTTTGTGAAGAAAAATCAACCAATAGTGCAGAACTGCCCACTCTTTTATTGCAATAGGACAAAAGAGATCAATAGTTACAGTTTGACTGCTCATTTGTCATTTAGTCTTCACAAAATATTATATACTTATTTCAAACTTACACCAGCATTACAGGTTACCCCAATTAGCATAATACTATATATAAAGTAGCTACTGTATATAACTACTACTATATATAATTCACTTAACATAAATAAAATTAATAACACAAAAAAAAACAAAAACTTATTTTAAATACTCAAAATCATAGCACATCAGATTAACATTGAGAACAGGTGATTGTCCTCCAGTTAGGCTTGGTAACAAACAACTACCCCACACTAATCGTGTTAGATATCTGGGTATGCACCTACATCGAAAGATGACCTGGAGACAACATGTTGAAGCGAAAAAGGAGGAATTAAAACTAAAGTACAAGGGATTGCACTGGCTGCTTGCAAAAAAAAACAATAGTTATCAACAGAATACCAACAAAATCTCTCTATAACCTGCTTAAAGAACTTTACCTCACTGGGACTGAAGAAAGTTCTATATTAAAAAGGATATCCAATATGCTCTAGTAGGATCTTACCAACTCTCATCTATACTAATATCATAAAGCTGAAGATTTTTTTTTGGTTGTTTGATTGAACGCGCTAATCTCAGGAACTACTGGTCCGATTTGAAAAATTCTTTCAGTGTTAGAAAGCCCATTTATCGAGGAAGGCTATAGGCTATAATTTATCCCCGTATTCCGACGGCAATGGAAACCACGCGGGTGAAACCGCGCGGCGTCAGCTAGTGTATAATATACATAGTTATCAATAGATAAAACTTTCCACCTAGAGATACTTACTGGATGTCACAGCTCTTTCATCTCCCATCCAAAAGTTGACAGCATCCGGTTTCTTGTTGAAAGCTTGACTTGCAAAACTGACGTCTTGCTCTACATCCACCATCAGTTCACTGAAATCTTCAGTGAGATTTGAGTTCTGTCTCTGAATGTAAGGTATTAAATTGTCCCTGTAAAAACAGAAAATATAATTGAAAATTAATTAACTACTTACCTAAAATATATATAAAGTGCTTTTTTGATAGTCTATCAAGAAGAGGGATATATATCATATATATTTTGTTAAATTGATATAATTTATGGTATTGGAATGGCGACCCCGCACTACAATGTGCAGTGTTGGTCAACCCCCCACTAGGTGGACTGATGACATCAAGCAAGTCGCAGGGATTTGCTGGATGCAAATCGCTAGATGGATGGCGGCTCAGGATCGTGATTGGAAGTCCCTTCAAAAGGCCTATGTCCTGCAGTAGACGACCATTGGCTAATATGAGGATGATGATGATGATTTTTTTGATAGTCAATCAAGGAAAGAAATTGTTTATATCTTATATATTTTATAAACAGGTGTATTTGATGGTAAGTGGAAAAACTTTGTAATACTTCAAATAAAAAATAATTTTTATCTTTAATCTGCTGAAATATTATGCACATAAGTTTAATTAAATAAACAATACCGCTTAGCTTCCAGCATATCCAGAAATTCAGACATTGACATTTGAACCTCCTGTGGCATCACAAAATATTCAGTACCATTGAGATCTTGAGTTATTCCATCAGCCAAGCCATTTGGTGTCAATGCTACTGTCACCTTCTTCTCGCCCAATGTTTTCCTGCAAGATTAGATTGGTGAGCTATACAATGGTGAGGTTGTGCATTTTAGACGTCCTTTAGTCTAAAACAGTATTTTAATTAAAATATTTAGATTCGAAAATACTTTCAAATCTAATTACATTTTTACAGATTATGATAAATCATGGTTTGAGATGCTATAAACTTGCTTTAGGAGATGTAAAAAACTTCTTCTAGGACTTTATGTTGTGTTGTTTCACTGTGCATGAAACCATTGTGTTCAGAGGTTGATTGGGTGTCTTAATGCATTAGTCTTGTGCATAAAAACCATTTATGACTTACATTTTAAGAAAATAATTTATATCTATTTTCAAAACTTTAATTTTAAGAGACTGATCAGGTCTAATTTACATCCCAGAAGTTAGTCATGAGTTGTATAATTATATTGTTGTATAATGTCTGAAAACGCACAAGCAGAAGTTCTTTTTAAATATTGATACTGTGACAAAGTTTCAGTGTTTCAATTAATTCTATAGGTACACACTTGAAGTTCGGGCTATAACATCTCACAAGTAGACCAGGCACTATGAGGTATTGAGTGTACATAATTCGAGCCACATTCTGTTTACAGTTTTGACTTCAGTAAAGCATGCAGGTTGCGATTTTGCATGTTGCCAGGAGGTTAGCTGGGCCCTTATTGGTGTGGTGTCTTTTAGTGAGGGTATGGACTGAACAAATGCTATGTATCAGTTTTATTGCTTATTCATTAAGAACGTCCAATTTTATATCATGACATTATCACACTAATAGTCAATCTATTAAAAAACACAAAGTTAAAAACAAGTTTTTTTTTTAAATATATCACTCTGAAACTATGTATGTTATGCATACAGCACTGACAGTTTAATTCATCCAGTAGTTTCAGAGTGATATATTTAAAAAAAAAACTTGTTTTTAACTTTGTTGTAGTTTTACCTTACAGCGCCTAGTAAGTTTTACCTTACAGCGCCTAGTTGAAAGGGTATTATTGAGAAAATGTGTATTGTTTAAGATTCTAATTTTAAATTGTCCTTACCTGAAATAATGTGAATTCCATTTTTGAACGGCTGGCCACTCCGCACACCCACCTCTGATAATAACTGGGATATTTTTCGATACATAGTCTCTATAAAATTGTAACGGTTCAATTAAATTCGTCTCTGCTACATCGCTTCCCAGATATAAAGCTAAACAATTGTTATTTTTAACAAATTAGTTTGTCGTTGTTTGAGTAAAATTAAACTGTGATACTGAAACGTGAAACATATGAATAATTACCTGATGATTCTTCATTGAGAACTCTACACGCCTTTAAAATGTTATCGGTCATATTAATTATTTTATTCAAAACATTTTTATAATATTTTTATTTTCTTAGGAAAAATAACATAACCTTTCAATGTACTCTATGCATAACCTCATCTTCTCGTATTTTTTTTTTACGCACAGATTGAATTGAATTGACTTTTGACATTGATTGAATTGACATTGACATTGACAGTTGAGACTACAGTATACCTACTTGGATGAAAGAGAAAATTAATGGAAAAGAATATAAAATATATGGATTTTGGACATTGGTCTCGGACGTCATTGTGCAAAATCGGTAGATCTCATAAAATCGGTGGATTTGGACCTAAAATCGGTAGACAACTAAATAAAAAAAGTGTGTGTCATCTCCTTAGATAAATAGTTAATAGGTTAGCTCCTTTGACTATCTTGTACCGACTCGTAAATCTATGATTTAGACATAGATTTACGATTCGTACAATGGATTTAGACTAACTACTGAACTAGGCCTGTATGTAATGAAACATCGATTCTAGAGACAGTTTTCATAATCGCATTAGATCGTTGATCATATACATCCTTATGCAATTAACATTCCTATTTTACTATTCACCAGCGCCAATTAATCTTTTGGATCTTTTGTAGTAATTTTTAAATCGGTCACTTTGAAAAACATGTTATTTCTTTTTGATCTAGTTATCTTACCAAGTTCACCTTGAAATTTGAGATACCCAGCTGAATATTTGTATAAACTTTTATTTCAGCATTCTAAAAGTTATTTACAAAATCTACTTATTGTATGGTGTACGCGTGTAACAATATTTGAGGACAAAGTGAAGTTGATTGATTCGAAAAGAACAAAACATATAGTCAAAATGTCTACACATTTTATTATATTCAATACATAAAGACAAAAATACTAAAATACAGCTCTAAATATACTTTATAGGCATTGGTTTCTTAAGAATTCCTTTTACAGGTTGTCCAGCGTATACAGGTTCTTTGGGTGGTGGTGGTGGTTCTATTGGAGGCGCTATATGCTCACGAGGTGAGGCCAAACTTTTATTGCACCACAAATTTGGAGGCATTAATGTATATGTAGAATCAGTAGCTGAAACTATAAACAATTTATAAATTGATTAAACTTTGCAAAAGTAGTAAAAAGAAAAGAAAGAAAGCAAGCAATTAATAAATAAGTAGGTAGGTACTTCGTCACGATACGAAAAATTACATTTTTATTATTTACAAAAAATTAGTACTTCGTATGTGTGCTTACTGCCTATTTTATGCGAGTTTTGCCCGCATATACGATTTGACGCGATGGACCAAAAATAATGAAATTATCAACGATATTTTATACTGGAGATAGGGCGCTCGCGCATCAAAGCCGAGGCGGACAAATGTGCATACCTCTTAATTTAATAAAGTCAAATAGTAAACAACAAAATGTATATAATCAAATAATACTTAAATATTATACACAATGTCGAGTTGCGTGTTTAGGAAGTGTAAAAACTATATATACATAAATATATAATGTAAGCGAAGAAAATTGTATATGTGTGCTTTTAATGGAGTCGCTAAATTCAGATCACTTTTTGCAGTGATTTTGTAGGTACGTAACATGTGTATAGTATAAAATATCATTGGGTACTACGAATTTATGGTACCAAAAAAAATAGAAGTAGTAATGTAATGTAATTTTACTTACTTTTTGTTGGTCTTTGGTTCGGAATTTCCGAAATAGACAAAGCGCTGAGAGTACGTGGGTACGGCAACATGTTCAGCTCAAAGAACTCCTCAACTCCTTGATGAGATGTACTTATTTTGTTTCTTTGGTGCAATTGCCGTAGTCTTACAACTTTATCGAAGTTTCTCAAGAAAGTTCTGGATGTGTTATGAATCGGCATGGTGTCCAAAACCCCTGAATGATTAAAGATAGATTATTAACTACGAATACATTTTGTATTTCTTCCATTTTTTGTGGAAAAATATACTTACTTTATTTTAATAAATTATGTACTTATCGCACAATATTTTTTAATTCTTTACAAGTAAACCCTTGACTACAATCTCACCTGATGGTAAGTGATGATGCAATCTTAGATGGAAGTGGGCTAACTTGTTAGGAGTAGGATGAAAATCCACACCCCTTTCGGTTTCTACACGGTATCGTACCGGAACACTAAATCGCTTGGCGGTACTTTTTTGCCGGTAACTAGCCACGGCCGAATTATATAAATAAAGTATATAAGTAAATATCATTAGCAGACATACGTAATTGCGAACATCTGGCTATTATAGTTTCTTTGTATCTATGCTTCTTGGTCATCGGGTTCTCCTTAAAGTTGACGTCTACCAAGTTAATTAATGCACATAAATTGTCAGCTACCTCCTGCAATAATTATCTTTACATTTTAGTATAAATGGCATGCATAGAAATATCGTCATGAATAAGTCTTCATTAAAATTACTCTACCTCAACATTTTCCAAATTGTTCTTTTTGACAATTAGAATTTCCAAACGACGAAGAGGCTTAGCCCAAGACATATCTGATAATCTATTTTGTGATACATTTAAAATTCTCAGAGATGCCTGGAAATTAATAAATCGGTATAAGAATCCGCTTTACATTGACCTAACCTCGTCAATGTAGGTACGTTGAAATTTAATGTTTGATAGAAAAAAACGAAAGCCAATAATTCCACTGTACACACTCGGCTATTTTAAAATAAATAATGTCATCATCATCATCATCATATCAGCCGATGGACGTCCACTGCAGGACATAGGCCTTTTGTAGGGACTTCCAAACATCACGATACTGAGCCAACTGCATCCAGCGAATCCCTGCGACTCGCTTGATGTCGTCAGTCCACCTGGTGGGGGGTCGGCCAACACTGCGCTTACTAGTGCGGGGTCGCCATTCCAGCACTTTGGGACCCCAACGTCCATCGGCTCTTCGCACTATGTGCCCCGCCCATTGCCACTTCAGCTTCGCAACTCGTTGAGCTATGTCGGTGACTTTGGTTCTTCTGCGGATCTCCTCATTTCTGATTCGATCACGCAGAGATACTCCTAACATAGCTCGTTCCATCGCCCGCTGTGTGACTCTGAGCCTTCTTATGAGGCCCATAGTTAGCGACCAAGATAAATAATGTAATTAAATTGAATACCATTGAATCCTATCAAGTTTTACCCTAAATTTTAGAAAATATTTGTTTTAATAGAGGGTAGATCGAAGTAATCCAGGATCATAGACTAGTAGAGCAGAATTTTAAAATATTCTTACCCCAACAGATACCATTGTTCGAGGATCAAAACACAAAGGATCTGTACCATTGACGTTTTGTTTTTCTATGTGCAACTCTTCTAAGTATTTCAATCCTTCTAAATTTTCGACAACACTTATTTTGTTACTTGTGAGGTACAGTTTTTTTAACTTAGTCAAATGTTCCAAACCCTCAATCTTGGTAATATTATTCCATTGAAGATGCAAATGAGTTAAGTTGTATAGCACGTTTAAATTCACGATTTTACTAATTTGATTATTATGGTAATAAGCGTAGATAATATGATTAGGGTTTTTGGGTTTGGGCTGTAAAAGATTTAGTCAATTAAGTTTAAAAATCCGAGGTAACATACAAGACTTATAGTAGCTAAACACCTTTCATACTATTAAGACAATTTAATTTTCTCTAATATGTTTTAATGCATTTCCAAGTTAAAAATTCATTATAACGTAACATGGAAAATTCCAACAGACAAATAGTTCTAGGTTTTGAGCCGTTTGCAATGGCGTTATCACCCAGGGGCTAGGCGATGCAATGCTCCGGGGCCCTCAAGCTCAGAGGGCCCTCGAATCTTTACCAGAAACTGAACTTCTAGAACTTGAGAGCTGATGGTACCTTAGCTTTTTTATGTGCTGTATATATTTACTTGATAAAATCTAACCAGTTTAGATAGTAGTGGGGCCCCATTTTTTAATGTGCATCAGGACCCTTGGTTACCTAGATACGCCGCTGGCCGTTTGCTTTAATAATTTATTTATAGCCATTATTGGGCGCGTTGAAATTACGTAACCTAAACACAAAAAAAAAACGATGCGAGATTTTAGTACGATTTTAAAGAAAGTATATAGTTTTTAGACTTAGGTCAATTACGTACTTACAATTATTATTATTTAAATATTAATGCATCGCCACACCATAATTGACGAAACAAAAGATATTGAATAGAGGATAACCATTGTTTATAAACATAACAATATGCAAGGTTACACTTCCAAAGTGCTCCCCTGTGTATAAATCTGAGAAATTGAGAATTTTTAGAAAGTTTTAGACTTATAGGGACACGGCTTGATGACAGAAATATATATACATCGAGGTAGCACCTACAGTACACGGATGAGCTCGATGTTAAAAAGCACTACTAGTACTACTAAAATACTTTCATTTTAAATACATACGATTTCAGTAAGACCTTTTTCATGCATAAACAAATGTGTTGGTCTTTTGGTGAATAATTGTTTTTGTTTGACCATTTTCCTAGCTTGTTTACGTAAGTTGCTCTCATTTTGATCTATATATGACACTTTATCTTTATTTTCCATAATATATTCTTTAAATAAAATTGTTATTTGTGTAATTTAAATTTTAATGTTAAAATATAAAATTAAAAAAAAACTGACAGTAACCATGGCAACTTCAATAATTAGGAACGCCTATATTTAATTTTACTCTTTGGCTACGATCAAGTCCCAAGTATGTCTCAAGTAGATGTTTTGTTAATTTTTGTAATGCATTTTTAGGTTCTACGATTTTTAACAAAATGAAATGAAAGGCTAATAATACAAAACCGACAAAATCGATAAGTGTCCGTGTTAAAAGAATTAGATCCTAGATTCATGAAACCAGTTAAAAAAAAAAAGTCCGTCATAAACGGAACGTCAATTTTTCTCATCTCATCTGTGGGAATGTCAAACGATCACTCAACAAGTCAACAGTCAAATAATTATCTGTGGTCAACTAACGCATATGTCATCATTTTTGTTGCTGTTGTTTGTTGATTGAATGATTTTAATTTTCTAACAATAAAACCGGTGTATTTATTTTGCCAAGCGTGATAAAAAAGTTAAATATTCTCTAAATACAAAAACTTGAAAAGATTCTTCAAAAATGTAAATAGTTTTCCGTAATTTTTCAAATAGATTTGTTAATTTTTCAACTTAAACTGGTGCTATTATTAATGTGCGATGAAAATTTAATTTTTTTGCAGAAAAATGGGAGAAAGATACAATATTCACAGCCAATTAGAGCATTTACAAAGTAAATATATCGGTACTGGCCACGCAGATACTACGAAATACGAATGGCTGACAAACCAACATCGGGATTCCTGCTGTAGTTATATGGGCCATCCAGATCTTTTGAGTTATTTTGCAATCGTTGAAAATGAATCTAAAGCGAGGGTCAAGTTTAATTTGATGGAGAAGATGTTACAACCTTGTGGACCACCACCAGAGAAGCCAGAAGATTAATATCTATTTATGTTAGATTTGGTGATGTCAATGTACATATTTGTATGATTAACGTTGTCTATTAAAGGCCATTTAGTACAATTATGAGTTTTATTCTGTACTAACCGTGGTAATATGGAGATAAATCTGTGGTGTAGTGTTCCTTGGAGAGGCCTTGTATTGAAAATCAGTTGGGCCCAATAGATGAGCGGCTAACTCTTTCACTACAAAGTATAATTGGTACCAAAATGTATGTGTAACATACATACTACACAAGTGTGGGTATATTAAAATATTGTGTTTTACATTTTACTAATTTTTGCTTCATACTTAAGGGCCCCTGTAGTTCGGGGGCCCCGTATCATTGATATGGCTGATATGGCGTTAGCTATGCCCCTGAGATAAATATAACCAATGACACTCACAAATAACCTAGTTTTCTATCGGTTAAAGAATTTTTGATATTGATTTAGTAGATCCAGAGATTACCCTCTATTCCATCACACAGTTTACCTCTTTATAGTTTTAGTATAGATAATATTAAATGAATGTAAGAAACAATTAATTGTTATTCTTTGCTGTTGCTTGCTGATATTATTATTTTCTTAACAGTTATATTAGTTAATGTTAGGAACTAAAACTATAGAAAAGGGTGTAAAATTAAAACTTAGATTTTGTCAGACTGAATTGTTTACTATTGAAGACCTCCATTCTAACATTTTGTCTTTTAACTTAGCTTCCCTCGCCTTTCCCTCTTCACTTAACCTCTTTTGTTCCATAATACCATTTTTGACATAACCAACCAGTGTCTTTTGTATTTTGGGGAAAACTTTCTGACATTCTTGTTCTAATATATCTGTGACTTTGAGAATGCATTCAATGTCTAGTGAGCCTATTTGACGAAAATCTGCTATTTGCATCAAGCCATTCAACCTTGCCATCGTAATAACTCCATGGTTTGTATTTGTGTCCGGACTGATCATGGCTAAATGTTCCTCATCCTCTGTAGGGTCAATGAATATCTTGTCTCCAATTATAGCAACAGAGGAAGCAGTCACAACGTCAAACATGGGAACAGCGGCATTGGCCAATGCTAGACCAGCCGCTGTGATTGCAGCTGCTAAACATGAACCATCACTTTCAATTATGTAAACAAATATGTCTATCTGAAACAATTGATATTTTTATTAATGAGCATCCGGCAAGAACATTTTCAGACTCTTTTTCTAGAGACAGAGTATAAAGCTTGTTGAAGAAATACTTACTTGGAAATTAGCAAATAATTGACAACACACTGTTGGTCCTACAGCTTTTCTTAATGCTACAGACAATGCTTTTTCCTCAGAGTCAGGCACATGGGACTGTCTTTGACGTTTGCATGCAAACGGTGCAAACTTCACTTCACAGAATAATAGACCAACAGTACTGGAAATACAAAAAAAATATTATTTTCATGGCACACTTGCAACAATGTTGGCATTTTATAATATTTTTACATTAATGTACATACTTCTAAAAATATGTCATACTTACACAGGCTGAACTTTCAAGTGTCTGCCCAGAAAGCCAAAAACACACAAGGGAAATATGAGTAAATGTTATGCTTTTTAATAAGATTTCATGTTATTTTCTATGATTTTATACTATACTTTTGTCTGGGGCATTTTTATATAAAGATTATATATATAATATATATAGATATTCAGACTATTCAATGCAAAATTAAAAAAAAAAACTCACATACAATGGGTTTTTTTAGCCCTGTGTATAACAATCTACTATTTAATATTTTACTGCTGTGCTAAACTACATGCACTGGTCCGGGACTCCGAAAAGCGGGAGTGTCATCTGGCAATACTTGTTTTCAACTGCTTACTGGCTATGACCTCCTCCAAAAAAATATATACTTTACCTGAATTCATTTTGATGCACAATCTCTCTAGGGTCAAAAACAGAGCATACAACTTTAGTTCCTCTCATTTCAATGTATGATGAGCCTTTCGCTTGAGACACGAAGTTGCCGCGAACATCTAAATAAAAAAAATTTAATAAAAAAAATACAACCAACTTCAAAACCTTAAAACGTACACACTAAACTAAAAAGCGAAAAATAACATCATAATATGTTCTACCTGCTGATCAGTATGAAAGCGGTGCTAAGCCGGTGATGTATTAATTCATTGCATGCATTTTAAAAAGAAGCGCAACCAGTTTTTATAGATCTGTAACATTGTATCTTAAAAAAACGTATACTAAACATACACATGGGCCGAGCTTCATCCATTGCGCGCCCATCTTTTCGATGTCCAGTTTCATCAATTAACTCACTATGTAATTCGTCATAACTTTTTAAATAGTCGGCAGTAAAACGTTTGTATGAAACACTATCTTCGGGACCATTGAATCTTTTATAATCTAGAGGCATTTTAATTTTACAAATTGATAAAAAAATCGCACGTTTTTTGATAACAACAACAAATCATCAGACAAAGACAATGAAACATCCACAATTCCACAGATAAGATTCTTCATTAATCTTATCTGTGGAATTGTGGATGTTTCACCATTGTGTTGACATCAGACCATAGACAAAATACAACCGACTTCAAAACCTAAAAACATACCCACTAAACTAAAAAGTGAAAAATAACATCATAATATGTTCTACCTGCCGATCAGTATGAAGGCGGTGAGGCGGTGATGTATTAATTCAAGCCATGTGAGAATATCTTATAGATTTAGATTTTGCAGACAGTGTTGTTTCATGAGGTCCTGTCAGAAATGGCTTAAATTAAGACAACACTGGCTAAGCACCGCCTTCATACTGATCAGCAGGTAGAACATATTATGATGTTATTTTTCACTTTTTAGTTTAGTGGGTATGTTTTTAGGTTTTGAAGTCGGTTGTATTTTTTTTATTAAAATTTTTATTATTTTTCCATTTTTAGTGTAAAATTTTATCTCAAACAAATACATCAGACCCCTAATGACAGTCACAACCCGTCTTGGTACAAAATTCTCAGCAATACAAATTAATCAAGCCCAAGCACAAGGTAGCTACCGTAAACCGTTAAGGGGTTCCCTTAATTGACCTTGGTCTTCATCATCAGACCCCTAATAACAGACACAACTCATCTAGGTAGAAAGTTCTCAGCAATACGAATTAATCAAGGCCAAACACAAGGTAGTTACTGTAAACTGTTAAGGAGTTCCCTTAATTGTCCTTGGTCTTCATCACCAAACCCTTAAATGACACTCACAACCTATCTATGTGGAAAGTTCTCATTAATACAAATTAATCAAGCCCAAACACAAGGTAACTGCTGTAAATCGCCGAGGAGTTCCCTCGTCTGTTTTATAGCTCCATCATCAGATCGATTTTAAACCTTCATGAAATTGTAGTGCTTAAAAGTACTAAATGGAAAAGTATACGAACACACTAGACACCCATATAATTTTCAAAAGTTCCCCTCAATTTCTCCAGGATTCCATCATCAGATCTTGACATGATGGCAATGGGACCAAATGGGGACTATACCGTTTCAAACAAAAAAAGAATTTTTGAAATCGGTCCAGGCGTCTTTGAGTAATCGGTGTACATACATAAAAAAAAAAAATACCGGCCGAATTGAGAACCTCCTCCTTTTTGAAGTTGGTTAAAAAGAACACCAGACAAGACAAATATAGATAATAGCCATGACTTTTGTTAGTGTATGTACTAAAAAATTGGAATCCAGAGCTGGCTATCGAAACGAAACCTACTGTCAAAGTCAAAGTCAAAATCGTCATTGGCATTTGGCATTTTAGCCAAACTCAAGTGTCAAGTCATAAAATTTTACAAAAATGAAAATGTGAATCAAGTGTTTATTTAAAATAAAACCGCTCTATATATAAGTGTATAATCTAGAGTGTGCTTTTGATTTTCTTCTCCTTTAAATGAGATGTGTATTGGTTAACTCGTCTGTGGAGTGTTTGAATTTTTAGTAGCAACTTTTAATTAATAATGTGAGTTTTTGTATTATAATATTAGCTAGCCTTCGATGGGTTGGTGCTTTGAACATTCACTTTAAGATTTACCGGTGACGTTTCTATATCGCTTCGTAAGGGCACCTATCAACTAGTATACTCAACATTTTCAAAGACACGTTAGCTGTACTTTGTAGCTGTGGCTTGGCCGGCCCTTGATGGTCTGATGGACTTTAGTGTGTAGTTGGAACTTGGCTGGATGCCAAAGGCAGAGGATCATATTAGGTTGTGTTTTCGAAGGGCCTTTACAATTAGCAGTGGATAGAGAAAACCTGATGATGATAGTCCATCTCACCACTGCATTGATTGGCTTTTTAACCGACTTCCAAAAAGGAGGAGGTTCTACGTTCGGCTGTATGTATGTTTTTTTTTTATGTATGTCCAGCGATAATTCTGACAATTATAGACCGATTTTGAAAATTCTTTTTTGTTTGAAGGGTTTATTCCAGGGTGGTCCCATGGAGAAATTGAGGGGAACTTTCGAAAATTGTAGAGACGGCTAGCGCGTTTGTTAGTGTCTACAATTAGCAGTGGATAGGGAAAACCTGGTGATGATAGTCCATCTCGCCACTGCATTGATTGGCTTTTAACATATGTCTTGGCTCCATGATAGTATCAGATCAGTTACACTGATAAATATAATTTTTTTGGTCTTTCAAGTTATCATATCAGCCTATAACAAAGCAATACTTTGCAGGGCATAAGGAAGGTATATTTGAAGGAATATAATAAGATGCTGTAATAAATATACTTGTAACATCCATTATTACTATCACCCTACTTCAAGTGCATCAATGAGCTAGTTACACCTCACTGGTCAAGTTAAATTAAGTCTGTGGTGAATTCTTTGTTTGCCCACTCTAGGATTGGCCATGAACAATTTCTAGAATTCAGTGGACATCATGCATACAGATATTGTTATTTTCAGGCACTACAACATTCCACCTCATAAACCAAACATCTATTTTATAGTCCTTTTGTTTTATATAATGATACCATTAATCAGTGTAATAAATATATCAGTGAATTGTCCTATCAATCTATAATTCATATACTTCTTCGGCGACAAGTTCAGTGCATATAAGAACTATACAAAGTACTAAATATAACTGACTGAAATTCTCAAAATTTTATAGTTTTGTTTAAGCTAGGTCTTATAAAAGTAAGCTCATTTATGATGTTTAAATGCTAATCACTTAGCAGAATTAATTATCAAGAAATTAATAAGAGGATTAGGTATTCAATCAAAGCAATAAACAGAGATGTACAAAATGGTTTTAAAAAAGCATTTAAATACAAAATGCAAAATACTTTTGAGATTTACTATTTCAAATGCAAAATACCAAATAGGTTTGCGTTTGGTATTTTAAATGCTAAATGCAAAATAGGTATTTTCAAA
The DNA here is from genome assembly GCF_947172395.1 of Bicyclus anynana. Lineage (NCBI taxonomy): Eukaryota > Metazoa > Arthropoda > Insecta > Lepidoptera > Nymphalidae > Bicyclus > Bicyclus anynana. Next base: position 14,794,171 of record NC_069084.1, on the reverse strand, counting down.
ATACTTTTTCAAAATAAAATACCTTTTGACCAAATCACAGATAATTTGTAATTATCATGAGAAATAAAGACACAATGCCGAGCCGAACAAAAAAGTTCGTCAGAATGTTCGTCGTTTTCGTGTGACACTGTCACTCGTCAAGACTAAAGGCGCGCACTTTGACCAACGAAGAAAAAAATAAAAAACCAGCCAAGCGCGTGTCGGGCCACGCGCAGAGTAGAGTTCCGTAGATTAAATGAGCAGTTTAATTCCTTATATAATGCACAAAAATACCGATAACGGTGCCCCACACCATGTGATAGAAGATGAAAAATTCATCCTCACTTTGCATGTAGGAAAGAACCCCAAAAACAACTTTTTTTCGAATTTTCTTTTTACTACTTTATAGTCGTAATTAATATAAACAAATTTCTGGCTTTCTAGTTTTATCAGACTCTGAGATATCTTATTTTATTTACAGCTTTACTTTTTTAATTAACTCATAATTTATTTTTTAAATAAATGATTGTAACCTAAAAAAATTATTATTCAAGATTTTATTATATGACTTTGTTTACATTTTAATATACACACTCATGCTAATTTACAGATTTCTAGTAATTATAGTCACTGCGCTAAACCGCGGACGGACGGACAGACGGACAGACAGACGGACATAGCGAAACTATAAGGGTTCCTTGTGGACTACGGAACTCTAAAAAGAACGCACATGGCTAGCAGGCGCCTCTATTGGTCATATTTGGCAATACAAGCGTCATTCGTTCATTTCGTTTGGTTTGACTGTTGATATTGGCTAAACTTAATCACAAATTATTTTGCATTTTGAAATGAATATTAAAAATACAAAATACATCTCGAAAGGTATTTCAAATAAAATACAAAATGCTTTTTACTAAAAAGCATTTAAATGCAAAATACAAAATAGGTATTTTGCATTTTGTATTTGCATTTTAAATAGAAGTATTTCAAATAAATCACATCTCTGGCAATAAATATTTAATTACTTTTCCTAATAGTAAAGCTGCTTTCATAACATGCAATTCCATCGCTCAATCCTCAATATTTAGTTAGACATGAAGGGGACAAATCTAAAGTGGTTTTGGTTTGATTTAAACCCATTTCATTCTACCCTAAAACCAGATTATTGCTTAGTTCGAAGGAAAATTGATTGTTATTAAAAAATAGACTTTAGACTCTTTTAAAAAAATTGGAAGTTAAATTAAATATGAAACAGAATCAGAGACTAATAATAAAAAACTTAAAAATAAAAAAATTAAAGTTATAGTCTGGAAATTTTGTTGATGACACTCCCATGATATGCGGGCGACGGGGGGAATGACTGTGTTTGGGTTTGAAACTGCGGGATTTCCATCAGGCGTGTCACAAAGTTGCTTAGCTATATTTCTCAGATTATATTTTATTTCAAATAAAAGACTTAACAATTAAACTGCAACATTAATTCAAAGGAACACTGCTGTTTTTTGCAAGTACACCAGTAATAATTCAATTCTCAAGGGAATATCATAACAGACTATTGTTTGGAGGTCATAGCAAAAAAAACTGACCACTTGAGGTTGTGCAGCAAAAACTTTAGGTATTGTGTTTGTACCAATGATTTTGCCACTTCAGTAATGATCTATACCAGTGACCAATATATAATTTGTTCCTCAAGTAAACAAGACAACACAGGTGATACTTTTATTCATTACATAATTTAATTCAATTCAAATATACTTTACAAAAATTTAAATTCTCAAGGTTATTTTAAACGTCAGTCATCTTACTTTAGTTAGGTGATTTTAATTATACAAAAACCCAGTTGAAGTGACCAGTAATCAGCGCTATCTGTGCTCAGTAAATATTAGAATAATTGTGTAAATAAAAATCAGTTTTTGTTCAGTTAAGTTGTCTAATGGATGTTTTATGAATTTATATTAACTTAAATTCTTTAATTTACTATGTTAGCAGTACATGGTGTTTATTATAAAATTTCGTGACTTGTGATTGGTCTGGTAAAAAGCAATAACATAAAATTTACTATCTATGACCTTATCATAGGTAATATTTATTGCAGGCATTGCTTTTTTGCTAGAGTACACAAATATTTTAATTTGTTTAAACTATATGAAAAACAGAACCAGCAGAGAACAGGGAACTGTTAAACAAGCTATTAGCCAACACCTGCGGTGGTGTGGTGTGGTTTCACCTGTGTGGTTCCTGTTCATGTCATCAAGTCACATGACTAGATCTGCATGAAATTTGACATAAAAATGGTCAAAAAATAGCAGATAGCCCGTTTTTTATACTAATATTTGTGCAGGAAAGGGATCTTCACAAGTGATACCATGGAGCATAGCTAGTTAAGTTAATTACTAAGCATATTTATACTAAGCAATATATTATATTATTAGCATTATGTTATGTGAATCAGTCATATAGCATTATGCTGAGCTGGGTCCATTCACCAGGTTATGCCGCACGTCTCAGGGTATTGTCCTGGATCACCTGGTGTACTGGAGATATGGGGATGTGTGGCATAATTTTTCTTTCTTTAAGTATAATTCCTCACTTAGAATTTATAGAGAAAGTATAAAAAAGCAATATTAATATAATTTTCAGATTAACAATGCTGCGTCGCAGATCATTGTTATTGGCTGTGGTGGCGTTTGTAGTGACATGGGCGATATCCAGTGCAGATGATCCCCCTCCGCCGACCATGTCACCCTCACCCTCTACCACAGAGGTAAGTATTTATTTTATTTAATAAAGTACGAGTAACAGACAAAGTCTATCTCTGTTAATTCACACAAGGCATTCAATCATGCGTCGCACTTGACCAGCCTTTAATGGCAGCATTGTATTTAAATCATAATCATCAGCTCATTTTTAAACAGACTTCCAAAAGTAGACAAGCTGTACCATAGTTCTTTACAAATTTGATAACTGTATCAGCATTCACTTATTAAAATGTTCAGTACTCAAAATGTTCTTGATAATACCAGAAAGAGTGCTTGAGATAGATAAGTGTGACATATACTATTACAGTACAGATTAAGGGGGGATTTATTTGGCGTTGTCAAAATCATGGTTGACAAAACAGAGCTTCTGGAATTTATCACAACTGCATCTTATCCTATCTGATATCATTTATTTGTGCCACTTGAATCAAGCTATGATTGTTGTTGATCTCAAAAGTTGTTGAGTAAAATATTTTGTAATAAATTTTTATTCAACAAAAAATACAATAATATCTTGCCAATGCCCTGTGGATTTAGCTGTGTACTTCCCGTTCCTGTGAGAATACAGGGATAAAATATAGTCTATGGCTAACTCTAGTGGTTAAAAAGTTTTCAAAATTGGTTCAGTAGATCCAGAGATTACCTCTACAATACCTTTTATTTAATATTAGTTTTGATAAGCGGCTAAAAACTCTGTTTGTTGCCGATAGTTTTCTTGCAATTGGTCTTTGGAATGGCTTGCGTGACTGTCTTTATGTTTGCTATTGTTTTATGCAATGAATTAGGTGTTCTGTAATGCTTACCCTGGGTCAAAGCCCTGTGCACGCCACTACATACTATTTATTTATGTGCCTTGTTGGTCCAATGTGGCAGATAATTTTTTCAGTATAGGGTCGGAATGCCCAATGCTATAAAATAAATAGAAAGAAAAGCTCTTTCTTACTTCCTAGAAAATTTCAGTAAAAGTTTTTAGTTGAGTTGGGAGCTGACAGACTTGTCTTTTATAAAGTTTTGCAAAGACAAATGAACTCAAACTCATAAATTCCCATGGTCAAAATTTGACTCTATCATTATCAGCTCCACAGTAAAGTAAACTAAGATATTGTATTAACCTAAAATTGAGCAAGTAAATAATTATTATTTGAGTCATCATTATATGTATAGGTAAAATGTATTTTTAACTTGTTTGCAACTTGTACTTTATTCACATCTTGAAATTGTAAAAAATAGACAGGAAAGGTGAATTTATCCATGGAAATAATTATGAGCGATGATGCTAGGGCATTATATAGTTCCTTTTGGCCTCTACTGTGCTAATAAGTAATAAAAAACATCAAAATAAAATATTGTTGTTAAGAAATAGTACTGGCAACTGCTGATAGATGTCGCCATTAGTTCATTGTGATTATCAAAACAGTTTTGTATGTTGCTACTAGATGTCGCTAGTTGCTCTTGTGGAATTATATGGAAATAGTTTTATATGTTCTTGCTAGATGTCGCTAGTAGTTCTCACTTGAGATAAGAGGCGTTCGCGGGCTTTTGCGGGTGAATGAGCAATGGACATATATAACGCGAACAAAACTCAAATTTTCCTAATGTGGATGGATAAGTTCACGCTGCAAATGTAGAGCACTTTTATGTATGAGGAGCAAGGACTGATATTCTTTTCATTATCAACCCATATTCGGCTTACTGCTGAGCTCGAGTCTCCTCTCAGAATGAAAGGGGTTAGGCCAATAGTCCACCACGCTGGCCTAATGCGGATTGGCAGACTTCACACACGCAGAGAATTAAGAAAATCCTCTAGTATGCAGGTTTCCTCACGATGTTTTCCTTCACCGTTTGAGACATGTGATATTTAATTTCTTAAAATGCACACAACTTAAAAGTTGGTGGTGCATTCCCCAGACCGGATTCGAAACTACACCTTCCGGAATCGGAGGCAGAGTTCATAACCACTGGGCTTTCACGGCTCTAATAAGATATTCTTCTAGCTTTCCTATAATGATGAATGTCTCAGTATTACAGACTCGCAGACGTTTTAGGTAGAACGCGTCAAAGAATGAGATCATACATACCTATGTTTAAAAAAAATTAACGCCTTGGACAATAGGATAAAAAAATTATGATTTCTTGCTTATTCAACTGAAACCATTAGCTTCTAACTTCTTGAAACATCTTTCAGACTTCCTGACACTGAGAAAATGTTTACGTACAATAAAGTCAAATTGGTAAGGCATAGTTTACAAGCATTAAAGAAACATCATGTTTGACTATTTGTAGATACTACCACCGGTGCGAAGGGCAGGCAAGGCAACTGTTGTGTTTCTTATCAGTAGAAAAGAAGGTAGGTAGGAAGCTTCTCAGAAATTCAACAGTTGCTCTTTTATTTCGTACAATATACTAAAGTATATTTTTTAATCGACTTCAAAACACTCTCAAGTGGATCGGTGTGTTTTTCTAAAGCTTACTCCTTAAGAATCGATTTTTCATAATATACCTATAGTCCCCGGTATTAAATAATATAGGCAGTAAAATTCGATGAACGAATTACGTTTTTATGCGCAACCTATTCTGCGCACATTTCACCGTGGCCTGATGCTCCTCGGTTGCGCACCTTTCAGTTTTCAGGCGTGAGTATTGAGACGTACATAGTGTATGCTGCGGGGCAACATACACCTATTTAGACAGTCGATCTGAAAGAGTAAACTCCATTCGTGTGTCAGAGCTGACACACACTTTTTTATGTATGTACATCGATTACTCAAAAACGCCTGAAGCGAGTTGAAAAAATCTTTTTTTCTTGTGTGAAGATGACAGTTGATCCAATCGCCTCCAAGCAACTTTGTCATCAATAAATTCATCAAATTGTTTATTAAACAATGGGGATGATGACTAGGTTTAAATATATTGATTTTTATGATACATTCGGGTAAATATGGTCAGTGTTAACTATACATAAAAAGCAAAGATTGTCTGGATATTTGCAAAATAAATGAGATTATAAAATTTTAAAATCTATTAAAAATCTTTTATCGTAATTAGATGAAAATTCATACAGTTTTAGCTTCTTTACATTAAATGTGACATTTTTTAATAAATGAACTATAAACATAAACGCACAAATAACAAAGATATTTAATTATATTTGAACGTACATACAAATCTAACAATCATTCCATTACCTACTACGTCATTAGTTCGTGCCATTTTGTATAGGAATCCGCGGCAGCGCCGCAAATCTGACCCTTTAAATCCCTGTAGCTCCAAAAGTAATGATCACAGATACCATGTTCCGTTTACAAAATTGCTTTACGTTTAGCATACTCTTAATTTATATAAAATTTGAAAAACTGTCATCATCCCTATTGGCTTGGTGTAATAAATGTGTTGGGTTTAACATATTCACACATTGTTTTAACTTATGCATTGGCAGGTCCAATACTGTTTTGATATAGATAACACGGCTGTGTAGACTTTAGGTATATGTTTATGTTAAAACTCCTTCCAAGTAATGACATGCACGAAGGCTGTGTTATTCGCCTGCTTAGTCAGTGACAAATTGACAAAGTGACATTATTCATACAAATTAGTTTCAGCGTTGACTCAGACTCTGAATAAAAAGTAAAGCGTAGCACACTATGCGAAAGTATTGAATGAAAATTTCCTTTTTTCTACCAAAAAATTCGGACATATTTTTCAACCTGGAAGTGGACTGTTTTTAGAATCCTTGCAGAGCTCGTTAAGCAGTCGGTCCTGATCATTATTATTAATATTTGATAATGATCGTTCCAAAATCAAAATTTAAAATCACGCTCAGCCCGCCATTCCTAATTGTAGCAGTGTAGTGGGTCTAATCTCTATATACCCTCTGCTACAAGGAGGGAGACCCTATAGTGATCAGTGGTGTGCTCAAGGTTTTTAACTAGGGTAAGCAATATAAACATACAAATTTATACAAAATGAAAATTCCTTCTGCATTATAGGTTTGTACTAAGTTCTCAAGGTAGGCCGTGCTTTAATGCATCTAAGATGAGGATGCCACTCGTAGTGAGCCAAAGATTTTATACTATAGATATGTCACTAGCGTGTCAAAACTGAGGCAGATAAAAGTGACTTAGTTTCATTTAGTTTCATAGCAAACAACGAAATTTATTTAAACAAATAATTCCGAAATATTGTCTACAATGTCTAGTGTGTTCAGGAAGTGTAAAAACTATATATGTATACCTATTTACATTAAACATATAATTGTAAGTAATGTGTTTGATCAGTGAAGTAGCTTACAATATGGATCACTTTTTGCGGTGATTTTGTAGGCTCGTAACATATCTAATAGTACAAAATCTTTGTAGTGTGCCATTAAAATAAGCTGATAACAATGTAATAGATAGATAAGTAATTATAACAGTTAGGTAGTTAGTTTCCAATATTACAGTGTCTCCGATTTCATGGTATAACCTGATTCCGCGATATCGTAACGAAATTATTGATTACCAAACTTTTTATAATAATTATGGTGTTACGAAAAATATTACCTAACAACACCTAGGTTTCATTTACTGCGGTGATATAACTATTAATAAATAGGTATTGCCTCTGATCTAGGATTTATGTTAGACCTTACGCAATAGACTAGATACTAGCGGACGCCCGCGACTTCGTCCGCCCTTAGACCTCTTTAATACAGTCCTGTAATAGTATTGCTGTAAAAATAAAGTAACTTCTCCCGTTTTCCCAAAATTTCCTTTCACTGCTCTGCTCCTATTGATCGTATCGTGATGAAAAGTATACTATAACCTGCCCAGTAGTATGAAGTATATCTAAAACTAGTGAATGTTCGCATTTTGCGGGACATAAGTGATCTCCGGGACACGAGGTGTCACAAACTTCCTAACTCCGGCCTCATCATCATCATTATCAACTGCTGGATATGCCTCTTGCATGGTCTTCCAAACAACACGGTACCGAGCCGCCAGGATCCAGCGGCTCCCTGCAACCCACTTGATGTCTTCAATCCACCTAGTGGGGGGTCGACCAACACTGCGCTTTCCGGTGCGGGGTCACCATTCCAGCACCTTGGGACCCCAAAGTCCATCGGCTCTTCGAACTATGTGCTCTGTCCATTGCCACTTCAGCTTTGCGACTCGTCGAGCTATGTCATTAACTTTGGTTCTTCAGCGAATCTTCGCAGAGAAACGCGAAGATTCGCTCGCTTTATCGCCTCTGAGTGACTTTTTTGAGTCTTTTTATGAGGGCCACAGTTAGCGACCAAGTCTCGGACCTGACATCACTGGCAACACGCACTGTTCGAAATCTTTCGTCTAACTCCCGCCTACTATTGAGAAAAAAGTAAATCTCCTCATCATACATTTTTTAGTTTGCAGTTTGCGTTAGCGTTTGTAGAAAGAAAATCAATGTGTAAAATAGCTAGAGGCCGAGGTGATTTAAATCACAGATAATTAACGTTTTCTTCATTTCAAAAAGTTAGGTAGGTAGGTACTTCATTGTATTTTTTGGTGTCATGTTTTAATATCTCTATGGAATGACCGTATTTATATTCCTTTGTGTTGCCGCAGTTGTTTTAATAATATTCGATTGTTTTACATTCTTTTGTTGTAAATGTTTGGTAGGTATACTTAAGAGTTATTCCCCTTTTATCATTGAAGCGGAAAACGCTCGTCATGTTATTTTTTTTAAATTTATTACTGGCAGATCTAACTGCATCTTTGGTCCAGTGGGTAACTAGTGCGGTTTCGGATCCCGGGGTCCTGGATTCGAGTCCTAGGTAGGGCATAGAAACAAAGATATTCGGTCTTCCTAGAAATTTTCACCGATAATTGTATTCATTCCAAGATGGAAAATTGGTGATGTTACAAGTTAGGTCGGTCGGTCCTGCTCATTATCTACATCTCCAGTTTCGCGACTCGTTGAGCTATGTCTTTGGTTCATCTGCGGATCTCTTCATTTCTGATTCGGTCGCGCAGAGATCCGCTACAAGAATAGCGGCACTGATAGAGATCGTAAAATAGTGGACTCAAAGGTGATTGCAAATATAAGAAAAACTAATGTAGAACAAAGGTTGATTCACAACACTTGGCTGGACAACTTAATTAACAAATCAAACTGTAACTAAAATAAGAACCTAGAATGGCAGAGAATGACCTTGAGTGAAGTCACGTACTTGCGAACGATGTGTGTAGGGTTAAAGGCGCCTTTTACTGATATCACACACTCCCCTTTTCCACTCAAGTCACTCTCCCCGCCTATTCCAAGTAACCCATAAAGAATTACACAACAATAGATGTGGACGGTTCGAACGCCACGAGCACACTGAAGCCAACACCCAACACGAGATCGTGCGACGTCATATCCGCCACAGACTACTATTTCCAACACCAAACGGCGATAACAATAGTTAAACAGCCTATAGCTGAGGCTACCCGCATTGGAGAACATCAATGAAAATAAGGGCACCACAGTTTTCAATTCACATGTTATTGATTGTATTAGAGTTCAGTTAAGTAGGTATGTAGTAAAATCGTCAACTAAATATGACTAAACTCGTCCTAGTTGTGAAGTGCGACCCAGATATGGTGTTTGTAAAGAAAACGAGGCAATAAGGACACAGTTATTATCTCAGTAATTCTTTTATTTGCGCGTCACGCTAAAGTTGAATTTTAAATGGCTAAGAGTATTATTGTCTAAGATCCGTCTTAGAAACGATCTTCACCTATCTGTTTATTGGATGAAAAGTGTTTTATATCAAACTAGCTGATGCCGCGCGGTTTTACCCACGTGGTTCCCCGTCCCGTAGGAATACGGGGATAATATATAGCCTTCCTCGATAAATGGGCTATTAGCCTTCCTCGATAAATGCGCTATCTAACACTGAAAGATTTTTTCAAATCGGACCTGTTATTCCTGAGATTAGCGCGTTCAATCAAACGAACAAACAAACTCTTCAGCTTTATAATATTAGTATAGATATAGATTTAGTACGTTAAAAATATATTGCGAGTAAATTGCCTAAAAATTTCCTGGCCAATCTTCTACTAATTGTTTTGATGTTTTGTGTTGTTTGCGCACTTCCACAAGAGCCGAAAGAGGTCGCTGTATGCTGGCATACAGATGTGAATCTTTATGTTTGCGTGTTTATATGTATATTTTTTAAGGTTCCATACTTCAAACGAAAAAAACGATCACGTGGATGTTTGTCCGTCCGTCTATCTGTCAAGACTTTAAATAAACTTTGTCATAAACATACACAATGTTCATTATTCTCCACTGAGTAAGACAAGCCTAATCTATGAGTGGGTACAGCAATAGCCCCTCTAAGGCTGAACTGAAGACTTATCGGACAAGACTTTACTTAGAATATTATATTATTATTTAATTTTTTTAAGATTAAAAAAAAAACCTACTGAGGTTAAGATTGGGTAGGCATTATACGTACAAATTTCTACAAAATAGGAAATTCACTGTCCAATACAGGTTCACAATGAGTCCTCAGGGTAGGCAATGCATTATTGTTTCTATGAAGTGCATGCCACTGATTGCTAGTTAGGTTTATTATGTCAATTCTCTTACTTTCCATTCGGGGTCTGTAATAATTAGCTTGTTAAAGGCAGGCGTCCACAGAACCGCATCGTAGGTATCGAACGCATCGCATTGAACGGATTTTTTACTTATACGGTAGATTAGTGCGATCCATATGATGCGGATAAGTGGACGCACTTCTATCTTTGACTTCTATACAATTAATATAACGATCCGTTTCGATGCGATGCGTCCGATACGTACGATCGCCGCTATGCGTATAAACCAAACTGTGTGCTGTATCTATGCGTATTTTTTAATGATTGAAACTATTCGATATACGCTCAAAAAAAAAACAAAATCACATGGTTTGAACCTATTTCATTATTACTGATATCTATGTGTACTTGTGTTAAGACTTGTTGAGTCCACTCTTGTTTTTTAGTGTAATATTTCGTGCACCTGCCATATAAGGTCAAAAAATCACATTCGCAATCTAGACATGAGGCGTTTGCGAAACGGCAGAAAGTGAAATGGGTTTAGACACACTCGCGTGACATTAGTGCGCAGGACACTAATAGGCACCTTACTCGCATCGATATAAGTCGTTAGATGGGTCCATCCATACTAAAGAACGCACAATTTCATGTCATTCCCTAAAGACGTCCACGCACATCATATCTTAGTACGTAACAAGCGCACGCTGTGAGTGGACGTGGACTTAAAAAAAAATTTACTGTTTTTGTTTTATTTTAATCCCTTATTATGCCTTCGTGCTCATTTCGGAAGTGTAAAAACACAAGCCAAAACATGAATAAAGAGAAATGTGTTACGAGTGATGACTGATGACGTACTCAATGTGCGAAACCAATGATAATTCCGCGACGCTTTGAGGCCCATCTAACGATCTACGATCGATGCTTACTCGTATGTTTTATTTACGAGTGGATTGAGAACCTGTAGTGGCCGGACATTCGTGAATTTATAACAGCTGATGGCCTCCGTGGCGCAGTGGTGTGCGCATTGGATTTAGAAGACGGAGGTCCTGGGTTCGATCCCCGACTGGGCGGATTGAGGTTTTCTTAATTGGTCCAGGCATGCAATCTTAGATTGCATCATCACTTACAATCTGGTGAGATTGTAGTCAAGGGCTAACTTGCAAAGAATTAATAAAAAAAGTATATGACGACGTCTGTCGAAAAAGGACATGATGTCTCATAACATCCCCTAGAAAATATAAAAAGAATGTTTATATATTTGACATTTAAGAATCTGGACCCTTGAAATCTAATCTATCTCCTAAGCTACCACGGCTAGTTGGATACAGGACTTACCTATAATGGAAGCATGATCCGACAATTTTTCAGATCTCTTAGTCCAGATGCGCCAACCGAAATTAAAAATTGCATTCTAAGTATGAACTTTATTAAATATCTAGGCTATTTTGTAACGATATTTTTATAACTCGCAAGTGCGAGTTTCGAATTCACCTCTATCTCTCTCTGTTTAACACGATACTAGGATGGACCTATGTAGGATGTTTGGATTTTTTGCCTGCAAGCTTATCCCAAGAAAAAATAATTATTATTTTTTAATTTCGTCATTTCTGAAATGAAACTCTATAGGCAGTTTTTTATATGATTTTTGCCGTAAAGCACCAATTAAGTGACATTGTGGATTGCAACATATAGGTATATTTTACCAATTTTTTCATACGCAAGGGGACCCCTGTAGCCCGGTGGCTCCGTATCATTGACTAGCTGACGCCGCGCAGTTTCACCCGCGTATTTCCCGTTCCCGTAGGAATACGGGGATAATATATAGCCTATAGCCTTTCTCGATAAATGGGCTATCTAACACTGAAAGAATTTTTCAAATCGGACCAATTGTTCCTGAGATTAGCGTGTTCAATCAAACAAACAATATCTTCAGCTTACGGTGGTAGCTACGCCCCTGGTTTTCTGGTAGACTTAAAAATCTTTTTAGGTTTTTTTTCACAATCAGTCACAGTTTTCAAGATTTAGATTTATCGCGACAAAGTGTATTAAAATGTGGCCTTTAGTCTTTAAATAGCTTCTGACTATCATAAAGTTACAATCGCAAGTCATTTGGTACTCATTGTAGTTAGACAAAAGAGTGTGAAACATTGTTCTGTTCTACACGTTAGTCATGACATTGTGCGGCGTTACGGTGTTTTGTGGCACTGAGTGAATGATCCATCATCACGACACTGTTTTTAGGCAAAACATCAGGCGTTTGACTACTTTCTGGTGTGAAAGTCAGTGATGGCTATGTAGGTGTGCTTTGGCTAAAGAAGCCATGCTGCATCATCATCGTTAACAACCCATATTCAGCTCACTGTTGATCACTATAGTCTCCTCTCTGAAAGACAGGGGTTAGTTAGTTAGACAAAAGAGTATAGTACATTGTCTGTTCTACACGTTAGTCATGACATTGTGCGGCGTTACGGTGTTTTGTGGCAGTGAGTGAATGATCCATCATCACGACACTGTTTTTAGGCAAAATAAGCAGGCGTTTGACTATTTTCTGGTGTCAAAGTCAGTGATGGCAAGTGTAGATGTGATGATTGTGATTCATTATCATTAACAACCCATATTCAGCTCACTGTTACGAGTGAACGAATCTCGAGTCTCCGCTCAGAATGAGAGGGGTTAGGCTAATAGTCCACGAAGCTGGTCCAATGTGTATTGGCAGCCATCGCACACGTAGAGAAATAAGGAAATTCTCAGGTACCTATGCAGGTTTCCTCACAATATTTTCCTTGATATTTAATTTCTTAAAATGCACATAACTGAAAAGTTGGAGGTGCATGCCCCGGACTGGATTCGAACCTACGTCGTCGGAATCGAAGGTAGAGGTGATATCCACTGGGCATCCACAATTTTATGTTATATACAAAGATAAGATTTATATTAATCTTTATAAACCTTGTGCTGAATAATTCGCGACAATTTCGCGTTAGCATGTAAGGGGAAAACCCATGGAAAATTACCGCAAGTACCCGCCTTCCAAGCCGAGGACGAGCCTCATTCCTATTAAACCGCAGTCCAGTCCAGGTCAAGGTTCCCATACTCGTGGAAGACAGGGGTTTTATGTTACAATCGTTAGGCTTTAATCAAGCACCCCCTCGAAATTGCCTACGCCCTCGAGCAATTACACTGAGCGAGGCCGATGACATTGGGTGACATCATATATTCGCGTACCTAATGTACCTAATGTACCTACGACTAAGAGAGTCTGTGGAACCCTGACATACCACATTTTGTGGAATTGAAAGTTTGTCTATGCTCTTACCATAGGTAAGTTATGGTAGCGAATTATGGAGGTTCGACTGTATTTTTGGCGTGGATTTGGGAGGTAGGTAAAAAAAAGGGTCCAAACTTTCAAGCGTTCAAGTATCATCATTAACAAGCCATATTCGGCAAAACTAAATTAAAAGTGCCAAGAAGTGGAATGCCTTTCCGGCGTCTATGGTTCCTGACACGTACAATTTGTGCACCTTCTAGGCAAGAGCGTTTCATCTTAGACCTCATCATTGTTTTAGATTAGGCATGATTGTAGTCCAACATAAAAAGCACTATTCATCTCTCTCTTCTTAGAATCGTGAGCCGTGATAGCCCGCAGTGGATATGACCTCTGCCTTCGATTTGAAGAGCAAAGGCCTGGGCATGCAACTCCAACTAACATTTCAGTTGTGTGCATTTCAAGAAATTAATATCACGTGTCTCAACGGTGAAGGAAAATCATCTCGAGGAAATCTGCATACCTGGAATTTTCTTAATTCTCTTAAAGTCTGCCTATCCGCGCTGAGCTAGTAGTTGACTATTAAGCTTTAAACCCCCCTCATTTCAGAGTTCAAGAATAAAGCGTATTTTTTGAATGTGTCCCCAGTGCCTTTTCGCGGCAACCCTTGGAATGAAACCTTAAAGAACATACTTTAACAATCTCTAGCAAAGAATCGTCACAAAGCTAATGTTCTATCAACTGAAGATATGATTCCTCTTGACATCTCGTTGAAAATATGAAATAAATACGTTTTTTATCTGGTACTGGATCCTTGACCCTGCTAACTTACAAAGCCACCACGATCCAAAGTCCATGATAGGCTACCGTACTTACCTATGGTAGGAGCATGGGGTGATAAACCTTCATAAAATGAAGTAGGTCCAGCCATCGCAAGCATCGTTCTATAATGGTCAAGTCATTTTGGCATATTCTCCAATCCATTTTTTCACATGCTGTTTATTTTAGACGAAGTTTTTTTACACTTGATCGTTTACGAAGCTCACGTCATAATCTGTAGGTACTAATGTTATAAATCGGTCAGAATTTGTTTGTTTCTATGTTAGTCTAAATAAAATCTCTGGATTTTAGTCGAGTTGTAAAAAATATTTTTGTATACGATGGCCACACTCTTGAAGAGTGACAAAGTCTTACTTTAAATGGAAAGGAGCGTGAGCCTATTTTAGAATCATTATAAATAGTTCAGTTTGATTTTTTAACAACTGCATATATACAATATAATACACAAGCTGACGCCGCGCGTTTCACCCGCGTGGTTGCCGTTCCCGTAAGAATACGGAGATAATACGCCTTCCTCAATAAATGGGCTATCTAACACCGAAAGAATTTTTCAAATCAGACCAGTAGATCCTGAGATTAGCGCGTCCAAACAAACAAACAAACTCTTTAGCTTTATATGTAAAAATATATAATATTAGTATAGATAACAGGTCTGGGACCGTATATTCAGGTCTACGCTCCCGGATTTGAGTATACAGTTCAAATTTCAACTTGATACCTCCACGCATTCCCGAAATAAAGGGTCTTGACAGACAGACAGACGGATGGACGGACAACAAAGTGATCTTGTAAGGGTTCTGTTCATTCCTTTAAACCTTTGTATGGAACCCTAAAAATTAAAGCCTGTTAATCAAAATTTGTACGGTAAGGGATAATTATAACTATGTATAAACACACATTCAAGTTGGATGATAAATGTGTTAATTGTGTAATTTTAATAGTAGAAGATCCATATTAGAAACGACCTTCACCCATCTGTTGAATGGATTAAAAGTGTTTTATGTAAAATTTTGTACTTTAAAAAATATATTGCAAGTAGGTTGCCTCAAAAACTCCTGGCCAAACTATCATTAATGGTAGTTGGTAATATTTTAAGATTTATGATTTTATAATGTCTAACTATGACAATGATACATGTATGATGATTCACAGAATTAATTAAAAAACAATTACGGTTTTTAAGGTCACCAATCTTAATTGATAATAAAATTGTTTAGGTGTCGAAAAATTTACTTGAAGTAAAAATTAAATAATAACAAGCTCGCATACTTGAGATGTTGTTTAGGGTTACTGGAAAATATCTTCATCTCATGGAAAACTGTAAACACTTGTTAAGATTGGCAAGTGACACCCTTCAATAATTTCCCATCCCCCTTCATCATATAGCCCGGTCTACTCTAGCAGTGTTTCAGCGTTAGCCCAAACACCCCTATGATAACCGCTGTTGCGGTCACCTTGACGAGCTCACAGCAAAATAAACGCCCCTAGATAGTCATTCCATTACCTCTTCATCATCTAACACACACTCTACGCAGCAGATCGTATGCTCGCACCCTGTGCTGCACTTTAGTAAACTGTAAATATAACATGTACCTATGACAAAAAATAGAAAATTTTGAAGGTCATGAAATTATTATTTACACTGTAGATCAAGTCATCAATATTCTCTTTCAGTACGCTTTTATTTGAGACCCCACTCAAGTATATTTGCAGACATTTAGTTCAACCCTAACCTAACATGTTTAAGAACACTCGCACATAAGTCACCTGTTCGGGAGTCACAGACAGAAACTTATAACACCCCTCTTTTCTCCTGTGGGGGGGGGGGGGTTTACAATACAGGCATTTAGCCATGCCTTTAAGGAGCCCACAGTAAGTACAAATACCATCGTCCTGTATTACCTAATACCTATGACAATCTATCTATAATTGCGCAATCCCCAACGATGAGTAGCTATAGCTCTTAGCCCATAGCTTTTGAATTCATTACAGCCTTCAACTGACTGACTCTTAAATTATTCCGCAAGTTTTCCTCTAATGTATTTAGTGAGTAGTCACTCCGCGTATCAACGGGCGTACGGTCGCACGCGATCGACCACGCCGGTTATACTACGTAAAATAATAAAATAATATTATCAGATGTGTTGAGATTGTGACTTTTATCAGTCCTCATACAAATATGCGGTTGGATTTGGCGCACGATCGCCACTGTTTTGTTTCGCGCTGCTCGAAGTTAATGTAACTCGAATTTTTGTATGCGACAGTGCATTTTCAAATACGAAAATGAATTACACGGATTTGACTACGGAGTTTCCCACTCCGACGGAGTTTTTCACGACCACAGATCTTTTCACGTCTACGGAGTTTTTCTCGACCACGACGACTCCTTTGCCGGAGTCCAGCGATGTTCGGGGATGGTTGACGGATCTGATAATGAAGGTTAGTTTTAATTTAAATTAGGTTTTCACCAACGTTTGTGGCAACAATACATGTTTAGGAATTTATTTAATAGTCTTTAAACGTTTTTTTTATTACCCGACTGGTTATGTTTTTCGCGCGTATCTTGTATGTTTGTATGTATGTAATATTCTTTATTACCTCATATCTTCCAAACCGCTGATTTTGTAATTAAGATATCGTTAGATTCGACCTTATAACCTAAGTGTTCTTAGATAGGTGAAGTTAAAAAAAAACTAACACGTAGACTGTGAGTCGCTATAGACTCGAGGTGAAAATAATATTTTTTTTTCGAATATTGCGATATGGGTATCAAATTCAAGGGCTCATCAAGAAGATCTCAAAATGGTATATCATGGTCATATTAAAAAAACCTACAAATAAAAAACTTTATTTTTTATCAATCGCTATACAAAACAAGCAAGGCGGATGACTAGGTGCAAGCAGGTTAGGCAGTCGGGTTTGTTTTTTAATTTTTTAATGATTCACTTTTTGTTTGTATAACTTTGTATTATTTGGAACATAATGCCATTATAACTTTTCTTGCTCAAAAGTAATAAAAGTAATTTTAAAGTATCAGAGCGTTATTAGTCTAAGGCTAGGTCAACAATTTAGGTTTATCTTTAAAACGATAAAAATCTTTATTGATGACTCAATTGTACTGCTACATAAAAAAATAAATATCCAGAATAGTATTTAGTACATATGTATAAATGGTAAATGGCACGTTGTAGCCCCGCGTATAACAATCTCATCATCATCATCATCATCATATCAGCCGATGGACGTCCACTGCAGGACATAGGCCTTTTGTAGGGACTTCCAAACATCACGATACTGAGCCAACTGCATCCAGCGAATCCCTGCAACTCGCTTGATATCGTCAGTCCACCTGGTGGGGGGTCGGCCAACACTGCGCTTACTAGTGCGGGGTCGCCATTCCAGCACTTTGGGACCCCAACGTCCATCGGCTCTTCGCACTATGTACCCCGCCCATTGCCACTTCAGCTTCGCAACTCGTTGAGCTATGTCGGTGACTTTGGTTCGAATCAGAAATGAGGAGATAACAATCTATTATTAAGTAAATTTTATTTAATAGCTTTAATGAATGAGTACATTGTTTTATTAATTACTAGCTCACCAGGTTTTTCTATACTTCGTCGTCGCTCATTTTCCCACATTATTTATTTTAAGGTTTCGATTTTCAGGTGATTTTCTCACTTTGTTTTTAAACCACCCCCGAGTTAGAATTTGTGTTTTTAAATTTTTTCGAATATTACGCGTACAAATAAGTTAAATTACCAATTTATTTTTATAATTCTAAAAATATATCGCTATATTTGTCTGAATACGTGATAGCCCAGTGGATATGACCTCTGACTCCGATTCCAGAGGGTGTGGGTTCGAATCCGGTCCGGGGCATGCACCTCCAACTTTTCAGTTGTATGCATTTTAAGAAATTAAATATTACGTGTCTCAATCGGTGAAGGAAAACACCGTGAGGAAACCTGCATACCAGAGAATTATCTTAATTCTCTGCGTGTGTGAAGTCTGCCAATCCGCATTGGGCCAGCGTGGTGGACTATTGGCCTAACCCCTCTCATTCTGAGAGGAGACTCGAGCTCAGCAGTGAGCCGAATATGGGTTGATGACGACGATATTTGTCTATGCTAATGTTGCTAATAAAAATGTTATCAAAATCATATTATGCCCTCAAATTAATGAATCCCCGGATTTGGGCAGTCACTAATGATATTATGACTACACTGTAAATGGTGCGTCAAAATGCGTCAGTCGTCTACGTGTTTGGCAAAGACATTGTTGCAAACAAACATACAAATATTCTGTGTACATGTATACAAAAGTACACAGGCAAATAAACATACCTATTTAGATTTTCTATACTAATATTATAAAGAGGAAAACTTTGTTTGTATGTTTGTTTGTAATGAATAGGCTCCAAAAACTACTGGACCGATTTTAAAAATTCTTTCATCATTCGAAAGCTACATTATCTACAAGTAACATAGGCTAAATTTTATTTTGGAAAAAATAGGGTTCCGTAAGATATTTGGGTTTTTCGGACACGAGGGGTAAAAAATCAACCAGAAAAGTTACTTATTTCGCTTACGCTGCCTAAACTTTAAAAGATAGAACATTATAGTAGGGGTAGGGGTAGGGGTAGTTGGATGTTTACATCGAGTTTCACGCGGACGAAGTCGCGGGCATCCGCTAGTAATAAATAAAAAAACTATACTTAAACAATGCACTATTCATTCATTACTTAGCCCCAAGTAGGTAAGCGTATATTATAGCCTGTGTTATCAGTGGCGTGCATATCATACATGCATTAAAGTACTGCATACCCTAAGAGTTGTCTTCTTAGTGCTTATTAAATACAGATTTTCCAGTTTACTTAATTTTATTACTAGTGCATACCCTGATCGACAATCTTATGTACGCCACTGTGTGTTATGGGTTCGAAGAAAGACGATTTTATCAATTATAAACGTATTTACTTATACAATGTATAAATACACCCAGACACTGGAAAGCACCCAAGCTCATTACACAAATATTTTTCAGTTGTAGGAATCGAACCCACGGCCGTGGATGCAGAAAGCAGGGTCACTATCCACTGCGCCATGCGGCCTTTAATATGGGTGTTAAACTTAATCTTCTCAGATTCAATTAATCACATTATTATTCAATATTTTTAAATAACAGATTATGAAACGGCTTAATAGCTTATTAGGATTTTAATACCCTAGTGTAGTACCCTTTTTTAATAGTCATAGTGTGATATAGGTAGAGGGCATTTGGAGATCGCTATGTGTATAACTGATATAAAAAAATACCCTAGCCGGGGTCGCCCAAAAGACCCGAGTTCGAAACCATACACCCAGAGTCTGTCTTTAATATAATAATAAAAAAAGTTATTCTATAGCATTAATAATATAGTAATAATTTTATTAATAAACAAGTTATCATTTCATTACATTATGCACGTGGATATAAAAGTAATAATATTATGTCAGTGTAATATTTTTCATGTCATAATTTGGGTTTTATGATATTATATAATATAATAATATATATAAAAATGAATTGCTGTTCGTTAGTCTCGCTAAAACTCGAAATCGGCTGAACGGATTTATCTCATCTTGGTCTTGAAATGTTCGTGAAGGTATAGGGAAGGTTTAAAAGGTGAGAAAAATTAGAATAATAGCTGGGAAAACCATAAAATCAACCCTTTTCTATTTCCCATATAAACGTTTGAGTTTTAAGTAGGGGTAGGAGTAGGGTAGGGGTAGAGTAGAGGTAGGGTAGGGGTAAAGGTAGGGGAAGGGTAGCGGTAGGGTAGGGTAGAGTAATATAGAGTAGGGATAGGGAAGAAGTGCACATAAGTCAAAGCGAAGCTTGACCGCTTGTATTATAATATATCTTATCAAAACATATATGTGAAAATGGGAGCTAAAAATCTATATCACAGATGTGTGTCGTTATCGATTATTCCAACAAAAGAAATGGCATCTCAGTGGGTGCCAAATTCTATAGAAAGAACTTAGAATATTTAAAGCTTAAGATTTGAATTGGCTAGTTTTTACCAACAAATAAAATCCTTAAAATACCTACGTGCATATTACAAAAACAATTTGAAGATGATATAAATTATTAATAGAGATAATTTTATTATTATATATTTAAAAATTAGCCAAGTCAAATCTTAAGCTATTCGCCTACGAGTATGTCCTCGATTTTTTTAGAAATATTAATCCGATTTAGATGGGGTTTATAATAATTACATATTTTTAACCTTGATGTGTGCTCTCGCTTAAAACGTCTCGTCACTTCTTTGCTATATACAAGTATAATAAGTGTTTGATAACAATATTTCATTGACAGCGCTCCATTGTTTCTGTATACATATAATAAACCGCTATTTGATAATATTCCTTAACTGTGCTTACCATTGTTAGCACTCATATCCATACTTCCATACTAATATTAAAAATGCGGAAGTCCCTCTGTCTTTCAGTTAACACATCTAAACATCGAACAGTGCGTGTTGCCAGTGATGACTTACGGATCCGAGACTTGGTCGCTAACTATGGGCCTTATAAGAAGGCTCAAAGTCACTCAGCGGGCGATGGAGCGTGTTATGCTTGGGGTTTCTCTGCGTGATCGAATCAGAAATGAGGAGATCCGCAGACAAACTAAAGTCACTGACATAGCTCAGCGAGTCGCGAAGCTGAAGTGGCATTGGGCAGGCCACATAGTTGGGGTGACGTTGGGGTCCCAAGGTGCTGGAATGGCGACCCCGCACCGGAAAGCGCAGTGTTGGTCGACCCCCCACTAGGTGGACCGAAGACATCAAGCGGGTTGCAGGGAGCCGCTGGATGCTGGCGGCTCGAGACCGTTGTGTTTGGAAGTCCATGCAAGAGGCCTATGTCCAGCAGTGGACGTCCATCGGCTGACAATGATGATGATGATGAACTAAACAATAAAAGATTTAGATGTTGGTACAGTAATACAAGAAGCAAAGGCTTCAAATAATCAACATCATCATTATCAACTCAACACAACTGAAAAGTTGGAGGTGCATGCCCCGGATCGGATTCGATCCCACACCCTTCGGAGGCAGAGGTCATATTCATTGGGATATCACGGCTCGTAATTGAAATAATATCAATATTATTTATATATATTTTTTAATTATTAGTATTTTTTGTCACAAGCCTACTTCAAAATATTCATTGTAAATTATTATTAGATACACATTCACACAATAATACCTATATTGTGGGAATGTTTAGTTTTACCATGTCTGAATATTTAGTTTGATTGTGTGATTTCGCTCTTTTTTGTGTAAATGTGTAGAATTTTGTTTGTCTGTATTTTATGTATTTTGCTCTATATTGTATGAATGTTTAACGTTTTGTTTGTGTGAATGTATTTCGCTGTATATTATGTGAATACAGAGTTGCTAGCTAAAAATATTGAGACTTACTCCTACATTACATCCTACTAATATTATAAACGCGAAAGTTTGTTTGGATGTTTGTTACTCTTTAACGCCGCAACTACTGAACCGATTTGGCTGAAATTTAAAATGGAAATAGATTTTATTTTCTGGAGTAATTCATGAGTTACTTTTCATCCCGAAAAATCCATGGTTCCCGAAGGATTTGTTAAAAACTAAATTACACGTGTACGGAGTCGCGGGCGACCGCTACTACCTAATAATAGTGTATTTAAATATATTTTAATCCTATTACTAACATCAAAAATTCGCATGTGCTATTTAAAATAATATAACTTATCTGTTCATTTTATCAAGGCAATATAACGTGCAAACATACTGCTTTATTGTGTTATTTAGATTAACTGCAAATTCGAAGGTAGCGTTAACCTCCGAGATATTTTATAAAATATATTCTGTTTACTACCTACTTTATTTTGATATTATCAAAAAATTTTACACAAATAAACAAAAGGCTGACACTTGAAGGCAATAACTTAATAATTGAAACTCGAAATTTATTCATTAAAGTTATTTTAAAAAACTGTATACCCAAAATTCTTTGTTAGTTCTAAAGCTAGCCACCCACGGTCCGATTGAGATGTGTGTGGAATGTGATATGTTGCACTATAATAAACTCGGCTGGTGGCACACCGCGCGTTATTATTAATCACAATAATATTATAAAGGAAAAAGTTTGTGTGTAAGTATGTTTGTTCCTCCTTTACGCTGCGGCTACTGAAGCGATTTGGCTGAAATTTGGAATGGAAATACATTTTACTCTGGATTAACACATAGGCTATTTTCATCCCGGAAAAATCCATGGTTCCCGCGGGATTCGTGAAAAACTGAATTCCACGCGGATGAAGTCGCGGGCGTCCGCTAGTACATGATAAAACCTGGGGCACACCGAGCAGCAAAAATCGGACGTCATGCCATATAACCGTGGGCGGCTAACATCACCTACTGCCAAAACAGAGTTCTTACCAAGTGTGCACAGGGTTTTTAACTAGGGTAGGCTCTATATGTAAAAAATGGAAAATTCTTCCTCGCAAACAGGTACGTAATGAATCCTCAGTATATGCATTGCGTTTATGCATTTATGAAGTGCACGCCTGGTTCTTACATGCAAATTCATGCGACTTAGCATCGTTCCAACTAAATGTTGGAGCATGCTTATAAGGCAAGTCCTCGATATGGAAAACGCATTTATGACGATGCACCCTCAATGAGTTAAGAGTTCTGTAATCCCTAGAGAAGGGCTTTCGTCACCGCTCCTGCAATAAAGTCACCAGTAGGCCTAATGCGCACCACATTTTAGGCCTGTCGTGACGTCGTGGTACGCATCTGGCTTCTAGGCTTGCAGGCGACGGGCTGGAACAACGTGGTGGTTTTAGTCGGTGAGAGTCCGATATAACCTGCAACGATGTTTTTTTAACTCGACAGTGTAAGTCTCTAAGTCTCTATCTGTAGTATCGATTTAGAAAGAGAGAGATAGAGACGAATTCGAGTTGTAAAAATATTTTTTACAGAATATCGTGCGCGTCCCCATAGTTAGTCGGTATACACGAAGATCTGCCAATGTAAAAATGTATATCATTGAGCGTTTACGTTAGAGGTAGAAACGCAGATAAAGTCGCAGGCGTCATTTAGTATATCCTACTAATATTATAAACGCGAAAGTTTGCATGGATGTTTGGATGTTTGTTACTCTTTAACGCCTCTACTACTGAAGAGCTTTGATTGAAATTTGGAATGGAAATAGATTTTACTCTGTATTACTATTATACTTTTTATTCAGAAAAAAAAACTATGGTTTCCCGAGATTTGCGAAAACTGATGATTTTGATGATACGAATGTTTGTTACTCTTTCACGCCTCGACTACTGAACCGAATTAGCTGATTATAGCCTGGATTAACACTAGCATAGGCTACTTTTTATCCCATAAAAATCCATGGTTCCCGATGGATTTGTGAAACACTAAATTCCACGCTGACGAAGTCGCGGGCGTCCGCTAGTTAATACATAAACGCATCACCTATCCAATTTAAAAAAAAAAAACTACGAGTAGGTTCAAACTACGTTCAGAGTAGGCAGGCAAAAAACATAACACCACGTTTGCTTAAGCTTTGGATTAACAAACTAATTGTCAGTTTTACATAGATAACACTTGTTACTTGATAGACGAGTGTTTGGCAAACAAATGATTTTGCATATTGCATGTAAAACGTAATAGTACGAGATCCGTTATTAGAAATATATACCTTTGTCTGTTATTTAATTTTGATTACAAATAAATGGTAGATAATATTCACCTTGAATCATTGGCCAAGCGCATAGGTTGCCTAGTTAAATTGTGACCAAACAATAAAAAAATATTAAATTTATAACTGAAAATTTATGGTCAACTTCACTCATCTGTTATTAAAAAAAATCGTTTACTAGGTAAAAGAATATACCAAAAAGCCTTAAAAACGCATAAGTTGCCTGCTCTTAATATGCCCTGTACTGTAGGGTTGCCTAAACTTTGTATTAGTCCAGTTACTGTACAAACTACTATATTTGGAATGCAAATTAACCGAGAATTGAATTTTGGATATGACGTGGGGAGAGTATAAAGAAACTTAATTTCAAATTCTCAACCTCGATTTCCTATGTGCATTTCCCGCCATTTTGAAAAAATATTTAAATATAGTTTTTTTTTCAATAACTCTGTTCTCCATTGAGATACGAAAACATTGATGCAATACTACTTTGTTGCTCTTTGCACGCACTACGATCAAGGTCCCTTGTTTTTTTTACTTATCGTTCATAATTAATGAGATATCGATCAAAAAATAAATCGAATAATAATTAGGTAGAATGACTATAACTAGCTTCAATACCACTATCAGATTTCTGGATATTAAAAAATAATTGCCTACGTAGGTACGTATACATGCGTATTACTTGGTATTACGTAAACGTGAGATTGACCTCCAAATTGTGTTTATGTACTGTGGTTGCCGGGGCAACGAGTTGATTTTCAGTTTCAACGTCCTTCGGAATTAGCCTTTGCAGGGCTTTTGTGTGCCTAAATACTTTATTGGCTTGGTTATAATTGAAGATCATATCGAAGCCGTTTATAGCATGTAACCCCAAATTGAAAGTCACACAGGTCATTTAATACAGATACTTTAATTCTTTAGTAGATTATTTAACCCTCGACGCAAAAAGGGTGTTATAAGTTCGACGTGTCTGTCTGTTTGTCAATATGTGGCGCCATAACTCCCGAACGGATGAAGCGATTTCAATTTAGTTTTTAGTATTAAAGGTGCTCATGCTAGCCACAAACGGTCAATTTATCTCACGTTTCTGTAACACCGACGACTATTATTGATCGTGTGTTGGTCACTGCGTACATGACTTGTATAGTATGCCGCGTGGGTACTGCCGTTTGCTTTTCAGAAACGTGAGAATAATTGACCGTTTGTGGCTAGCATTATGTGCGAGTGTTCGTAGACAAGTTTAATGAAATCGATTGAGCCGATTTAAAGTTGTGGGGGGTGAAAGTGGGAAAGAATAACTGAATGTCTGCAAATATACTCGAGTGGGGTCTCAAATGAAAGCACACTGAAAGAGAATATTGATGACTTGATCGAGAGTGTTATCAATGATTTTATGACATTCAGGGTTTTTTCAAAATTTTCAATTTTATGTTATGAGGTGTATCCATTGTAAATGTCCAAAGGTAAAGGTTATCTACGTGATAGCCCAGTGAATATGACCTCTGTTTTCAGTTCGAATCCGATCCGGAGCAAGAACCTCCAACTTTTCAGTTATGTGCATTTAAAGAAATTAAATATCACGTGTCTCAAAAGGTGAAGGAAAAACATCGTGAGAAAACCTGCATACCTGAGAATTTCCTTAATTCTCAACGTGTGTCAAGTCTGCCAATCCTCATTTGGCCAGCTGATGGAGTAAGGCCTAATCCTCGCATTCTGAGAGGAGGCTCGTGTTCATCAGTTACCCGAATATGAGTTCTTAAAGTTGATGAATTTTTTAATTTCGCACTTATTCTAGTTTTTAATTCTTTACTATCGCTTCTGTTTTGATGTTTATATGCTTGTTTTATGTTGACCAAATAAAGTATATATAAATAATAACAATTTTCAAATACTCTAAAAACATATGTCATTTACTATTTACAAAAAATAATCGCAGCAACATTATAATTGAAATCTAATGTAGTGTTTTCTTCATTAGTCACTAATTTTATTATTACTCTTTTTTTTATTTGTTGCGGTTACAGCGTCATGCAGAATACATCATTTAAGTGTTAAAAAAGTCGTAATGTTTCCCAGAAAATAATTCACTAATGGCAGGCGTCCACTGCTCCGCATCGTACGTATCGGACGCATCGCATCGAACGGATTTCGAACGTACGTAGTACAGAAACGGAACCACACAAATGTGTCCACTGATCCGTATCGTATGGATCGCATCGAACGTATTTTATCTACGTATATAAAATACGTTCGATGCGATCCGTACGATGCGAATCAGTGGACACATTTGTGTGACTTTGTATACAAAACCGAACGCAACGCGGAACGTTCTAAACTGCAAGAACCAGCTCATGGCAAAGGGCCCTGTATGGGTTCGAAACTAGTCTGGCTTACTCCGACGTTGCATTACGTGAGTTTTAGCCGTGTTTAATAATATATTAATAATTGGTGGCAGTGCAATAACAGCTAGAAGATGGTTTAATAAGTTTAAATAATAATCAAAATAGCGATATGTTGATTTAAAATGGAGTGATGATGATAATCATGATGGGGATGACATATCTGTCGCGGTACGGAGATCACGTAGGGAGTAATCGTAAGTAAAGCTTAATCTGGAGATTAGCGCTATCTTTGGAATCGCAAAGTGCTTAGGATTTGGCGGCGTTGTTTGAAAAATGAATTTTCCTTTTGTAATGGATTGATACTGTGAATTATGATTGCCGTATATTTTCGCACAAATTTTCTTTGTAAATTTGCTTCTACACCTTTACTAATTGACGTCGTCACGCGCATAGAAAATGAGTTACTAAAATACATTTTCGCAAAAACTTGAGATTTTTGGCTCGACTTCGTTAAAGTTATTGTATTGATACTTTACTTTTACTAATAGAAATTAAAAATAGATGAAATAGTTAATCTATTTTCATTTAATTACATTTCTTACTAGTTGTATACGTAGCCCTAATTAGCACGACAGTTTTTTTAATGTTAAAAAAGCGTTCAAATACAACAAATGCATGCCCAAGTATATATTCACACGATAGCGTTTTTAAAACACGAAACTTTTTTATCTAGCAGTGTTGTATTTTCAATTTTGGGCGTTGGAAATAGACAATGAATTAAATTAAGAACGAATTAAATTAAATAAAAGCGCCAACGCGGGGTTTTAACGTATCGCTTTTTTAACGCACATCAAAAAAACTCTTGTGCGAATGAGGGCTTACTGTGCGACATTCCCAGTGCGACGTCACGACTTTCGATTCTATTCACCGACTAGTTGGTGCCGTTCCCATAGGAATACGGTGACAATATATAGCCTATAGCCTTCCCCTATAAATGGGCTATCAAACAATCAAGAATTTTTCAAATCGGACCAGTAGTTCCTGAGATTCGTTCAATCAAACAAACTCTTCAGTTTTATAATATTAGTTTAGATATTTAAGTATATAAATAAAACCCATAATTAAAAATCATTGAAATATGATGAAGTTTACACTAACACTGTGAACTCTGTTACCTACAATATTACACAGAACGCTACCCAATTCTTCGATCAGCATTTTATGTTCAACTCAGCCCTAAAAGCTCTTACGTCATATTTCCTTAGATTGTTATCAACGGAACGCCATTTGACTTTCGTGGTTGAAGCCACAATTAATAGTATGGTGACCTTGGAGCCTAAGTTGGTAGTGGCCCAAAAAGATCAATCTTACACGCCAAAATGTCTAAAATCAAATAAGCCTGTAAATGGTATGGTATTTTTAATGCGTGTTAGATGACGCTGTAACATTTTGTGGTAATGCGTGATATTATAATTATTATTATTATTAATCGCTATGAATTTTGTTTTGCTTTGTTTAGTTTTTAATTGTTAAAACTACCATTTTATTATTATTATTCTAATTTACAAGTTAGCCTAACTACAATCCCACCCAAGTGATGATGCAATCTAAGATGGAAGCGGGTCAACTTGTTAGTAGTTGGATGAAAATCCACACAGCCCTTTCGGTTTTTATACGATATCGTATCGGAACTTCGCTCGCTCGCTTGGCAGTACGTCTTTGCCAGGAGGTGACTAGCCACCAGCCAGATCTGGACTAATTAGGAAAACCTCGGTCGAGCCAGCCGGGGATCGAATCCGGGACCTCCGTCTTGTAAATCCACTGCGCATACCACTGCGCCACGGAGGTCGTGAAAAAGCCTTACAGAAAAAAATCGCTATAGCTATCGATAATCATAAGCTCATATCATAAGCTCAACTCTTGACCTCTGCAAATGTCAAAAGAGTGTGTTAAAATATTTTCGAGCCAATTTCTAAATATAAACAACCTTGTACTTACTTAATTGTAAATATTATCTTATATTTTTACGTGCGATAAATTATCGCCGAGATAACTGCAAATAAAAGTCATATATGGTAAGAGCCAGCTAATTAAAATTGGAAAATTAAGCGACGTAGATACCTACTCATCAAATCAAATCATCATTATCATCATTAACAACCCATATTCGGCTCACTGTTGAGCACGAGTCTCCTCTTAGAATGAGAGGGGTTAGGCCTTAGTCCACCGCGCTGGTCAAATGCAGATTGGCAGACTTCACACATGTATAGAGAATTAATAAAAGTCTCAGGTATTCAGGTTTCCTTACGATGTTTTTTTTCACCGTTTGAGACACGCGATATTTAATTTCTATTATTGAATAGGTATAAATATTTATGACTACATGAAAAGATCAATAAATCGAGATATTTTAACATTCGCTATACATATGATTGCCATGTCGATGTACTGTTTTTTTTTAAACTGATACTAGCGGACACCTCGTGATTCCACTCGCGTAATTCGCGTTCCGTGGGAATACGGGGATAAATTATAGCCTATGTTCATCATTATCAACCCATATTCGACTCACTATTGAGCACGAGTCTCGTCTCCACACTGGCAAAATGCTAATTGGCAGACTTCACGCACGTAGAGAATTAAGAAAATTCTCAAGTATGCAGGTTTCCTGATGATGTTTTTCCTTTACTGTTTGAGACGCGTGATATTTAATTTCTTAAAATGCTGAAAAGTACGACTTGCATGCCCCGGACCTGATTCGAACCTACACCCTCCGGAATCGGAAGCAGAGTGTTACGAGGGCCTACGAATTCCATCTAACAAACTATAAATGTACTAAACTAACTATATGTTATTATAAACATTGTCTGTCATTTGCTGATAATAATTCTTCAATGTCATGATTACAGTTTTTCGTTTATAAGATACTGATTTGACTAAACCTAAAGATTCTATCTTTAGCTTTATTATTTAAACTCAGATTAAAGTAAACTATTTACATTTTATAATTAATTTAAATATTATAATGATATTAATTTCATAATGTTAGACTAAGCCGTAAAACTGTATAATTAAAAAGTAGTTGTATGATACAGAAACCGTTTTAAATTGTAAAACTGTTTGAGTCATAGTCGGTAATTATTTTGTCGTCTGGTGGCCAGTCGAGCGCGATCTTTGTTGGTGATAATACACTTTGTTGGAACTATACGAAGATTTTCATTGCTGAATACACATTCCTGACGTCACGCTGCCCGTCTCAGTAATAAGAGGTCATATCTACTGGGCTATCACGGCATTCCCAGCCTATGTTATTCGCTGATAATTTATCTTTACATAGGAAGAAAAAATCGGTTTCGTGATTTAGCCGTGTTACGAAATTATTTTCGCATTCATAATATTATTAGTATATTTATGTACTCGTAAGTATTGATGAGTGTTATCTATAAGTGTGTGAATGAACGTAACAAAGTGGAAAGACCAATAAATTATACATAATACCTGTGTAGCTTATATTTGAAACCCGTCGCGTGATTTGTTCAAAGATGTATTATTGACGAATATAAAGATATTATTATTAACAACGAATATTCTGTTGAGAGAGATAGGCTAAGAGTCCACCACGCTGGCCTAATGCTGTTATAACATCTATAGATTATCGTCGTCGTCGTTATCAACCCATATACGGCTCATTTCTGAGCTCGAGTCTCCTCTCAGAATGAGAGGGGTTAGGCCAATAGTCCACCACGCTGGCCCAATGCGGATTGGCAGACTTCACACACGCAGAGAATTAGAAATTCTCTGGTGTGCAGTTTTCCTCACGATGTTTTCCTTCACCGTTTGAGACACGTGATATTTAATTTCTTAAAATGCACACAACTGAAAAGTTGGAGGTGCATGCCCCGGACCCACACCCTCCGGAATCGGAGGCAGAGGTCATATCCATTGGGCTATCACAGCTTGTAGATACGGCTGTAGATTATATAGGTTTTATATCTTCAACCAGACTTAACTATGTACGAGTAAAATACAATAGTAGATTATGAAACTGCTGTATATCACAATAAATCTATAATATTTGTATAACACTACAAGCGCATAAGCTGAAAGCGCTTCTTTACCATGAACTAAATCTTAGGCATAGAGAGAAGTAGGTAATAGTATTTCTTTAATAACATTTTTATAGTTCTACCCTAGATCTACCCTACAAGCGAGCCTCATCGTAAGTTGCAGCCTGCCTGGAACTCGCTTGCTTAGAAGAAGTTTACTCTTGACTTTTATGTACGGGTATATATTATTATTTATTATTGACTTGATAGTTGGTAGGTTGATACAGGTGTGTTGAAGATAAAGTTTCTTTAATTCTACCGCAGTAATTATGTAATCATATCTCTGATATAATTGATAAAACTAAATTGATATAGAATTTTTATATATATTTAGACATATAGCTTCATAATATTTGAGAAATATCATAAACTTTTAAAATGGAATAGTAAATATTTAATAGGTAAATGAAAAAGTATTATTGCTGCGAAATACTTGTACGTAGATATAAATAGATAACGAAAGGTTTTATCAAGCAGGTTGTTGACATTTCTGTGATAGAAAACGTGACGATATGAATAATGGTCTGAGTCTGCGATAGCCAGACGTACCTCTTTTGTTTTTTTATATATTCTTTACAAGTTAGCCCTTGACTACAGTCTCACCTGATAAGTGATGATGCAATGTAAGATGAAAGCGGGCTAACTTGTTTGGAGGAGGATGAAAATCCACACCCTTTTCGGGTCCTACACGACATCGTACTGGAATGCTAAATCACTTACGCCTTTGCCGGTAGGATGTTAACTAGCCACGGCCGAAGCCTACCACCAGCCAGGCCTGAATCAATTGAGAAAACCTCAATCGGCCCAACCGGGTATTAAATTAAGGACCTCCGACTTGTAAATCCATCGCGCATACCATTGCGCCACGGAGGTCGTCAATTTTATAATGGCTAATAAGAGAATAGGCAAACTGTCAGCCTATTCTCTTACCATTGGAATTTGGACGTTTATATTTCCGTTTCCGTATTTGATGAAACAAAACGCAGAAAAAAAGGTTTGTAACAACTGAAATGTCAAAATTGACAGACAAATGGAAACGCATATCGATACGTCAGAATTCCATGGAATTAATAAATTTACTATAGTCACTTAGTTTCGCGGCAACTCTACGAAAAATACCATTAAATATTTTTTCAAGAGAACTTTAAAGATGTCTTGAGTGAAAGCTTGCCACGGAGCGATGGCGACTGGAGATATAACTCCTAATGAGATCACGTTGAAAATATATAAAAAAAATGTTTTAAACTTCGACAACTAAGGATATGGACTCCTGAAACCTACTATTTTTAAAGCCAACACAATCCAAAGTACATAATTGACTACCGTACATACCTATGCTGATAAACCTTAAACTTTGATGTTCATCAAATGTACGATGTACTCGTACGTCTCGCTACCACAGGCTCGTCTATAAAGTGTTTGAAATATTGAGACATGTGTTGATTGAAACTTAAGATAAGTATAACTATATCTAGATAGAATCATTAACGTATGAGATGAAAATAATACATCCATCTGTCTACCATTAATATTTATTACTGTGACGTCAAAGCCATAATAGTTATGTTGAATGTGACTTTTTTATAGGACAGTAACATTTAATTGATTTAGATTATTTTTAAAACTAGCGGACTCACTGATAATGTTGTGAAAACTATTTATATAATTGATTAAATGGTTTAGTCGTGAGCGTGACAAATAAACCCATACTTTCGCATTTATAATATAAGGTTGAATTAGAAATACAAAATAAATAGTTAATATTATAAATAGATAGGTAACTATATGGGTTTTTTTTAAATTAACTATCCATTCCGTTAGGTGAGGTTCAAGTCGTTAGATTTTTTTATTCATAATTTTTAGCTAATAACCCGTATCTGGCGTGGTTGAGTATTTCAGAAGTTGATTTTCGGTTGCCCTAAACTTACCAATCAATATTGAGCGTTTATAATTCGTGAAGGTACTCAATAAAAAAAGTATACTTTCTTATGTTCATCTGCCCTGCTCGAGTAAATCCAAACGTCACCTCTTCGGCTCCCTGACTATAAAGGTACTACATGAAATTCAAAATCTATCCTAAAGCCAAACTCACTGTATTATCACCAAACAAATTGAAAATGAGGGTATAAGGGAGGGATTTTTTTTTTTTTATAAGCTAGTGATTTCACACGTTATAATAATTTAATTAACTTGTTACCAAATTTATGAAAATTTCGAACAATTTGGAACAATTAGATATAGTTAATATATTTTGAATAACATTTTCTAAAAAAAAAAAAACAATACATAATTAAAATAATTTATGTATGAAATGACACACGTTTTCTATCTTCATTGCTAATTTGTTTGTTGACATCGAGTTTGGCTTTGGTATAGTATTTTTTTTTATTTGGTATATGGTATAGTATATACATATTATTTTTGTCACCTGCCATTGTATATTGTTTTCTTTGTTAAAATTTGTGAAAACGGTCGTGGTTCCATCCATTTATAATTTGGGCATCGCCAAGGCAAAGGTGAATTACCAATTCCAAGGCAGTCTTGCTTTATTTTAGACCAAATAATTCTGTTTAATATTTTTAATGTTATCATTTTGCACACACACAAGTTCGAAGAGACGATAGACGTTGGGATCCGGAGGTGCTGGAATGGCGACCCCGCACTATAAAACGCAAGTGTTGGTCGACCCCCCACCTGGACTGACCACATCAAGCGAGTCGCAGGGATTGGCTGGATGCAGGCGGCTCAGGATTTGTAATGTTTGGAAGTCCCTACAAAAGGCCTATGTCCTACAGTGGACGTCCTTCAGCTTATGTGATGATGAATAATTTTTATTCGCGTTAAGTTCTACGACTGTTCTGTTAGAGTTCTGCGATAAGAGGAACTCTGATAGTGGCGCCAGTGACAGAAAAGTTGAGGAGTAAAAGGTTAGCTTGGTATGGACATGTAATGTCGAGGGGTGGGAGACATAATACCAGAAAAATGTTGTTGTTGCAAGTGAAAAGGACACAAGATGAGACGAAGGCCAAAGTCTTAAGAGATGGTTGGAGGGTATACATGTGGGTAAAAGGAGTAGGTAGACGATTATTTGTCCAATGATAGAATCGAATGGAAGAGATGTATTGCCGACCCCACTTAAGTGGGATAAGGGAAAGGAAGTGATGATGACCAGGTATTATTTTTACATTTTATACCCGGTGTTCTCCAATCAAATCACCTTGTATCAGTGTGCGTGTTTATCCTCCATGTCACCGATGTCATACGCGATAGAGAGCCATTAGGTAGCCATAATAGCTCAGGATCCGTAAGACATTTTTACAATTGATTACTACTATAAAGTTAACTTTCCGTGAGTATTTTCACCTAGAAACAAGTTTTGGTAAAGTCTTCTCCTTCCAACTTGTATCAATAACGAGGTTATTAAAAGTTGCTACTTACCAGCATAACAGCCACAGTGTCCTACAAATTGTGTGGTACATTATCTCGTTCCGACGCTCAGAAATTTTCAATACCTGGTAACCCAGTTAGCTACCAGAATCAAGAATTTTCGGAAAATTAACTTGATAGTCATCAATTGCAAAAATGTTCCCCGGATTCTGGGTTATAAGGTAAAGGAGATGATGTGTTCTTCAAGTAAATTCAATTCTCTTAGCAAGTTTGTACCCAGTTGAAATAGTGTTGTCAAATGATAGAGTATGTTAACACTGACTAGACAAGGCACGTGCAAGGAAGCAAAGTAATGTGATAAGGTTTTTGTCACCAAGCGAGGTGGTTAAGCTTTGCGGTGTTTACCACGCAACCATATAAATAAAACATGACATCGCAACAGATAATTTTATTGATATTGTGCTCTACGACTCCACTAAGGATTTTAATAAGGTTTTAAAAGTAGCTTCACCCGCGTATTTCCAGTTCCCGTGTAATTACGGGGCTATAAAAATCACCAACATCACAAACTTTACCTCTTTATAATATCCTCCTCGTTCCTCCTCGCTCCTATCATAATTGAAATATAAATCGTGTCATAGATAGATACGTATTATATTTAAAACAAAGTTAGACATGGATCAACAGAATCCATAAAATACACACCTTTAATAAATACAAACTAATGAATACTCTCCCTTACAAGGTAGGTATAATAAAAATTAAATGCATTCAAAATGGGGTTTTAAAAATAATTACCGGTGCTAAAAACATGCCTATCAGTTTGAATTCTGACTTTTATGTCTCGGTAAGACTGCCAGTCCACCGAAACGGAGAAATATTAACCAATAGGATTGCACACAATCTCTGCTCCTCTTATGTGGACAGGGACTTGCGAGCTACTTTAAAAAATCATATAAAATCGTTAACCGGAGCAGGGAAACGGAGCGGGGTTAAATAAATTAAATATAACTTTTATTTATTTAACATAGTCTTCAACTTCGTTCCGCAACCTCGCGCTGCTCCGGTGGACAGACAGTACCCCTCCATTACCGCAGAACACCACTCCACATTACTCCGTTTCTCCGCTACGCTCCCTCGCTCCGCTTTGGTGGACAGGCAGCCTAAATGCGTAGAATTCAGATTGCGCTAACGTACGAGTAATCATGCATGGCTGCGACAGTAACGCTAAATTGTAAAAATACACTAGATTTAGATAGTGGATGCCCTTCACCTGCTTTACATTATTAAAATGCGAAATCTTAAAGAGCTGATAAATTTAGAAAGATGCAGCCTACCTACTGCGCATCAACAACTGAAATGTGTTTATTGACTGACGACCAAGGCCTGCACTCTGCATATATAATAATTAATACGACGAATAACGAATATATTGTTAGTATTGAGAAATGGGACTCAAATTATGAATTTTTTGTAAAGTTTAATGAAGATTTTTGACGGCCTCCGTGGCGCAGTGGTATGCGCGGTGGATTTACAAGACGGAGGTCTTGGATTCGATCACGGCTGGACCGATTGAGATTATTTAAATTGATCCAGGTCTGGCTGGCGGGAGGCTTCGGCCGTGGCTACTGGCTAGTACCACCCTACCGACAAAGACGTACCGCCAAGCAATTTAGCGTTTCGGTAAGGTGTCGTGTAGAAACCGAAAGGGGTGTGGATTTTCATCCTCGTCCCAACAAGTTAGCCCGCTTATATCTTAGATTCAATTACTCTTAATTCAATTACCATCAGATGAGACTGTGTAGTCACGGGCTATCTTGTAAGTAAAGAATAAAAAATTTAAAAAATAAAAGAAAAGGATAAGAGGGAATTCGGAAATGGAAACAGACTGCGACGTTGATAGGCTGAATGCCAGGTACGCCAGCGTTCTGAAGATAGGACAGGACTTAGGCATATCCAAAGAAGTATCCATGAAGATTTTCCCTCTTACGGAAAAATGTCTACAATGATACTCTGCATAGTTAAGCATTAGGTATACTTACATTAATGTACATTCTTTAGTGATGTCCCGTACATCTTTGTTGAATCAATAAAAGGCGTTTAGAAAGAAACAATAACATTAAACGAGCTAAGGTCGTCTGCTTACCTTGCGATGCTAGAATATATAATTTGAAACTGTTATAATCGATGGATGCATACTAAGACAGCCTCTTTGTGTGTCAAGGAGGTTTTTTTGCGGTGACGTTGAATTTCTATAATATCCAGCTATTAGCAAAGTCTCAAGGCTTTTGGGATAGAAGAGAGAGACGAATATCTTAGCAATCCATGGATTCAAAGTCCATCCATGGAAAAACTCCGAGCAAAGTCTAGGACTTGTGACCAATGTATGTAGGGTTGAGGAATTCCTTGACAATCGATTAACTCTCCCCTTCTCTGCTTGTGTTGTTCTCCCTGCCTATCCAAATTTATAATTATAATATTGCATAGTAGGTTGCTAAAACCGTACCGAAACAATCAAAAAAGTTCGAGTATTCCATCACACGGCAAACATCTACGATTATTATCAAAAAGAGTGATATCGTCCTAGTCCTAGTCAAGATTTGAATTATGATTTAGGATGTTACATGGCGTGCCTCGGAGAACAGCAATTGACATCTGATACTATTTCTTTAATGATCACATTAAAGAAATAGTACTCTAACACGTGGGCTAAGCTCCATATACTCTCTCCTATAAGAAGGGAGGCCTGTAGTGGGCTGTATAATGATAATAGGCGCTATTTTGTCGTTGTTTGAAACTCCAAATGTAATACAGGGTTGAAAAAATCCCCTAATACTCATCGTCATCATCATATCAGCCGATGGACGTTCACTGGAGGACATAAGCCTTTTGTAGGGACTTCAAACATCACAATGTGCGGGGTCGCCATTCCAGCACCTTGGGACCCCTACGTCCACCACCTCTTCGTACTATGTGCCCCACCCACTGCCACTTCAACTTCGCGACTTGTTGAGCTATGTCGGTGACTTAGGTACTTCTAGGGATCTCCTCATTTCTGAGTCGATCACGCAGGGATACTCCGAGCATAGCTCGTTTTATCGCTCGCTAAGCTATCTTATGAGGCAATAGCGACCAAGTCTCTAAACCATAGATATTATACCATACCGTACCTAATACTCAAGCATATTTTATTTCAATTACAGAGAGCAGCAGTCCAGGGCAGTTTTTGGCAAGGTTTCGTCGCTTCCATCTCCGTGGTCATCGTTTCCGAACTCGGGGATAAGACATTTTTCATAGCAGCTATAATGGCGATGAAACATCCCAGAGTGATAGTTTTCGCTGGAGCTATATCAGCGTTGGTCTTCATGACAGTACTCTCGGCAGCATTTGGATGGGTGGCAACTGTGATACCAAGGGTGTATACCCATTATATCAGTGCTGCATTGTTCGCGATATTCGGTTTGAAAATGCTAAGGGACGGATGGAAGATGGACCCGAATGAAGGGCAAGAGGAACTGGAAGAAGTACAACACGAGTTAAAAAGAAGAGAGGATCAGGTATTTAAATTTATTTACTAAGATTTTTTCTGTACCATTACCTACTTGAAAATCAATGCCCCTTAAATAATTTTGCTCTTATTGCCACTTTAAAAGGGAATGCCCATCCTCGGCCATGGCATACCCTAACCACCCGGCAATTTACTTATACTCGTATTTAAAAAAAACTTGATAATTCTACTTTAACAATGAAAACATTATTTAATTTGTCCCCAACAGAGACAGGCAAATATCGTTGACCATACAGCCTGAGTTTAACATTTTTTGAACCTAGATAACCGCTTTGGTACATACATCGGCGAACTTTTTGCAATATGAGTGATAAAAAAATATTTTTTCTTCAAGAAACATACTTTTATTATAAATGTTTAACCTGGTCCTTATTTAGACATCATAATTATCATGTCCATATATTTTATACGGGGGTATAACTGGGTTCCTAGGGTCGACACTGTATGGGCATTCCCCTTTTGTGCTCTTATTTCCCCCTAAAGAATTGTGATCTTATTTCCCCTTAATTCTGATTCCGTGATTCCTAATATTTCGATAAATAGTCCTACAAAATTCTTGCTTGCGTGAAATCAAAATCGATTCGCAATCATTTATCTCTCGTATCACATTTTTATCACGATAACTGCTACGTGCTTCTGATATTGATAGTCATCGTCTGTCCAAGATTGAATATCACTTATTAGTTTTACTATCTAATCTTGATCCTCCGTCAACATGCGAACCAATTATTATCCATTGTCCCTATTTTATGTTTGAACAAAATAAATAAACAAATGAAGTTGAAACAACAAAAAAAATATGTGTACTCGTAATATTACCAAATGTTGAATTCCTTTTTAGCTATATTTTTTTCTACGAGCGTGCTCTTATTTAATGTTTCTGTCACTAATTTAGCAATTAAACACAAGCTTTACCATGTGTGCTGGATATGTTCCACCAATCAGATTATTGGATGTGATGTCGTCATCGAACCAATAAACTGTCACTTTCCTGTGATGTTTTTGAACACGAGTGTGAAAAGACAACGTTTATGTGCTTAAAATTAAAAATGGTAAAGTGTAATAAAGAGTATTTTGGCTTGTTTTTAATTGGATTGAAGTCGTGTGACATCATACAGGGCTCACCAAAAGAGCGATCGAGATCGCCGGAAGACGGAACAACGTCAGTGCGGTCAGAAAGGTCGCAAAGCCCTGGGCCCTCCCAAATTCCTGAAGTAGAAGCCCCTAGGACACCAGAGGAGCCCCAAGCGGGCCCCTCGACACGAACCGATTCGTTGAGGGTGATCTTACGTCATTATGCCTGGCAGTACGAATGACACATTAGTTGTTTTTTTCTTTTAGCTTAGCTTTTTATAAGTTCGTTGCACATCACTCCCGCCTTTGATATAATCAGCTTTTATTGTAATTATTTTTAATATCGCAAAGGAATTCAGCATTTGAATCATTAATTTGATGTAATCTCAAAAGTTTGATCAAAAATTTTATTCATAGCTTTGAGTTAATTGCTAAAAATAATTAAAAATGTAATGGATCCAAGGACGACGTTTTATTTGTCTTGATTACTTGATTATTTTTGGTCAAACTTATTATTCTTATTATAATTACTTAAAATAATCATATATATTTTTAATTCTATGCTCATATAGTGTTTCGTAACATTGCATTTTTAACTCACATTGTAATGTGTCGATATTTGTAATTGTATTACGTTTATATTAGCTTTAGCCCTTGGCTTTGTCCGCGTGTATCTCGTATATTTGGATATACTGACCATTTAAGTTAGGGCTAAAATAATACTCATACAACAATCACTGCACAACCAAGTACAATATGACCTGTACATACATTTATTATAATTTTATCACCTTTCATATTTAAATAGGTATTGTAATTCAATAAAGTTTTAATTCATTAATTGCTGCTGAACTAATTTATACATTCTTCTCTGTTGATTGCTATTATAAGCTTTTTCAGCGAACACAGTCAAGCTTTGCTTTGACAGTTACGCAACCAGAAGAAAGCTATCGGCGACAAACACAGTTTTTACTCGCTTATACATAAAGATTGTTAAATAATGCTACATACATAACAATATTATCAAGATTGCGTGTGTAACTAAACCCGCACATGCGTGTAAAAGCCTCAAGACTCACGTATTCTTCGAGTTTGTCTCTAGTTGTTAACTATTTGTCGATTCGATTTGATGGTGTATGTTTTTGTATGTAGTCGTGTCACCGATTTATCCGTTATTTCTGCACCGATTTGTTGTATTAATTTTTAATTGTGTTTTTTTTGGAACTTGACATTTTTTTCAACGAGAATTTAAGCAGTTGACTATGATCTCATTTGATGTTAAACGTCATTGTATGTTAGTACTGTGCTCGCGTGGCAGAAATACTCGAACCCTACAAGTTGGTTTCTTTGCGAATTCATAGTGTAACAATAAATCTGTTTGCGACGTCTTTACTAGTAAGAGCGGGAGTACACGAGCGGTGCGGCTCCGCAACGTTGTTGTTTCGCATCGGCGCCGTAGCAGCGTTGGACAGTCTGTTAATAATATTGTGACGCAGAGACAACTGAGCGGTGCCGCTCCGACGTCGCACCGGCGTCGCACCGGCGCCGCACCGCCGCCGCAACGCACCGTGTGCCCCCGCTCTAAGTTGATAACTTACCTCTGCTAATGGTAATGCTCGAGAGCCTCAATAGCGTAACGGTAAGAGCGGTCGGACTCATTACTGAGGGGTGATGGTTCGATCCACGCCGTCTATTATCGTTCCCACTTCTAATGCAATATTTCCCGACTAGTTGGAGGGAAATGAAAATATTGGTCATATTTAAAAGATATGGCAAATACTTAGTCTTTAAAAAAGATCCTGAAAGCATAGCACAAACAGAAGACCCAAGATATAAAATACTGTGTAATACTTTTGTTTCAAATAATCTAACAAAGTTGCACTACAATAATCTTCTCATTGTTTATTACAAAATGCTCAACAATAATAATACTTAGTAATGGTTCAAATTCTAAATATTTCCTCGTATATCATTTTATGATAATATAACTCGATCTCGATCGATTGCTTGGAAATACCGTCATATTAAACTATATCATCAAGATTTTCCGACTAATCGATACGATCTACGTTATCATAAAGATTTTTTAATAGGTTTAATCAGAAGATAACTAAACTACTACTATGAAGTAAAATAATACTTAATCGTTGTCGACTAAATAGGCCATGATAAAACTTTACTTTTTCAAATATCACAAATTGTTTGCAAATCTTACTACATTTAGAAATACAGTGTTAAATCCATGTAACGTCACACAATTTAACGGCAAACTTGCTATAGCGTCGACATCACATGGCTTTGAGTGGTTTAGCTTGCCTTCCATACAAAAACACACTACACCCACTCTCAATTAATAAAAAGTACCTTTTAAGTTGCCAAAATTAGAGAAAATCATGGATTTAATATGTTATCATAATTATTCTTAGTTGCTCACAAACATTCAAATAGTAAACATGGCTAGTAAAAGAATGTGTATTGACGAAAAAGTTTTACTTAAACATTTTGGTTTTTCCATTTACCGACTACTCTTTATAACGTCATAAAATTTACAGTCGTTTTATAGTTTTCATTGTACTTATCATTTTATTTTGTAACGTATATGGCACGATACAGTCGTGTCCTTTTGGCAGCATGAAATTAATTTAAAATATTCGAAAAAGAGTTTTGTCAGATAAAAACACTATTTTTGCAAAGCTTATTAATATTTCTGCGTTTCAAATCATACTTCTTATTTATCCTTACCCTTCCCTTGGAGACAGACACTATAAAAATGTAACGAAATTGAAAAATTACGCATGAGGTATTTTTTGGAAAACTATTTTGATAGGTACTTATAATAATAGACAAATGGTTACGATGTAAGCCCGTGTGTGCCTACAACATGAATATTCTTTACAAGTTAGCCCTTGACTACAATCTCACCTGATAGTAAGTGATGATGCAGTCTAAGATGGAAGCGGGCTAACTTGTTAGAAGGAGGATGAAAATCCACACTCCTTTCGGTTTCTACACGACATCGTACCAGAACGCTGAATCGCTTGGCGGTACGTCTTTGCGGGTAGGGTGGAAACTAGCCACGACCGAAGCCTTCCACCAGCCAGACCTGGACCAATTAAGAAAATCTCAATCTTCCCAGCTGGGAATCGAACCCAGGACCTCCGTTTTGTAAATCCACCGCGCATACCACTGCGCCACGGAGGCCGTCTAATGTTATAATGTTATTATTTTATCTGT
The DNA here is from genome assembly GCF_947172395.1 of Bicyclus anynana. Classification (NCBI taxonomy): domain Eukaryota; kingdom Metazoa; phylum Arthropoda; class Insecta; order Lepidoptera; family Nymphalidae; genus Bicyclus; species Bicyclus anynana. Next base: position 14,752,330 of record NC_069084.1, on the reverse strand, counting down.
AGATTAATTGCTTTACCTGTACTGGCGTGCAAAATTTACAGAATGTTACTAAAGATTACAAAAAAGAAAATGTAATTGGTATACGGTCATGTAAAAAAAGGCATGGCTATTCATTATAAAAAAAAATCTTAAGGCCGATCATGACTCAAAACTCATTTCTATACGAGTATATTAACTGCGGTAAGTCGGAAGTCCATAAATAATGTCTACATCTTTTTTCAAAGGCAATGCGTAAATAACCTCAAATAAATTTGGGCGCGCAGAAATAACCGGCCGACGTGTGTTGCTTTTTCGCGAACACCTTGAACAGTCGTACGTCAGCGGCTGACCTTCCTTCGCAAGTGGAAAAATAGATAAGGCAGATACACCGTTTGTAGGGCACGGACGCGCGTTATGTGCGGGCTACTGGTTGTGGAGATTTCGATTTTCTTTATGTAGGACATGATTTTTTTTATTGTGTACCTACTGTACCTGACGTCTACTGTACAACGAGCGTGATAGCCCAGTGAATATGACCTCTGCTACCGATTCCGGAGGGTGTGGGTTCGAATCCGGTCCGGGGCATGCACCTCCAACTTTTCAGTTGTGTGCATTTTAAGAAATATATCACGTGTCTCAAACGGTGAAGGAAAACATCGTGAGAAAACCTGCATACCAGGGAAATTTCTCAATTCTCTGCGTGTGTGAAGTCTGCCAATCCGCATTGGGCCAGCGTGGTGGACTATTGGCCTAACCCCTCTCATTCTGAGAAGAGACTCGAGCTCAGCAGTGAGCCGAATATGGGTTGATAATGACGACGATGACGACTGTACAACGACAGTCGCCTTTTTGTCAGTCAATAACAGGATATCTCGAAAAATTGCTATTTTTAACAGACTTCAACAAATGGTGGAGGTTCTTAATTTGACGCGTATGTTTTTTTTTAATGTTTGTTACCTCATCTTAAAAATGTAATTTCTTGAATTCAAAAAGTATAGTTCCAGATTGGTCCCATTTAATTTTCATGAAAATCGGTTCGGTAATTTTGTGTTAAAATGAAAATAACGAAATTTCAACACACTAAAAACAGAAAAATAAAATCTTTTTAACAAAAAAATTAAACTGACTTCAAAATAACAATACTAAAAAGCGAAAAATAACATCGTATGTGCTACCTTCTGATCATTTTGAAGGAGGTGCCAACAAAGTGAACAAAACTTTTCAAAATATCTTCAATATACAGAATGTACAAAATGTACAGAATTCGTATTATAAGTATAGATTCTAGATGGCGCTGCCGTCCGTTATGCCACGTTAACGTTTGTTGTTACAAATGATATAAGTAAAATCTCAAATTGCGAATACATGTATAGAAAAATATGTAATATATATATAATTCGACGGTTTTATTATAAGTATCTATAGTATATTGATGATCAAGTTTGTACCTCTGTTGGCGACATGCAGACTTTCAGCTTTTATTAAACGATGAAAGCCTAGCGATCATCCATTTTATTTATAATTTTCTACAGCAACACAACATACATAGTCATATGATTGTTATTTAGATTGATTGATCTATGACTATACAAAGATGCTTTGCGGTTAGGTGCACGCTAAACAAGGATTTTTATGATAGTGATAATTTACTAGCACTCAAAATCAAATAAGACGGAATACCCACACTTTTCCTCATCTGAATATTTACAATACTTATTATAGTCTTTTTTTGTTTCAAATTATTACCATGATTCGAAATATTTTTAGACTTTAAATAGAAATAGATTGTTGTTAATGCATGTTAGATTCATTTTATCTTTAGTTTTAGATGTAAGTTAAAATAAAAGGTTGTTAAGACTGTGAGCTGATTGGACTATAGACGACATATTAATTAATAGATTCATTACAAATTAATGCGAAATTAACTGCTTGAGTTTAGCTTCTTTTTGTTTTGACTTTGTTAAAAAAATTTAATAGAATTGTGTATTAATTAAAAAAAACTAAATTGTGTATTTGTTTTTGTAGCTCAAAAACAGAAACCAAGTCCTTTTCGTTACTGGGTCTGTAGCCATGTTGCACGTCTATTCTCTTTCCACAAATGCTAACGCTTACGAAAACTAAAAAAATATATGGGAATGACAGATCCGATCGATAACTTGATCACGTGACCTGTCGATAACGAATGTCATTCCATATATTTTTTAATTTTCGAAGCGATTGCGATTGTAGAAAGAGAATCGACGTGCCATATGGCTACATGCAATGTTACTTGGAAAGGACTTCTGTATTTGAGAACCATTGTTTTGCAAACTTTAACTAAATAATATTTCCAATCAGCTTTGATACTTGTCAAGTTTTTGTTCATGTGTACCTAATTTTGTTAATTTTGGGTTACAAAAGTTCATAATAGAAATTGTTAATTTCCAGGAAGAAAAAGAAGAGACGTTAGACATGTTAGAGCAAGGCCAAGCGGAGAACAGAAGGAAAAAGCGGAACGCGATGCTAAAAGTGCTCTTGCAGGCCGCGTCGCTGACATTCTTAGCGGAGTGGGGGGACAGGTCGCAGCTCGCGACGGTAGTGTTGGCGACGAGGGAGAACGCCGTAGGGGTCGTCGTGGGGGGCTCGTTGGGACACGCGCTGTGTACGGGGCTCGCTGTTATCGGGGGCAGGATGGTCGCGCAGAAGATATCGGTGAGAACTGGTGAGTTGAATACAATTTTATAAGATTAACAACTAAAATTCAGTAACCATCATTATTTTAACGGCCCACTACAGAATCTCCCCTCTCCTATTAGGGAAGCCTCACCCAATAGTGGGCCGGCTTAGGGTGATGTTATTCTTTTTTTAGTATTAATATCAGATGTTAATGAAAATGACGTTAATGAAGAGACGTGACAGCTCAGTGGATATAACCTCTGCCTTTGACTCGGAGGGTGGGGGTTCGAATCCGGTCAGGGGTCACCATTTTTCTCCGAGTAGAGACTCGTGCTCATTAAAGAGCCGAATATGGGTTGTTAATGATGATGATGAATGAAAATGACCGGGCTTAAAATGACGGCTTCGCGACGCACGGGTGAGAATTTTTTTATAATAAAGAAAAAAGCTCAGTTTCACAACTCGTCCCAGGACTGAGAGCTCTAAAGCATCATAGGGTAATCACATGGACCAACTACTCTTAATAAGCCTCAATAGTTCTGCAGTTACGGGACTTGATCTGGGAATCCTAAGGTTCGATCCCAGCCCGTGGGTAGGTATGTATCTGAATATTTGTCAAACCCCCTTCTAGCAGTTTTCGCTTAGAAATGGGAAGGAAAATATTGGTAATTTAAAAAGACTGTTAATGCGCAACACCGAACACAATAACGTCAATGTCATCTGTCTATCAAGTGCAAGTCAATTCAACGTCAACTGTCAACTGTCATTCTCAACACTAATCTGTAATTAATTTTCACTAACTGAAAAAAAAATGTACGCTTCAATCAAAATTAAAATCACTGAAGATAATCCTGACAATATTATTGAAATTACACAAATTCCACCAACAATACTAAGAAATCACATTCTCCTCAACATTTTTGGACCTAACGAGCTGGATTCGTCGGCGTCACGATCAAGATCAAGAAAAGAAGATCGAGTCGGGCAAATCCTTTGTTCACAATTCACTAATTCCCTCCCTTTACCGTTCTCGTTTACCCTTTTTCCGTGTTAACTTCTTATTAAAATATACTGGACTTCGCTTCTTTACTGTAAGTACTTTTATAAACCTCCATAAAAATGATTAGTGACGAACAAAATGTGAATATTCCACGATCGCCACATAACGTCAAAATGGCGGAACTAATTAGAAAACGTGGCACGTACAAAGGGCGTCTTACTATTTTTGAAAAATTCATATCTAAATTCGACTTAACTAATACTTCATTATCACCAATTCAAATGTCAGAAATTAACTTGAGATTTAAATCCATCAGTAGTTTATATAATGTATTTAATGACTTACAAACACAAATCGAAGAAGCGTGCCGGGATGTAGATTTAACAAAACAATATGAAGAAAGAGAAGTGTTTGAAGAACAGTATTACAGAGCTTTAGCCTCCGCAGAGTGCTTAATCAAACTTAATGACGCTTCTAGTTCTAAGTGCACCCCATGTGGGGAACACTCAAATAAGCCACTATCTATTAAGTTACCGGACATCAAATTACCGACGTTTGATGGATCATATGACCATTGGCTAGAGTATAAAAACTCCTACATAACTATGATCCACTCACGCACAGATTTAGACCCCATACAAAAATTTCATTACCTGAAGTCCTCGCTCAATGCGGCAGCATTGCAGGTCATCAGCGCATTAGAGTTCACTGCAGAGAATTATGCACATGCGTGGGATTTACTTCAAAATAGGTATAATAATAATCGTTTGCTAATATATAACCATGTCAAAGCTTTGTTTTCCATTACATCCTTGAATAAAGAATCTGCCCCACTAATTAGGAAGTTAATTGATACTATTCTTAGAAATCTTAGGGCTCTGAGTACACTAGGTGAGCCTACTGAATCATGGGACACATTAATTATATACTTAGTTGTAAGTAAACTCGACCTATCCACTGAGCGCAAATGGGAACAACATAAAGGGTCTTATAATTTAAATTCACACCAAGAATCAAACCCAGTTAAGCTAGATCATTTAATACAGTTTTTAAGGGATAGGGCAGATGTTTTGGATGTTTTAAAAACTAATTGCAGTAAGAGTGACTCTAGACACAATATGATTAATAACGCTAATAATAATAATAATCAATCAATTAGGAAAGTATCCTTCAATCAACATCAGTCGCACAGTCATGTTACTTCACAAGTTAACAAAAACAATTCACATTCCAAATACACTCAAGCTTGCCCTATGTGTGATGATTCACATCCAATTTATTCATGTACTAAGTTTCTAGATTTATCGATTAATGATAGAATTAAATTAGTGGATTCCAAGAAGTTATGCAGGAACTGTCTTCGCAGAAATCACACTAGTTCGGACTGCCTATTTGGTCCGTGTAAGAAGTGCTCATCCAAACATAATACACTTCTGCATAGTCATGTAGTTATTGAAAATGTAAACGCATCAACATCATATGTACACACAAATACATCTTTGCCAGTTGATATGAGCCCTTCATCTCACTCAACTGCCTTGAACTGTACCGAATATCCCTCTAAGTCACACACAAAGGAGATTACTTTAAATAATTATAATTCACACAACTTAGTTTTGCTATCTACTGCCTTGGTAGACGTAGTAGCTAGTGATAATAAATTACATACAGCACGGGTTTTGCTGGACACTGGCAGTCAAATATGCCTTATTAACCAATCATTTGCACACAAAATAAACGCACAACTTATACAGTCCTCTGTTCAAGTTATGGGAGTAGGTCATGCAGTCACTCAAAGCGCACATAAGTGTACTGTTAAAATACACTCAAGAGTAAACAATTTTCATACACACATACAATGTTTGGTTTTACCTCGCATCACAGCCAGTATGCCACCATGCCAGTTAGACATTAGTAAAATTTGTATTCCAAACAACATTAAACTTGCAGATCCTAATTTTCATCATCCTTCTGATATTGATATTTTAATAGGTGTTGATAAATTTTGGGAATTTCACAACAAGGGTTTCATAAAGCTATCAACAGGGCCATATTTACATGAAACCAAACTAGGTTGGGTCATATCTGGACCAATACACACAAGTGCTAACTTGCGCATCAATAATCAAGTTAGTTGTAACCTAACTAGTAGTTTAGATAGTCAATTAAAAAGATTCTGGGAGTTGGAAGAAATTCCTTCCTCGGGGAGCAAAATGCTCACAGCAGATGAACTCACTTGTGAACAAATTTTCTTATCAACTCACCACCGAGAACCTGATGGTAGGTTTTCTGTTAGAATTCCTCTAAAAGAACCCGCTGATGTTTTAGGGGACAGCTATTCATTAGCCGAGAAGAGATTTTATTCATTGGAACGCAAGTTTAGAAATTCACCTGATCTTAAAGAAAAGTATTGTGAATTTATGCGCACATATGAACAATTGGGGCATATGACACAAATTGACACTTATAGTTATCCTTATTATATGTTACCACATCATGGTGTTATTAATGAAAATTCAAAAACAACAAAACTACGTACCGTGTTTGATGCAAGTGCTGTCACCAGTACAGGAAAATCCTTAAATAGTATACAACATATTGGGCCTACTTTACACAATGATAATTTTTCTATTCTTCTTCGTTTTCGTCAATACAAATATGTTGCATGTGCTGACATAGAGAAAATGTACCGACAAATTAATGTACAGACTGATCAACGCACTTTACAGTTAATTTTATGGCGAGAGAATCCTTCTGACTCTTTGAAAATATTTAGGCTCAATACGGTTACATATGGTACTGCATCGGCTCCTTATTTGAGTATTAGATGTTTAAAGCAACTTGCACAGGAATGTGAAAATAAGTACACTGTCCCAGGAGAGGATAACAATTATGTGTCTAAAATAATCAATGAAGATTTTTTTGTTGATGATCTAATCACTGGCCATGACAATCATGATACCCTCATGCAAATTTGTGATCACATCACATCAGTTTTAGCCTCAGGATGTTTTCCATTACATAAATGGTTATTTAATACTTGCTTAAACACACCTAATGAATCAAGACATTTATCTTTAGGAGATGATTGTTCAAATAAAACTCTCGGTTTGGGTTGGTTCACTCAAAGTGATGAATTATATTTCACTACCAAACTTAAGGTAAACACACACACTGTTACTAAACGTTCAATGTTATCTGTAATTGCTCAGATTTATGATCCACTTGGGTTGTTATCACCAACAATCATATGTGCCAAAATCTTATTGCAAAAATTATGGCTTTCCAAACTTGACTGGGATGACCCCGTTCCTCATGATGTGGTTCAGTCTTGGGAAAAGTTTATTAAATCATTTGACTGTTTAAAGGATATTCGCATTCCTCGACATGTTATAGGTTCACATAATCAATACATTGAACTTCACATTTTCAGTGATGCTTCACAAAGTGCTTATGGTGCTTGTAGTTATATACGTTCTTATTCAGACAATTCACCAGTGTTTATCAAATTGTTATGTTCAAAAAGTAAAACAGCTCCATTAAAAGCTATAAGTATTCCTCGATTAGAACTATGTGGATCTTTAGTGGGTGCCAAATTGTTTGCAAAAATAAGTAAATCATTGCGACTTAAATTTCATAAAGTATATTTTTGGACGGACTCCACCATAGTGCTTGGATGGCTTCGCATGTCACCACATCTTTTAAAATCATTTGTACAAAACCGAGTTACTGAGATTAATGATATTGCAAGTGAAGCTTGTTGGAGACACGTTAGCAGTGGGGACAACCCTGCTGATTTGTTATCTCGAGGCATGAGTTTTGATGCGCTTGATAAATGTCAATTATGGTGGAATGGTCCTGCTTTTTTACACAATCATCATTCAGAATGGCCACAAAGGCATTTTACAAAAGAAGTTCCTTCAGATTTACCAGAATTAAAATCTGCAAGTGTAACTGAGATGTCACTACATTTAAATTTATATAGTGGGTTATTTGATTTCAATCGGTTTTCATCATTTAATCGCTTAAAGCGCAGTGCAGCCTACGTACTACGATTTATTCAAAATTCTCGTACAAAACGCAATAATCGTTTGGTTGGTCCGCTCTCGGTTGAAGAGCTGAATACTTCCAGTACATTATTGACGCGAATATCACAAATAGAGTCATTTCCTTTAGAGTACAACTGTTTAACGAAAAATTTAAAACTAAAATCTACTAAAAGTATTACCGGTTTATCTATTTTTCTGGATAAAGATGGGTTAATACGCATAGGTGGTAGACTTGCAAATTATGACAATTTTTCTTACAATAAAAAGCATCCTGTTTTACTCGATAGCAAACATTGTTTCACTCGTTTGTTATTTGCATTTGAACATAAAAGATTATTCCACGCAGGACCTCAGTTACTTTTATATCACATTAGAGAGGAATGGTGGCCTTTAAAAGGTAGAAATTTGGCTAGACAAACAGTTCATAGATGTGTTACTTGCACACGTTTCAAAGGTCAAACCTTGACACCCATTATGGGAAATCTACCCTCAGAACGTTTTCAATCAGGTTTTCCCTTCATGCGCTGCGGAGTGGATTATGGAGGCCCAATTTTGATACTTAATCGACGAGGTAGGGGTGCGCGATTGGAAAAGAGTTATATTTGCTTATTTGTTTGTTTTAGTACTCGTGCGGTGCATTTGGAATTAGTCACTAGTTTAACAACTGATGGATATTTACAGGCTCTGAAAAAATTTATATCTAGGCGTGGAAAACCATTAGAAATTCACTCAGATAATGCCAAAACGTTTATTGGTGCTATGAAAGAGTTTTCCGATTTCATAGACAACAATTCAGATGCAATAGTAGAGTATGCACATGATAATCATATCAAATTTAAATTTATTCCACCTTATGCGCCTCATTTTGGAGGTTTATGGGAGGCAGGCATCAAATCCTGTAAATTTCACTTAAAACGCGTGGTAGGCAATGCCCATTTAACTTATGAAGAATTTAGCACGGTTTTAGCCCAAATTGAGGCTATTCTAAATTCTCGTCCGATTTCCCCTTTGTCCTCTAATTCCTCAGACCTTTTACCTCTTACCCCCGCTCACTTCCTCATTGGCCGCCCACTGACAGCACCAGCTTCTGAAGATCTGACTACTACACCATCACATCGGTTGACACGCTATCACAGAATTGAACAACTCAGACAACATTTCTGGCAACGTTGGTCTAAGGAGTATGTCTCTGAACTCCAAACTAGAACTAAATGGAAGAGTCCAAGTCGAGATATCACCGAAGACATGTTAGTCCTTATAAAAGAAGATAATTCTCCACCCTTAAAATGGCGTCTTGGAAGAGTCACTGAAGTCTCAAGAGGCAAAGATGGAGTAGCTCGAGTTGCCTATATTCGCACATCTGAAGGCATAATTCAAAGGGCTTGTTCGAAAATATGCCCCATCTTTCCAGAGGACGAGGACCCTGAAGAAGAAGACATTGGAAGAGTTCTTCCAAGGCCGGGGGCATGTTAATGCGCAACACCGAACACAATAACGTCAATGTCATCTGTCTATCAAGTGCAAGTCAATTCAACGTCAACTGTCAACTGTCATTCTCAACACTAATCTGTAATTAATTTTCACTAACTGAAAAAAAAATGTACGCTTCAATCAAAATTAAAATCACTGAAGATAATCCTGACAATATTATTGAAATTACACAAATTCCACCAACAATACTAAGAAATCACATTCTCCTCAACAAAGACTACTTTTATGTTTCACATGTTCATGTTTCATGACATATGTCACAAGACTATATTTTTAAATCAGCGCTACATGATCTATTTTAAAAGGTTCTGGTAGCATTATTGCAGGGTATTGTCCCGAGTGTGTTTGAGATATAAATTGGCATAATGTTAAATCAGAGCCGTGAATTTAATGGGTATGAACTCTGCCTTAGATTCGGGCGTAGGTACGAATCCGGTTCAGGACAAGCACCTCCAACTTTTCAATTATGTGCAAGTAATTAAATATCATGTGTCGTATAACGCTGAAGGAAAAACATTAATGTTTATAAATTATAAATGAATGTTTATAAAGTATAATGTATTTTTTGTTTACAGTTACGATAATCGGTGGATTAGTGTTCCTGTTCTTCGCCGTGAGTGCACTAGTGATCGGCCCGGGCGAATAGATCAATAAATACGGTACTCGAGTTAAGTTGATCGCACATTGTGCTCCAAGATCCGGCTTTACGATTATATACTCTCTCTCATCTGTTATATATTAGTGATAAGAAAAAGATGAGAGATTTATTTGGGATAAGAAATGAATGACATAATATTTACTGTGACATATTACAAATAGGTGCTTAAATTACGGCCAGACACATTTACCATACAAAATCTAGGAATATATTATCAAAGGCAATACAGTTAAATTAAGCCTAAAATAACACAAATAGACATACTAAACGACTGAAATATAAATAACATTCACTTAACTGTTTTATATAGGCAACCTCACAGTTGCAGTGTGAAAGCAGGTAACCTTTGCGTTTTCAATTCTGTTGGGTATATACTTATTACTAGTGTTCGAGTTTGATTTATTAACCAATGAGGGAAGTAGATCAAATAAATTTAATTACAGTGGGAATGCACATATCACATATTAACATCCAACTTAAAATCCATTTGCTCGTAGTCTTTTTGACTGATTGTACGATGAAATGAAACAAAAAAAATAATCATTTAATACTATCCGGCCACAATTTAACTAGGCAACCTATTTGCATTATGTCAATGTAAATATTTTCTATCATTAATTTCTTATATCAAATAAATAACAGATGAAGGTATATATTTCTTATGACCAGACCTACTACTTTCGACACAAGGGCTGCAAGCGGCGTTTTCTTCAGTACAATGTCAATGCACAACTGCTATAGACATCCGCAATTTGCGGGTCCGCTGCGGTTGTATAGTGTGCAATCAACTTTAATAATAATTGTTATAGACGATTTTACTATAAGCGACAATATTGTATTTAGCTTGTAATATTTGTTGTTGAATATGTTTATCTCATGATTAAAATATGGGTTTAGAATTAGAATAGTAAAATATGGGGGTGTTCATAAACTTGTTTTATGAACATCCTGTATATTGACACTGGCAATTTTTTGGGAAACATTTTCATGTTAAACGCTGAAATTTTATAGAGATTTCTTGTAAAAAAAATAATTTAGGTAGTCCTAATTTTACCAGTGTAATTAATTGTAATTAAACTCTAGATGTAAGTTTGTTTTTAACTTTTAACAAGAAAGTTTTAAATTTTAAAATTATGCATTTATTTATAAATAACGAAGAATATTAACATCGTGTGACAGAAAGACAAGATTCAAAGTTCGGGGTATTTAAAAAAAAGTAATAAATTTGACATATGTACTTTCGAGTACACGTATACACAGAGAACTGCCTCATTTTCCCAGTTTAGCTTGTACAATTAACACGAGATCCTGGGTTCGGATCCCGGATCAAGGCAACAAAAATACAGTTATTGGATTTTCCGAAATTCTCTATAGTCGCTTCAACTCCGTGCCTCCAAGAAGCACGTAAAGTCGTGAAGCAGCGATTTTAAGCCTGTAGCCCTAAGGCTTAAACGACATATGTCGTGGAGAGAAAAATTCATTGTCGACAAATAGCGGTGGAGTTAAAAATCTATATTTCGATAAAATAGCTCTTTCGTCTCATTAATGAGAGAACGATAATTTCGATTTTCGGGTATTGGACGATATATTTCGTCTTTCGCATAATAGATACATAATATACAGATCTCTCTTGTTTAGTCTAACTGCTGCTTCATCGGACTGAAAAGAAAAATAATGAAAGTTAGGGAATACAGAATAAACCTGTGTTTGCACACACACTTGTATAATATCTCCCGTTTGAACTGAGTCTATAAGTGAGATTGGCCGCCGAGGCCAAATTCGGAATAATTGTATGAATTTATGTATTTTAATTAATAGGTACATAACTTAAATTATTTAGACTACGAGATTGTTTTTGATGTTATTAAATAATATGTAATTACCAAGGATTTATATTTAGTTAGTTACCGTAAGCAGCTCCGAAAGATTAGTGCCAAACAAAAATTGAAATAAAATTGCGTCTTATTTAAAATTTTCAACTATTAAACGTTTAGCAGAAATCCATTTTGCACAATGAAAATTAATACCTAATTTATTTTATCATCCAATGAAAATTAAGTGTTCAATTGTTAAGTAATTTTACAATTATTATTTTTTTATATCGATCATAATAATATCATCCCGATTTTTTCGCGTCGATTTAAATGACATCATCGTACTGTAAAATATAACCAATATCAGACTGTTAAATGAACGGGCGGCATCTAGCCGAATATAAATCCGTGATGATCACGTTAGTTTGAATAATGTCAATTACCTTCCTAACCTATTCGCCTTCAGAATGCCTCTTAAAATAGTTGTACGAATTTATGTTTTTAAGTAAGCAGTTTATTTATTAAGTTATTTTATAATAATCTCGCAATACAATAGTGTGTTTATTATTGGATGATGCGGATGTCAAATCAGGAATCGGAGTTTGATACAGAAAGGAAAAATTACTACACACGTACCAGTTTGTGTAATAATAGTTTGAGGTAAGCAGCCACTGATATAACATAAGACAAATACGTCCCATTTTACAATGCCTTATTAAAATTATTGACGTATACATTAAACAATCGAGTCATTTAAGCTTAATATTTACAAAATTAAGTGTTATTTTTTTATATTTTCGATTTATTTTATTTCAAAAACGATTAACGAGTATGTCGGTGTACTCTCCAATCAATTACATTATCCGTCAAACTTCATACGCGTTGACTGATCATCCGCACCATCCTGTATGAACAGACTTTAGTCATAATACATTATTAGTTTCTGAATTTTAGTATGAACAATGAATTATTATTTTATTTTGCGAAAAGTCGACGAATAGTAGACTTAAGATGTGTGCACGACACATGTCGTAACGAGAAAAATACATATTGCGACCAATAGCAGCTAACTTGGAAATATCGCTCTTTCAGTGCGATTGGATAGAAGAGACAAAGATATCTTCGATCGCCTGCTATTGGTTGACAATATTAAGTCTTTTCATCTTCAAGAGATATCGAGATGTATCGTTGTTTTTTCGCAATTTTGTAATTTATCTATGCAATAATCGTGAGTTTAATTAGTTTACTATAATAATAAATTTATAAGTTAATAATGAATATCACTTTGTACGCTTGGTCTTAAGTTTAGTGTTAAGTTTTAGATCAACATTGTGTTTAGCACTTGGTAATTTGTGACATGTGTCATAATTTACTTTACCGTATATACCATGTATTTTACAATTTATTTAACTATCTACTTTACTTTTCTACAAATATTGAAGATTTTAGAATTTAAACTATCGTGAATGTTATTCATATGCCAGACTAGTTTCGAACCCATACGGGGCCCTTAGTCATGTGCTGGTTCTTGCAACGTGGGACGATCAACTCATGACTAAAGGCCCCGTATAGGTTCGAAACTAGGCTGGCATACTCCGACGTATCACGTGAGTTTTAGCTGTGTTTTATAACAAATTCATTGAAGATTTCGTCAATACTAAACGATCATTTAGACTGGTTTTATAAATTTAAAGGAACTTTCAATTGATACACACACGCGCCTGGAGGGCTATTCTGTAAATGATGTTTCGTATAAATCGCAAGTGCGTTCTCTTTCTATAGTATCGTTTTAGACAGAGAGAGATAGAGGTGAATACGAAACTCGCATTTGCGAGATATATAAAACATCGTTACAGAATAGTCATCCTGCAGTCCAATTCACTAACTTTGACGTATGTTAATTGAAATTGAGATTCTTTAAAACATATGTCATCCGGTGCCAACTGACAACCCTTTGTGGATATGATACAGTAGAAAACATTTCTCATTTGATTTGATATTTATTTTAATAGGTTGATATGAATAGGCCAGCAAGTTTATGATCTTACATCCAAAGCAAACGGACTTTCCGGAATAGATTGACTATTTGTTCATTTGTACTTTTTATTTTTTGTACTCAAGTTGTGGTATAAAAAGCTTGAGATTTGTTTTGAAAACCAGATATTTATATGTACGTTATTAGATATAAAGGAAAAACCTATAACGTTAATGTATAGAATAATGTTTTTTATTCAATATAATCTGACGGCCTCCGTGGCGCAGTGGTACGCGCGGTGGAATTACAAAACGGAGGTCCTGGGTTCGATCCCCGGCTGGGCATTTTGAGATTTTCTCAATTGGTCCAGGTCTGGCTGGTGGGAGGCTTCGGCCGTGGCTAGTTACCACCCTACCGGCAAAGACGTACCGCCAAGCGATTCTTCGTTCCGGTACGATGCTGTTTAGAAACCGAAAGGGGTGTGGATTTTCATCCTCCACCGAACAAGTTAGCCCGCTTCCATCTTAGACTGCATCATCACTTACCATCAGGTGAGTTTGTAGTCAAGGGGTAACTTGTAATGAATAAAAATAAATAAATAAATAAAAATGTTAAAAATTAGCGCTAGATGACCGTTTATCGTAGAAATAATTCGAATAAATTGACGTATAGTTGCGCCCAGTAGTAGCAAAAGAACAACAATTTATAATTTCCAAAAAAAAATCTACGATAGTTATAATACAATACAAAATCACCGCAAAAAGTGATACGAATTTTAGTTCAGGTCTAGCCGCGGGACTTATTTCATGGCGCGGAGTCTAATACGGGACTATTTCAGGACTAAATATCTTTAGTAAGGTGACTGTAGCTACAATGGATGCATGTAGTTCAAAAAATTGTAGTTTAGATAAACCGTTTGAATGTCAAAAAACTAAATTAGTAAGCTAACTTAACCATTTACGACATATATATTTATAAATATACAATATACATAATAATATGATATTGTTAATCAATTTTGTCTGTGATGATTTTTTTACTATTTATTCGTACTTCATTTTCTGACCGGCTTGTTTTTACAAATGCTTCAATTGTAAGATGAGAAGGAAGTTATTTTTGCACTGATTATGTCAAAAGGCGAAGACAATGGTCAATGACCCAAACTCCGGCAGCTCAGAGATAGCGTTTCTGACAGGTCGTACGAATGGGACAAACATGTTCAATTACAATTACCTCGTTTTTCGTATCTCTCTCTCTCTCTCTCTCTCTCTCTCTATCCTGCTCATGTTACATCGCCCACCTGTCAAAAAACGCAAACTGAGCAGCCGGACTTCAATATAGGTTTTCTCCTAAATTACAGGAGAACTTACTCTATGAGCAACTACACAAGCTCAAAAGGGCTAGAACTATTGTCCTTAAACCAGAAAACCCATCCCTTTGGACCCATCCCTAATAAATTACATACACGTAATTTGAAAATTGGATAAACAATGCGAAATCTGTTTTAATTACCATCGTATTATTTAGGTAAACTGTTAGGTACTGATTTATTGTTTGCAGTAGCAAACAAATCCGTTAAAAACATGTGACGTATGCCAGAGAGAGACTAATAAAGACATACTCGTACGTTGACATGAAAAGATCTATATAACGTTACATACACATAGGTGCTAAAACTTTGTTATTGATGAATATTGTTTTTAGTAAAAATAACTTTATTTAATTTCCAGATTTTCAATATTTTATTTATTGTAACATTTTCTCCCCGGACGATTGAGTTACTTAAATTAATTCCTTAATATTGATATTTAAATACCTGATTAATGCGTCTGGCGTCCGCTTCTGACTTGATGTCTGTACTGTAGTCTGCATCTCTGTACTGAGCTGTCGAAGACTCATTCATGTTTGATTTTATATAGCGCCATCTATCGGAATCTATCCAAATTTGCTCTCGGATGGTACTATTTATTTTACATCTGGTCGGAATACGACTGTTATGCAGAAGTACTTACTGTATTCCGGTCGTAATCATGGTTGTCGGTGAAATTTTTACAGGCATGAGGCATACCTGTCTCAGAACACAGAAAACTCCAGAAGGTGTGGTCGCACATACGAATGAAGCCGTTGAAATTACTCTATTTTTTTTCTTGTGATTTCACGACCAAGCGATTAGTATACCGTGTTGTGTGGCGTGCTATACAGGTACATTTTTTGGACACTGCGTGCTTCTGCTTCATAATGATAGCTAAACGTGGCTTCTGCTATTTTCGGTATTCTGAGACCTGTCTCAAATTGATGGACACAGGGCGGCACTATGTAGGATGCGTTCCTTGCTTTGCGAAGTATATTATATTTAGATATTTATAAATAATGGTTTTCAACTTGCCATCGGTAGCTAACATGCGACCAAGTGAAGAGATATAGACAAAACGTCGACCAATAGCGGCGGAGTTGTCCTATCTCTTACGTCCCAATGCAATGAAAGAGGTCTTTCCGGTTGCAACGCTATTGGTTGAAATTTGTCTATTCTTTTCACGATATTATCTCGTCGGTCGCATACACTACAGGTGGGCCCATCTGCTTGGTCTATCCATAATTATTACTAAGTAAAAAAGAAAAACTTTAGAAATTGGATCGTTTATCACAACTTAGTTACATGCAAACTTGTCCGTGTTTTTTATTTTATATCCTAATTTATAATAAAATATAAATGCGAATGTGAATTTGTTTTCATTATATCTTATGCTTTCACGCCTAAACCACAAATAGTTTTTTTTTTAAAGAACAGTTTAAATGGATAAAACACAAATATAATATGACACAGTAATATACTAAATGATGAGATTGTGATAATATAATGTAGGTATACTATATTATGTAATATATTAAGTGTATATTGTATTTAAGTAACTAGCCACTTTAATTTTCGTGTAAATGTAAGTACAAAAATGATTGTAAAACTTGAAAAAATTGGATCGCAAATTCCGAATATAATGCTTGGCTAGGTGGTTTGTAAAAAGTATTATTTTTATGTAAAGAAGATTAATAAAAAAAATATGTCGATTTGTTTGATTTTTATTGGTAAACCACCCACCCAGAAGCGAAGTAAAAATAAAAAGATGTTTTTATTTAAATGTTCATGCTTTTATTTACATAAAATGGGAAAAAAAAATACTAAAATAAAATCCTACTAGGAATAAAGTTTTCTAATGAAAAAAAAAAGCTTATGATTTATAATGGATATAACTATGATAAAGTTATAATACAAAAACTATTATATTTAGTTTAACTAAACATGATTTTTAGAGTTGTATTTTATTATAATTAAATACGAAAATACATTTTAAACTTTGAAATAATCATATTTTTGATTATGTATAATGGTAACGAAATTTAAAAATAAAATCCTACTTGGAATAAAGCTAGTAATAAAAAAAAACTTGAAAATGGATATTAGAAACTATGATAAAATTTTATTAAAAACTATTATATTATTTAGTTTAAAACGTGTTTTATTATACTTAAAGTATGTTGCATTGCATGCACCTTTGGTATATTTAGATTATATATAAATTGTTTTGTTTTATGATAAGTATAATTTTGCATTTATGCTTTCGTTTAGGAGCGCTTATATCTTGAGACGAGAGTCGTATCGCGACCTATAGGGTGGCAACTTCGTTCGTAACACTCCAGATAGTCCGCGCAAGCCGGGGGGCGTGTAGCGATGAATGAAAAACCCACGACTGATGCACCTCACTTCCACACCCGCGCAGTCTTTCCCCTCGTCGACCGCATATCATGGGAGTGTTATCAACGAACTTGCCAGTTGCGTCAACGACGTAATAAGAGAAAGATATATTGTCGAGTTGTAGACGAATAACAGCTGAAAATTTTTAATTTCGCCGCTATTGGTCGCGATACGTCTCATGCCGGATCTCGTACTATAATGCTCGGGATGTGCATTTAAACAAGATAGACTGAAATATAATCGTCACAAGCATCCCACATCGCCTTACGCAGCATTTCGTCATTGGCCTGCACAATGTCGGTGTGCTTCGGCAAGAACACACACATTTTACTGGTATCGCTCCAAGAGTGGTTCAGTGTACCTGCAATCGATTTAATATTAAATTACATCTTTCTAGTAGTAAAAGTGTCTGCTTTAAACAGACAAACATAACGAAACTAAGGGTTCCTTGTGGACTACGGAACTCAAAAAAAGCATGTATCTATTTAGATCAAGAATTGTTATTTATGCCACTGTCATGTTATGAGGACCATTGTAGCACGAGTGTTTTTTGTGTAATGGGGCTGAATTGCACAATAGACATCATGAGTGCTGCAATGACTAATTAAGTGTAGTGGCATTTTCTACGATCATGATAGAATTAACATAACTTGGTAAATAATATATACATAATTGGCGTTGGGCATGGCCTCCTCGATTTTGTATCGGCGTGACCTCCAAGATTTTGTCTCTTTTAGAGAAGCCGTGGACACAGTTAACCCGTATTGTAATGAACATTACCAAACGACCTGTAGGAATGAATAGCTTTGTGATATGGTTTCAGGTTTTATATTGAGTAAATTACGTAATGGGAGTAGAAAAGTATTACCTAATGTAGTCAAACAAATACTGACCATAATACCGAAGCGGCAACTCATTGGGACAGTGGTCCTCAGCGAGGAGACAGCTCGGTATGTTGAACGGATTCAGTATCAGTTATTTATGCCACTGTCATGTAATGAGGGCCATTGTAGCATGATTGTCTTTTTGTGTAATGGGGCTGAATTGCACAATAGACAGCACGAGTGCTACAATGGCTAATTAAGTGTAGTGGCATACAATACATTTTCTACGATCATGATAGAATTAACATAACTTGGTAAATAATATATACATAATTGGCGTTGGGCATGGCCTCCTCGATTTTGTATCGGCGTGACCTCCAAGATTTTGTCTCTTTTAGGGAAGCCGTGGACACAGTTTACCAGTATTGTAATGAACATTACCAAACGACCTGTAGGAATGAATAGCTTTTTGATATGGTTTGAGGTTTTATATTAAGTAAATTACGTAATGGGAGTAGAAAAGTATTACCTAATGTAGTCAAACAAATACTGACCATAATAGCGCAGCGGCAACTCATTGGGACAGTGGTCCTCGGCGAGGAGACAGCTCGGTATGTTGAACGGATTCAGTATCCTGGCCGGCCACCACGAGCAGGTCGACAGCTTGTGCCACACCACGTCGTCGTAGCTGAAACACGGGTCAATGACCTATGGTCACATGTGTGACGTCACCCTGACAATAGGTGTGTAGCGAATCCATAATTTACTCGTAGTTTTAGTCCATTGAAATGTTACATTTTTAGGCCTTACCCTGCGTTTTTTAGAGGACGCATTTTTATGTTTTTGATGTTTAGGGGAGGTCAGTGGATAACTAAAACTAAGTTTGTGGGGTCGCCACCCTTGTCATCATCTTGAAAATAGGGGTTGAAGTGGTTTTTACAATATTTCTCTTAAAGTATTTGTCTGATAAAAAAAATGTTAACATTTAATGTTGCAAATTGCAAATTCTCTACAAGTTTGGTCCAGAAACTTTTTGTCGTAGAACTATAAATAAAAAATTATAACGATACACACTCATCATCAAAAAAATAAAATGAAATTGCGTCCTCTAAAAAACGCAACCCCAAATGTAACTTTTCAATAGACTATTTGTAGCTTATCCAAAAGTTGATAACCAGATTGTGAGTCCCATGCTCATGTAGACGCTAACCACTGGACTTGAATATACATATTTTTATCTCTATTATCCCAATGTTTGTAGTTAGGTAAGCTGACCAGCTGAAAGAGGATAAAAAATACCTAATTTGTACACAATAGCAAAAATGCCCACCCACAGAAACCGGTGGAAAACGTGAAAAATGAGGAGGTTGGGATCTTACCAGGACCACGATTTTCAGAAATGAAGGAATGACCACATAAAGAGAACTCAATGTATTTTCTAAAAAACCAGTTGAACATTAAACGGAGATCGGTAAATACGTATATCTTTTGCCCCTCACCTTCTACCACTTACGACAAGGTGCGTGATAACGAATAATTAATTTAACATTGAAATAGCTTTGGTTTAGTACTTGTGGTCCGTGCTTCATTTTATACAATACTAGCAGACGCCACACGGTTTCACCCGCGTTGTTTTCCAACAGTGAAAGAACTTTTCAAATCGGTTCAGTAATTTTCAGAGCCTATTCAATGCAAACAAACAATCAAATTTTTCTTCTTTATAATATTAGTATAGGCAAAGGGACGTCGCTTATCCGTCCTTAGACTCCTTAATCCGACCCTGTCGCAAATTTCTTAGAGGATGTCTCTCACAATCATGTTTGTACCTTTAGTGGTTTGGCAGTAAGTTTGTTTGTTCATACCATAGATAAGCACTATGAACCTAAAAAGCATTACTCACCCTACTTCAGGTCCCCACTTGCAACTCGGACAAATCTCGAGACTCTCCTCCTCTTCTTCTACAGAGCAAACTGTTCTAGTGCTCGACATAATTTTCTCCACTATAGTCACTGGATTTTGAGTATTTTTGGGCTGACTCTGGCGATCTAAAAAGAACAAAATTGCTAATTACTTTAAAGAACCAGATTAACTTGTTTCAATATGCAATAATTAGTCTGCTTTAGCTTGTAGCCTAATTTCAATTTGCATATTAAATATTTAAAAAAAATAAAACAGTGCGGAAAAAATATACTCGTGCCTTATAAATGTACGAAATAAAACGTGTGCGTCTCGAGACGTTCGACAAAAGTGATAAGTTAAACCTGCTGCCGTATGCATGAGAGGCGCCGTAACGCGTTACGTAATGAAGGGGTTTACCCTCCCAGAAGTTATCATTTTAGAAATTGTTTGTGTTCCCAATTAACTTAACAACCTTGCAATCAGATTTTAAAGTATAGAAATTTAGACCAATAAGCTGCTTTAGGCCAATATAAGACAGCCCGCGGTTTCTCCCGCGTAGTTTTCGTTCCTGTAGAAATACAGGGCTAATAAATATATACACTCACAAATAACACGGATTACTATTAGTAAAAAAAAAATCAAAATTAGTTCAGTACTCCCAAAGATTATGCCCTACAATCGCACAAACTTTCCTCGTTAATACAATATAATATTCATATAGATGTGATCTTCCAAGACCCAGAAACAGAAACGTCAATGGATAGGAGAACCAGGATGGCCCAAAATCTTTGGAACTTTGAAGAAGAAACTTCTACTTCAAATCCAAAATTTCAAAGTTCCAAAGACTTTGGGCCATCCTGTTGAAGTCTGATCTGAGCTAAGGTCCCTAACTTCGAAAGCTATTTCAGTGAATTCTGTGGGCCGATCCCGGCGGCACTGCAATGCCGGGCCGACCCGTGACGGGAGTGGAGCGAGCCCCGAACATCCCGTCGGTTTACAAAAATCAGTTTAATATACTGGTCCCGCATTGCGGGAACTTTCAGATATTAAGCTGAAAAGAACAGATACTACACTTTGATCTTAGCCAAAAGGCCGAGAAGCGATACCAGAAAAGCGGCAAGGCGAGAACGTCATTTCACACGAAAAAATCTCCCTAGCGCGATGTAATATTTAATACTCTTTCAACTAACGCCATCTGTGTAAGAGATGTGAAGCTCAATGTCGCATCGTTTTTTTTTATTTTACGCGCATGCTCTATAGACATAATTTACCCGATCGGTTTCGTTTTGTTACACCCCCCGGCCCCTTCACCCCGGCCCACACCCAGTGTAATCAAAATCAATATTGCCAATTGCGAATTTGCGATTTGCGTGAAGAGACTCATTCTCATTTGTCATTCCGTAGACTCAAATTGATTTTAGTGCCAATTAAATTAAAAATTAACGGGGAGCAATAAAAAGGTAAATTAGCGGACTTCATGAACACATCCTGGGATTGAGTAAGTTTATGTGATTATAATTATTAATATCCTTTGTCTCCTGTTGAAAAATATAGCTGAATTTTTCAGTAGGTACAGGTAGTCTTACATCAGTCATTTAGTCTATTGATTTTTTGTGCGTATCTATGTTCGGTAACAAAATGACCAAGGGCAATAAATATTTTATGAAACTTACGTATAATATTGACAAGCCATTCACTCCTGCAAGCAAGATGAAAGGAAGCTGGACATTTTGTGCATTCCCACAATAGATCCGATCCTCCGCACACTAGGCACCACGGCGCATGTACGGTCACTGTGTCCTCCATTTCGATATTACTTAAGTTTAACTCTGATGAAGAGGAAGAGTCCTGAAAATCATTAATTACTATTACTTCTGATTCAATTAGGTATGTTATTTGATAGAAAACCTTCAATAAACAACACAATCATAAATAATTGTAGATGTAGAATAGGGTGTTGTTCATTTTATTGATTTCTGAATTCACAAAATGGTGGTTCAAATGTAGATAATTATGTTTTGTGTGTAACAAAGGAAAGTGCTAATCACATTTGAAATTATATCTTAATACAGTTCTATTTTAGTGAAGCCTATTTAAATATTTTATTATTTTACAATCAATAGTTTTCTCTTTTACCCATTTCAACTAAACTTTCTCAGTCACATCTGGTATTGGTTTTAAGTGTCACAAGCTTCTCTTACCTAGAGCTATAATATTCCTGATGCTTACCATATTATCTGGTGAAACTGGTGTCTTTGGTTTGCGTATTTGTGTATCAATAAGGCGGTGTCTCCAACAATGATGAAAGTAGTTCTCTACCTCTTTCACTGTGATAATATTTTGTATCACCATTTCAAACCTATCTTCACTAGTTTTATTTGCATCACCAACATTACCAAGGTTATTCAATATGTCTTTGTTCTTTTCTCTTTCATGGCACAATATACTGTAATAGTAATCAAAAAGATGGTCCTTGCCAAGTCTTACAATGTGTTTGAAAGCATTATCACGATCCTCCTTTTCAACACCCTCAAATATAGGATAATTATAATCATCATCCTCATCATCATCATCATCATGATCACCATCACCTTCATCATCAACCTCTTCTTCCTCCTCCTCGTCATCATCACTATCATCATCATCCTCCCCCTCTTCCTCCTCCTCGTCATCATCATTATAGTCCTCTTCCTCGTCATCATCATTTTCCTCCTCCACTTCCTCTTCCATAGATTGTTGCCTTAACCCACTTGAAATGTTCAAATCTGGTTCCTCAGATTTTAATGAGTTAACATTAAAAGGCACAACATGGTCTTTTTTTATTATTCTCTAAAAATTACATATATAATTAAATCATCTGTATATCTGTGTTTCAATACAAGTTGTATGAGCGATATTGCATTGCTGAATATTTTTGCCTTTGTGTATTTCATTTATATTTTGTATCATCTGTATTATCTATTGTCCAAACTACCAACAGTGCTAGTTTATCTGCATATCAATAAAGTAAATATGCTTGGAGCCTTTACTCTGCTTTAATGTATTCACTAGTTATAATATAATCCAAAATAGAATCAAGAAACTATTAATTGATTGAGTTAATTTATACAAATTATCATTATCATCATCCTCCTCCTCGTCATCATCATCATTTTCATCATCATCCTGAACAACATTCTGACAAAGTAATATTACTTTGTCAGATTGTTGTTCAGATAATCAAAGATTGGGATAGTTGAATGTATGAAGAAAAGCAATTTTTCTTCTTACATTAATTTTATTAACAGTCTGATTTTATACAAGTACCTTTTTATGAGCAATTTCTAAAACAGGTTTGGTTACAGGCGTTTTAATAGAAGGAGATGAGCCATAGAAAGGTCTGGAACGTTCAGCAAGTTGCAGAGAGGTGTAAGGAAGCCACATCTGTTGTTTGTAACGGACCATCTCTACATAATAACAGAGCTCTTTTGTTACTATTACGCCATTTTCATCTTCTGTTATACCTAAAACTAGGGGGCATGTTTAATTACTAATTATGTAGTTATGATTAGGCTTAATTACAATTTTGTAGAATATTAAATGAAAAAAAATTAAACTCAATAACAGATTGTAAGAATATGTAAGCTCATCAGTTTAGAATGGCTGGACTATAATAATGAATTCTTGTCTCTAATTGTGTGGTTTTTCATATTATTTAGATCTGTAATTGGACTTGGTCAGTAGCATTGCAATCATGAATGAGGGGTTTTTTTATGCCAGAGGTTTTTTAATCTTTTTCAGATTTATCAATCATCAGAATATATTACTCCCAAATTTCATATCTCATCAGAAATACACAACTTGAGGCAATTATTATTTAATTATTTTATTATTATTAATTATTATTTAATGCAAATATAAAGTAAATATTGTTTTTCTGTCAAGAAATTTATTAGCTAAGCGTATTGGGAGGGATATAGTTCTGTTGAAGATTCTGTGTCAGATAATAGATACTATTGTCAGATTTATTGATTTTCAAGTGTTGTACATATACCAACTGTTTATTTCATGTTGACGAACAGTTTTGTTAAATTCATTTATTCATATGTTTAATGTTAATATACAACATGAAAGTATGTATTTGATTCAATTCAATTGATTTTGTTAGAATACATTGGCTAGATTGGCACAATAAAGACTTTTTTGCACTTGAATTTTTGTAGAGAACCTGCTATGAAATTTCCAATTTTGTCATTCAGCATCTTTGCAGGTATGACTACTGTGTATGTGTTAAATACAATATATTGTACCTAAGCACCGACCTCTAGGAATACCTAGAGGTCGGTGCTTAAAAAAAAAAATAATGTGAACATTTTCTTTAATATACTAGCCAGACACATGGACCATAATTTTGAAGATCATCTAAACACAACACAATGGTTCTGACCAAAGAGCGAAAGTGATCTTCAATCTGAGGTCATAGACATTGGATTAGTATACCATAGTTACATTGTTTTGCTGGAAGACTACAAGAATATGGAAAAGAACATGTCAAGAAGTGAGATAACGCTGCTGTCTTCTCTCTTGAACTTGGTTCTACAACAAAGTGGGCCCAAGTTCGAGATTGAAGCTGGCTGTGCAATCAACACGAAGACCAGGAAGAAGACGAAGAGACGACAGAAAACTCTTCATGGATGCCACTTAATTTTCCTTATAATCAAGTTTTCATGTTTAGATATAATTTATTGAACATTAAAAAATTATTAACAAATTTATTTCATTTTTAAATGAATATTTGCCATATCTTTTTAAATATGATTAATATTCTCATTCCCCTACAACTAGTCAGGAAAGACTGTATTAGGAGTGGGTATGACAATAGACCAAAAGGGCAGGGATCGAACCATCGCCCCTCGGCAGTGATTCTGAGCACTATTATTGTCAATACAGTTGAGCTATTGAGGCTCTAGAATGTATCTAAATGTATAAAACAATATAAACTGGATATAACTCTCACTAAATATATGTAATTTGACTGTTTTTTTTTTATTTAAACAAAATCAAATTGAGGAAAACTCTTTTGTATAATTAAAGTTCTGAACCGAGTGGTTTTTGAGTAAGAGACAGTTCTCATTGTCTGTAAAAATGTTTTGCATTAAATTGTTATATGTAAAGCATTTGCGTCTGACCAAATGTGTTATCATAATAATAATTGTAAGCTCAGTTGGGCACTCCAATGTGTCGCAGTGGAGGTTTGTATTTTTTTATAAATCTTTAATTGTTATGTAATATATTTTGTATTTTATTAATATTGATAAAAATTAAAAAAGGGCTAATAAATGAATGATTAATAAAAAAAATTGTTACTGAACTTTGGTACACAGATGAACATTTTGAGTAAAAAAGGGTAATAAAAAGAAATATTTTTTCTTCACGAAACATTTCAATTAAAGGAAGTCGGTTAACTAATATATTTAACCAGACCATATTATCATCTCCATATACTTTTATACAGGGTATAACTGGGTTGTTTTGGCAGGTTGGCATTCCTTTTTACTAATGAAAAGCTTTTTAATAATAATTCTTTTAGTAAGTACAGGATTTTTAACGCACAACGGCCAATCACATGGCTAAGTGCGAAAACAGCCCAGAAGAAAGAAAGAAGAAGTACAGGATTTCCCAATAAAATAAGTAGGTATTTCTCAAATTTTATTTTAAAAGGTGGAGGCATTTAAATTGATTATATTGTTTATTTTAAATACAGCAGAACATTGATTACTGACATACAGAAAGGTTTTGTGGTTTGTAATAAGTACATTTCTTAGTTGAGCACATAAAATAATATTCTGTAATATTGTCTTTTCAAAAATTATGTTCTCTGGATGTTCAATGTTCATACTTATACTACAGCCTTTCTTGATAAGTACTGTTTACCAACAAACAAATTGAAAATGAGGGTATAAATCACTAGTCATTTCCTAATAATAATAATTATAATTAACTTGTTCTTAAATTAATGAAAATTAAATCTATACTAATATTATAAAGCTGAAGAGTTTGTTTAATTGAATGTGCTAATCTCAGAAACTACTGGTCCGATTTGAAAATTCTTTTAGTGTTAGATAGCCCATTTATCGAGGAAGGCTATAAGCTATATATTATCCCTGTATTCCTACAGGAACGGGAACCACGCGGGTAAAACTGTGCGGCGTCAGCTAGTTGATAAATAAGCTTAGAACAATTAGATATAGTTAATATATTTTATATAACATTTTATAAACAAAGAATACATAATTTAAAATGAATAAGTTATGAAATGACATGCGTTTTCTACCTTTGTTTCTAATTTCTTTGTTGGTAAACAGTACTCATCAAGAAAGGCTATAGTATAGGTATGTTGTCCTTAACGATGACCATATCAGATCCATCCAAGAATTCTCTTGGATTCTTCAAAGATCTTCTAGGGAAAGATATCTATTCTTATATTTGTCCAATGGATTGGATTCAGCTTGATTTGGAGACCCAGCATTAGGTACTAGGTAAGTTTTGAAGTGAAGCTTCCATCCGGACATAGCAGCTTGGATTTAGTACTGTTACACAATATAATACCTACATAATTACAGTGTAGCTTTTATTTTTATGCCAAAGGCTTTATATACAATGCAATAATCCCATCATATTGATATGGCATTGCAAAGGATTATGTATTGTATAGGAATCTGTAATAAATGATTAAAAAGCTTGGGAGTAAATTGCTATGTAGGTAACATAGCAAATATATGTTTATAGTTATGTATGAACTTTAATACTTTATGATGGTGATAATAAAAAATACCTAACAGAGTTGATGCTAAGGCCTTCTCATGACGAACTTTTAGAACCCTCATAGTTTAGGACATTATTATTCACTGTTACTGATATATAGCTATGCAGAATAAAATAAAATGTTCAGAATCAGCTAAAATAATATTTTAGAAAGGAAAATTCGAGTTTTTGTTTGTCTGTTAAGATTTGTCTCGACAACTAGGTATACCCATCTATCTGATTTTAACGTTTTTTATTTTTATTTTATAGTTTAAACTTTTAATTAGGCCCATTAGAATACTATAATTTAGGTAAAGGTAAAGTATATTTTATAGTAGGTATAGGTAGTCGGATGATTCTTTCTGATGTCTCAGACGGTGCGTGTAGACTTTCGCAAAAAGCAAGACGAGTGACTTTCGGTGCGCGTACGGGGCGATGCCCTGCCGCCGCGCTCCTGCGTAACCGGGGATACCTAAAAGCTTACCGCACGATGTTTGGATACGTCAAAAATATTGTTTCCGATCAAACTTTTGTAATTTTATATTTTACTATTTTTATTAAATAATCGCTTCATAAGTATGTTAGGTTTTATTATTAATTTTTAAGTAGACGTACCTTTTACATCGTGAAAAAGCCCATCTTCATTTTTCACCACTTGAACTTTGGCGTAAAACTTCTTGCAAACTCTAGCAAGTGCTATATCTCCTACTTTCCAGCGTCTTAAACTTGTAGATTGTAAACTCATTTTTATCACAGATTATTTCTCTAATATGAGTGATTAATTTATAATATGATTAGATTTATTAAAAGAAACAATGCAAAAAAAAATATAGCAAAGAAACATCGTGGCCACTTGAAAAATATTATCCCAGAAAAGAAAAATAATTAAGAAAGTCAATAAATAACCCCTGTAATTTTTAAATCATTATTTTTTTAGTCAAGTTTACATCCAATAAAATTAATTTGATTATAATTTACTTATGTACTGCTACCGAAATTTGAAAAATAAGTTGCATTAATTTTCAATTACTAACAATAATACTCAATGATTAGTATTTTTTATTTGCCTTTTTTTAGGAATAACAGGATTACAGGATTCATCATTTTATAAGTTTATAATCAAATCAAAAAGCTTCCTGTTTTTTGAGCTGCTACTTGTCGCTAGATGGCACTTGTATGTATGATACGATGTAATTTTCAAGGAAATTAATTCATTTTATTTTATGTATTCACAATTTTTAACGACTACCCTGCACTGAATATAAAATTGCTGATTTTCTGCTTTTCGCAATTTAAAAATTTTTGAACTTACATTTAGCTATGGAAATATAGATGGCAGTAGCAGTCTCAAACTTCCGAATCCGAATTCCAAATACGAATGACAAAGGGTTTCTCAATTCGACCGTATATTTATTTTTCTTATACATTTTATTTCTGTTCTGTAATTATTCTCTTTACATTAAGTATCAGTTGTATGTAGCAGGTACCTATTCAAATTATCCTCTTTACAAATAAGACAAGGGCTTAGCTAAATTAAAATAGGACGATATTTGTGTAGACAAATATCGTCCTATTTTAATTACACAGCACAGAGTAAACATGGTAAAGAGTGAGTCTTTACAAGAGTTTTACTGGTGAAGCCTGTGAAACCCATAAAAAAAACGTCACGCGTTTCCTTGACAACCATATACAAACTTTTTTCATTATTTGTATTTCAAAATACACCAATTACGTAAATTTATTTTATTAATCAATAATTACCAATGAAAAAAATACTTAGGTAGGTACTCCATCTTATTTCTTTAGTTTTTGAAGTATTTAAAAACTTAGGCGTAATTTTTCTTGAATAGGTAATATAATGCTGATGATAAATGGTGCATCGCATCAGTAATTTTCAATATTACCTATATATTATTAGATGCGGTTCATGTCGTACTGATTCGAGAATGTATTACTTTTTGTATTAAGTATTCGGAGCGGCTACGACACCGTCGTGTTCCGTACGCTCCATCTGTAGGTATATTATAGATTAATCTGTGATCTAAATATGATTTTTTTTATTTACTTAATGACAACTTAACCCTTAACTGCAATCTCACCAGGATGTAAAGTGACTATACAATCTTAGACAGAAGCAGGCTTACTTGGAAGAGATTGATCTTTTCTACCCATACCTACCTCTGGATGATTTAAATGCGGAACACCGTCGTACATCGTATTGGAACGCTAAATAGCTTAGCGGTAGCTGTCTAAGCCTTTGTTGGTAGGGTGATATCTTGCCTTCCACCAAACCAAATCTGAGCCAATTTATAAAATGTAAAATTCTTAACTTATTCTATCTGGGAATTGAACACAAGATCTCTCTATTGAGAATCCCACGGTGACGCCGCTGAGGTCCCAACGGTCTTTATGGAACCTACGGCACTTACACAATCAAAAAAAAAACTACTAGGTACTATCTACTACTAATGTAATTTTTTGACAGAGTCCGCGGCCCAGAGAAGTACTGGAGAAACCCAATGTCTACGTGTTTGGCGAGGAAGCTGGTCTCCAGCTAGGCGAGTCTACAGCATCGAAAGATGGTTTGCTCCTGATTGCCTCCATATCGTTTTTAAGTTATATTGGTTTTTGTACAAATTACAAAAATCCCTACCTTCAATGCAGTTTAATCGTACCATTTGCTAAAAATTACTTAAGCGTTGATTTTATGCTTGGTAATTATTTGTGAATAGCTGTTTCAGCCAATGAAACATTGGTTTTTTTCTCCTACAAAGTTTCTTCCAAAAAACGGGCATATTTATTTTTTGTATGTCTAACGAATTTTATCGCTTGTACTTTCAACGGTCACATTGAAAAAAATGTACTAGGCAAAGTTGTACTTCAAACAGAGAAGTAGAAGAATAAAGAAGGTATACCTATGTAGGTATGTCGTCACATCACATACCCACATACCTACATGCAGGCTTCCTTCCTTCTTAATGTCGTCGAACCATCTAGATGAAAAACGTCCTACACTACATTGCTGGTACGTGGTCTCCACTCCAGAACACGTCTGCCTCAGCGGCCATCGACGTCTATTAAAGCCCGCCCACTGCACTTCAGTTTGCTAATACGGCTACGTTGATTAATTTCGTTCTCCTACGATTTTGCCCTTCAGAGGAGACTCATAGATTCATAGTAGATATAGACCTCTCCATAGCTCGCTGAGCGACTTTGAATTTGTGGATAAGGCCAACCGTCAGTGTCCACGTTTCCACTCCATACATCATCACAGGCAAGATACACTCATTAAAGATTTTTGTCTTCAGGCTTTGGGGTATTGAAAGACGAATTGACAGTTTGAAGACCCGAGGTAGGTAATTTCCCTAATACTGAAATGCTGAATTTTTCTGTCAGCCTTCTTTTCGAACACAAATGCTTGTATGTATGTATAAGAACCTACACCATGTAAAATTCAAAATACAGGTAGGAACACATTCATATAGCTGAACTTAATTTTAGAGCACTTTTGAAGGACCGATGATTTAAAAACTGCGCCTATCATTAATTCTTATTAGATTTTTTTTAAACTATCAGATTTAGTTACTGAAGTATACGAGGTACCTATACGGATACGTTCCTACATATCTGATAATTTCGATTACGGAGCTCCGTAAATAGTATCCTTAATACCTGTCTAGTGGTAGGTAGGTGGTAGTTTTAACTTCATAACCACAGGCCATTAGATCTTACTTTAAAAGTTAAAACGTCCGTGTACTTTGTCGACACACGGACGTATTAACTTTTAACTGAACAGTTCGATTCTACAGTTAAAACTGCACAGTAAAAACTGCAGGTTTGTAGCCCGCGTAAAACAACCGAATCGTTTTCAAGAAAACTTTAATGTTAATCATATTATACCAATAACGAATCTAATAAGATAAGTCAATCTTATTAGATTAGATTACAATGATTACATCATTTATATATGAAAAGTATTTACACGCTTGCGTAATGAGATCCGCGCGCCTGATTGGTTGATCTCGGAGAAGGCGGGGCGCGCGCAGCATCCAATGATCGTGTCTCATCTCGTATCAGGGGATATCTCCTCGGGGCACTGATTTGGGGACCGGGTAAGGGTATCAAGTGACAATAGGTATTATGTTTTATGTAGTGAGATCTATACCTACTGTAATAGGAAAATTGTTATCGAATGTCTTTGTAGGTGCATGAAACTCGAAGTTACAATCATTTTGAAAAAATACATTATATTGAACCTCGAAATATTTATTATAAGGGTTTTTTTTTGTTACATCATGGAGGTGGTGCCTAGAGGGACTTAAATCCAAGTTTTCAGGATCCTAACTCCTAAGCATCAGGCTCTATGTTGAAAAAGGGGTTGGAGATCGCATTTTCGCTCGAGTCGTCTAATTAAGACTTGAAATATCAAAAAAAGTTCATTTCGAACTAGGTTGGACGAGCTAGTCTGAGATTAGCTCGTCCAACGAAACAAAAAACTCTTCATATTTATAATACTAAATAAATATTCATCATTAGCAACCCATATGATCTCAAACGGTGAAGGAAAAACATCGTGAGGAAACCTGCTTATCAGAGAATCTTCTTAATTCTCTGCGTGTGTGAAGTTTGCCAATCCGCATTGAGCAAGCGTGGTCGACTATTAACCTAACCCCTCTCGTTCTGAGAAGAGACTCGAGCTCAGCAGTGAGCCGAAAATGGGTTGCTAATAATGATGATAGATTAAGTAGCTAAAGTAAGGTCTAGTGTACAACCGAGTACCGTAGCAATATTTTTAGGATACGAAATCGATAATCGATTTTCTCGGTCTGAACTCGATAGGAAGTCAACTAGCAGTTGAATAGGTATTGAATTGAACTGGTCGCCATTGTCAGAGAGTTCATCTGGCGCGTCACCTCCGAGAGACAAAAAACTAGAAATTAACGGAACTTGAAAAAAAATCCTCTACTTGTTTATAGTGACAGATGCTGACAAAAGGAGTACAGTCACCTACAACTTGTATGGTGAATTAATTTTCTTTGTTTTATAATTGATAATAGTTGATGGAACAAGAACTAGAACAAATAACAACAACAACAGATGGTCTTTCTATAGGATAGCATAAAGGTTGTATTTGTTAAGGCATCGCTTTTAACATAGCAACACCTTGCAGGGTACTACAGTAGGAAAACCCCTTACTATACGCTTTGTGTTATGCTTCTAATGCCTGTAATTTCATGGAGAACTATCTTCAGGTCTTCTACACTTTAGAGCGCATCCAATGCTGCTTAAGTATATAAAACTTATACCTATAGTGGTTGTTCTAGTTACACCTTGTACTATTACCTATAGGTATATTCTAAATTTCAGGTTAATAGTTTTGGTTTTAACCCGACTACAAAAAAGGAGGTTTCTCAATTCGACCGTATATATATTTTTCTATCCGTACCTACCTACTCTAGATCGCTTTATTAGGTATTGATATATATCTATTACTGTAGGGTGGTAACTAAGTACGTGTCAAATGGACCAAAAAATATATTTTTAATTATAAAAATGTACTAAATGCCTCGTAGGTTGGTAGGTAGGTACACTTAACATCAGGCGCTGTCTTATTTGTTCCGCCAAATATTTACTTACTATTAAAACTGATTTTTTCAAGGGTTTCAAATATTATTAACATTAAATTTTAACCCTTAAATACAATATTTCGTTAACTTAGCCCTATTTTAGTAAAGTATTATGTGCTCGACTGTACAGGATGGCGAGGCACGCGCTGTCCGGTAATCGGGTGATTGTCATCGAGCGATCGAGTTCTTTCCTCCATTGACGCCGTGATTAGACACCGCGATTGTTCTTCGACGGCTTTGAGAAAATGTCTCTGCCGACTAACTTCCCTACAAGATAAACAGAGCGAAAATTTCCGTAAGCACCTTATTTACTCGTAAATACAGCTTATTTTTTTTTTTAATTATTTCAAGTTTGCCCTGATGGTAAGTGATGAGGCAATCTAAGATGTAAACGGGCTATCTTGTTAGGAGGAGGATGAAAATTCACACCCCTTTCGGTTTCTACATGCATCGTACCGGAACGCTAAATCGCTCGGCGGTACGTCTAAGTGGGTAGTGTAGTAACTATAGCCACGGCCGAAGTATCCCACGAGCCACAGCATAATTAATGAATTTAAAGTTAATCCTACAGCTCGTGCGGATTCCAACTCCGGGCTGGGAATTCAACTGACAATATCGTAAAAGAAAGAAAAACTTCGTAAGTCTGACCCAGGATTCGAATCCAGGACCTTGCGATCAGAAACCACATGCGGCAGTTAGTAGCATTTCGTAGTAAGTTAATATTAGTACCTAATTTAAGGAAAGTCATCAGTAGCAGCCCATGTCCGGCTCACTGTTGAGCACGAGTCTCCTCTCAAAAATGACAGGGGTCAGGCCAACAGTCCACCACGCTGGCTCAATGCGGATTAGTAGACTAAATAGTTGTCAGTAGCCAGTAGCCACCTGCTGTGCGGTATTTATTATTTTGGTCTTAATTATCAACTTATTAAATACATCAAATCAATGGAGAAATGTCATCTACCTACTCAATGATATCCACTAGTAAGCACCGGATGACATTTTTACATAGAATCTCAATTTCGTTTATGTCAACTAGTACGTCAAAGATAGTGAATAAGCCTGCAGAGCCCAACAATGTAGGAAAAACGGTCTGATTCCTTTATCAAAAAAAAATCGGTTGTCTGTAAAGTCGGTTTACTGACGATAGTAGAACGTGACAACGTTATAAGAAAATACTGATGGTATAGTCGCATTTTTCAAAAGAAAATGTTAGTTTTTCTAAAATACTGTTTAATAATCTTCAGACCAGAATATACTTTATTTCTTGTAAAAAAAGTTGGCAACCCTAGAGCGAGGGAACGACGCATGACGTCATCTTTTTTCGAGTTTGTAGCCGGCTCCATCCTACTAATATTATAAACGCGAAAGTTTGTATGGATGTTTGGTTGTTTGTTACTCTATAACGCCGCTACTACTGAAGCGATTTAGCTGAAATTTGGAATGGAAATAGATTTTACTCTGGATTAACACATAGGCTACTTTTTATCCCGAAAAAATCCATGGTTACCCGAGATTTGCGAAAACTGATGATTTTGATGTTATGAATGTTTGTTACTCTTTCACGTCTGTACTACTGAACCGAATTAGTATTAAGATGTATTACAGCCTGGATTAACACATAGACTACTTTTTATCCCGGAAAAATCCATGGTTCCCGAGGGATTTGTAAAAAACTAAATTCCACGCGGACGAAGTCGCGGGCGTCCGCTAGTTGAATTATAAGACGTTGTCACGTCAATAAATTCCTCCCGTTGCGGGAATCCGAAAAACACCGAATCCTATCCTATAAGTAGGTAATCCCACGTAGGTACACGAAGTCTAGTACTTCTCCTAGTCTTCTATATACGAATGGATAGATATAAATGGATAGTTATTTCTGTGTGACATGTTTGCCGCTACGCAATGTTAGCCAATGTATAATTTTGTGAAAGTAATAAATATATAGCATCTGCCGGCAACTTTCACTGTATTAAGGACACACCTTAGCTCGAGCACGTTTATACGATACGACGTACGACACGTCATACGATTTTCTGTTATTTGGTGTAAAAAGTACTAGCGAACCCTAACCCTTCGCTTTGACTTACTCCATTGGCTGTTTATGGTTAAGGGTAAATAATAAAATAAAAAAAAAAAACTTCTGGGCTGAAAAATTTTTACTGAAAAATTAGTATAGCAGAAAGAAAACTTTCACGGCTCGAACCCAGGACCTCGGAATGCGAAGCCTTGTATGCTAACTACTGAACCAACGACGCAGTTACTTAATGTTGTGGTAAAATATATTTATTTATTTGGCAACTTAGTAAATACAACAAATTATTATTATCGATAATCTAAAGAGGTAAAGTTTGTGGTGTTGTAGGGGGTAATCTCTGGATCTATTGAACCGATTTTGAAATTTCTTTTACTATTAGAAAGCCACGTTATTTGTGAGTGTCATAGGTTATATTTTATCCCCGAAAGCTCACGGGAACGGGGACTGCGCGAGAGAAACCAAGGGCTTCTGCTAGTACTTATTTGTCTATACTAAACATACCTATAATTACCTACTATTTAAAAAAAATCAATAATAGGATCCTCTTTGTCAATAATATATACATTTAAATAAATAAATATTCATAATAAAACTTAAGCAAGTTTTGAATAAACACTTTTTACAAAAAAAAAAAATGTGCGTTGGCCGGGAATCGAACCCGGATCAACTGCTTGGAAGGCAACTATGCTGACCATTACACCACCAACGCCTATGACTGTTAGAATGAATTAATTATTTTAAACAAAAAAATGTGTTGATTAATATCATCGAAGTAATCTTCGTGATTTAATCAACTTTTTTATACCTACTTGCGAACGCCAGCGACTTTGTACGCGAGAACTCAAGATGGTGGACCAAGATGGTGGATCTTTGCCCCATATCCCCTCACCTATAAAGATGGTACTTGGGCCGTTAAGATAAGCTGATGAGGATAATAATGATTCCAAGAGCTCTCTAAATTAAGAGAAGGAATATCTCCTTTACACAGCCTTGTTCACACGTTACTTGTATGAAAGGTTGTTTACTGCAACCGATCCGGATACGATCCGACGTTTTTAATTTTTTCGCCTCGTTCGATATATATTTTTATTGCTATGTAGCAGTACAACACTCCGCATGGTAGGTATTCAAGAGACATTGGTTTTGACTGTGTAAATGTAGGCTCCTTAATTAGACCCCAGGGGCGTCACCGGTGGGTTTGGGCGAGCGCAGAAGCATCGTCTGATGGGACCGGAAAGCAGAAGCAAAAGAAATGGGCAGAACGACTTTGAGAAACGGACTTAGAAAGCCGTTCGGAAAGGGTGTTTTGGCGTGAGTGTATCAGTCCGAGCGCCCATGAGATCGTGAGCTAAAAAGTCCACGTCTGGGTGATGTCAGATATCGGGGACCTTGTCTTCGCCAAAGACGCTGTACATTCTAGGGACACGTCTTACTTTTTTTTTATTCTATAGGTACAAATTACTAGCCCTTGACTACAATCTCACCTGATGGTAAGTGATGATGCAATCTTCAATGGAAGCAGGCTAACTTATAAGGAGTAGGATGAAATCCACACCCCTTTGCTTTCTACACGACATCGTACCGGAACGCTAAATTGCTTGGCGGTGCGTCTTTGCCGGTAGGGTAAACTAGCCACGGCCTAAGCCTCCCACTAGCCAGACCTGGACTAATTAAGAAAATCTCAATCGGCCCAGCCGGGGTCGAACCCAGGACCTCCGTCTTGTAAATCCACCGGGCATACCACTGCGCCACGGAGGCCGTCAAAACTGAGAAACTATTGGTTTGCAATCTGACGTTAAATCCAAAAATTGAGCCGGTCGTTCCAGTGGCGACCATTCCCTTAAAACCGGAACACACCATTATTTGGCGGAAGAAACGTGCGTGGTAGTAGTGGCAGTGCTTCCTCGGATGAGCTCTGCCACATAGAGCTCTACTACTGTAGCACACGACTATCGGCGAAGGCGCGGCACAAAGAAAGCGACAGGTAGCTCGCGGCAGGTTAGCGACAGATGCTGCGCGCAGCTGCCTGGCGCGTGCGAGCCAGCCGCCGCATAAACCACTCTTGATACTTGGAGAATAACTCTTTTTGACGTAAACATATACTTAAAATAAATGAATGAAAATCTGGAACGGTTATCAGTTATCAGTTTTTTTGTCATAGATGCATTATTCTATTATGTTACTAAAACTGCGTCACATTATTTTTCCCTCGCAGGTATAGATAACTATTATGTCCTATCTACTGAGTTTTATTTTAGCCTACAAACTTCAAGTAAAGCAATTTCAAAATCCGTGCGTTTCAAATTACCTATTTAGGGCTTAGGGCATCAAGATCGGTTTGAAGAATTTAGTTAAATTGATTTTATAAAGATTTTATTTTTCCAAAAGTATTATATTTTTCCCTAGCCCGATTACCCAAGCAATAACTTTACTGCCAGGAAGCCTCATAAAAATATTAGAAAGTCTGCTGTCATACCTTCCAGGATTATCATTAGATGACACCGGAAAATAGGTTAATGAGAACTATTGTAGTGACCGTAATCACCACCCAATACGCACTTTGATGAGCCTACCTATATCAGTTACCTATTTTGAGATTTACAAATTATTACACTATTGTTCAGATTGATATTTCGAAATTGATGACAAAGTTACGAATTAAACATTAATAAACAT
Source organism: Bicyclus anynana (assembly GCF_947172395.1). Classification (NCBI taxonomy): domain Eukaryota; kingdom Metazoa; phylum Arthropoda; class Insecta; order Lepidoptera; family Nymphalidae; genus Bicyclus; species Bicyclus anynana. The sequence continues at coordinate 14,715,117 of NC_069084.1, read as the reverse complement.
AGGTAGGCACGTCTAATTGAGAACCTTCTGTTCTCCTTTTGAAGTCATTTAATAAAAAACGAATTTTCAAAATCGGTCCCACTAATGACGGAAATATCGCTGGAAAAAAAAACACATAAATACAGCCGAATGAAGAACCTCCTCCTTTTTGGAATTCGGTTAATAAATACGCTCGTAAAATATAACCCTCCAGCATTCGGATAAAAATGTAATGACAAGTGCAAGTATCAAACGTAGTCCACCGCAGTACAGTATCGGTCAGCTGCTCAGCGCATCTCGCGCCCGCCTGTCTGTTGATGTGCGTCGAACTCTTAAACAGAGCATGGTACAAGTCATAGGCGACGCGACTAATACATGTGATGAAGAACAATTTTATTCCATTTCTATTAATTTAAAATTTTTCATTCTTTCGTATCTACGTCATAACGCAGAGAGGAGAGAATGTCGCCATATATATTCCTTAATTCGTAACGACTTTTGCCGTTACGAATTAAGGAATTATGTTGTGGTGTACAAATAAAGTATAAATAAAAAAAAAACCTTAACTTTTACTATTTATGACTGTGTGGACCGCCGAAAAACACGGTAAATATTATTACGGCTAGAAATACATTAAGCGTTGGTAATACGGAAAATTTATAACTGAGTGTTGCTATTGCCCAAAATTAAATTTTATTAAGGTGACTGCACACTCACACACTTAAATTAGCAGTGTTTTTATATACCCCTTAGTTAATATTTAATCTGCTCGGTGATGATGACTCGTAGACTTTTCTACGTTTTACACTCTAAAAGTACATACAACAGAAATGCATTTTAATCGCACCTATCGATTGATTACAATTTTAATTAAAAAACTAATACATAGTTTGCCGTCTTAATTTACTTAATTAGGATCAAATTTATGATAACACTATTCAAAAACAGTGTGATAATAATTTATTGTATTATCCAATAAAATAAACTATAAAGTAACATTTGACAGCCATAACGATGAATTAATTGTTTTTAAACACGCCTATGACTTGGACCACAGCCCAACATGAGTCATGCCGACATTGACCGCGTAATCTTGAGCCGCAATTACACCGGTGTTTGTGAGAAAATTACGATTAAGCCTATACTGTATACTATATGTAGGATAGTATCAAAGATATTCATCGTTGCATAATGATGATCAGCTGATTGGTAGTGTTGCGTGTTGTGGGGTAAAAAGTTGTTTTTGAGCAGTTTGTTCAGACAAACTGGACTTTTCGGTTTTTTTATAAATGTTTACAAGCTATGAATATAAACGATTTTTGGGTTTCGATTTCTCCAAGCTGTGATTTTTTTTTTTAATTTTATTCATGACAAGTTAAACCTATACTGCGATTTCATCTGATGTTAAATGACATGCATAAAAGACGGATGGTGAGAGGTACTACAAGTTTATACTATTCATAGGTACCTTGTTTCTATACCGTCGACATCTTAACGGAATGTTAAAATCGTTTGACACAAACCTATCTTAGTTGTTAGAGTAGTAAACAGACACAACCGATGCCACCGCCAGCTCTGAACCAATCAAAAAAATTTAAAATTCTACTTTTTCCTGAGCTGAGGATCGAATCCAGGACCTCTGAGTTAAAACACTACTCTACCAACAGCGCCAAAGAGTTCGTCAAATCTAACAGCTTTATCTGTAGTAGGTATGAGCATTTATAGAGTTATGCTAATGTATACAAAATTCAATTTGCCAAAACAATTACCGACCTTCGTTGTCAAAAGATATTTCATCTTAAAGTGTTACTTTAAGATGAAATATCTTTTCTTTATTCTTTAAAAGTTACCCCCTTACTACAATCTCACCTGATGGTACGTGATGATGCAATTTAAGATGGAAGCGGGCTTTGTTAGGAGTAGGATTAAAATCCACTCCCATGCCATTAGCCATGGCCGAAGCCTCCCACCAACCAGACCTGAACCAATTAAGAAAATCGGCCCAGCTGGCGATCGAACCCAGGACCTCCGCGCAGGACCCAAGTCTCCCAGAACCTTGTAAGACCACCGCGTACACCACTGCGCAAGGGAGACTTTCGTCAGAAGTGTCAGTTTAAGATGAAATAAACTAGTTCAGATGATCACTTTCGATGTCCAAAGAATGCGTGCATACGGCTGTGGGTCAGATTGCTGTAACTGGCAGCTGGCGCTCTCACAGCTGCCTCACACTGTGCTTTCATTAAATACCATTCGGTTAATCACTAATCAGAACTAATCAATGTGGATTGATGGTTGTATTAATGAATGACTTCCAAGCGGCTTCAACGAAAATCAACTAAAAAAGGTGTAGTTAACTGTTTTGTGGATCCAGTGTTAACTTGTTTAGCTTTTTTTTTATTCTCTACAAGTTAGACCTGGACTACAAACTCACCTGATGGCAAGTGATGATGCAATCTAAGATGGAAGCGGGCTAACTTGTTAGGAGTAGGATAAAAATCCACATTCTTATCGGTTTCTACATGACAACGTACCGGACCGCTAAATCTCTTGGCGGTATGTTTTTGTCGGTCGGTTGGCTTATTTAAAAGGTCCGCGGCTCAATTCCCGAGTAAATATATATTTATAATATTTTCAACTTATAAACACTAACAATAACTACTCGTAGTTGGTAAAGGTGAAACCCGCAGTTTCCATACAAACGTGGGTATACGAATAATACAGAGTTAAAAATTGGCTCTAAATTAGAACAATTAATGAGAACTCATGAAGTAAATTGTCAAAGGAATATTTATTAATATTTTGGCTAAGAGTCTAATGGAGTTAGTAAAGTCTAGGATTGGTCTAGGTCTGGCTGGTGTAGTAGTAGTAAAGTCTTGGATTGGTCTAGGTCTGGCTGGTGGGAGACTTTGGCCGTGGCTAGTTACCACCCTACCGACAAAGACGTACTGCCAAGCGATTTAGCGTTCTGGTACGATGTCGTGTAGAAACCGAAAAGAGTGTGGATTTCATCCTACTCCTAACAAGTTAGCCCGCTTCCATCTTAGATTCCATCATCACTTACCATCAGGTCAGATTGTAGTCAAGGGCTAACTTGTAGAGAATTAAAAAAAAAACTCTCCTTTCGTGTATATCCGCTAGAGTTACTCAAAGTTAGTGAATGGGTGAGCTGGTATAAGAGGTTTTGCATTTGTTAGTCATAATTTTAGCGCAAATGGCATCGATCGACAAATCCGTACAAGAGCGGCAGGTGTACAGCAGCTGACACACCGCGCTAGAGCAACTATCGACCATTAACCATGTATATTCATATTCATAGGCATTAGTCCGCTAATTGATGTTCTATTTCATTTATACAACATAACTTCGTCAACTAGGTAAAGAAAAAAAGAAAAAAGGTTAATCGTCGAATCTAGCTCGGCTAGGCAGCGTTCGGAAAGCTTCGCGTCATCTTTTCGTCCAGGTTCCCTCAGTACCTGAAGACGAAAGTCTTCGAACAGTGCGTGTTGCCAGTGATGATCTACGGATCCGAGACTTGGTCGCTGACTATGGGCCTTATTAGACGGCTCAAAGTCAATCGATGGTGGCGGGCGATGGATTATGGCTATTCTAGGAATTTGTTTGCGTGATGAAATCAGAAATGAGAAGAACCGCAGAGGAACCAAAGTCACCGACATAGCTTAACGAGTCGCGAAGCTGAAGTGGCAATGGGCGGGGCACATCGTTCGAAGAGCCGATGGACGTTGGGGTCCCAAGGTGCTGGAATGGCAACCCTGCACTAAAAAACTCAGTGTTGGTCGACCAGGTGGACTGACAACATAAAGCGAGTCGCAGGAATTCGCTGGATGCAGGTAGCTCAGGATCGTAATGTTTGGAAGTCCCAAAAGACCTATGTCTTTTATTATTTATTTATTTAATTATATAATAATTACAATGATACAATAAAAGATGCATACATAAACTTATTAAAGTTTTTCTGCGCACCCTGCGCTGTTGACAATGCTGTAATTAAATCTACTAAGAACTTAAAAATAAAGAAAAATCTAGTGAGTGTAGCTGACATCCGAGTTATACTTCTATATACAGGCTGTTCATACAATAATTGCTAACATGAATGTTACTCTTATTTATTAATGTTAAGTTTCTCTTCTTGTCTTGATATGTCTTGTCAGTGGACGTCTATCGACTGAATTGATGATGTTCACCGATTATCTCGCAGACAAAATCGCGGACGTCAGCTTGTTTTTATGCATAAGAGATTACACATTTGTCTGTATCGTACGTCTAGACAGGTCGCATAGCCAATGTAGCACAGAGTAAAGTGCATGAGTCAACAGTCGGCCACACAAAACATTTGAACTATGGCTGTGACGTCGAGGTGGTTGAGTCATTGCGACTTAATCATTATTGTCTGGATCAAAACAAAGAGTTTACGTCATCAACCCATATTCGGCTCACTGCTGAGCTCGAGTCTCCTCTCAGAATGAGAGGGGTTAGGCCCACCACGCTGGCCCAATGCGTATTGGCAGATTTCACACACGCAGAGAATTAAGATAATTCTCTGGTATGCAGGTTTCCTCACGATGTTTTCCTTCACCGATTGAGACACGTGATATTTAATTTCTTAAAATGCACACAACTGAAAAGTTGGAGGTGCATGCCCCGACCGGATTCGAACCCACACCCTCCGGAATCAGAGGCAGAGGTCATATCCACTGGGCTATCACGGCTCTAACAAAAAGTTTGGTTTAGTGAAAATATTATTACCAAACCATTTAGGCACTTCAAACCTTAGGGTATTGTTAAAGGTACAACTTGCGACAGCCAGCTGATATAGTACATGTAGGCTCATTGTTGAGCAGGAGTCAACTCTCAGAATGAGAGGGGTTAGCTTACAAGTCCCTGGTCAAATGCGGATTGGTATACTTCACACACGTATGTATGTGTTTCTTTACGATGTTTTTTCCTTAACCGTTTGAGACACGTGATATTTATTTTTTTAATTTTAAATTCACATAACTTTTAGTTAATTAAATGAAATACTAGTCTATACTAATATTATAAAGAGGTAAAGTTTGTAAGTTTGTAAGTTTGTCACATTTTTTAAATGGGGTAATCTTCGGAACTACTGGTCCGATTTCAAAAATTCTTTCACCAGTAGAATGCTACATTATCGGGGAGTGCTATAGGCTATATTTTATATTAGTATGATATATATTCGCCGAGTTAACACAGTTTTTGTCGTACAGGTCGGACCGAAAATCCTCTTAAGCAGACTTATTCGCATGCGCTGCCTTAACCATTGTGTAAAATTGAAATTAATGTATGGAGGCTTTATGTATCTTTAAAAGTTCTACAAAAAAGTCCGCGACACCGTATATCTATCTTCTATATATTAGCAGATATAGTACCTTTTGTGTTTTAAAAATTATTAATTTTATATACTTAGGTTTACGTCATTATTTATACAACTAAACTTTAATCCTTATTAAAATAAATTATTTAATAATCACAAGGATATTATGGAGATAAGATTTGCCCTTTACAGTATGTTAATTACTTAAATAGTTTCGGAGATAATACAAAATTTCTAAAAGACGCAAGAATTCCGCTATATGACGAACGGGGCTTTCATTTACGTAGTTCCCGTTCCCGTGTGAATATGGGGATCAAACATAGCCTATGACACTCGCAAATAACGTAGCTTTCTATTGGTAAAACAATTTTCCAAATCGGCCCAGTAGATCCAGAGATTACCTCCTACAACCACACATAGAATAGCATCAGCATAGAAGTCTCTATTTCTCATGGTCATACCACCACTCTCGAAGGACTGGACCGATTTTGCTAAGGGTAGGAATAAGATAGAGAAGTTACAGGGTAAGGTAGGGTACGGGTAGGGAAGCGTAGGGGTAGTGTAGGGGTAGGGTAGGTTTAGGGCCGGATTTAGGGTAGTGGTAGGGTAGGGGTAGAGGTAGGGTAGAGATACGGGTAGGATAGGGAATTGGTAGGGTAGGGGTAGGATAGGCGTGAGATAGGGGTACGGGTGGGATAGGGGTAGGAAAGGGATAGGGTACGGGGAGGGTAGGGGTAGGATGAGGGCAGGGTGTAGGTAAGGTAGGGGTAGGGTAGGGGTAGGGTGGGGGTAGGGGTAGGGTAGGGTAGATGTAGTGGTTGGGTAGGGTAGGGTTGGGGTAGTGGTAGGGTAGGGGTAGTAGTAAAGTTGACATCGAAATTTACGCGGACGAAGTCGCGGGCGTCCGCTAGTTTTAAATAAAATAAAAAAAAGAAATAAAAAAAAAAGATCTCACTGAAAAGTTGGAAGTGCATGCCTCGAACCGATTCGAATCTACATCCTCCGAATCGAAAGAATAGGTTATATCCACTAGGCATTCATGACTTTACCACATTTTATTTTATGCCACATTTTATAGAGTTTGTCAGACCACAGATTTTGTTCAAATTGTACGCATAATGCCTTTTCTTTATCAAGATGAACTCGCGTTTGTCCATGTTCTCATCTGATGGTAAGTGTAGAAGTCTAAGATGGAACACGCTTGCCTAGGAGATGTCTCTCTTGTTAATCCAAGTCAGAAACCTTGTGCAAGCCACAGGCTAAGCACGCCACCAACGAGGCAATTAATAGACTGGATATAAACCGAGCAAATACTTCACCATTCATTCGCCGGTGTTACCCAAACAGGTCGCATTATAATCTCTGGTCCAGCGCAAGGTGGCACGCGCCACGCACCTGCTGTCAACGGCAACAGATCCGATTCCACGTAGTTTTTTGCTCATTATTTCAACTTGCGGCTTTTAGTTCAAGAACCGACCTTATAAGACCGTATGATACGCGTCTGACTGTCTCGCTTATTAATATTAGCCGATGTCTTACAGTTTTACCCACGTAGCTCTTGTTTCTGTGGGAATCATCATCATCATTATCAACCCACTGCTGAGCTTGAGTCTCTTGTCAGAATGAGAGGGGTTAGGTCAATAGTCCACCACGCTGATCCAATGCGGATTGGCAGACTTCACACACGCAGATGCAGGTTTAATCACGATGTTTTAAGATTTTTAAGAAATTTAACTTTAATTTAATTTAACAACATCTACAACATCTATACCTACTTATATTAAGAGGTAAAGTTTGTAGTGTTGTAGGGGGTAATCTTAGGATCTACTAAACCGATTTGGAAAATTCTTATACTAATTGAAAGCCCTGTTATTTGTAAGTGTAGGTACTCGTACAGGTACAGGACTAGTTTTGTGTAGAATACCTACTAGCGGACGCCAGTAAGCGCGAAATTTTGGTACTTATTTTTAAATCTATTCATGTATTTTTCTGGGGCAAAAAATAGCCTATGTGTTAATCCACCATGACTATAATACCTATCCAGGCTATTCATTCACTTACTCTTCATTCCAAACTTCAGCCAAATCTGTTTTAAAAATCCAAAAATGAAAACTCATTTTTTAATTCTAATTGGAATTAAATAAACGATCTCTTACACTATTTGAAAGAGATGACCGTTTTGAAAAATTCCAAGACTCTTTAGAATTTACATTACGGAAGCGAGTTTATTGCGAATAATTACGTAAAATTAGAGTTTTTTCGCTTTCCATTTTTAGTACATGGTAGGTATAGGTTAAGTGAATAATAGCATTATTTTCTTATCTATATACTAGTACTAGCCGACGCCCGCGACTTCGTCCGCGTGAAACTCGATGTAAACTTTCAACTACCCCTATCCTACAGCTACCCTACCCCTACCCCTACCCTACTCCTACCTACCCCTAACCTACTTTTCTGGTTGATTTTTTACACCTTGTGTCCGAAAAACCCAAATATCTTACGGAACCCTATTTTTTTTCGAAATAAAATTTAGCCTATGTTACTTGTGGATAATGTAGTTTTCGAATGGTGAAAGAATTTTTAAAATCGGTCCAGTAGTTTTTGAGCCTATTCATTACAATCAAATTTCACTGTTGGGAAGCTACACTATCCCCGAGTGCTATAGCTATGCTATATTTGTTATTAGTATATATTTCTATATTGTTAGAATAGTAGTCGTTTTGAGCCTAGTTTGATAAGTAAAAATACTAAACTAGTTTGCCGCTCTAGGCAAATGCTCCGCTTGCCCCCCCCTGGAACGGGCCCTGGCCTTGGTAGACTTTATTTATTTATTATTCAACAAACAACACATTGAAATTAAGCCTAACCATAGTGCAACACAAACCACAGTTAGTTTTACTGTGCACTGGTTATTATTGCATAATACAATATTTAGGAACAAACAGAACATTATTAACAAACAGAAGAGGATAAGTAAACAGATTAACAAACAGAAGAGGACAAATACCAAGAATAATCATTATAGGGTAGTTAAATAAAAGTGTGAGTGAACCGGTGCTGCGTAGCTACACAGGCTGTCCCAAAAAATAATTCTTTAGTTTCCGCTTATGCACGTTCGTGAGTATATTGGTATCTTTTAGAAGATTCTTTACCGCATCCGGAAAATCGTTAAAGATTGTTGGATCAATATATTCCAGCCTTCTCTTACCATACCCATTTATGAAGTTCGGTACATACAATTTACATTTTTTTTAACTTCTTAGTTGTTTATTGTATGTAATTTCCTTCAGTTTAGGTTTAATTTGAAGATACTACTCTCTTATTCGGATAAACTCAAGTTTATTACAAATACAAATACAAATACAATCCTTTATTTGCTGATACAGTTTACAAGGTCTTAACAAATAAATATAATCTGTTCTGTATCACGCCCGATTGGCATGCAAAATATTATATTAGTTTCATTTACAGTAAATATTATGTCATTCCAGAAATTACTTTTAATAATGAATAGAAGAACAATATTAATTATTTAACCTTCTAGCATTACCGTTACAGATATATGGAATCTAATTTTTTTCTTTGCCCACGGCGCCTAAAGCTCAACTTGCACTCTGTCATTTGCATCCATTTGCATCGCTTAACATAAATTCCAAATCAAAATGGAGATACGACAAACGAACGGAAACGTAGCAGATCGGAAATGAATTCAATAAAAATAACTTTTGTTTCTTATAATTTTGGTGTTCTATGACCGTTATTAGCTTGCTACCTATCTCTGAATGTGCATAATTTAAAGAAAATTATAATAATATTATCTGAACACCACCACTTAGATACAGTTTTACCTAATATTTAATACTTATCTTGCTTTTACTGAACTGTTATAAAACTGTACTTGGCTAATATTTGATTTTGATATCTTTTTCATTTTAATTATTTTTTAATACGTGAAATTGTAGAATAAGAGTTTCATACCTTATATACTAGAGAACGGTTTATATAGTATACTAATTACTACTAATTATTTATACTAATTATTACTAATTATAAAGAGGTAAAGTTTGTGGTATTGCGGGTAATCTCTGGACCTTTTTTTGAAATTATTTTACCAATAGAATGCCACGTTATTTGTGAGTGATAAATACTTTTAAATATTTCAACGGGAACGGAACGGGCGTCTACTAGTTATTATGCATTTACATATTTTGACATAATAATGCAATATATTAATGTTTATAATCGTTCTAAAATGAGCCAATTATAAGGACCAAAATTGCAATGTTCATTTGCATATTTGATCCCTTTGGTTGTTGCACATAGAAAAAAATGTATTGGCATTATATCAGGTTATATATTAGAAAAATAAAAAACTACGTGTACCATATTGAATAATACATATTTTGGAGACTTAACGTTTTTATAAAAGTTATGTTAATCGAGTTGAAAAATTATGAACAATCATGAAGAATTTTTATAATATCCTTCTTAAATTTGGGCAGTATTGCTCTTAAAAACGTCAATTTTAGCGACAAATCGGTTGTAAATTATGGCATTAATTAAACAATACGGCTCCTAACAAGGGACAACGATTTCTAATGATGCTTTAAATATTAACATAAGTTAAACGCCATTTGCATTTTGTTCAAATACAAGGATATCCGTTACGAGCACAGATTATATTATTTCGGAATAGTTTTGTATAGGAATCGCTAATTTTCATTTCTAATTACTGTCATTTGTGTTAAGGGTGTATTGATGCTAATCTGCTATGATTTCTGAGGAAAAAAAACCTCTTTTTATTTCTTTAAACTTTTAAGACACATACCTAAAGGTATTCTTTAAATAACCGACTTCAAAAAAGACGGTCTAAAATGACTGGACTAATATTTCTACCTATTTTATTTATTTATGAATATCGTAGTTTCATATATTTTATTATGTGCAATAAAGAATATATCTATCTATCTATTTTATATGGGAGTCAAACCCAGGCCCTCTCTATTAAATGCCACAGCATTACCAACAGCACAACAGCAGTCATCAGTTACGTAATATGAGTATTTATAGAAACTTATCTGTAACAAGCAGTTGCGCTAAAACTCTGAAGAGTTGTGACTATCAGCTCGTGACGTCGCAGCGTTTGTTGGCGACAAATTGCTGGGTTTGCTTTAGTTGCGCGTTTCCATTCACCATTCCGTTCCACCCACGTCACGTCAGAGTTTCGATGGTTCCAACATAAGTAAATATTTCCTTTACCGAACTTAGGCGAAGTCTATAAGGGTATAACACAATTCCAGGTCAAAATTACTGCAAACCTATTTTTATAAAATTACGTTGAAATCGAGTAACATACCATCCGCTTAACAGCTCAACCGATTATGACACAGCATGCAGAATTTTTTTTGAAAAATCTATATATCAGGTTATTCGATCGATCAATAAAAAAAACCTTTTTTCCCAAAATAAGATCATATCACTCAATCTGTTAAGGTGCTACGATAGTCGCTACTAAGCGATAAGGCCGCCTTTTGTATGCTGATCTCTTCTTAATATGTTTTTATTTCACTATTTCCTATTTGTCTTTGTGGTGTGCAAATAAAGTATAGGTATCTATCTACGATATCACCGAAAAATAAATAGACACTTCCGATTTTTACTTCTGGTATTTAAAAAAATAATTTATTTATTAAAACTTGTTATTTTTTTGTCAAAATATAAATTGAGGATGTAACATCTTTCTGAGTGACTCAGATATCGGGTGGACGGCTTAGTGAAAGAAGGTATCGTATCGGAAGAAACAATGGAACTACACCCATAGAGAGTAGCACCTGGGTCCAGCGGCGTTCACAGAGCGAAACATTACATATCATCATCACCCGCCACTTATTACATTTAATCAATATATCGAGATCATTGGCTATCACGGACAGTTTCCTTCTACAGTTAACCTTAAGTTGACCATCACGTATCATTTCCGACAAAAGAAAGATATATTTACTCATAGTCAAGATTAAAAACTGATGAATTTTTTTTAAATTCTTTACAAGTTAGCCCTTGACTACAATCTCACGGTATAGTAAATGATGATGCAATCTAAGATGGAAGCGGGCTAACTTGTTAGGAGGAGGATGGAAATCCACACCCGTTTCGGATTCTATACGACGTCGCACCGGAACGGTAAATTGCTTGGCGGCACGTCTTTGCCAGTAGGGTGATGTCTAGGGTGGTAACTAGGTACTTCGCTAGCCACGGCCGAAGCCTTAGGACGAAGATCCTAGGTTTTATCCTTGTTTGCAGGACTATTGCATCCATTTCACGCAAGTAAGTATTGTATTATATGAGTGCTTTCCTCTAGTTGGATAAGGGAATATTGGTCACATGAGGACTTTGCTTATCATTAGCAACCCATTTACGGCTCACTGTTGAGCACGAGTCTCCTCTCAGAATGAGAGGATCAGGATTCGATTCGATTAATCTCTGTGAATGTAATATGTCTGTCTGAAGATTTCTAAATGTTTTGTATTGGAGTCGAATCGGATATAATGATACTTTAAGGTTAAAGGTACTTGGTATTTTTTTTATTATCCACATCTTTTTTTGAAGTGGTGGTTTTAGAGAAGACAATACCAACCCTAAGGGTTGGTGGTGATCAAACCAATGATCTCTCGGTAAATCATCAAGCTATATCTAAGGCTTACGCCACCTATAGAAAGCTACATTATCAGAGAGCAACATCGGCTTTATTTTATCCCCGTATTCCCACGCGACGGGAACTATGCGGGTAAAGCCGCAGGAGGTCTACTAGTCTCATCAAAGTAATTTATCTCGCGCAGATTGTGCAGTTCCCAGAGGAAAGGAAGCTGCGGTGCGCCGCGCGACCTGATAAAGTCGGTCACACGGCTGATTGTGGCGCCGAGGTGATAAATACGTTACAGATTTTATTGGTCGATTCACAACAATACATAATAAGTATGTACCCATTACTTACCTATAATAGGTCACTCGGATATAAAGATACCTTAAGGTTAAAGGTACCTACTTGGTATTTTTTTATTATCCATATCTTTTTTGAAGTGGTGGTTTTAGTGAAGACTACCAACCCCAAGGATTGGTGGTGATCGAACTGATAAATCGGTAATCTCGGTATCTCGATATCTCGGTAAATCGTCAAGCTATACCTAAGGTTTAAGGCTCCTCATGCGCCACCTAAAGATTACAGATACAGTGCGTGTTGCCGGTGATGACCTACGGATCGGAGACTTGGTCGTTGACTATGGGCCTTATTAGAAGACTGAAAGTCACTCAGCGGGCGATGGAGCGAGCTATGCTTGGAGTTTCTCTGCGTGATCGAATCAGGAACAAGCAGATCCGCAGACGAACCAATGACACTGTTCGACGAGTTGCGAAGCTAAAGTGGCAATTGGCGTGGCACATAGTTCGAAGAGCCGATGGACGTTGGGGTCCCAAAGTGCTGGAATTGCGACCCCGCACTAGTAAGCGCAGTGTTTGTTAAGTTTGTCGACCCCCCACCAGGCGACATTAAGCGAGTCGCAGCTATTCGCTGGATGCAGGTGGCTCAGTATGGTGGTGCTTGAAAGTCCGTACAAAAGGCCTATGTCCTGCAGTGGACGTCCAATTCTTTTACCAATAGAAAGTTGTTAGGTACCAAGTTTACCAAGAATATTATTTATGAGTGTCATAGGTATTTTATCCCCGTATTCCTATGGAAACAGGAAATAGTGAAACAACGCGAGTGAAACTACGAGGTCCTAGTCTATACTAATATTATAAAGAGGTAAAGTTTGTGGTGTTGTAGGAGGTAATTTCTGGATCTTTTTAACCGATTTAGAAAATTCTTTTACCACTAGAAAGTCACGTTATTTGTGAATGTCATAGGCTATATTTTATCCCCGTATTCTCACGGGAACAGAAACTACGCGGGTGAAACTGCAGAGTGTTGTCTATATTTTTAATTTGTGCGTCGGTACAAAGGAAGATTAAAGTTTCCTCCAAGAGTGTAATATCTCGTTCGCTCGTTACGTAACGCCGGCTGCGCGCCCACCTGCCGCGCACGTGCCCGCCTTGTGGGTTAACGCAACGCGTATATCGGATTTAGTCATATAAATTATCCGTGGATATTATTTACTAGCTTTTGCCAGCTACTTCGCTAGTGTTTTTGCGGTCAAATTATTCCGTCTCATTTCTATAGTTTTTCACAGAGAATATTAACAGATGAAGGGTTAATAAAGCTAGGTGGACAGTCCCAGTGTCTCAGTCATCATTAGCACCCCTATTCGGCTCACTTTTGAGCACGAGTCTCATCTCAGAATGAGAGGGGTTAGGCTAATAGTCCACCACGCTGGCCCAATGCGGATTGGCAGACTTTACACACGTAGAAAATTAAAATTAAAATTTAAAATTTAAAAGAAAATTCCGAGTTATGCAGGTTTCGTGACGATGTTTTTCCTTCAACGTTTGAGATAGATACGTGATGTATAATTTCTTAAAATGCACACAACTTAAAAGTTGACCGGCTTTTATAGATACTTATATTTTTTACTCGACTGCAGAAGGGTTATGTTTTTTACGCGTATCTTGTATGTATGTATGTAATATTTTTTATTACCTAATAACTTCCAAACCCCAAGTAAGTATTCTTAGATAGGTGAAATTTAAAAAAAAACCATCACAACGACTGTGAGACGCTATAAACTCGAGGTAAAAAAAAACCTTTTTTTTTGGAATATTGCGATATGGGTATCAAATTTCAGGGCTCATCAAGTGGATTTCAAAATAGTAAATCATGGTCATATTAAAAAAAACGTACAGTTAGAAAAACGTTATTTATTAATCGCTATGCAAATAACGCGAGGCTGATGACTACGAGTAGGTGCGAGGAGGTTGTCGGGTTTTTTAATTTTTTGAATTATAGATGGTTATAATAAGCTTCATTACCCATTTCGTTCATACCATTGATGAACGAAGAAAATAGGAACTGAATAGGTATCGAAGTATACCAGCGTGCTACACCTATACGTAGGTATAGTAGGAAGGTACTCAGTACATAAAAGCCGTAAGACGTTAGGCGCAGCGGAGCATGTCGGCAGATGTCCACACATCTGGTCTGATCTAGGCACCCCCGTGCGTCGCCCTCCAGGACTCCAGGGCACTCACCCGCGCCAGGAATTCGCCTTACACGGCCGAAGGGTTCCGGCAGGTATTCTTAATATTGAATAAGGAAATTGAGTTTTATTTGTTTTAATTTAACCGATGTAGAGTTTGAGAAGTGTAGACTGCCGGAAATGGCAGATCTGTTAATTATTTATTAGCAACTTCATGATCCGAGTATAAAATCTATAGGTATATACAGGATGCTAGAGAGTATTTCCCATAACTTCCACTTATAGGAGCCGATTTGCGTAGAATTTTTTTTTAACTAAAAAAAAAAACTTTTTATGTTTTCATACAAAGTAATTCAAATAATTCCGACTATCCATGTAACACACATCTTTGTCTATCCTTGCATTTTAAAAAAGGTAATCGTAGTGGTAAGACTGTCGACAGTAGGTATACATATATTTTTACTCTGCTGTCGATATCGACTAGATATTGCAACTGACACTCCGCACTTCACTAGTAGGCTAGGTCATAATATAGGAATGAGAGATTTATGGGACACAATTGAAGATCAATTTACAAAAGAAATATTTTTAACTACTAAAATATTTATTTTAGAACACATATTCCTCATACATTTTTAATTTATTTTCCTTAAAGAATATAACTCTATAGTTATGGGAAATACAGGGTGTATTTCCCATAACTATAGAGGTATATTTGTTTAAATAACGTTCTTTGTTGACCACAACTAACATTGAGATGTGGAAATTTCCTCTTTTGAGCGCCTCATTTTTCATGACCTAGTAACACATCTAACAGTATTTAACACTAACATCATTGCATACAAAGAATTTGGATGAGGATTTTTATTTTTTTATATTTGCTAGCCCTTGACCCATACTAGTGACGGTCTTTTTGTGGAGTACCGGAACGCTAAATCGCTTAGCAGTCTTTGCCGGTTGAGTGCTAACAGTTAAATGTATAACTACTACTAGACCAGTGCCAATGGGGATGATGACTAGGTTTGAATATATTGATTTCTATGATACATTCGGGTAATTAACTAATTTATACATAAAAAGCAAAGATTGTCTGGATATTTGCAAAATAAATAAGATTATAAAATTTCAAAATGTAATAAATTTTTTTTATCGTAATTAGATGAAAATTCATACAGTTTTAGCTTCCTTACATTAAATGTGACATTTTTCAATACATGAACTATAAACATAAAGGCACAAATAACAATGATATTAGTAATTTTGTTTGAACGCCCATACAAACCTAACGATCAGCGAGCCAACGACGTCACTAAATCGTGCAATTTTGTATGGGGCGTTTTTCAGGGATCCGCGGCAGCGCCGCAAATCTGACCGTTTAAATCCCTGTAGCTCCGAAAGTAATGATCACAGATACCCTGTTACTTTTACAAAATTGCTTTGCCATTAGTATACTCTTAATTTATATACAATTTAAAAAACTGTCATCATCCCTACTAGTCAATATAGACATTATAATATCCTAATTAGGAATCAAACCTTGCTGTTGAGAACTACCAATAGCGTCAGAAGGGTCGTAAAAAGATTGGCTATACAAAAATACAGGTGTAAATAAGTGTGTGTGTCGCGTGGAAGTGGTGTAGGGCTTCCACATCTCGGGTTACCTTCCGACCTCCGGCGGACGGACTATTGTGCTACTTGTGGCTACTTGTGGGAATCTGCGGACTGGGCCTGTAGCCGTGTGCCTCTTTCTACAAACGCTAAAGCTTTGAAAATTAAAAAAATGTATGGGAATGACATTCACTATCGACAAGCTCAGACCAATTACTCACGAACAAAATTGTCTGTCATTTTCCGAGGAAAACGAGCTTAGATTTGGTATATAGGTATCTTATACTAAACTAGAAGTTTGTGCCCATTTTTTACACAATTAAATTACACAAAAAGGTATTTTTACGGAGCTATTTAACACCGATTATATAGAGACAGTTTTTATAATCGCATTAGATCATTGATCATATACTTTGACAGAAAAGTAACGTCTTGCGAGGCAGGTAACAATTATTGGAATGAGTCGACGGGTCACGTCATCAAGTTGTCAATCGCATCTGTTTGTCTGTGCGTTTGTAGAAAGAGAATCGACGTGCCACATGACTAAGGCTCCTGTGCTTACTGTACTTATCAGTCAGGGCCTATAGCCATATGGCACGACGATTCGCTTTCTACAAACGCTAACGCTTCGAAAACTAAAACAATGTGTGGGAATGACAGATCCTATCGATAACTTCCGATCACGTGTCGTTATCGAATGTCATTCTTACATTTTTAATTTTTGAAATGTTTGTAGAAAAAGAATCGACGAGCCACATGGCTACAAGCAGGATACATTGTTTAATATCTGTCTGTGATAATCTTCTACATCCTACTAATATTATAAACGCGAAAGTTTGTATGGATGTTTGTTACTCCTTAACGCCGCAACTACTGAACCGATTTGGCTGAAATTTAGAATGGAAATAGATTTTACTCTGGATTAACACAAAGGCTACTTTTCATCCTGGAAAATCCATGGTTCCCGCGGGATTTGTGAAAAACTGAATTCCACGCGGATGAAGTCGCGACCGTCCGCTACTCTTCTACATATAAATATATATGTCAGTCTGTGATTTCAAAATAAGTAAATAACTGTGTATTCTTCAAGTGCATTTAAACTTTATAATAACATAATTTAGCTTCTCTAAAATTAACTTGGGTTTCACTTTCATGTTGAATTCTTGTCTCGACATATTTTGCCTACAGTATTCCTTAGATCTCCTTCATGACATAATGGTTAGTTACTAGTTAGTTGTTACTGTCTTTGGCACATAATACTCGTACATAATAGTTGAAGTATACTTATCCTAAGGTGCAAATTAAAACATGAACATGTCTCTCAAGTATTTATTTTATTAATAATATAATATTATAAGAGTTCAAGAGGGGACAGAGGAAATGGCGTGGGAGATAGGGGTGCACCCGACCACCTGTGTGTAGTGCGCCGCGCGCTTCTTGGTACTTGGCGATTTCTTTTTTAATTTTACAAAAAAATAAACAATCGCATATCGCATACATACTACCACTCTGACTCATTCTGAAAGGAGGGGAAGCCTTAGTCTTTATTGGTCGAACTAAGTCTTAATTTGAATAGGAAGCTTTAATTATGAATTAAGTATAGCAGAGAACATTAAGCGGTTCAATGCTGATCATAGAGTGATAGGGATGTGAAATGAATACACTTTATTCTAAAATGAAAAAAAAACTACACTCAAAAGTAATAAATAAATAAAATAACCTGTTTTAGTTTACAACTATCGTCACAGGCAGCTTTAAAATACCTAATACTAATATTTTTTCGATACCTACAGGCTTTAGTGATAGTTTTTATGAAAATTTTGTAAAATTCATCTCATACATTTTTTATTTATACAGTGAAAGTATAAAGTATCAAAACATTTCGACCGTTATGCGCGATCAGGCGTCGTCTTGAGAGGAAGCTGCAGAAATTACAAACATTTTTTAAAATTTTAATTGCAATAGTTTTTATTCAATAAATATTGTTTTTTTTTTGTAAGTAGCATTATTGTAAGCTTGCTGCGCTATTTTTACGAATACGTCGTGACACATGTTTATATCAATTTTTCAATCAATTTATGCAAGATCCAAAAAAACAATTATTTTTTAAATGCATAACTAATTGTTTTATAACTTTAGCTAGGTGGCACTGGTGTATTCACCAATATAATTTTAGGTAAAATAATCTTATTAGAATTCAATATACGCAGTGTTGAAATTATCTGTTAAAGTTGTTGATCTATTCAAATAAAAAAAGTATTTTTGAATAAATCTTGTATTGGTATAAAAATTAATCGCTTTTTGTTTTCGATAAAATTCGAAAATAATTGACATTTTTAAATAATTGTTTTTTGTTTAAAAACGAAAAGAATGAGAAATCTATAGGATGTCTGTTTAATTTACATTACCTTAACGTGTACGTTTTACTTGGTGATATAAAGTTCAATCGACCACCAATTGCGGTATTATTAGACAATAATTGTTAATATTGACTATCAAAGGTTGTAAATAATATCTTAACTACAACTGAATTTGTCTAGTAGGACCCGTTAGTTAGTTAAATCGAATCCTTTCGAGTTGTACACATTGTAGGTAAATGACATTTTGTCAACTGATTTGATGTTTATTTTATACTTAAAGACCAAAATAGTGAATAGGCAAGTTGATCTATCCATCTCTATCATTGTCTAAGAATTTCTGAAGTCTTTAGTCTATAATAAAATGTTAAGGCAGATCAAAGGTTGTTGCCCCCTGCATCCCAGGTTCCGACACACCTGCCTGGCGCACGTGCCAACTGCTACCTACCCCTGCATCCGGGGACTGTCCAGTTTCAACGTTTTTTAGCTTTTTTACAACTTTTTACCCCATTGTTGTGGAGAGACGACGAGGACATGAACTTTCTGTTACGTCTTCGATTAAGCGGAGATCCGTTCATTTGAATTGTTACACTTTAAGTACCTATAATATTTTTATAGTAGATACTAATTGTCAGATCCATCAGATGGCCTACCATTCAACATTATCATTATCATTATCGATCTACTTTGACGGCATTATTGCGCCAGGCCTCCCTACTAATAGGAGACGGGAGATGAGGCTTAGACCGACCACTCTGACCCATATGGGTTAGCGGGATAAAGGTGATAGTGTTAAATTAACGACCAGTAACATATGCTGTAGTGACAACTTGGAAAAAAAATGTTGTGGAGGGAAATGTAGAAGGCAAACGTCCACGGTGGTAGATGTCCAACTCCATGGTCGGATCTTCTCAAGGAAACAGGAGCTCGCATCTTTTACTCGTACTCAACGTACTCGATAGAGGAGCAATGTCTATCGAAACTCGCCAAGATTTGTTTTTTATTATTTTTTACAAGTTAGCCTTTGATTAACCCTTCTAATTCTGAGAGGTGTTAGGCCAATGGGTTTGCTAATGATGAATGGCCGGGACCAAAAGGTAAATGTGCTCTCTGAGATACGAAGATATAACACTGCCAACTTCCTTAGTCCGCGCTGCAACTGAGAATGTCTTTCAAGAAAAACAAACTAAATATTATAATTATATAGTCCGGCCCAGAACTCCAATCCAGGACCTAAAGTTACCGACGCTGTGTCGGCTAATCACTACACCAACAGTGCTAACGCTAGCTAGTGCAAACTAATACTAACGGTCTTTCTTTCATTAAATAACAAGATAGCCAAAACGGACGGAAACATTGGAAAAATCTCGAGTAACATTTTTTTTTTATTCTTTACAAGTTAGCCCTTGACTACAATCTCACCTGATGTTAAGTGATGATGCAGTCTAAGATGGAAGCGGGCTAACTTGTTAGGAGGAGGATAAAAATCCATACCCCGCTCGGTTTCTACACGGCATCGTACCAGAACGCTAAATCGCTAAATAGCCACGGCCGAAGCCATCCACCAGCCAGACCTGGACAAATTAAGAAAATCTCAATCTGCCCAGCCGGGGATCGAACCCAGGACCTCCGTTTTGTAAATCCACCGCGCATACTACTGCGCCACGGAGGCCGTCAACTTAGCAGGCAACTTATATGTTGCTCATTTATTTATTTATCCCAATCTGCTTTTACAACAGCATTAAAATGTGTTTACCTATTGTTCCTGATATTAGATTGAACACAGACAGACATGAATTCAATATTTTTATAGTATATTCTGTTTAGTCTTGTTTTATCAACGCATATAATTTCTGTTCAGTAAGATTCAACAATATATCTGCATAGACATAGGTTATTTACCTATTGTTAAAGTTCCTATCTTATTTACTTGGCACGTCCGTTATATGCGATCCGTATGCCTGTACTCAATAGCATTACTCTGATTATATTCCCGATGTGACATTGTTTATTTAGATCGACATTGTTGTATTTGAATAAACTTCTAATTTAGGTATTTCTCTGCGAGTGGGCACATAATGTGGGCCCAGTCCGCATGCATACTCGAGTTGCATCAGACAAATTATGCGACGCCTAACCGTCAAGCACCAACTTATATAGAATCGGCAAATCCGTTGCCCAACGGTCGAAATGACCACACAAAAACTGTATCAAAGCACACCTTAAATACAATGGCGAATCATTAAAAAGAGACCACTCCTTTGTCTAGCAGACAACGGACAACTTTCCCATAAACGGCCGAGCTTTTTTAAACCTTTGTCCTTCGAACGTTACAGTTTTGCAAAGAAACTAGATCGTTCTCACGAACGCAAAAATTTCGATAAACGAACGTCCGAAATAGGAACTGAATAGATGATGAACAATAAAATAGATTCGCGAAAGGGATTACAAATAATGCCTTGTAAGAAAGGGGTGGATTTCTAAAGAAAAGGTCAGTACGGTCATTCGGGGCGCTAGCTGACCCTATCGCTCACGCTGCACCGATTTCGGGGTGTTTAAACTGGCATAAAGGGTTGTGTGACCCATGTATTGTGCCCGCAGGTCAGCACGGGTTGGCTACCTGAGATGGACGGGTCGAAGTGACCCTGCCCAAATAATAGACAATTAAAACGAGACCGGGGTGCATCAACGGTTGGACGAAAAATCGCGATAACCTTTGACGGTAATAACTTTGCATTAAAACTGGGCTATTTGTAATGCATTTGTAAATGAAAATCTATTGGTTTGTGATTTATAAGATAAGATCGTCATCGTTGACGACCTTAAGTGTTTTGATATTTCAGGCTTTAATTACTTTTATACCCAAATCATACATAATTCATGTAAACTATAACTTTAAACACAAATATAATTGGTCAATTATCTTTTTGTATTTGTTACTTTTTGTTTTTGTGATAATAATTCGTCAAATCGTCTTCATTATCAACCATAATCGGCTCACTGCTGAGCTCGTGTCTCCTCTCACAATGAGAAAGGTAATGCCAAATAGTCCACTACGCTGGTCCAATGCGGATTGGCAGACTTTTCACACTCAGAGAATTAAGAAAATTAGGTATGCAGGTTTCCTCACGATGTTTCTCCTTCACCGTTCGAGACACGTGATATTTTATTTCCTAAAATGCACATAACTGAAAAGTTGAAGGTGTATGCCCCGGACCGTAATCGAACCTACACCCTCTGAAATCGGAGGCAGTAGGTTAATTCATCAATTTAATTATTGTTAATAATCAAATCCTTTTATCTATTAAAATTATTATAATATAATATGATACAAAGAAACATCCAGTTTTGTATTACGCCGTTACATTGACGTATAACGGTCACATATTTCACCCGATGTCTTCAGGTGCGCTCTATTACATTATATTAAAATCACATAAACATTTGCCAAAGGCGAATTCGTTGGTCTATTGAAGGAGTTCGGACAATGCAAAAAATGGAGCATAGAAAGCTATTTCCCATAAAAATTGTAGCAAAGGGTTTGGTCATAGACAGCTTTGTTGTGTGGACAGTGGGAAATTTTGCGTTGTTTGAAAGGCCGTCTGCGAAATGGGTCAGTTAGGCCCGTCGGGTGAGATACTGGGCTCTTTGTTCCCGCCACATCGCAGGGTTATGCAAATTGAGTTAAGAACAATGCATCTTGTACCTGAGATGCGTTCGAAGATTAAGTAAGAGTGATGCGAACGTTGAATTTTTACCGCATTTGAGATATTCTTTGTTCTTTATTTATATAAGACGGGTGACGTCTTTACGGTACCTACCTACTTTTTTTTAACAAAATCGTCAGCCGTAAAGAATTATTCTTCATTCAGCTTATTGTAATTAATGAGTTTTGTGGGTAGCTTTGTGTATTTTAAATTCAGTAAAACAATACTTACCTTAAGAGATTTGTAGTTAGAAAATGGTATGTACCTACCTATATATCATGTACTTTATAGCAAGTTTATTAGCAAGTTTTCGCAAACAGTTACAAAAAGAAAACCTGACAACTTTTTTTCTTTACAACCAACAAAACGAGCTTCCAATCCAAGGTGCGAAACGTTGACCCTAATAACAGAAAATAACAAAAGTATATTCTCACTTGTCAAAATAAATATATTTTATTATTCCTTTCTATTTCACTGAAATAAGGACGAAACATCACTATTTTGGCTGCAAAAGTAAAATTGTTTCACGTAAGAAGAGCACACAATAATACATAACTATTAGCATGCTTTATCGTCTGCGCAAACTTGTATTTGCATTTCACTAAGCACTTGTTTTGTATGTGGTAAGAGTGAATTTGGCGCAATGTAGTTTTTTTAACGTTCATGTGTTTTTAACTGGCTGACTATCGTTTACAAACGCGTTTCTTATCAGCGATGCCACGATTACATCAAATGGATACTTGCTCATTCTTAGGTAAGTGAATTGAATAATTCACTTACAAAAAGCATAGCTTAATTATGATGACCATTTAGTTAAGGTGAAATTTGCAAATATGGTAGGTACGTACTTACTTTAAGGCTTTACGCCTTTCATGGGAATACTTTAACTTTAAGTTTAGGTGGTGAAGTAGCACTTATTATATATATTACGTATTTACCTAACTTGTTTAGCGATATTACAGTTATGTTAAATAGCATAAAAAATATGTATATGTAAATAAAACTAGGAAAGATAGTTGGACGGAAGATTGAATGAGATTTTTTTACAAATTATCGCCATTATTCTTGTACACCTTATATTATTTGAACCTACTGAGATATTATGTTTTACTATCTGTTTTTTACTATTCGTACATCTGCAGCTGTAATTTATTTTTCAAAATGTGGTGATAGATTATACCTATCGAAGTACTCATGATTAATTTTATTTCGTCTATTAAATAAATAAGTATAGGTAAAATAAAGTTAAGCTAGGTAGTAGGTACCTACCCAATCATAGTAAGAACATTACTATGACACAGTATAGCTTTAGATATTTTTGTAGCGTCAATAAGATTTTATCGATAGAGGGCCTTTTGTACCGTAAGTATTAAGTGACACGGTTAAAGTCGTTAAAGGACCTCCTTGTTTTTATTATTATTATTTTCAACAATTACAGTACCAGAGTCAAGATTTATTATCTCTTGAGATTTCATATGAGATCTCATTCTAAGTAATAACGAAGATTAAGTTAGTTATACCGCGTTTCTTGTTTCTTGGTAATAATTTTATGTAGGCATGGTACACTTGCGTTTTTAAACGGCTTGTAAGATAATAGAGACTTCTCGTAACTTGTATTTTAAATAAGCTGATAACAAGTAAAGTTTTTATTGAAGGTTAAATTATTTTTAAGCAATTAAGTAGATACCTAACTATTTCGAATTTGAATATTTCGAGAAAATGACTACAGCCTAACCTAGTGGATGTGACCTCTGCCTTCGATTCGAAGAGCGTAGGTAGGTAGGCCAGAACCTCCAACTTTCCAGTTATGTGAATTTTAAGAAACTAAAATGTCACGTAAGTACCTATCTCAAACAGTGAAGGAAAAACATCGTGAAGAAACCTGTATAGGTAGGTACCTATGAATTTTCTTAATTTTCTGCCCATCCGCATTGGGCCAGAGTGGTGTACTATTAGCCTAACCCCTCTCATTCTGCATCTCTCAAGCATAGCTCGCTCTATCGCCCGCTGAGTGACTTTGAGTCTTCTAATAAGGCCCATAGTCAGCGACCAAGTCTCGGATTCGTAATCACTGGCAACACGCACTGATCGAAGACTTTTGTCTTTAAGCACTGAGGAATTTCGGACGAAAAGATGTCGCGGAGTTTCCCGAACGCTGCCTAGCCGAGCTGGATTCGGCGATTCACCTCTTTCTCGAAATTGGACCTACCTAACTGGACTGTGTGTGTCTGAGGTATAAATATTCGTTTATCATTATTAACAACCAATATTCGACTCATTATTGAACACGGGTCTCGTCTAAGAATGAGAGGGTAATTGTAATTGAGAACCACAACAAAACCGATGTGACGCTAGTGTGCGTATTCACTTATGTGAGTCACTCTCACAGGCGACGGCGTATGTACGGAGATGTGATTCGACCTTTGACAGTTCCCAGGCTGGCCGCTACTGGATACGGCGGACATCTTAGTTTTCGGAATAAATTCTTTTATCAAGCTGCCTCGTAACTAATTTCTCGCTTTAACTGTAACACGATTTAAGCTGGCTACATACTACAAAGCAACAATTTGTCAACTGGTGTGCCTAGTGGGAGTTCTCAATGTTTTCATACTGTTACTATCGCGTTAACGCGAATTTATATGTAATTGAAGTTGTGCAGTAGTGCCACTAGATGGCGCTGTTTCAATTCCTTAGAAATTCGCGTTTACGTTAACGTGATCGTCACAGTATCAAAACTGCCTCTAGACCCTCTGTTGGTTGGTTGGTTCGACTTCCACCTCAAATTTAGGATTTTGTATTTTCTAAGCTCCGGTTCCGAGCATTACCAACCGTCAATAGCTTCCAATGTTCATCGCCAAGCAAGTAATTTATAATCAATCAATTTAAACAGTGTCGCCACGTTTATGTCACTTAACTATAGCCTACGTCCGCTCGACTTCATTATCGTGAAATTAAGTTTATTTTTTATTTTTTATTATTTACAAGTTAGCCTTTGACTACAATCTCACCTCATGATAATTGATGATGTAATCTAAGATGGAAGCGGGCTAACTTGTTAGAAGGAGGATGAAGATCCACACTCCTTTCGGTTTCTACACGGCATCGTACAGGAACGCTAAATCGCTTGGCGGTAGGTCTTTGCCGGTTGGGTGGTAACTAGCCACGGCCAAAGCCTCCCACCAGCCAGACCTGGACCAATTAAGAAACCTCAATCGGCCCAGCCGGGGATCGAACCCAGGACCTCCGTCTTGTAAATCCATTGCGCATACCACTGCGCCACGGAGGATGTCAAAGTTTTTCATAAATTCCAATTATGAAGTTCAGACCGTGGTGGCTTTGATCCAGATAGGTACCTACCTACTCAATTAAGTAGGAAATTACCCGCTAACTAAAATAAAGGACTAAGCTAGGCTAACTTTGGCCCTCATAAGAAGGCTCAAAGACACTCACCGTGATCGTATCCGAATGAGGACATCCGAAGAAGAACCAAAGTCACCGACATAGCTCAGCGAGTCGCGAAGCTAAAATGGGCAGGGCTCATAGTTTGAAGAGCCGATGGACGTTGAGGTTTCTAGGTATTGGAAGTTAAGAAGAAGAAGACGAGTTGCAAGAAGGCGCTGGATGCTAGCGGCTCAAGACCGCTGAGCAAGAAGCCTATGTCCAGCAGTGGACATCCATCAGTTGTTAATGGTTATGATGATGATGATGAAAATGCTCAATTACTAGGGCTATGTCCTGCAATGCACTTAGAAGCTTCTTCAGAAGCATACTTCTAATAACTATGGGAACCACAGTAAAGGAAGTGCAAATCAATTACAACCCTACTTTAATAACACTGTTTACATCTCCGATCTCACCCTTCCATTTTGTCCATCCTATTCTTGACCTGCGGGAGAAAAGTCTTCGTTAAAACCCAATCGGAATCGTTACTGATCGGTGTCACCGGGGTATAAAACATAACACCGTAAGACATGATAAAACTCTATTTTTATTAAAACTCTAAAGAGTACCTAAAAGTGTTATGGTTA
This sequence comes from Bicyclus anynana, assembly GCF_947172395.1. NCBI lineage: Eukaryota > Metazoa > Arthropoda > Insecta > Lepidoptera > Nymphalidae > Bicyclus > Bicyclus anynana. The sequence goes on along the minus strand of NC_069084.1, from coordinate 14,688,960 downwards.
AATTATTTTCTCGCAATGCGAGATAAATCCCTTTATAAAAATTAGAAAATATGATAACGATCCCGATTGTCAATTTATAATTGCGCCGGCGAACTTAATCGCCTAACACCGAACTACCGGCCTGTGTCTATTGTACCCCATATCCAAAAAAACAATAAGACGATTGTAAAATGCTGTCGGAACTGATAATTTCCGGACTGAACCGGTTGCAACCGGTTTCCGTCAACCGCCATCTCATAATGCGTTGTTTATGGTAATTTGGCTTTATGGTTCTTTTTGCACACGTGGGATTTCGGATCTTGGATGCTGTTCCTTATTGGATTAGCGGTCTTGTACGTAACCCTTGAATATGATAGAATGTTATTGTTTATTTAAACGCTGGCAATAAAATATTTAGTGTGACTTTTAATTATATTATTTTTTTTACTTCTCTTGTTCAAAACACCGTCATCTTAGCGTACCAGAGCAGGGATATCATATCATTCTTATTATACTAAGAGAAACAGTTTTTGTTTATTTCTGTATGTTACCAACAAGACTAGGCTTTTTTTCAGTAAAAACAAAAGATATTTATTTTTGTAAATGTATCGAAGCGGTCACGAAAGAGTTAAAGGACACGAAAAACGATTTTTCGCAAGTATATCAGTATCTGTCAGTCCTTAAAGCGGGTTAAACAATATCTATCAAAACTCTGGTGTAAAAAATAGAAGATAGAATGAAAGAACTAATCTAAGTGGATTTTGAATACATTTAAATATGATAGTCATTTTTGTTCTTCTCTTCTCTTTTCTGTGACATATAGTTAGATAGTTCATTATATCACATTTCTAAATGACCATTTCAGTTGTATTGTACAAACTTCTAACCCTACACACCAGCGAAAACTAGTTGCAATCCATCACAGTAGCATCCATTCATTGCCCTTGCGTATTGTAAGTTTTTGCGATGTCCCTCGAGGTGTTTATGCAAATTTTAGCAATTAAGTTCCTTCACGTAACGGCATTTGCGAATCTTTTGTGGAGTCCGCAGCTGGACTTAGAATAACATTAGAAGTGTCAGGAAGAGAGTGATATGATAAATTTATGTTATTTTCTCATGCGCATCATCTTGGAAAAGGTTTTTATTAAATGGCAATTTAACACATAACCGCTACATCCACTGGTGTTGAATTAGTGCCTAAGTTACTATTGCGACCTAGTCCAATGCAGGTAATTTAGGATGGGTGTAGTTTATTCATATAATATACTCGAATCGCATTTATTTGTCATCGTTCCAGAATGCTAAATCGTTTGTACACTGGTCAACTGGTGCTTTTTAAGTCAAAACTTAAAAAAAATTCAAAATTCATTTATTTCAAGTAGGCTCAGTTTACAAGCAGTTTTGCTGGGATTTGGTTTTTTACTGTACCATATATTGTATGAACTTGCAAATGATTGTCAAAATATTTAAACAGAAGTTGACTCAAGGAATTTAATCAAATAAAAAACATTTTTTTTTAAATGCGCTTTCAAAATTCTTTAAATCTTCTTTAAATTCATTATAATGTATATTCAAAATGCCGTGCTTATTTTGCAGATAGCGCGTATTAATTAGCAACTCTCAAGCAACACGTGAATTTATTGTTACCAATTTGCTCCTATTTATGTTGTTGTGTTGTAATACGATATATCTGGGTGGTTTAGAGTTCGCTAGTTACAATTTTCGTAGAATTTCACAACATCACTGTACAGGTTACTCTTATGGCCGTAATAAGTTAGGTTAGAATAAAACACTATGCAGTTACACAGTATGCGTCTTACCCGCACAACGTCACGGAACGCAAGTGTGGTACGACTTCTGTTTCGTTTCCCCGCGCCCGCACTCCGCACGCAGTGCTTGTAAGTTGCATACATTTATTATATGTTACATCTACCCTTTACAAAATAAAATTTGAAAAATAAAAGTAAACATTATTTTCAATACTAATCTTCAATCAAATCTACAAAACATAATACAGTCGATACAATCATTCGCTTCTAGACAAACTGCCCCTCTTTTCTTGTCAGCATATTCCTTTACCCTTCATTTTCTTCAGCGTATCTCCGTCTTTGGTTTCGTAATCTACCTCTGTAAATACTATAGTAGAAGGTTACTTATCTCTAAACTGACGCCTAAAAAAGAGTTCTGTAGGTGATTTTCCTATGACGGAATGGGTTGTGCTATTTTACCTACATTGCTTGAAAATTTCGTTCGCGCATGGTAATTACAATTAGCCGTGATTGGTCAATGACTAAATTTAAATAACTTTCGACGTCAAAAGGTAGTGGAAATTGATTAACTTAGATCGATAGATTATTTTTCTTACCGGGTGTATAGACGATTTTAAAATTATACGATTGTAATCGTAGAACCCATCGTTCTATTCTTGCGCACGGTTTGGAGTCCGCAGGCTAATTCACTTTCTTTGACGTATGCTAGTTGACATTAACGAATTTGAGATTCTATGTAATAAAAATGTCGTCCATTGCTTACTGGTGGATATCACACATAAGGTAAATGACATTTTGTCAATTGATTTGATGTTTATTTTAATAGGTTGATAATAAAGACCAAAATAATGAATAGGCCAGCTGATCCAAGTATTACTTCTAACGACATTTACAAGCTCGAAACTATCCTTACCAAACAGATACATATTAAAATGTTTTACCGCTCATATTAATGCAAGCGCCTCTTTCTCGGTCTAGCAATAGCGTTTTTCTCGATCAGTGAGACTATTGTAACCGTATGCATTATTACGCGCCCTCTATTATTAAGTTGAGCGAGCACAGCCCCTAACCAAATGAAACGGCATCAGCATAGTCTAAAGTACGATCGAGAGGGTCATAATAACCTAAAGTTCTAATCTGACTCATGATACATTTCAAACCATCAAATGCTTGTGAATGTTGATCACACCAATGAGAAGTAATATCAGCACTCTTTCCTAGTTTTAGTCTTAACAGTTCGCGTTAAGCTTCAGACCACGTTGCTGAGTTTGGAATCCATTTACCAACGTAATTAACAAATTCTAAAAAGCTCCGTACCTCTTCAATAGTTACAGGTTCTTGGAACGCTTCTATTGCTTATATGTACTTATCAGTTTATGTCCAAGAAATTCAACTTGTCTAACCTTGTAAGTACTTTGGCTTCATTTAGCAGACCAAGATTAACTTTTAAAACCTGCAAAACATTTATAAGTCTCGTATCATGTCTACGCAGATGCAAACATATCTATCTGCTTTTAAAACAGGCACTTATGGTGAAATCGAATCTAATGGTTCGTTACAGTCTCTATAATGTCTAAATCCATGAGCTCTTGCATTGTCTTGTCGATTCTAGTTTCTATTTCCATTCAAGGGCATGGGAACTCTTCGGCAAGTTTGAGCAACTGTTTTGATAGAAATGTCTATGGGCATATGATTTTCAACATCGTTGAACTTAGGAAACAGTTATGTTTGACTGTATTTACATCAAATCAAAAATCATTTATTTCAAGTAGGCTCAGTTTACAAGCACTTTTGACACGTCAGTTGACTATTTGTAAAGATTCTACCACCGGTTCGGAACGCAGGTTCTGCTGAGAAGAAACCGGCAAGAAACTGAACAGTTGCTCTTTTTAAAAAATCATACAACATTGTAATTTACAATTGATGACAACATTACAATTTCTTATAGTTTTACTTCCTGTGTGAAGGTGGAAGCTGATCCAACGGCCTCCAAGCATCTATTCCAACCTTTAAAACCCCAAGCTCAGTGGCGGCGTCTTTTATAACATAAAAAGCTTTTGATACTTGGAAACCTGTTCTCGACTGTTATGGTACAGACGAAGGACCCGAGAATAAAGAGGCTTTTGACTTCCGTAAGTCATAATTTCTTTGTTCGGATTTCTAAGTTGGTTTTCAACACGAACACCATTTTATTGACATTATGTTACATCATTAATAATGTTACATTTACTACCCGAATCTCTAGATTTTTCTTCTTGGAATTTCTATCTTCACTATTTTCGCTAATAATCCTTTTTCTAGATCTAGTTCTGCACAGTTTGCGGAAATGTCCTAGATACACACATTTTATGCATATTTTGTTTCGGACTGGGCTAAACTTGTCATCGCTTGTATGATTGCCACCACAGCGAGATCAGGGAGTTGCATTCAAACTCTTTTTATTTATTACCAGTCACTATGTTTCTAGACATATCTTTACTTGGTCCAGATGAGTTGAAGTTACTAAGTTGTCGGTTTACTGTCTCTAAGGCGTTCGCCTCTGTAATAATCTTATCTAGAGTCACCTCGTCACCAAGAGTCAGAATCGCTTTCCTTAATTTGGCCGATTCACATTTCTTAGTGATTTGATCGATCATGTGTTCTTTAGGGGCAATGAATTTGCATTTAGAACACTGACGTCTGAGCCTGACAAGAAATTTTTCAAATTTCTCTCCTTCCTCTTGTTTGATTAGCCTAAACAAATGGCGCTCATAAACTACACAACTTTGTTTAGGAGCGAAGTACTCATCAAGCTTATTTATAGCTACTATGCAAATGTCATTAGTTTTCGTCAGCAGTGTCTATATGGGCCCCGGGTATATCATAATATATTTCCTGCAAGCTTAATCCACCCATATGTAAGAGCACAGCTCTTTTTGTTTCTGGCGTGGTAACATTGGCCGCTATGAGGTACAACCCACGCACGTGCACGCTTCCATTTTTCCCAACGTAACCCAAGTGAAACTGGATCACCGTCGCAATCTAAAGATTTTAAAGGTGATAAGTGCGACATTTTTTGGTGTACCTGTTAGGAAACGCATTATTCGATTTTTCGAATTACCTTTACATCTTATATTTTATCCATACTGGCCACATAGTAGGTATATTTCAATATTACCATTACAGGATATTTTTTTTTTTTTTTTTGCCGAACTCCGACCAAAAGTTGATATACTAGGTACCGTTCCGACTTTAGCCGAACTACCATTAGATCAAGATAGATAGATTTTATTCTAGTAGCCATTAAAATATCCTTTGGGAACCGTTTAGTTTTCTAGCTTCCTCTTAACTTGGTTAAGGAGTTAACATCCTTTATAGGTACTGTTCCGACTTTCGCCGAACTACCTCTAGATCTTATTGCATTAGCCATTAAAAGATCTTTTAGGAACCATTTAGTTTTCTAACTTCCTCTTAGCTTGATTAAGGAGTAATGTCCTTTTTAGGTACTGTTCCGACTTTCGCCGAACTACCTCTAGATCTTATTATTGAAAGATCTTTTAGGAACTGTTTGATTTACCAAACTTCCTCTTAGCTTGATTAAGGAGAAATGTCCTTTTTAGGTACTGTTCCGACTTTCGCCGAACTACCTCTAGATCTTATTATTGAAAGATCTTTTAGGAACTGTTTGATTTACCAAACTTCCTCTTAGCTTGATTAAGGAGAAATGTCCTTTTTAGGTACTGTTCCGACTTTCGCCGAACTACCTCTAGATCTTATTATTGAAAGATCTTTTAGGAACTGTTTGATTTACCAAACTTCCTCTTATCTACACCCATTTTAATCTAATATTGTTGACATAACGAAAGTAAGTTAATTATAAATAAAGTGCAATTATAAATAAAGTGAGTAATACACACTTTTATATATTTAGGTCTTCCAATCAAATATGAAACTAAGTTATAACTTAGGTAGGCATATAGGTATCACAAGTTGAGTGCAAATAATTTGAAGATTAATAAACTACCTACGACGGCCTATGATGTTAAATACTGTTAGGTGTGTTACTAGGTCATGAAAAATGAGGCGCTCAAAAGAGGAAATTTCCACATCTCAATGTTAGTTGTGGCCAACAACGAACGTTATTTAAACAAATAATACATTCAGGAATTCACGAAGTGTAAAACTAGATATAAGTACAAATAAATAATGAAATTAAAGACATAGTTGCGCATGAGTGCGCACAGTTTTGTAGCCTATTATTCTGATCACTTTTTGCGGTGATTTTATAGGGACATAACCGATCTATAGTATAAAATTATCATTGACGACGGCCGTCGTCGATTGTACTGTGGGGTAGGTGCGAAGTGGCGTAATGCAAAAAGGGGCCTTCGCAAAATGTACAAACATACATGAAACATGAAATGTGATATTTAGTTTTATTCGTATATACACACATTGTTCAAAATACCCACAATTTTGTTTAGCAAAAAGTAAATTGGTTAGATAATATTTCTTTATCTTGTGAATTTCTTAACATCACTATAAATTATTTTACCTAACTTCCTATATCCTGTGTACTTTCTGTCAACAATATGTCGATTGGTACCTTTACACACGATGTGTCATGGGTGTAGAAATATAATATTTAGGTAGGTACTAACCAATGTAACAAATTCAGCTTTGCTGTATAACTCCGTTATTATTACGTTATTTTATAATTAGGTACCCACTATTCCTCAAAACAAAACTTAGTTGGATTTACCTTTATGTTAACGGTACACAACCGAGTAGGTATTAATTTATACCATCTACCTGGGACCTATCTGTAGATTTTAGATAGTAAAAAGTAATAGAGAATATTTAATACTTATCAGATTATAATGTTAAACAACAAAGCTGACCGGTTACTGATTTACCTCTCGATTACTGCATTAGTTTCATTATGCATTTCTTTTATTGTGCGTATTGTGCGCATTCTTACTAACCTTGAAGTTTAGTATCCTGGCAGGGTCGCCACTTGTACAGGTTACTCTTATGGCCGTAATAAGTTAGGTTAGAATAAAACACTATGCAGTTACACAGTATGCGTCTTACCCGCACAACGTCACGGAACGCAAGTGTGGTACGACTTCTGTTTCGTTTCCCCGCGCCCGCACTCCGCACGCAGTGCTTGTAAGTTGCATACATTTATTATATGTTACAATCACAATTTTCAAATCAACAGAATACATAGTTTGGTGTCGGGTTTACTGTAATCGCTTATGAACAGAATATTTATGAAATGCAATACAATGAAGCCAGAAGGAATGATACGAGTAACTGTAACCAATTTTACCTACCAACTTTTAGAAACAAAGGTTTTAGAAACAACGATCCAAGATTAGATAATTATACATAATATTTGTCATATCAACAGATTTTCTATAAAATATGTACCTACAACTTCATTAGTAACCCATATTCGGCTTACTGTTGAGTCCTCTCAGAACGAGAAGGCTTAGTCCACCTCGATGGCCCAATTAGAATTAACAGAGAATTAATATTCTCAGGTATGCAGGATAGGCAGATGTTTATCCTACAAAGTTTTGAGACACGTGATATGTAATTTCTTAAAATGCACATACCTAACTGAAAAGTTGGAGGTGCATGCCCGGACCGGATTTGAACCTACACCCTCCGAATCGAAGGCAGATAACTATCATAACATTCACTGGGCTATCATGTACTTGAAACTTAACTAAATGAATTACAGCTTCCAGACATTTGAATTAAGCAAAATAACAAAGTGCTTTGCGTTTCGGTATAACGAACACAAAAAACTAAGCAACGTTAACGCCTACCAAATATTTATTCATAGTTAAAGAGAGTTATATAGCATAAAATTAACGTAATTACCATCCCGGGACATTTGACCACTCATTCCGAATTGACCCTTAACACAAAAATATGACCTTGGGGTCATCTGGACCACTCCTGGCGGTACTGGACAAAAGTGGACACAACAAAAAATACGGATTGGTGTTCGCCAACAAAAGGTGTTCTGACCCCACGAATTACGGGTACAATTTGAGTTTGAACTTTTGTATGCCGAGGGTCGCATTGAAGGGTTAGATTAGAGGTATAACGGATAAGCAGTGAATGGGGTTGCTTGAAAGATGTTCTTTATTATTGTTTGTTAAGCTGTATTAAGATTTGTTTGTGGCACACAATTTGTTCACACTATAAATATTTCGATATTAGGTAGATGTAGATAGTATAAGGCCACAATATTATGATTTAATAATATTTTATTTTTGTTTAGTAATTAGGTAGGATATAATTAATTCTTGGCATTAAATATCACCTAATTCATATCAAATCGTGTTGTTTTAAAGATATGAGCTGAAAACAATTATTATAACCTAATGTAAATTGTTGCAAAAATCGCTTATTAATTATTATTTTTTCTGTAAAAGCAAAACCGATCCCTCACAAGTATAAGATAATTTAATAACATTGTCATGATTTAAGTATATATTTAATATTAGTTTAATTATGTTATAATTCTCCATATTGTATTTTTTCGCCCTTAACACAATCAATGTTTTTAATTTAACTTTTTAGTTAAAAGAGAATGTCTAAACAATTACAGCTAAGTATTTCTACAATTATTACTTTGTAGTATTGATGAGTTGACAAGTAATAGAGACGAATGGAAAAGATTGACATATTTTTCCGACCCCACTTAAGTGGGATAAGGGTAAGGAGATGATGATGATTACTTTCTAGCTAAAACAAAAGGTCTACCCCACGTAGGACTTTTGTACCTTAAATCAGATATCTATCACCCTAGGTACTTGGTCATAGCCGTGATCACCTGCCTTGTTCCTAACCACCTAAATAATTTAATAATCACCTTTACTACTACACCAAACCAAATAAAGGGTGTGTCGCAACTGGACATTTAAGTTTGCCCAGCGTTATTATAATATTTCGTGCGAATTTAACCTTTACCGTGTATGTAATAGGAGTTATAATGTGTATGGGATTTGTTATGGGGTTATCTTACAGCGTACTCCCACGAGAGGCGCGTGCTGAGCGGTGAAATATTAAAAACAAACGCGCCTCCTTTGCGATATAGTAAGTGCGCACTGTATTGGCAGATTTTCAGTTTTGATTTTCAATTTCACGCGTATGTTTTTCTTTTTTTTTGTTTGTTGTTTTGACATCATAACTTCGTCATTTATAAGCCAATTTTGAAAATTGTTTTATAGTTTAAAGGGGTATACTTACAGATAAGTCCTATTAAATTTCCATGATAATTGGTTCAGTAATTTGGTTTTAAAATCAAAATAAATAAGTGATGGAAATTGCCTACAGTGCAGTGTTTATGCCACTACAATAGCCGGTTTCGTCATCTGATGACAAAACTGGTAGAGAAATAATCTTTGTAAAATTTTAATGCTTCTTCAGTTTGAAGTAATTCTGGGAAAATCTTACAACTGAAAAATAATGTCTTTTTTTCCAAAACAAATCAACTGACTTCAAAGATACATTGCACCAAAATACGAAAATCAACATGGGAGTTTTCAATATATTCATACTGTTATTATCACGTTGACGTAAACGCAAATTTATATGGAATTGAAACAGTTGAGCATTAGTGCCACTAGATGGCGCTGTTTCAATTCTTTAGAAATTCGCGTTTACGTTACGTGACAGTAACAGTATCAAACTGCCACTAGGCCCCCTGATCTGACTGATGGGTATGAAGGCGGTCAAAAAAAGAAAAAAAGACGTAATGGGCCTATTTGACTTCGCACCGCCTTTAATGGGTTACGAAAGATGATGGGTTAATGGGACAACAGTCCAGCGGGAGGGAAATGAGTTAAGGACTTCAGTGTTGATTCTTTACCGTAGTGCTAATAAAGTTTCAGGCTTCTGAATTTGAAATATAAAAAAAAAATATAAAGCAACCAATTCACAGCAAGTCCATAGCGGTCGGCGTCGCCAGCCAGTCTCGGCGCACACACGCGCGCGCCGCACACAGACGAACAGATAGCAGTGACTCACCTGAGGGTGTGTGTAGGGTCACCATTGTGTGCGGGGGAGGACTGCGGACAAGCCCTCTTTATCCCAAACTAGCTGAACTGTCAGATTTTGTTCTGCCATACCACACATACTAATATTATAAACGGGAAAGTAAGTTTGTCTGTCTGTCTGTGTCATGACTAAAATTTGGTATACAGATAAATTGGACCTTGGAGCAAAAACATACTTGAGCCTTAGTATTTCACGTTTTCTATGAAAGTATATTTTTATATATATTTAATATCTTTAAGTAGGTTAAAGAATTTAACATTATCATCCTAAGTCCGCCAAACCGCATTAAAGCAACGTTGAGAGTCTAAGTTGCATATCCCTCTGTAAGAAGGTAGGTCTGGACCTATAGTGAGTCGTTATAATACGAGTTTATTTATAATAATGATGAAGATTTTCACATAAAATAGCAAATAACGGACAGACAACATATTTTTTTTTTGGTTTGGACCAGGACAATCCTTACTATCACAAAACGTGTGGAAACGCAGGTACATTATACTTGCATATCGATTCGCTCTCCCTCCCGACAGAGGGGAGTCGGGGGAGTTTGCTCTTTTTATGTGCAGCTAAAAAGCCGGATAAATGCGGCTCCGGCTTCCGAGAATACGCGGGGGGTGGGAAATACCCAGTTCTGAATTGGTGGTACAATAACTCTTTGTTGTTTCATATATTTTTTATCTACGTTAGAACAGATTTATGTAGTACTTTAGTACATTTCTATGTACCTATTATTACTATTTATGCATTAAGGGTTCAGTGGTTAGCATTATGTTCTTGCTGTTCACGAAATATTGGGTTCATCTTTGAAATACTGAGCTTTTCTTTGCTCTTGGACGAGAGGTGGGAAGTTAGTGGTGGTTACGAGGAGCACGTAACTGAAGCCGTCAGCCCGTTCAAGTCTGCACATTTTCATTAAGATTTGATTGGGGTTATTATCTGAGTGTCCGTCAAATAATTTAATATTAATACCATTACCAAGCAGACTTCCGCGACTTCTTTTGCGTAAAAATCGATGTAAACTTTCTCAAAAAATCTAAACTTGCGAACTGTCGCAAAATTTTAGACTATGCGCTGTGAGGTATTGAGTGTCTCTGAGGTATTGAGAGCTCTGTGAGAGCTAGTCGAGGACTGCATTCTGTTTACAGTTTTAATGCATGCAGATTACGATTCTACATGTTGCCAGGAGGTTTAGCTGGTGGGAGGCTTCAGCCGTGGCTAGTTACCACCCTACCGACAAAGACGTACCGTCAAGCAATTTAGCGTTCCGGTACGATGTCGTGTAGAAACCGAAAGGAGTGTGGATTTTCATCCTTCTCCTGAGGTGAGGTGAGATTGTAGTCAAGGGTTAACTTGTAAAGAATAAAAAAAAAGGGTATGAACAAATGATTTGTATCCGTTTTATTGCTAGTTTCATTAAGATAATTTAATTTTTTATCATGGTATTATCACACTAGAATACCGAGGACACTGCTACGGCCCCATTTTGAAACCTACAAGCTAGCTAATGTACAATCAGAAAAAAAAACGTTAAAAGAATCTCGGGAGGGACAATGTCTTTGTGCATATAATTTTAAACATATTCTCAAGTTATTGTATCTGAGGAGGAGTTCTCAAGAGCTCATTCTGTGGACACAACAAAAGAATGATAGTGGCTGTCGGTGACACACTGGCTTGCGTAAGCTACCTACCTCATACCTGGCCACTTGATCATTATTTATTGCTGCTGTTGTCCAATGGTGTCGACATTTCCTTGGGTGTAACGACTACTTACTGGCACTGTCTTTACCTATTATCTCTTGCCTATATTAATATTATTTTTATTAGTTTTAATAATTTTTAGTCTTTTCTTCAATATTTTTATTTCTCTATTGAATTAACCGGACATTTATTTCCCTTTTGTATTCCTTGTCAACGACCTGCTACCTAAAATGCTACTGAAATTGCTCATAAAGTCGTAGCTAAATCTTGCAGACATAAATCAACTAACAATCTCAAAATACAATGACATAAGTTATATCTATAAATTATTATTTTTACTTAAAACTTAAATGTGTTAAATATTTCATTTAGTACATTATCAAGTATTCCATTTCACAAGCACAGTGTGTGGATTTGTAGATAGAAACACAGAAATACAGATTAGCGTCAGGCGTAAAAATGTAGTGAAAACTGGTTATTAAGATTGGTTTATTGAAGCAAATTGAGTTTTTATCTTGTAGTCTGGTACCTAAAATACGATAAAAACTTGCATAAATCCTTTGTGTATGACGTGGCTACCTTTAAATATAATTATTTGTCTACGTATTTTTATTTTAACTAATTATATTACATCTTTGGTGATCCAAATAAATAATCAATAAGGTTTTATGGTCGTCACCAGCTTTAGCGTTTTCTATGTGCAATGGTCGTCACCTATGGCCAATGCTCCAAGTACAAAGATCTGCGGTGAAATCCTAGATAATGGAATAAGACGAGAGGGTCCCACGTCGGCTACGACTGCGGCGTCATTACCCTCTAATAGATGTCAAATTAACTTATCCACAATAGATACAGTTCGGAAGGCGGAGCTTTCACAAGGAACCAACTTTCTAAGATCATTTTCAAGTGAACCAAGTAGGTAGATACTTTTCTTTTTCTGGACAGTGAACAGTTGTGATGAAAATGAATTACGTTGGTTTAAGAAAAATCATTGTAAACATCAAATATTATGTAATTAGTTTAGACAAACAAGGGTCCAACACCCTGATCCTATAAGATATACTCTCTGTATCTAAGTTTATCTCTGAAGTCTCCTGAATTGAATATTGTATTGTAGAACCAACATCTCTTGAGGACTAATCATAATGAACTTTTCAAGTAAATTAACGCTAATCGTTCTTATCCTAAGATATTTTTTGCTTTCTAATCTCTTCTTCTGAAATCTACTTGACTAACTTGAAAAATATCTTAGAATGTTTGTCCTTTTGTAAGCTACGTTTCTATTACTAAAATTTTTCATTGCAGTTAGCGAGTTTTACGCAGTTTACTTTTGGCTTTCTGATAATTATGTTTCTATTTCTTTACATCATTAAAGACTACTTATCTATCTGTCTAAATCAATTATTGATTTAGGACAATCTTAACAATAAACAAATTCAAAACTTTTTGTACCTACTACTTTTTTAACTATGAGTAAAATAAAGGACACTCAAAATTCAACTTATTAAAATTAAAATAAATGAATAAATAGAAATAAATAAAATTATAACCCAAGTTTTTGAGTTACATCAAGATGGCGCTCATAAAGGAACTATGACATGACAATTGACAGCAAACGTCAAAACGACTACTGCGTTGAAAATGTCATAAATCCGCCACTACTACAGTTGGTTGTTGCATTTCTTGGGAGATAATGAATATTATTTCGAAAGATTTAAAGTAAATTCGTATATCTGAATACTCGAAACAACTTAAGCATTGTATTTTCTTTTATTTCCGCCAGAGTACAATGACTGATCCTGGGCTCCATCACTTTTAAACTTATTACAAAATCTTAACGTATAACAAAAAATGCAAGACACGCGATTACGAAAAAGTTAGTAAAATATTCCAACAATGTTGTCCTTTCAAACGGTGGCACCAAATATTTAAGGCCTATCTGTTGGAGCCGTAGGTAAGAATTGAGTAGAATGCCTCCTTACCTCCCGTCCTATCGCAACTGATAATAGGCGACCCTCCACATACTCGGGAGATGAATCCAACATCCACGACACTACAAGTTTATAGAAGTGGCAAGCAACTTTGTTCTCTCTATAAATTAATGTAAACAATAACTTTTTATACTTATACAATATAATGTTGAAATAAGTCATTATCAGTAGCTGTGCTCGTATTTTATTTATTGATTATTTATTAATTTATCACAATTGTTTCTAAATTATTAATTTCAGTACAATTTTACTAAAATTACCACCTACCATAGCCATACATACCGGTATGGCTATGGTAGTAATGGAATCAATAGAGCATATTTCCATAGGAGGAGAAGTGCAGTCGTCTGCCGTAGAACATAAATTAACCCTTAGACTATTGTCGTACGGCGTACCCATTTCCGACTCAGACTTTTGAATTAATTTGTTTTTTTTTATTCAATAAAAAAAAATAAAGATGCCTTGTCTAATAATTTCTTTAACCATTACCAGTCGCGTGCGCAGCAGATTACGGCGTTACCCCAGAGAGCCTGCGCAAGCGCCGATAAGCGCTAAAACGTTCCCTCCACACCTACAGATAACAGCTCCTACTTCACACACGTCTTAAAACTAACTTTAAAATACATTGCTGGATTCGTTTTCGGATTGATGGATCGTTTGACTTTATTTTTATACCTCAATTACATCACATCATTGTATACGATGTTAATATAAATGAACTAGACGTATTTAGCAGTGTTATCCGTTACGCAAGTAGTACGATTTCGTCAAATTGTATTGAGATGTTTTCTTTTGTTTTGTTTACTTGTCATTTTGGCTTTGTTTTTAAATTGTTTAGACAAAGGTAAATTATGAAGACGTTTATATTATTAGGATTCTTTTGTCCCAATCTATCTGTTAGTCAGATTATGTTATTCTATCAAAATACTGTATAGATTTTCATGCGGTAGGTAGGTACAGCTAAATTTAACATAACTTAAATCGAATTTTTGGTATAAAGTATAAAAGTATTGTAATATATTATTGAATATTTGTTAAAAAAAAACAGACGTTGCATAGGAAATCCGCTAGTAGATTCTGAGCTAAGAACTTGGAACTTTTCGACTACAAGTTATAGGTATTAACTTTGTCTATAAAATCACCAAGAGTTAACTAAGTTACCTGGTTACCCAGAAATAAAATACGCGACTAATTTCTACATAAAATTATAAAACAGCTTCGTGGTATGTATTTGTTGTTGGCTGAATAAAGATATTCTATCTGTGCTATTAAAAAAATCAACAACCGAAAATAGAATGAAGTGGGTACCTGTTAATTCAACAAGCTTTAAACACATTAGTTCGTTGCTCCTAGCCTAAGTCCGATGTAAATGTCGTGCCGATGCAGTGACGCGCATCTTGCATTATTTGCTGATATGTTCGCAGAAGCGTTTGCTCAATCACATTACGCACCCTGAATAGCAAAATGTATACGCTAAGAGATGGGATCGCTTTTTTGATGTACTGTTTCAAATTCAGTACTGTTTTCATTTTTCTTGCTTTCTAGCTTTTGCTGACTGTTTTTGTTATTTACCAAGGTTAAAATAGCACATTGGTTAAAACAGTACATTAATGAGCGGATTTCAGGGCGTGTCATACTTTTCATTTCTCGCAAAGAAACGAAAATTATTATATTTGGGGTCCATGGTGACTTTGGGAGTTAGCAGGTTTCATGATTATTTTTTTTTTAATATCAGGTTCTGCTGAGGCAAGAAATTCAACAGTTTCTCTTTTAAAAAAAAAATCATACTTTGTGACAACCCTTTTTGACTGGCGATTCTTGATTGATGTTCATGATTTCTTATTATGCCGAGGAATAAATACGGTTTATACTTCGACGGTTAAAGGTGACCAGTGGCGTCCAAAAAGCTTTTATCTAGGGTAAGCTTTATACGTACGAATTGTACAAAATAGAAAATTCTCCTTCTCTTATAGAGGTTCATAATGAGTCATTGCTTACTCTGATGACTCATTATAAATATTGTTTGATCCAATAATGCACTGCAGGGCATTATTTTATGGCCATTACATGCTTTTGTTCTAAATGTTTAAAGAAGTATTTACTCATTTACATTTGTATAATATTTCTTTATGCTTGCGTTTAAAAGACAAACGTATTCGTCATTCGAACAGTGCGTGTTGCCAATGATGACCTATGGTTTCGAGACTTGGTCGCTTAATATAGACCTCAGAGTCACACAGCGAGCGATGGAACGAGCTATGCTCGGAGTATCTCTGCGTGATCGAATCAGATCCGTAGCTCAACGAGTCGCGAAGCTGAAGTGGCTATGGGCGGGCACATAGTTCGAAGAGCCGACGTTGGCGTCCCAAGGTGCTGGAAACGCAACCAGGTGAAAAGACAACATCAAGCGAGTCGCAGGGATTCGCTGGATGCAGTCGGCTCGGGATCGTGATGTTTGGAAGTCCCTACAATAGACCCATGTTTTGCAGTGGACGTCCATCGGTTGATATGATTGATTGTTTGATTGAGTCTAAAATCTGATACCACTGTCTCCTAGACTATACAATGTTGTTCAAAGCTCGAAAGCCTGCGCATCGGGATGCCCTCAAAACTATGTATATGACAATAGGCTGTAACATATAGCTGTTATCGAATCATCACATATTCATACACGTCCTAAATAAACTATACTCAATATGGAGTCAACCATTTTCGTACTATTTTTTCTTCACATCGAAATAATAAAATGTATTATAATGAGGCTCTATCAAGCAGCCATTAAACTTGGCAACGTAGACAACTTACGATAGAGAACACTGAGTACCAAACGAGTGACTATCTAACCGCTTTATAGACTTATAGTGTCGTATATTAGGTATTGTTTTTCTTATTGGATTGAATGATACATGATTATTTATATATGTGTCATGTCAATGCCCTCGAAAACATACGATCATACATTAAAACGTAGGTATCTACTTGTAGTCGTTTTTTTTTCTTTACAAGTTTGCCATGATGATAAGTGATGATGCAATCTAAGTATGAAGCGGGCTAACTAGTTAGGAGGAGGATGAAAATTCACACCCCTTACCACCACCGCGCATACCACTGCGCCACGGAGGCCGTCAAAAAGCGGCTTTTCGAAGGTTTAAGATTTTATTAAATCTTTATTAGTAAATTTTGGGAATTTAACTGAAAAATTTAAAAAATGGATAAACCAAAAAGAACTGGCAAAAGCTCATCAGCATTATCATCTTATTTTAACGGCCTTCCTCCTTATAAAGAGGGGATATGGAGCTTAGACCCACCACACTGCCACAATATGTGTTGGCGTGTTTAAGGTGATAAGGCATATTCCATAACAACGCCACTCGACGAGGAACGGGGATTTAACATCATGAATTTCCCAGCTGAGATTTTCAACTGATCTTAATAGAGAGAAAATATTAACAACCCTTTACATAAACTAAACCAAAGCCAGACAGCCAAATCGCTGCAGTAGCCGTAGCGTAAGGTACAAACATACACACACACTTTCGCCTTTAAATACCTTTAAATATAATATTAGTGTGATTACATGCAATTTTATTAACATTATTGTTTTAATTATTTGTACTAGTAAGTCAAGTAGTGGTAACAAAACAGAAAAAAAGTTAATTAATAAATAACAAACAAAGGGTGGGTGAAGGCAAATATGTGACGTCACTCGGCGCGTGCGCCTCATCTCGCTAATGTTCCCACCGCACCTTTGTGTACTCGACCGCGTTGTGGGAGCTCATGTTTGGATTTTTTTGAGCCTGAGCTGATTGGTGTGAAAAATGGTGTATAATTTTGTTAACAGGAGTTTTTTAACATTTTTATAAAATAATATTCCTTAAATACGATATTCTACTAGTAAAAGACTGTGAGAGTGGGTACAAGAATAATCCATCCGGCGGACATCGAACCACCACCGCTTCGGTGACGAGTTCGACCTCTTTACAGCTGAGCATTATTTAACATTATCCAATATCAATGTTTTTTACCCGGCAGACGAAGAAGTTGTTTCTTCTGCACGTGCGAAGACGACTTCCCAAATTGTTATGCTGGCACCATGGACCAGTGTGATAGCCTACAATAATGGGCAGGGGCGTGCAATTCATAGATGCATAAATGCTTTATCTACCATAAGGAGTGAGGTCTATTTATGAACCTGTAATTGACAAGGAATTTTCTATTTTTTTTACTCAATGACTGTTAGCCCTAGACTGCGATATCACCTCATGTTAAATGACAGTCTTAGATGGAAGCGGTCTTACTTGGGAAAGGTACAGGTTTATTCTACCCATACCTCTGACTGCTTCTAATCGGCATCGTACCGGTACGCTAAACCGCTTGCTGATGCTTACCACCAGACAAAAAGTACAATTAGTAGAAACGTATAGTGCCTTCCCTGGTTACAAACCTTGTGCACGTCACTAATGATGGCCCATCGAATAGAGTGGGTGGTGGCATTTGATGCTGTATGCGTGCGATGATCTTACTTAGCTCTTATTGAATAGAATTTGATGAATTTTTAAAGGAGATGATCAATTTCAGGTCCACTCTTGTACCCCGTATCATTAAACTTTAAAAAATACAAGCATTTTCTTAAAATCTAATTATGTGAATAAATCTAACCAAATAAAAAGAAATAAATAAAATTAAAACCCAAGTTTTTGAGTTATATCAAGATGGCGCCCATAAAGCAACTATGACATGACAATTGACAGCAAACGTCAGATCGACTACTGCATTGAAAACGTCATCAATCCGCTATTGTAACCCATATTAGTGTTGCATTTCTTGGGAAAGAATGAATGTTATTTCGAAAGAATTAGAGCAAATTCGTAGATTTGTATAATCAAAAATACAAAATAACAAATGTTTTCTTCTATTTCCGCCAGGGTACAATGGCTGATCCTGGGCTCCAGAAAATTTTGGACCATCTCCTTTTAACGCATGAATTAGTGCACAAGGCTCCAATTTAGGAGGGCAATAACATTTTTAAATGTTTTCCTTTAAATAATAGATTGATTTAATTTAAATAATCAGTAAATATTAAGAGCTAAAGTATATAATTATCAAACCAATCCGTGACGCACGCGTCACGCCGCACGCGCCGGCGTCACGACGTCGTGTCGTGATCGTGAGCACGTGTGATATGAATATATGAGCACCACATTGACACCAGGTATGACCCACTTGGAGGTTACATTCACTTGACCATACGACCAGTTCTATTGGAGTGTTTTATTCGTGTAGGTAGCCATAGAAATTATAATAGCAAGACAATAGAAATGACGTGTTCAATCCGAACTTTAAAGACGATTATCGCCGATGGATACTTGGCTAGGTAGTGTGAGACACATAACAAACTTTTTCATTTTCTGGTTCTGTAAGAAATAATGTAGTGTTACCAGTGCACAGTAAAAAAAACGCGGTGATTCAGATTCTCGTGTCTCGAAGAATTTCACATAATATGCAAGTTTTCATCATCATCATCATCATATCAAGCGATGGATGTCCACTTCAGGACATAGGCCTTTTGTAGGGACTTCTAAACATCACGATCCTGCCACCCTAGCCAAGAAGCATATCGATTCTCTTTCTACGATCGCTAACGCTTCGAAAACTAAAAAGATGTATGGGAATGACATTTGCTATCGACAGGTCACGTGATCAAGATCTGCCAATCGTGCCACTTGGCTAGGGGGGCAGAGCCGTCTTCAACCAGCGAATCCCTGTGCTTGATGTCGTCAGTCCACCTGGTGACGGTGAGAGGTCCACTAACACTGCGCTGCCTAGTGCAAAGTTTTATAGATGTATTATGTCATGTCCATGTAGGTACTGTTAATACCATCGCTTATAATAGAAGTAACGCAGCCTTACAATAAGTCTCATCAAATCCGTAAAGCGTGGCAAAGAATCGGAATCCATCCTACAGCAAACGGAGAGACCGACAGAAAAAGCCCGAATCCATTTATTCTCAAACAATTGGATACGCAAACAAATTAAAAAGCTCCCCTCAACGATCCATTTAATAAACGAGGTGATCTCATTTTTTCTTCATTCCGAGCCACACCGCGTGGTTTATCCCGTGGCGTGATAACATCTCACGGAGCTCGCGTGTCGACCAACAGTTCGCGTTAGTTGCCATTACTAACGAAACTCGATCCATTTACGTAGTTGGTCTAGTAGTTCATTTATTAGGTGTAAATAAAAAGAAAGTTGATAAATAATTTCGCGTTAGTTGCCATTACTAACGAAACTAGATCTTTTTTGCATAGTTGGTCTAGTAGTTTATTAAATTGGGAAAATAAACAGAAAAATAATAAATACTTCTGTACAAAAAGAGAATATCATAGACTACGTTCTACTTTAAGATAGCGTGCAAAACATATTGTGTTTCCTAAGCGTCAAAAGTGTTTTAAAGCCCATTCATTTAGGAATGTAGGCTAGCGATATCTTACGTTAGTGAAATCGTGGGCTTCTAGCAGCTAGTTCAAAATATACGCACAACATTATTTTGCGTGTATCCTATAATCGAATAAAATCCTACGTTCGAGTTTTACTAGTAAGAACATTCAACCCCTCAGTAAAACCGTGTTTCTGTTGATGCAGTCCAATTTACTGATTGTGCGGGGAGGATGCCGTGATAGCGCGCTCTAATCAACAGTCATTATCGACATACGGTCCATGGTAGGGGGCGAGATGATTTTTATGATACGCAAGTTAGGTAGTTACGTTTTTATTAAAGTTATAAACCAAAGTACTTAGTGCATTTGCACTTAACATTATTACTTAATCGAAACTAGCTTTTCGACTCTCTTTCGAATCTGCGTTTTTTTTACCAATATTCCCGTTTTTCTCCAGCTAGTCGGAAAAACTGTTCGGCTTAGGAGTAGATAACACAATAGTCTCGTCTCAGAATGAAAGGGGTTAGGCCAATAGTCCTCCACGCTGGCTCAATGCGGATTGGCAGATTTCACACATGCAGAGAATTAAGAAAATTCTCTGGTATGCAGGTTTCCTCACGATGTTTTTCCTTCACCGTTTGGGACACGTAAAATTATTTTCTTAAAATGAACATAACTGAAAACTTGGAGGTGCATGCCCCATGCTCAAGTATTTCTTTGTTAATTTTCAATTAAAAAAAGAAAATTGTAATTTAGCTATTACAAGTATACAAAATTAATAGGTAAGTATTTTTTTACCTTTCTACCGTTTGTAATAAACGTTGATGAGTGACGATGTTTGCCCACTCTCCCCTGAGATACGAGTATACACAGACACACGCTGCGTTTTACGGGAATTAAAAACGCTGCCCCAACCTCCCCTCATTGATGATATAACCATAGACAAATTCAATTATTTTTTCGCTATTTTTATTATGTTTGTAACGAGATCATGGCAAACGCGAACTTTCAAAAGATATTAGTGTAGATAGCTATAGATAGCATTATGTAATTTTTTTTTTCAGGGAAAAAAATAATCATTTCTATAAAATCTATTAGAAAATGTGCAATTAAATCTAAGCGAAAATTTGGATCAGACGTTTTGAGAAAACGCTAACACAAACATACATACATACAAAAATTCTAAAGTAAGTCGACGTCAAACAAACTATTTATTAATTTGTAATTTCTTCAATAGTTTTTTGCTTTTATTTTTCTCAAGGGTTTGTTAATTTCTTTTTTTTTTTCTTATATGGGCCCTCAACTCGCTTGCTTAGATAGACCCTAAATCTTTTTGATACGTCTTCCCAAAATTATCACGTTTGACTTAATTAAGAGCTAAAGCCAATTAAGTGATTAGAGAAATTAAATTACTCGGCCAACTACATCGTAGGCTAGGAGCCAGGTGGTAGTTTTCCCATCTATCATATGCATAATAACTTACGTAAGGCCTGTGCAAGCGAACTAGGCTGAATTATTCATAATTTAATATACACTTCTACTAATATAATATTAATAACGTATTCAATTCTAAGAAATTAAAAGAAAGAAAAAGCCGAATGTAAAACAAAGAGTGGCGTAAACTGGAGAATCAAATTCAAAAACTAAAATATGCATTTTTGACGGTTTACTAATCTATATATATAAAAATGATTTGTTGTTCGTTAGTTTCGCCAAAACTCGAGAACGGCTGAACGGATTTATCTTATCTTGGTCTTCAAATGTTCGTGGAGGTATAGGGAAGGTTTAAAAGGTGAGAAAAATTAGAATAATTGCCGGGAAAACCATAAAAACAACCCTTTTCTATTTCCCATACAATAGTTTAAGAGTCAAGGGGTAGGGTATGGTAGGGGTAGAGTAGTGTGGGGTAGGGAAAGGGAAGAAGTGCACATAAGTCAAAGCGAAGCTTGACCGGGTACACTAGTACATAATATATGTAACTGCTCACGTAAAAAAAATATACATAATATGTTGATTAATAGAATTGTTATGGCTGTTACTCCTTATTTAAGGTTTCAAAAGGCAGATAATTAAAAGACTGTCTCTTAAACTAACCAGTATTCGAGAACATTAATAAATCCAATTTGGAATATTGATTTATTGGCCAATAATAAAAAGGCAATGAAACATTAATACAGACTAGATAGTCAAACTATATTATTTATAGGGTATGTTTAGGTGATAGCCCAATGGAGATGACATCTGCCTTCGATTCGGAGGGCGTAGGTTCGAATACGGCCCGGGGCATGCACTTCCAACTTAATATAAATGCATTTTAGGAAATTAAATATCACGCGTCTCAAACGGTGAAGGAAAAACATAGTGAGGAAACCTATATACCTACTTGAGAATTCAATTTTCTCAATTCTCTTCGTATGTGAAGTCTGCCAATACTGCTTTGGGCCAGCGTGGTGAACTATTAGCCTAACCCCTCTCATCCTTAGAGACTGGAGATTCGTGCTCAACAGTGAGCTAAATTTGGGTTGTTATTGATGATGATGATACTTAGGTAAACTGCCTCATTAGTCCAGTGGTTAACCTATGTGGCTTTGGATTACGAGGTCTTGGGTTCAAAAGTTTCTAAGATATTTGAAGTAATAATTCTCAATCCAGAGTCGGGAAGTTGGTGGTGATACACCTCCTTGCCTCAAAGAGCACGTGAAGCCGGTCCTGGACTACTATTCATATTAAATTTATTATGAAACACGAACAGTAACACCGTATCTCGGGAAGTCATTTCTCATTAACACCTGATAGTCTACGTCACAGAGTCCAAGCCTACCCTCATTAAGCGTTGTGGGTCTAAGCTCCAAAATTCGAATCCAAAAAAAAAGAAGACTCTTTTAAAGACCCAGGCTTAAGCCTGTAATAAACCTATAAAAAAATTATCATAATGAAGCCTCAGACATAATATCAACTTCAAAGTAAAGTAAAACTTAATTAATCAATATAAATCAATGTGATAAAATTACCTACTACATATAAAAAACACCTTTTAAAATGAATAAAAATGTAATTCACTTCCTGGCCAGCTGGTAATTTGTGGAACAATGGCTGCCAAATTTCCGAACGGAATAAAAAATGATCTGTCAAACGAGCAGCTTTCCCGCCAATTTGGGTTCGATTCGCGCCCTCACACCCAGTAGGGTGACCAGCTTATTACATTACAGACAAAAAAATACTCTTTATAAAATTATACTTACATAAAAAAAGTTATCAATTACATTCATACAATTTATGTTCCCATTTTGCCCCTTAAAATATGTATTATAAAAAATATTTTCTATTTTCTGTACCTACTTAGATCTCTGTCCGCCCATCGTAAAGATCGTGGACTTCTTCTTTATTGCTACATTGTAAAACGACACCCGATGGTAGAAACAGGGTAACAACTGAACCATATAGGCATAATGTACATGTATAGAGTTATAGACTATAGAAATATTGTAAATTCTAGACCATAAGAAAATTAAGAACAAACCAAGTAGTTTGCAGTTTAGAAACAGTGCAGTGAAAATCTATTTATTAAAAAACCAAATAGCGTTTTTAATCAAAACAAATCAAAATTCAATAAGACCGCCTTCGGCTTTTGCACATACTTGTATATTAAGTTAGTTACTCAGATTAGCTACTATGTTCTTTGTTATGGTTTTTCTTTTATTTCTTTTATGCAATAATATTAAAAAAAACATTTATTTAGAGTAGCCTTAGTTTACAAGCACTTTTGAAACGTCGAGTCAAATCAAAACGCCTGGCTAGCCTCTAAATTCGACACGCCCTAACATCGAGATTAATAGGGTACCGTGTTTAGACTTCGGTCGCCATGGCGCCCGGGGTAGGATTGACAATCAGAGGGGCGCCTAAATACCACATCTCGGGGGTGAAGTTACGTTATCTGGCAACATTGACATTTAATGATGTCATCGCAAATGTCAAATGTTAATTGGATTATTTTTCCTCTCCGCTGTTTTATTATTTGCGTCGACGAATAAATAGAGCATTCTTAGAAAATGTTTTTACTTGCGTTTAGCTGGATGATTCATTAAGTACAAATTTTGTATTTAACTTACGTCTAATTATTATACATATATATGACCTAAAACGTGTAGCACAAAAGTTTTTAAATTGAAACGTTTTCCTTTACATCTATTTATCTACCCACCACATATTAAAAAATAATTGGCAGATAGCCGTTGCCTTCAAACTGATTAGAAGGTCGCACATGCGATGTTATTTTTCACTTTTTAGTTTAGTACAAACATTTCTGTGGTTTTGAAGTCGGTTGTATTTTTTTTTATTAAAAATGTTTATCCATTGGGTTTTGTTTGTTTTTATTGAAAGGTACCCTGTAGATTTTTCTGTACACCCGACAACCTAAAGAAAATTTTGATAGGTTGGATTAAGCATGAAAGCGTAACAAGTAAAAATCAAACAAATAACACACTTTCGATATAGATAATAATATATGTATACACGGGAATTGAAAAAAGGCTGAGAAGTTTAAAAGAGAGAAGTTTATAACAAATAAAACTTCTTTAATTACTTAAAAAAAATAGAGAGTTGTCAAAATTGTACAACATTTCACAAAACCAGTCACGATCCAAACAACACCCAAAATTAAATAAACCTTCATAGCCATAATTCACAACACAAAAACAATGTCTCAAACACAAGAAAGTCAACAAAATATTCCCATCCAGGTGACAGATGCTCTCGTCTTCGACAATGCATTCTCTGCTATGAAGGACAGGTTTGCAGCACATATGAAAGATATTGATGAAGAGATGACCAAGATAAGGTATAAATATGCTAATTATTATTCTTCTTTAAGTGCTCCTCAGACTAGCGAAGGTTGGCAGTCTGCTTCGTAAGCTCTTCTTTTTCCATGAAGATAAGCTGTAGAATCTTCTATCTCGCCTAAATAGAAGCTAGAAGCTACTGTATCTCTACAGAAACCTCGAGTCACGGTATTTGCGGTCTCACTCCTCCGAAAGGGCTCGACTTGAAAACGTCAAAGACTCTGAAACGTAGAATCAGAGAAACCCATATTCAAATAGAATGATTTAACACTTTTCAGCAAAACTCTTCAAGGTCAATTAAATAGAAATAGCTCTGGAACAACCACCACCAAAGAACCAGTCAACTTGGACTTTTTGTCCAACTCACCACTGGTCGAAGGCGAGGGAGAGAACAGGACACTGAGACTGCAGTACGACGTCAGCCAATTTGATGCATCTGAGGTATGTTTATCATACTCGTAAAATAATTATCAATCAAGTGATAGTAAACGCCCAAAACAAACCACTACTGAAGAAATCTTTGTGAGTATAATGAATACAACGACATATATTGTACTCGTATGATACATAGAAAAGATGATTACTGACATTTGCAAGGCTCACAGAACTGACAGAAGATTACTTATAATATGAAACTTGTCAAAAAGCTGCTCCCCGCTTTAGGAACAGCTTTAGCTTTGGCATTAGGAACAACTTTTATACAGTCTATACAGATACAGTCGCTGATTGAATAGAACAAGAAAAGTAGGTCACTTTGGGGCAAATAGTTTTTTTCAAGTTGCTTTCTGTTTAGCAATGAGAACAGCTTTTACGCGCCGCTTTTATGAAACGAAAATGCAGTATATATGTCACTGATTGAATAGAACAAGAAAAATAGCGCACTCTGCGGATGATATTTCACCATTTTCCAAGAATACTTGAAAACTCAGTAATGGGGTGACCTAATGTGTCACATTTGCACCACTTAACGCACATTTCTTAACTTTCGGATCAATCTCAGGAGATGATATTGCTGTTTTTAGTAATAGTTGACGAAATACACTTGGCCCACATGAAGTTAACTTAGAAACCATCGCTAGTAAACAGGCAAACAGGCACTGCTCTGTAATATGTTGCCTTCAACCTGAAGCATAGCTTTTAAGTCTCTTGTATACCAGTAATTTCTCCATGATTTTTATTATAAGCCAATATTTTAATATTTGTTGTATATTTATTTATGTTAACAGATAACCGTAACCATACAAGACAACGTACTCTTAGTGTTTGCAACTCACGAGGAGGCGACTGACAACAGCACAACTGTGACGGAGTTCCGCAGGGAGTTCCACTTTCCCCAAGGCGTCGACCCTAAAACCATTGTATCGCAGTTATCAAAAGACGGTGTTTTAGTTATCGAAGCACCTTTACCTACCACCACTGCAAAACAGTTATTAACAAAATAAAAGGATTACATATATTTTATTATTATTTGATGTTTTATTTTTTAAATGATTTCTATTTAACTTAGTACTATGTTTATTTATTTAAGCTTAAAAATTGTGATGTTCTGTATCTAAAATCATTAAAACAAGATTAATACGAGTTGGTATGTAACATAAGTAACAGTGAGTCAACTTAGCTCCACTTTATTGCTTTTCATAAAGCATAAAAGCTTCATTATAAAGCTGAAGAATTAGTTTTTTTTGGTTAAACGTGCTAATGTTATGAACTATTCTAATTTAAAAGTTCTCTTTGTTTTGGACAGTCGATTTATCGAGAAAGGCTATATAAAATATCAGGCTACGACCAATAACAGCGGAAGATCGATGAAAAATGTGGCAAAAACAGGAAAAATATTCCTTTTGAGAACTTCCGTCGCGCTGCGTAAACAATGTTATGGGGAAAAATAATATGTAATTGGTTCATCATCATCATCATCATCAATAACAACCCTTATTCGGCTCACTGTTGAGCACGAGTCTCTTCTCATAATGAGATTAGGCTAGTAGTCCACCATAGCTCAATGCGGATTGGCAGACTTCACACACGCAGAGAATTAATAAAATTCTCTGGTATGCAGGTTTCCTCACTGGTTAGATATCTTGTAAATGGATGTTAATGTAACTTAGCCGGTATAAAAAGATTTAGTGTCCATGATTGATTCAATCATATGATTGAATCAATATGCCGTATGCAGGTTTCCTCACTGGTTAGATATCTTGTAAATAGATGTAAACGTAACTTAGCCGGTATAAAAAGATTTAGTGTCCAAGATTGATTCAATCATATGATTGAATCATTTTAAATTTATCATTGTATACAGGCGTCCTATTTGAAAATCTTTTAGCATGACATAAACGCAGAGACATATAATTTAGCCATCGATATAATTGGCCGGCTATTGGCAGTTGGCACGGACGGCGCTGACAGTGGACGGCTCTACGTAATGGCTCTCTATCGCGTATGACATCGGTGACGTGGCGGATAAACACGCACACAGATACAAGGTGATAACGTTTGGGGTACACCGGGTAAAAAACTCCTGAAAGTCCATTTCAATAACCATTAACTAATTATTAAAAATTAAATAAAAAACTAAATCACCGTGCCGCATCTAGTCGCACATTACCCTGTAACTTTTCTGTACAATACAGCAGCGGCTTGAGTAAATGGAATATCGACCGGCCGCTGTTGGTATTTTTCAATGACTACCCGCAAATATTTATTGGAATGTTGAAATATTGTGTATTGGTGTTTAAAAAACATTTTCAAAATTATTTTAGTAAGTAATAAACACAAGGTTGTGAGGTACCTAACATATATATAAAAAAACGCGTTAAAACCGCCTCCATTTATTCAAGTTGTTTATAAAGAGAATAAAAGTAACTATCCTATAAGCCTAATGTATAAATACAAATGTGGGTTTGTTAGTTTGTTATGACGCTTTAAGTGCTCAACAATTATCATAAAAATTTGCTGTATCTGTGGAACAAAAAATAACATAGACCTTTCATTCAGTCTCCAAAAAATGGTACGTAAAGGAAAGTCAACCATTGATGGTTAATTATTCTCACGTTTTTGCAGCATAAACGGCAGCGAATACGTTTCATAAGTCGAGCCGTCATGCACGCGATACACGATCAGATATAGTCGTGGGTGCTGCAGAAACGTGATAATAATTGATCGTCAATGGCGTGCAGAAGAGAGCTTTACACGGTCGTGTGGCTTACAATTATAGGAAATTATTAAAGTTCAAATTCGGTCCGCAGGAAAAATACTTATGATCCAAAATATATACCTATAACAATTCATTAAATTCAATAGGGCCTGCTGTCTGTAGCTTTTACATTTGAATTTTATTTACTTTCTTCTTCTTTCTTTCTTTCTTAAAACCAATCGAGCCTTTCTGGAGGAGTGCAACCATAAACACGAGATTTTTTTTATTATTAGATAAGTCCTGTTGAGAATTGAGAAAAGTTCTCGGTGTACACCAATCCTGCTCCCAGGTCACCTGTACATTCACACGTGTCTGCGTGGTGTTGATGCGGCACGTTGCCATGGCGACCGCCGCGCGGCTTCTCAGAAGATAACACACACACACAGCTACACACACAACACACAAATACACGATATCACTAATTCAGCGTGGGCTTTCTAAAACATGAAACGAGCGGTTTTCTTTTGAAAGACCAAGCTTTATTTTGTATTGTTTTAAACAGAAATGGATACGATCAAATGATCGGATCCTTTACTAATCGTTGGTTTAACAATCACTGTCAGATATTAATGATTATGACTGGGACCGCTTAAGCTTACGGATGTACTACCACAAAGTTTCCAAGGTTTAGTCTATACTACTAATAACATAATGCTGAAGAATTTGTTTGTTTTTTTAGTTGACGTCAGCTAGTGTAAAATTACTAAAAAAAATAAGTATAAAAATAATAATATTTTAATACCTGGCTCATGACTCGGAACCTCACTAACATAATCTTCTTTCATATATAATACTAGCGGACGCCCGCGACTTAGTCCGCGTGAAATTTAGTTTATCACAAATCCCATGGGTTTTTCCGGGATGAAAAGTAGCCTATGAGTTAATCCAGAGTGAAATCTATTTCCATTCCAAACAGCTAAATCGGTTCAATCGTTGCGGCGTTAAAAAGTACCAAACATCTATACAAACTTTCACGTTTAAAAATATTAGAAAAATTATAAGGAGGTTAAGTTTGTGGTGTTGTAGGGGGTAATCTCTGGATCTAATGAACCGATTTGGAAAATTCTTATACCAATAAAAAGCCACGTTATTTGTGAGTGTCATAGACTATATTTTATCCCTGTATTCTCACGGGAACAGGTACTAAGTGCGTGATACCGCGGGACGGCCGGCGGCTTTTTTTTTTATTCTTTATAAGTTAGCCCTTGACTACAATCTCACCTGATGGTAAGTGATGATGTAATCTAAGATGGAAGCGGGCTAACTTGTTAAGAGGAAGATGAAAATCCACACTCCTTTCGGTTTCTACACGACATCGTACCGGAACGCTAAATCGCTTGGCGATACGTCTTTGTCGGTAGGGTGGTAACTAGCCACGGCCGAAGCCTCCCACCAGCCAGAGCTGGACCAATTAAGAAAACCTCAATCGGCCCAACCGTGGATCGAACTCAGGACCTCCGTCATTAAATCCACCGCGCATACCACTGCGCCACGGAGGCCGTCAAAAATTTCTAATATACCTAAGTGTAGATAGGTAACAATGCAAGCCTAAAATGTAGTAACTTTTTGGCTTTACCACCTGTACACAATGCAGCGAGGGTGATCTGATTTGTCTATTGTTGTGGCGCCCCACACCGCAGATGTGAAAGCGATCGGAAAAGTCGCTAGCACCCTCGCAATTTGCTCAAATAAATGTATTATAGCGGCCTATTGCAGTGTAATGATGTATCAACTGTTTTTAACGGGGGAATCAACTAATTTGTGTTCGAAACTATATAAAAACAGATTCACAGTTGTGATTTTTTATCTAGAATAACGGAATTTATGCCGATAGGTACAAGTAATTAGCCGACCGATTAAAGGAGGAGGTTCTACGTTCAACCATCAATTAAGAATACCTAAATCGGCAGCGCCAGCCCAAACAAAATTTTAGAATGGAGCGAGATTCATTTAGGGCGCCTCTCCTGTTTGCTCCTAATTATATATGTGTATATATATATATTGTTAGGAGCAAAATACAAACAACTACAAAGTAAGTATGGAACGCGAAAATCTCGACCACACTCAGGAGTGACCAATTGAAAAACGACTAGGATTTTAGAAGTATGTAATAGAATATCGATAACTTCTAAAGCGATGGCACCTGCACACTATTCGTGTACGTCTCGTTCATCTTCGCTTAAAATATTGACAATCGAAAAAAAAATGGAAGTTCTTTTATTTTTCTTAACCATTTAGGCGCCCTCTAGGATCTGGCGCCTGGAGCAACTGCTCTGCTCGCCGTATGGGCTAGCCGGCCCTGTCAATCGGTCCAGCCGGGGATCCAATCAAGAACCTCCGTCTTGTAAATCCACCGCACATACCACTGCGCCACGAATGTCATCTAAAAGAGGAGTCTGCCAGTTTCTGTACTAAGTTCCATCTCAATTGGTCTGTCTCACCGTCGCGCGGACGCAAGGGTGGCTATTACCATAGTAACAGTACACCCGCGCCCTACGGAAGGGTACGCCGGAAATGAGGTTTGTTCCCTAACCGGAAGTGGGGATACCTGCCGACTGTCTTACACTGCGCAGCAAATTCGTTCTGGATGACGGCCCATTGGAAAAGTACTTATCTGTCTATCTAGTTCTAGATGAATATTAGTATATTTATGAGGAATTTTTATATAGTAGGTATGTTTTTTACCAAAGATAGCCTGTTAATCATGTCGTTTTTATGAACATAATCAATATTATCTTTTCCCCTCCATTTAATCGCTAAAACTGTGCTCGGAGTGGGTGCTATCTTGGATAAACCATCTACTAACGCTTTAAAGCGGTGGCTCGACATTATATCACACGCCGACATTAGAGCTAATAAAATCAAGAAGTCGGACACCCAAGATTGGGCAAAATGGTCGAATTTGTGCAGAAAAGCGGAACCCACCTATAGTGTGAGACCACGCTAAAAAGATGAATTATTTCTTGTGTCCGATTATACTATCTGACTACAATGACATGTCGTTATTAATTGGAAAGCCCAAGACATCTGTTATGATATGTGATCCATTATTTATGCGTCGGTCAAGAAATAAAGTTATTCATAAGGCCGTTGTTTGAAAACGGCACGGGCGTAAGACATAACAAGCAGAGAGGCGACTCGAACAATCAGCTCTTTTCGTCTTATATTAGTTGTCTATATATATAATTGATTTATAAAACATAGCTGGGATTCTGAAATTATAAATGGTGTGATCATTACCATATGTTTTCTGTGTCATTACTCCGAACGTCTCATAGATATATGCATATGATACTAATTAAGGCATCTCGGTTTTAGTCGCGTAGTTTCCGTACCCGTGAGAATACGGGGATAAAATATAGCCTATAATACTCAGAATTATAGTGGCTTACTAGTGGTAAAAGAATTTTGAAAATCGGTTCAGTAGATCCAGAGATTACCCGTTACAATGCCTTTTTTACCTTATATTTTTCCATTACTTATATTATACCATTCTATCCATCTATGCTAATATATATATGTAATATTAGCATAGATGGATAGAATGGACTGTATACTATATAGTCTACTCTTTGGATATCTTATCTTGACTGATTTGAATAGTTACTTTTAAAACAAAGGTAGTTTAAGAAAATTTTGGGAAAACCCAAAAGAGTACCTGAGAAATATCGATAAAACTGACATGTTTCAGAAATTTACCACATGAAAGAAGAACTCCTACGTAACTAACCGTAACTCTACGGTTTGTTTTCAATATACTTATCATCATATTAACATAACCTGAAGTTTCAAAAGTGCTTATAAATTGAAATACCTAATTAAATATTGACATTGACTCTCTAAAATCACGAAGGCCTGGCTATAAAGGCAATAGTATATCTAATTATTATGATCCATGTTGATCCGTCAACAATTACTAAAAATATATACGGTCGAATTGAGAAACCTCCTCCTTTTTTTGAAGTCGGTTAAAAATGTGTAAAGCAGTTGAAAATCATCAAGTTTTCAAATCATCATCGGCCTTAAATCATCTCAAATTGAAGCTTCACATTCACAGCAGCACCGGCCGAGATCCATCGACACAATAGACGGATGCACCAATACTAAAGTCACGATAACCCAATAAAACGCTTACAAACAACCCGATCATTTGTATTCTACCCTCGCTCGGTGGAGGGATCGGTCACGGGCCGGAGTAATTATGACAATGCAAATTACTTGCTTTCATGGAGAAAACTGTGGCATATAATACACCTATTGGTTTATTTTATATTTATATTAATACATATTGGTTATAACTTTGGGGGTGGTCGAGATTTTGATTCTTCTGTTACTTATTCTTATTCTATGACCAGCTATGGGAAGCGATCTAATTAATAGTCTGAAATGGAAAGACGATGGGCTTACTTGGACTTAGATGGTTTCTGTTCCCGTAGGAATACGGGAACGAATGTCACGAGGTCCTTTTCTCTCTCGATCTCGAGGAAAAGATTCAATCATTATCGTCCCAAGCCTGTCAATGTTACATTGGAAAGCAGCACGGAGGTTCTAAACTTTCACATCCCCTGTCCTACAAGGAGGAAGATCTTGCCATGTAGTGAACCCAGTTATAGTAGATTGTTAATTATAATATAGATTAGATACGCCATCCTATTTCGATGATGTGGGTCTATAGAAATCTACTAAGTAATGCATCAGTAAAACATCGTTGCCAGGTCAAGATGTTCGAGTTATCTGTAAAAGAAATTACACATCGCCTCGAGCGGTCGATCCAGCGGATAAACTTTATAGCGGAGGGTCTCTCCCCCACGCGCGCCATTTTTTCTTAAAGGTGACGCCTGCGCATGTACGCACCTGCCGTTAAAGAGTTACGATTTTTTAGAAATGGCAGAAGGTTATTTTAATTGCGTAAGCGCTGTTTTTCAATCTTATTACGTTTATTGTTGGACTTTGGCTCATCAACCTCAATTTGAGTCCTTACATTACTTAGCCATTGCCATACGTCTCTTTATCTCTGGCATACAGCTGCCATCACTACAAATTTGAGATCCGAGATTTACAAGTCCTTTAGGATATCAACTGATGGTATGATGTTGGTATTAAGTATGTTGCCTCCTCTGTCAACTATCATTAGCCTCAAGCCCAACTCTCGGCTTTCTACATAGCTTTTATAAAAGTTTTTCATGTCTTCTATTAATAAACCTTAAAAAAAAAAAAAAATATTATGTAAACTGTTAAACCTCAAACAACAGCTTGTAGTATATTTCGATGGCACTTCTATACTTTTCGTAGGCTTGCGCGTCGGACCTTGCGCACGCGACCCTTTCTCCAGACAGTTGTAGTGACCGTTAGCGCGCCTTATCTTTGTTTATGCCTACTTATTTATTACTTCAGCCATTGATATGTTGCTACACCTAGAGAAGTATTGGTTAAGATGATGAAATTCATCATCCTCATCACTCTGACACGTAATTATGTCTAGAGTTAAATACTTAGTTGCATGGGTTATAAGGTACATCAGTCTTTTTTCATGGTTTACTAGGACACAAGAGACCCTAAGGTATCCTAGTGAAAGAAAGGTGGTTGATCTTAAATCTCCTGTGTCTAGATACAGGAGAGGTTAGACCAACCACCAATTATTTTATGTTAATGATACGGTTTGGTGCTCTTCAAAGCAGGAAGTGTTACACCACCGTCTTTCGAGCTCAAAATTTCTTAGATTTTTTCTTCTATTTCTAATTTCAACCGAACGACTTAGGACAGTAGCCTAGCCTACCAACTTAACAACCTTCATGATCATATGATCTGCTAGATCGTTGGAAAAAATCACGGGAGCAACGAGCAACTTTATTTTCCGAATCTCAATTAAGGATATTCGGTATTTATTTATTTATTTATTTATAAGAATACAGTAATTTACAAAAATTAAACAATGCAACCTTAAATATATTACATTATTTAAGACTTATCATATAAACACATTTTTTAGGCTGGCACGCCTTTTAAAAATATTTAAACGATGTATACAAACTAGATAATTATATAACTAATGAATAAGAATAACTATTTATTCTACCACAAGCACAGAATTTATAATAGTACAGGTACACAAGTAAAATATCTAATAAAGATCACATAAATGACATGAATTTATACTTCGTGAAACAAATAATCACTTATTGCGGGTAGGTCGCCGTTGGATCGGGCGGACAGAACGTCGCTTCGCCGTCGTCACCTATCGGTAAAGACATAGTGATGGGGAAACTTGTATCGACCATATTTATCGAGTCGTAATTTTTCGTGAGATTTACCTATCGATGAAATTAGTTTATTACGGCTAGTAGGGTTTTTGATGACGTAAAACTTATGAGTCAGTTTTAGTATAAAGTCTTTGATCGATGGAAATTTAATTTGATAATGTAATTTTTTTAAGTTCGTTTTAAATGGTGTATTATAGGCAATTTTCAGGGCTTTGTTTTGGATTACTTGTAGATTTTTGTAATTAGATTTAAATATTCGGTATTATAAGCTATATTATATAAGTAGATATATAAAACAATGTACCTACAAATATTCGGGTTTACGAATATCCAAACTAAATTAATCGAATCACCATTACTGAAACTTTTATTTAAAACTATATGTCCTTTTATAGAAAAACCATACGGTATCTCTAGAAGCAGTAACAAGTCATGCTATCAGCTATTTACGCACTATCGACTCAAATAAAGGCTTTACCTTTGTGTTCGTTTTAAATATACTTGCAGATGTTCGCGTAACTGATAGCTTGTGACATATTTGTGGCCCTTCATATCAAAGCCTTAATGATATTACCACATTCAGAATGTAAATTATATTATTTGCAACATAACTTAAAGACTTTCATTTTCGTAAGTTCTACAAATCGAATGAATTTATTACGAAAGTTCTTGTCCAATCAAGTTTTTATGCACAAGTAGTGACTTTAATACTAGTTCGGAGGGTAGACTCTGACAATTATCGGAGTTATAATTGCCTTGAATTTGTAGAATAATATGAGTTACCTATCGAAACTATCTGAGAGAATCGTTAATATCTTTTGGCTATCTACTGGAACGTTTGTGTGGTCAATACCTTTTCTTAAACTCTTCTCTAAGGGTAGGCAGTGTTTTGTACTATAAATGAGGAGCACGCTTTTGCTATTTACAGTATAAGAAAAAATACGAACTTTGATAATTGTACCAACAAAAAAAATAATACATATTACTAAATAATTTAACATAGGTATTTTCCTATTTATCTATCATCGTCAGAAGTACCACAATCCGTTGACCACAATCTCATCTGAAGTGATGATGCAATCTAATGAAAACGGACGAACTTGTTAGGAGTAGGTTGAAAATCCACCCTTTAGTTTCTCACGACATCGTACCGGAAAGTTACATGGTGATAAACATCTCCTAAAGCTTTTCGTTAACATTGAGAGAGTATCTATCTATCTAGTAGGTACAAATTATACATAGGTTATAGGTCATGTAAAAATGTAGAGCTTTATTTGAACTTTTTGAGATTTCCACAAATGAGTTTTCAATCAATATGATTACTTTAATTTCATTGGCTCTCCGATTGTATTTTTAAAAAAAGAAGTCACGTTCGGAGTTCGAAGATAAAATTATCTCAGTTGGGTCTTGAAGCGAGACGATCCTGCAGAGTTTTGTTAGAGAGGGATGGAGAGGGAAAGCATTGGTGCGTGAAAGGGACGGGATATAAACATCTCTGCAGGGCTTCGGAGCGGCAACGTCGCGTCCACCAATCGCCGGACGTTCGATTTTCTTGAATATGTTTTATTTTTGGTTTTTGTTTTTCGAACTGCGCGGCGGTAGACTAACATGGATACACCTTCAAAACTTTATAATAACTAAGTACTGAATATAATTTACATGAAACATGGCGACGAAACTAGTTCTATAGTTTTTGACGGCCTCCGTGGCGCAGTGGTATGTGACTGACGATATCAAGCGCAAGGATTCGCTGGATGTAGGCGGCTCAGGATCGTGATTTTTGGAAGCCCTGCAAAAATGATAATGATGATGATGTACGATGATGATGATGATGATGATAATGATGATGATCATGATTATGATGATGATGATAATGATGATGAGAGATATGCTAACACTTTTCAAAAGTCAAGTCGTGTCGTCAGTATCTAGAGCGAGACGCCTGCATCTAGCAGCTCCCTGTTACCCCATCATGCCATCATCGTCTGCCCGTAGCCTATGCGGGGGTAGGAGGGTTGATATATTATTGGTTATAGAGGATGAGAAAATAAGACATTTTTTTATATCTAGGCGATGGTGGGTCTGCTAATCTCCCTCGACGCCGACGCAGTATACTGAGTAAGGGGTCGATTCACACTACACGTTTTCCAATGTAGGTAGGTGTAGGTACATAAAAGTTAAAATTCAGCACAGCAAGAAACGTTCTAAAGTGTAGTGATAAGAGATGCAGTGAAGTGTGTCGCGGGATACATTACGATAACAACTTCCGCAGGTGATTAGCATTTACAACTGCGCTTATCACTGCGCAGGCACTGCTCTCAACCTGTTCTAAACACTGACAATGACTACAGACAGTGATGACGATCGACGATGATGAACATACAGAGGCGTGCACAAGGCTTTTAACTAGGGTAGGCACTACACGTGCAAATTGTACAAAGTGGTAAAAGTACACCTTCCACAGGTTCGTGATGTATTCTCAGGGTGCATGCCACTGATGAACTTCATAGATGCATAAACTTTACCATCCTCCCTTTACAAGTATTTTTGAAACACACGGTTGATGAATTCCTTAATGATAAAGACGCTGATCCAATCAGCTTCCTTCACATAGGAAGTAAAAATAAAAGAAATTGCAATGAATTTAGTTATCAACCCATTTTCGGCTTACTGCTGATCTTAGGTCTCCTCTCAGAATGTCAATAGTCCACCACGCTGGCCCACTGCAGAAAGTGCAGACTTCACACACGCAGAGCATTATGAAAATTCTCTGGTATGCAGGTTTCCTCCAGGTATATTTAATTTCTTAAAATGCACACAACTGATAGGTACTTGCTCCGGACTGGATTCGAACCTGCACCCTCCGGAATCGGAGACAGAGGACATATATTGACTGGGTTATCATGGCTCTCACAGCTTAGTAATTGTAAATAAATTATATTAATGTATGATTTTTTAAAAGACCAACTTAAACCAGGCGTTGTTTAAGAATTGAATGTGCATAATATGTTATGAAGACCACATTCGCATTCTGTTTACAGTTGCCAGTTGTTACATGTTGCCAGGAGATTTGTTGGTTCATTCTTTGATCAAATGCTTTGTCAAAAATTTTTGGCATGTTTTATTAAGAATCAAATTTTTTGTCAAGACATTGTCACACTATTAGCCAACCAGAAATGCCAAGCATTTAAAAAATGTATCACTCCGAAACTACTGGATGAATTCAAATTAAAATTAGCACAATTTGAACAAATACTACGAAGAAGGTTATAGGATACCTACTCGTACCTACTTCATGTCGCGAAAATAAAAATATAAAGCTTTAACGATTGTTTTAAAACAATGCTAAGCATAAAATGTTCCTTTCTCGTCATCTATTGCATAATATATTCCCTCTGTAACACTCACACATGCCTCGTCCTCCTCTTATTTATTATCTATATAGACAGGCATGCTATAATTTATTCTACCTAAACAGCGTTTCTCACGAGCTCTTGTAACTGCCTTCGTATCCTCACAGATAAAGGTTGCGTTTACAGAAAAATAAATCTTATTCCTTAGTATTAAAGTTTATTATTGAAGTGTATAATGGTTTAGAGTTGTGACGTTTTTGGTGGTTTTCTTTAGTAATTCAGTTCGTTAAGAGAAGGATGTCCCTATGTCTTCATGGGCGACTGGGCACGAGGCTCGGGCATGTCGGGACGAGAAAAAAACCGAATGCCCCGCATCTTGTCCGTTTATATGCGAAACCGTCTGAACCATTAAATGAACGTGTTATCTTTTAGCCGGTTTCCGTTTGAATATTAATGACGTCGGGTGACTTGAGACACGGATCGAAGAAGAAAACTTAATATTCGCACTGTTTGGACACTATATCAACCGAAATAGCAGACGCCCGGTTGGCTTTTACCCTTTTTAACCGACTTCCAAAAAGGAGGAGGTTCTACGTTCGGCTGTATGTATGTTTTATACATTGTAAAGAACCTATTTTTTACCCGACTCCAATAAGGGGTATGTTTTTCGCGCGTATCTTGTAATATTCTTTATTACCTCATATCTTCCAAACCGCTGATCGGATTCACATTATTAAGATATCGTTAGATTCATCTTAATAACCCAAGTGCTCTTTGATAGGTGATGGTGTTGTGATATATAAACAAAAACCAACACAAAGTCTGTAAGTAGCTATAGACTCGAGGTGAAAAAAAGTGAAAAAACAAAGGTACCTGTTTATTAATAGCTACCTATAGAAAATACGCCTGGCGGATGTCTAGATGCGAGCAGATTAGGCAGTCAGGTTTTTTTATTTTTTTAATTATTGACTTGTTTAGTATTCGCACTACCTACATAATTTACACCTAAGTTATTCTATAGTTTGGGCATTAAATCAGCCGATATACTAGCAGATGCCCGCGAATTTATCTGGTTGGCGTTTTACCCTTTGTATTTAAAAGAACCTCCTTTGGTCAAAGTCTCCACTTTCGATAACGTTTATCCCCCTATTCCTCCCTTGCCTTTTGTTGAAAGATTGTTAGACTTAATCAATCATTACAAGTATTCAATATAATATAGTCATTCACAAAACAAAGAGCATATAAGTAATTTAATCAAAAGACTGTAATCAAACAATATCTAGAATGATGTATGCAGGTGTTATGCAGATATCTAAAACTAATACATTAATTGATACTGTTCTAGAAGTTCTATTACGAGTACTATCCAAGATATCTAGTAGATACAGGTTTAATTAAGCGACGCACTTCCCACAGTGACATTTGCTACGATATTCATAATACCACTGAGACACTGGCTCACATAGGGTTGTCAACGTATAAATTAAAATAATCTATTAAAACACATTTATGTCCATAGGGTTTGTCTGTTTGTTATGGCTCTTACTGGTTCTGAAGACTCATGCCTAGTCACTGATTCTGCAGCAAAGATGCTTTCTAGTTCATCTTTTTGCTTATTCTAAAAGTGCAATCAAATGTATTGATCGTCTATGGACGTAAACGTTCTGAGGAAACATGTACATTAGAATTCTCAAGTTGTGTAAAATTCGTACGTACCTACTATAGTCAAGCCCTTCTCATTCAGATAAACGATGTGCCTTTTGTATACTTAATACCTACAAATACTCCGGAAATAAGTATAGGCAACTGCTTTGTGCGATGGATCATGAGCATGACGGGCGACAAGTCAACATATTTGTACCAATTACTAGTTAAAATACCTTTCGATTTAGATAAAGAATTTAATAATATGATTCCAAAAAAAAGCAATTCGTGATGTTTGGAAATCCCTACAAAAAGCCTATGTCCTGCAGTGGACATCCATCGGCTGATATGATGATGATGAAGTAGAGTAATCTCCTCAGGACCACGCAATGTGGAGGCCGCTTATGCAGCTGCTGAACGACTCGCCGGGCACCGAACTGGATTATGGAAACTGGAAATGTAAGAGCTTGAATATTTTTCAAAATTCAGCTAAATGAGTGTTCTCTTTAATACTGATATTGATAAAAGTTTAACTAGCGTCAATTTTGTCGGATATATTCCGACTTTAAACGTAAATTAAGAGTTTTTTTTAAAATGGAATATTGTGTTGATGCTTCAAGTATCAAGTGGCAACCCTAGGTCGAAGTGAGTGTATCTACAAGATGTCCAGACACGGTCTAATGGTTCCAGCCCTTTTAAAAATGTACTGGCGTGTCTTTTCCGCCATATGTCCTACACACCTTCGGATACGCGGGTAACCGTTATGTAATTAACAAGCAAGTGAAAAAACAGTCTCATACCTATTGAATACTAAATGACTTTTTATTTAAGTACGGTAGCTATTTGTCTTTATTAAATTCAAGATTGATCTCCTAGTAGTTTGTCTCATCATCATTACCCCAACAATAGAAGGCCAGCCTCTGTATCCAAGTGGCACGTCGATTCTCTTTTTAGAATCGCCAGAGCCTGCCAGAACGCAGGAGTAACGTGGTTGCGCCAATCTTCGAATCACCATACCTACCTCTAAGAAGGAGCTGCTCCTGTACCCAAGAAGCACGTCGATTTTCTTTCTACAATCGCAAACGCTTCGTAAAATGTATGGGAATGAAAGATCTGGATCACGTGACCTGTCGATAGCAAATGTCATTCCCATACATTTTTCTAGTTATTTAGTTTTTCACATATTATCTATGTTTGTAAACGAAACTTACTTTCGGGGACTTCCACAGTAATACGTAGGTATCTAATCTATTTTTAACCGACTTCCAAAAAGGAGGAGGTTCTACGTTCGGCTGTATGTATGTTTTTTTTTTCTAATGTTATCCTCCTATTTCCTTCTTCTTCTTTCTTTCGACAGTTATAACTCCTGCTCATGAATCAATACAAAAAAGAATAGAATAAGCAAATGAATGAAAAATGCATGTAACAATGTTTACGTTTGTACATGTAATTATTTACCCCCATCACCCTTGTCAGCAAAAGTAAGCATAGCCCTCCCTTCCACAGGTATAAGATTAGCTTACTTTTGCTGACAAGAGGGATGGGGGTAATAAAGTATTTTATTATTATTATTTAATTGGTAAACAATTGGTAAAAAAAAATCTGCTTACTTAACACTTGAACGGCCCCTAAGCTAAAGGTTAGGTATGAACGGCATGTTTTAGTGTCGAGGTATAACAAAGAAAGATCAACCGTCAGACGCATGCACAAAGGCATCTCGTGATGAGGTCACACCGACCCTCGGCGCGGCAGAGCGTGACCACATCTCCGTTCCCAGCTAAGCGTATCATCTCGATCTTTTACCCCCCCTGTACAAAGGGATATGCTCTGAGAATAGCTTCTAAATGTTTACTAAATGCTGACTAAGAGCGAAAAGAGCTATTACTAAGTAGCTTCTAAATGTTTACTAAATGCTGAATTAGAGCGAAAAGAGCTATTACTAAACCGACACTCCGCGGATTTACCTGCGAAGTTTCCGTTTCGGTGACAATATGGAGATAAAATATAGCCTTTGATGTTCGCAAATAAGGCGGCTTTCTATTGGTGAAAGGATTTACAAAATCGGTTCAGTAGATTCAGAGATTAACCCTACCACTGAATAAAAAAAATTAAAGCCAATGCTTTTAGGAATCTTACTCGTTTATCCGTACCCCCTATAATGTCACATACTTTAGCTCTTTATAAGCATAGAGATGTCTTCTTATATTAAGCATAGAGATGTCTTCTTATATACATGACACCTGGCTCGAATGATGTTTGTACTGTGTTTGTTTGGTTGTGTTAGAAATCCTGGTGTCAAGTTAATCTACGGGGGAAAGACTGCTCGGGTGTGAAATCGTGCGTGCGGAAGTGAGGTGCATCAGTCGTGGGTTTTTCATTCATCGTTACACGCCCTCCGCGGACCGTCGGGAGTGACGAACGAAGTTGCCAAGCTATAGTAGGTACTTATTTGAGTTCGTTGGTGTCTCTCAAAAGTATCGGAGCTCAAAGTGTGAGTGCATTAGTATGCGCGGGAGAGCGCGGTGATCTCTCGATACGCAGAATCCGCATACAATGGGCGCTGCGCGGGTGAAATCGACCCGCGGTAGGTATTCTCGGACCCATAACTTAGAATGTTATTCTCAACGCATTTGGTGCATACAGCTTAGTGGCAGGCAGTGGCGTGCACAAGGTATTTAACTAGGGTAGGCACTGTACGTTCATCATCATTAACAACCCATATTCGGCTCAATAAAGAGCACGAATCTCTTTACAGAATGAGAGGGATTGGACCATAGTTCACCACGCTGGCCCAATGCGGATTGGCAGACTTCACAGAGGTAAATAACGAAGAACATTCTTAGGTGTGCAGGTTTCCTCACGATGTTTTTCCTTAACCGTTTGGGACTCGTGATATTTAATTTCTTAAAATGCACACAACTGAAAAGTTGCAGGTGCATACCCCGGAATACTATCACCCCTTAAAGGGATCGCTATATGTTTCCAGTGTCCTTGTATATAGTAATTACGTACATATTCTTAATGCAAACGCAAAACTACCACACTTGAGAAAGAAGTGGTCAACTGAATCATATTTAATAGTTGGAAAAAAGGCACCAGGGCGACAGCGACATAAATACAGACGAATTAAGGAGTCCGCGGGATTTTTGAAATATTTGTTTGCAGTTCACAGACAGGGGGCACACAGGGATTATTGCTTAATACGGCACTGGTGGCAGCGGAGATGAGAAATCGGTGGTGAAACACTCCCGTGCCTAGGAGAGCACAAACCGGTCTCCGGTTGCAGTGCTTCTGAGTGTCCAAGTAACCAGTGGTCAGAGCTCCAGAGCTAGGATCCACCTCACAAAACGCGCCGCATCAAGGCATTCAGCATCTGACCCTTGATCCAACAGACAAGCGAAAGTTTCTTATGGTGTTATTCGAAGCTTTTCGATATAAGAACATTGTCTGACGACTATCGAAAGTATAAAACGCTAAAGCTGACGTGGTTCCGAAGAACAATAAAACTTTTAAGGTTGATTTAATTATTGTTAAATTCCGTAAGTTTTCGAACTATAATTAAGAAACTATACGAGTATTAGGAGAAAGAGTCATCACCAGTCCTGGATTAGCCTTTATGCTATTTAAGCAACTGCTTCCCATTCCGTCATCCTATCTATAGGGAACCAGGGATGACCGAGAAAAAAATAAGCATGACTGTTAAAGCAATATCAACATTTTAATTGATTATTATTTGTTATAGTGTACCTAATTCACATAAAGATAGGAGACCTTCAGGAAAAGTACAATCAAGTTTCCTTAATCCGGCACTGGTCATCCAGTAGGAAATCCATCTGAAAGTCATTTCTTTTATGTTAGTAACAGAGTTGTCTGGGAAAGTACCGCCATACTTCAGTCGCCAAGATTTATTCACACTGTGTGCTAATAATAAGTACCAGTTAATCTCAGTTTACGAGTTCCAGTGTAGGATGATTCCAACGGCTATCGTGTTCGTGATAAGGGAGATGTAACAATGCAGCATTATGGCGTACTCGGAACGATGTGTTTGCGCTCTCAGATAAACTTTACTTCACTTTGTATCCGCTTACTGAGACCACACCTTGACTCTATAACGTTATGATATGTGCGGGGGGTTTACAAGACGGAGGTCCTGGCTTTGATCCCTGGCTGCGCCGATTGAGGTTTTCTTAACTGGTCGAGGTCTGGCTGGTTACCACCCTACCGGCAAATACGCAACGCCAAGCGGCTTACCGTTCCGGTACAATTTATTTATTTTTATTTTTATTTAATACACTTTATTTGTACACCACAAAAATAAAAGAAAACAAGCAAAACAGAAACACAAGAAAAAGTAGAATACAAAAGGCGGCCTTATCGCTTAGTAGCGATCTCTTCCAGGCAACCTTAGGCTTAGGAACTTATTAGGACAACTGTAGGTGGTGTGTACGTAATAATATTGTACATATACATACATACAAATAACTAAACACTAATACATAAACCATAATACACAAATTATATAATAATTATAAATATCATAAAATAAACTAATATATAAATATATCATTATGTCGTATGATAAATATTCTAATAAAATAAAATATGTAACTAGTGACTAAGATAATATGTCTTAACGGATTTTTTAAACATATCAAGGGATTTGGATTTCCGAATGTCGACTGGGAGTGCATTCCATAGCTTAATAGCACGAACAACAAATGAACACTTATAAAATTTACTCCTATGGAAAGGCATACACAGAGTAAGAGCACGACATGTTCTTAGCTCTGATTGCACTCCCAGAAATGTGAATTTCTCCTTAAGATAAGGAGGATATTTTGGATTAAAGAGCACACAGTACAGAAGAGAAAGTACATGCAGATCCCGGCGACGGCGAATAGGAAGCCACTTGAGTTTCTGACGAAAATATACAATGTCGTGCAAAAACCGAGAGGGGTGTGGATTTTCATCCTCCTCCTAACAAGTTAGCCCGCTTCCATTTTAGATTGCACCATCACTTACCATCAGGTGAGATTGTAGACAAGGGCTAAGTCAAGAATAAAAAAAAAATGTTTGTTTGTTTGCATTGAATAATAATCATAGAAATAGAGTGGTTCTGGGCTTTAGTCAATTCTATTTATTTTTAGATTTTCTAAATTGACTAAGTAGGCTTACGTCGATCGGCTAAAGCCAAGGCGCCTTTGGATCCCTCGTAACTTTAATTTTAAGTTTTCGACCAATATTATCACCATTATATTATCAGTTTTCCCTAAACAATTCTAATTTTAAAAACAAAACTGATTATAGTACTGCAGTGAAGACTTATCCTTAATCTTTGAAAACTAGTTTGATTTTTTCACATATCATGAGATTTAATTAAACTATGCAAACAATCTAAGATGAAGGTTCTTTTCAATGGATTAATATTTTCAGAGATTAGTTTGGACACTTAATCTGTCATCGAGAGTATAAAAATTTAAAAAAAACTTAGTGTTAAAAGGAATATACCTTCAGCAGTTCCTGAGAACGGGTTTAGAATAAATCTATACTTACATCAAATATTGATTTTGTACCGTTCATCTGTTATCAGTGACCT
The DNA here is from genome assembly GCF_947172395.1 of Bicyclus anynana. Classification (NCBI taxonomy): domain Eukaryota; kingdom Metazoa; phylum Arthropoda; class Insecta; order Lepidoptera; family Nymphalidae; genus Bicyclus; species Bicyclus anynana. The sequence goes on along the minus strand of NC_069084.1, from coordinate 14,644,138 downwards.
TATCAGTCATGAACAGAGAGCAATAGATAACTGTATACTTTTCCGATCCACTGTCCATTCGATATTTTATCCATTTTGACGCGATTTCAGAGAAAAAGCGCCCATAGTACCTATATTTAGGTTTTTGAAAAGCATAATATTATATCTTAATTTAACACATAGATTAATTGAATGTAAAAAAAACTGGCAGACGTATTTTCAAACAAGCTTTCATTCTCTTTATCATCCTCAAGGGTTAAATTAAAAAAATAACGTTTTACTGTGTAAATTTTTTAATAACTATTCTGGTAAAGTTTCTTAATTTGTAGTTTCTCTTCCACAAAGTATCAGAAAGCATAAATTATAGTGAAATCTGGTAAGTATTTAGTAAGCTTTGACGTTGTAAAGGGATATACAGGCAAAGAAAAGTGATGTTTTACAGTTTAACTATTTTCCTTACAAAACAGTTTTCTTATGGACCTTCCATAGGCATTTATGAAAATATGAAACAAATACCGAATTGGTCGTGCCGTTCTCGAGTTTTAAGCTTAGTACTTAGCACATTTGGCGATTAACTTAAATTTATATAGACATATATTATTTACTGAGAAAAAAAGTCGAAGAAGACGAAACAATGCCCTTTAATACTCAGTATTCTGCTAACGTGCATGCGGTGTTATGAAGTAGGTAAGTATATAGAGATTCGATTGAGATTGTATCTGCACTGAGATGTCGCTGGCGCAAACGCGAAACACATTGCGAATTCCTATCTCGCATGTATCTTGGTCCTTGGGGACTATTCTAAAAGCACTCTATTTTGATCACTAATATTATAAAGGCGAAAGTTTGTTTGTAAATATGTGATTGTTAATCTTTTACGCCGCAACTGATTTGGTAGATTAATATTTTAAAACATTAAATTATAATAAGAAAAAGATTTGTGAAATAAAGGACTTCACACAAACGGATTTGGGATGGAGATCCTTTCTTACTAACTAAAACTATTTTTTTTTTAATCAGCAACAATTTCTGGCTTCAGGCTCCATCGCCTTAGACTTAGACGGAGAAATTTTGTAGGGCTTGCCAGCAACACACCCTACAAAGTACCCTAAAATTACACCAACCTGACGCAAGTTTGATAAGCCACACGAACCTGTAATTTTACTGACAATCATATTAGAACAGCAGCACTTCTAATGTAGCCTTCTTATTCAAGGATATTCCATAATTATAGAATGGACGAACAGGATACAAAGAGAGAAATAAATTAAATATCAAAGGAGAAAGCTGAGAATACCTACATAAAGAAAAATTAAATATCAAAGGACAAGGCTGAGGATACAAAAAGAGAAATTAAATATCAAAGCTACAGAAGTATGATATCTCACAAAGACTAACAGAATAGTCCACAATCACTGTCTGTTCAAATTCAAATCGCCTTCGAGTGGTCACTAAAAGTGTACATCGGAATTTAAGAGAATGTGACGAACATTCTAAACGTTTGTAATGTTTTCTCGGTGAAGTGTATCTATATAATATATAATTTAAGTAGATTCGTTGGTGTGCGCACAGATTTATTGCTTAGGAAATGGTTTATTACAGCTATAATTGGTAATATTTACTTAGGCGTGGAATACATTATTTGTCATTAATCGTACACTGTGGCGCCACATTATACCATAAAGCATTGATGAAAATATTTCGGATTTAATAATAGGAGAGAGAGCCTATATGGTGCATGAGGTCGTTCTCGATGAAGGCCCTCTCTCCTCTCTTTATCGGGACTAGAACTTAGAGTTTGGACCCATCACGCTGCTTCAATTTTGCTAAGATAGATCACTATTGAAACCGATGCCTTAGATGTTTTCTACTACTTATCATGAAGGTGTTCGTGTAACACCACTTCCCAATTTTGGAAAATTACTGAAAATTTCTCGGAAGAGCGAAAGACGCAATATTTCATATCTTATTATTAGTTTCCAAAGCAAAGGCAAGAATCCGAACCCGTAAAAATATGTATTACTATAAATGTATTAATGTAAGAATCCTGTAAAAACAGACTTTACCAAGAAGATAAAACGGCGAAATGGAGAAAAATTTAAATACCTTGAACAGAATAATAGAATTTTAATATAATTGATTCAAATAAAAGAGATATTTTAAAGGACAATATTTTGGAAACAGTTAGGTAGTACCTACTGTTTATTTAAACTTAAACTAGCTTTTCGTCTCGTCGAAATCTTTAGTAAGCAATAACTGTTCAACATAATATATCTGTCGTGGTAGGTAAATATTCAAAAGTTCATCTCGCATGTTCAGTCAAAGCTCGTCGCCTCATCAGTATGTGAGCCGTGGTCTGAGGCCTCGAGCCAACGCCCGGAGCTTCCGTACACAGATCTTTCTACTTCGAAATTAATTTGTACTCCGTAGGAGCATCACTATTCGCTATTGGTCATAGTTTGTTAAGGTTCTTTACCCCAAAGTACGTACTATAATGTTTCCAAGAACTTATAGAAGCTTTTTTGACAGTATTGAGTTCCAATACTCGTTTTGCATCATCCTTTCTTATAATACGCATGGCTAGGGTCTAAAATTCACTCCGAGAAAGGTAGACTTAAGTAGGAATGACAGAAGTAGTTGGTCTTAGCATTAAGGCATGGAATATGAAACAGATAGTGAAGAAACGTTTCTTTAGTCGCCTGTAAAAGTCCTAAAGTGTCGTTTATCAGGCGCTAATCAGGTGCTTTTAAAAGCTGGGTTATGCCTTATTAATACACTTTTAATATTCTAAAGTGGACTCAAACTAAACTGACTTACCTGGACCGTAAAGTCCGGAAACTGCTGACGTTATACCTGGTGCAGCAATCGCATTTATCTGCAATGAGCTTGTATCTCCCATGCATGTGTGGAGGACGTGATTTATTAAACTCCAAGAACCTCGTATAATCGTGAGATGTGAAATCTTAAATTTACTCCAGATAAATGTGGTTATTTAGTAGATGTCGTGGAGTCAACTGTTGTTGTTCCCATAATCGTCACTGTCTAAAAAAGCTTCGACCAACACCATAAGAAACTTACGACTGTTAGATCAAAAGTCGAATACAGAAGGCAGTGACTCTCGAGACGGCAAGTATTGTGCGGAGGTTCCTGACTCTCTGACTACTTGGGCACTCAAAATGCCCCGCAAAGGGAAAAAAAGTATAAATAAATAAATAAATGAGAGTAAAAGCTTATCTGCATTGTACCTTAGATGGTGGTACGGCATGCATATAAAACTAAGGCTTCTTTCAGATGTAGACTAAATTATCTTAATTTACTGTCCAATTTGCAAATATAAACAGCACTTGGAGAGAAAGCAAACACGCAGTGCTCATTTCAAGAGCCATTTTACACTTTTGAGCCGAAATCGGGGTTTTTCATGTTATCTTAGGAAAGATTTTCACGCTAGGGATATTTTTATAACAAAAGATTCAACCCCTTTGAATTGTAATTCCACATCGGTGGAATTTTCGAAATCCTTGTTTTACCTATATTTAACCAGAACCATAAAGTCACGTGAGTGATATTATAAAGATTCTGTTTTTTTACGCACGTGTTAAGGACCTTAAAAACCATTTAATACTGCCAAATCATAATTTCTGAAAAGCTTTTATAAAATAAAGAAATCTTGCTTACTTTAAGAGAACGTATATGAGTTGCATAAGATTACGAATCACTTTGTCGATACTTTGACGAGACTTTAAATTATTGAATTTAATGGCTGTCTTAACCAAAAACCAGCTGATAAATTGCAAATAATCCTATTTAATGATTAATTTTATCATAATCACGTCTAAGGAAAATAATTAACTAAATGTATTGTAATGATTCAATTGCATCAGTGAATCACAATTAAAACCGCTTACCGCATAACACGTAGGAACCTTGCGATATTTAGGGTACTAGGTGGTTAAAAGACGTGAAGATTGATGTTAGAACGGTCATTAAACTAATTAGGACTTTTAGAACAAGAGCCTGTAATAACCAGACCTTTAACATTTTATAGAAGCTGTGCGTTTGTCATTCCATTATGATCATTATCAGCCGATGGACGTCTACTGCTGGACATAGGCCTCGTGCATGGGCCTCCAAGGACGGTCTTGAGCCGCCAGCATATAGCGGCTCCCTGCAGTCCGCTTGATATCCTCGGCCCATCTAGTAGGGGGACGACCACGGCGCTTTCCGGTGCAGGGTCGCCATTCCAGCACCTTGGGATCCCAACGTCCATCGGCTCTTCGAACTAGGTGGCCTGCCCATTGCCATTTCAGCTTCACGACTCGCTGAGCTATGTCAGTGACATTGATTCGTCTGCGGATCTCCTCATTTGTAATTCGGCCTCGCAGAAACACTCCATAGCATAAGCGTAGCTCGCTCCATCGCCTGCTGAGTGACTTTGAGCCTTCTAATAATGTCATCTCATATTCAACTGCCTACCGTATTTACTTATCTATGAACAAACAGATGTCTTAGACTTAATAACTTAGTGTAATCTAGTGTAGTAAAGTAAGTTTTTTACTAGAATCTTATAGAGTGGTGAGTAGGGTGAGTTCATTCCATCACAAGGGGTTTTAGTGAAAAGCGGGTATCTCAGAAAGAGATTACAAAGAAAGGATGAAACATAAATGACAAAACGTGGACATTCCACCGATCAAGAGATCCAACGATCTTACAATCAAAACATATTCATGCGAGCTTCCTCGAAACAATTGAATGGACAGTGTTCATTCACACACGATGATCGACTCATGTAACGGTATTCCTTGTCTATCAACCAGAACCAAATTACCACGAGCCCCACATATTCATACAAATTGTTCATTTCATTAATGACAACGGAGGCGCTGCGAGCTCTGTTTACATTGGTCAGTATAAGAGGATATTTTGATTCAGTAGCCGTCCGAGGCGGCTTCCGCGAAGTGGATGTAATACGGAATGAGCCTTAGAATGAACAACTGTACAGGTTTGGAAATTGTTTGGTTAATGTATGAGTACCGGCTAGGATTAGATGCTAATACTTGGGAGAGTGTGTGGAACATGAGAGACATGAATGATAGTAGTTCGCGCCTTCTATTGATAGTAACCATTGCTTTCTGTATATAGATAACTAGCCGATAGCCCGCTGTTTCACCCGTTTTGGTGTGAATATGGGAATAAAATATAGCCTATGACACTAACAAATAAAGTGGCTTTCTAGTGGAGGAAGAATTTTCAAAATCGCTTCAGTAGATCCAGTGATAACCCCCTACAATACCATAAACTTTATCATCATCATGATCATTATTAACACATATTCGGCTCATTGTTGAGCTTGAGTCTCCTCACATAATGAGAGCGGTTAACTGATTGGCAGACTTCACACACCCAATGAATTGAGAGTATTCTCAGGTATGCAGGTTTCCTCGCGATGTTTTTCCTTCACCGTTTGAGACACGTGATATTTAATTTCTTAAAATGCACACAACTGAAAAGTTGGAGGTGCATGCCCCGGACCGGATAGGTACGAACCCACACCCTCCGGAATCAGAGATAGAGGTCATATCCACTGGGCTATCACGGCACTAACTTAATACCTCTCCTAAATAAAATAGTTCTTATAGACATATTTTATGGCTAACTTTTGACTATCTCTTTTACGTAGTTCATAATGCTGTGGTTTTCTATACAGGGGCCGGGGATCGATTCCCGGTCAGGTCAATTTAGAATGTTGTATTTTCTAAATTTCCTTAAGTCTGGTATGGCAATTGGCCGTGATTAGTTATCATCATATGTTAGTTAAATTGAGATTCTATGTAACAAATGTCATCCAGTTCCTACTAACAACCCTTCGTTGATATCATACAGTAGGTAGATGACATATTTTCTCATTCGATTTGATGTTTATCTATACTAATATTATAAAGCTGAAGAGTTTGTTTGTTTGATTGAATGCGCTAATCTCAGGAACTACTGGTCCGATTTGAAAAATTCTTTCATTGTTAGCCCATTTATCGAGGAAGGCTGTAGGCTATATATTATCCCCATATTCCTACGGGAATAGGAACCACGCAGCGTCAGTTAGTTATTAATATAGACCAAATTAGTGAATAGCAGTTGGAATTTATTCTGATATTCGTATAGAAAATGAAATATGCTGATAAAACCGCGTGACTTGGCTAGTTTAAATAGAAATCCTAGACGATAAATAAATAATCAGAAGTATGACAAACCTGTAGCCGGTCACTTGACAAACACGCCTATATCTCCGAAACTGGGTTAGTTTATCAAGATAATGCGCCGATAATTCCTTTCGAAGATAATTCCTGTATTTGTCAAGCACTTAAGATGCGGAACACGATCGAATCTTATCTTGAGATCTTTACACGTAATCGATGGTTTCTGTTGATGATTTCCTAATCACATGGTACTTATGAGTTGATACATAAGGAGTCTATAGGACAGTGGTACTGGTTGAATTTTTTATCGACACCTGAACGGATTAGTGTACAATGTCCCAGGACTATCGGCCACTAGATCTGTTAATAAATAAATTAATTAAACAAGTAGTTTATTAAAACAGTTTTTTTAATTGTATAAAAATTAATAGTATGCTGATAGTAAAGCAATTTTGTAAAAGTAACATGGTATCTGCGATCATTACTTTCGGAGCTACAGGGATTTGAAGGGTCAGATTTGCGGCGCTGCCACGGATCCCTGAAAAACGCCCCATACAAAATGGTACGAATTAATGACGTCGTAGGTCATAATAATCGTTAGATTCGTATGGGCGTAAAAACAAAATTCCTAATATCTTTGTTATTTGTGCGTTTATGTTTATAGTTCATTTATTAAAAAATGTCACATTTAATGTAAAGAAGCTAAAACTGTATGAATTTTAATCTTATTACGATAAAAGATTTTTAATAGATTTTGATATTTTATAATCTTATTTATTTTGCAAATATCCAGACAATCTTTGCTTTTGATGTATAAATTATCATAAAAATCAATATATTCAAATCTAGTCATCATCCCCATTGTGAGTTTTCATCCATCCAACATCATACGTAACTCCAAAACGATAGATAGCATCGCACATGACACACTTCCGTCACACGATTCTTTCATGGAAGTGATTTGTACTTGATACTGAGAAATCGACTATATCTATTCAATATCCTCAAATTACGGTGTGCTTCACACAATACCTGCTGGGATTATGTGTCTCTCTCTGATTTTCCTTAACAACATTGCATTTTAACTCTACGAGTTCGTACAATTCTTAAGGACCTGTTTAGGGTAGGGTAGGGGTAGTTGAAAGTTTCATCGATTTTCACGAAGTCAAAGTCGCTAGTCCGCTAGTTTAGAATATAGTACAAGAACTATACTACTTAAAATTGCGTTAATTATATGTTATTTTAGATAGTTTTAGTTTCTGATGATTCGCACTGCAAAGAATCCGTCCTGCAGAACCTGAAAAAAATTAAAAACAAGAGTCTTTAAACAATTATTTGAAGCAACATTTCGAACATGTATGTACACAATACACATAATGGTCTATCTATATAACTGAAATACATTACAGCTACTTACTTATTTTAGTGTAAAAACAAAGATAACCAGAGAAAAGATCTAGAACATTCGGATTAAAAGATGTTTTTAATAATCCATTTTTACGAGCCGTTTATCAAATAATGTCACGAAAAAAATGAAAATATTTCGATCCATTTTCAAGTTATCTGATATCGAATTGAGACTTGTCAAGTGTCTCCGCTGATCAGAAAACGTTTATTGGCTTTTAGCAAATCTTTATTTGATAAGTTATCAGTGCTACCTGCTGCTACGAGTACTATCTCAGTAGGTAGCGTAGGGATGTTACTAAAATTGATCTGACCTCAAAATTCTATCGGATTAGTAACGATTCTTTTGTGCGTCCGTTTTAGCGATATATCGTTTTAAAGAATACTGACCTATTTTTTATACTGACGGTCTACTGGCAGATACCATTATAGGAATAGTGTTATGTGGAAGATCACATAAAGCCTATATTATTATTATTTTTAATGGCCGAGGCGCAGTGGAATGAGTGGTGAATTTGCTAGACAGAAGTTCTGTGTTCTATCCCCGACTGGACCGATTGAGGTTTTCTGAAATGGTTCAGGTCTGACTGGTGGGTGGCTAAACCAACCTACCGGCAAAGACGTACCGCCAAGCGATGTAACGTTCAGGCACGATTTTGTGCAGAAACCAAAAGGGGTGTGGATTGACATCCTCTTTTTACCAAATTGGCCCGCTTCCATCTTAGATTGCATCACCACTTACTATTAGGTGAGATTGTATTCAAGGGTTAACTTGTAAAGAATTAAAAAACTACACATATGGCTTTAAATAACGGTTTTCCAACATGTATCGAGCTGTAGTGTTACCGTTACCGTACCCATGCTATCTGAAAAACACTTTGTCACTACTCCTGTTAGTTACCACTATGAAGGTTTTTCGTAAGAAATAGTTGGAAAATGTTGGACACCGCATCAAGATGAAGCTACTCAAAGTAACCTAGTTTGATAGTAATATCAGTTGTAAAGTCGGTTCTTGGACTAAAACTGATTCTACATCATTCAGTCCCAAAACCATAGTAAGCAAAAGCTCCTTTCGCCAACTTTTCATCAGCCACAGACAAGAAATACAACGTTGTCATTGAATTCGGAACAATGAGTAGAAGTTTTTTTTTAATTATAAGTTCCGCTCGCAATTGCTCATATTTTTTTATGACAAAAAGTTGTCGAATTGGCTTACTAATACTTACACCACACTAGCGGATATCGGATGAGAGTCTGGTATAAGTAATATATCTAATAATTACTAATTATTACATCCCTAGCAACAATAGACAATCTGTAGGTACAGGTAGGTCATTACGTGTTTTTTTTTAATTCGATAAAGTTGTTTTTCAATTTCAGAGACGATTTTATCTTAAAGCCTTGACGATGAACGATTTAAAACGTCTATCTGTCTTATGTATTATCTACTATAAATGATTAGGTAATAAAGATTTTTAACCAAAAATTCCATTCTGAATCTCAGAGGAGACGCCCTTAAAGCGCTGTTCCGTCCATCTCTTGTGCTAATATGCTTCTGTACCTTCTGGCCGCATCAGTCGATGCTTCTGCGCTGACGGCGACGCTGACGGTAACGGTAAGCCTACGGCTTATAGGTACACACTCAGATACAAAAATGTTTTTTTATTTTGTATAAGCAAACTGCAATCATGCCTGATGGTAAGCGATGATGGAACGCGCTTGCCTAGAAGATGCCTATACACTCTTGAAGATATTGTAGATGGTGGGGAAAACGGAAGCTGGAAGAGCATTCCACATCTTTGCTGTGCGTATAAGAGAAACTAAAACGCTTAGTACGCGTCCGAGGAATATCAACGACGGTGCAGATCTCTGCGATGCCTAGCAGTCCTGTGGCAGAACGGCGAAGGTGGCACAAGATCAAACAGTTTCTGAGTGCACTCCCCGAAATATATTCTGTTAGTTCAACTAATGCATGAATTTAATCAATATCGCTTTAAATTGACTACACCGCGTACTAGACGGATTGTACAATTTTCATTCATGATTCATCTATAATACCCGATTTGAAAAATTCATTCGCCAATGGAAAGCATGTAGCTTTCAGGGAGTGAGTGACATTTTTTTTTTATTCTTTACAAGTTAGCCCTTGACTACAATAATCACCTGATGGTAAGTGATGATGCAATCTAAGATGGAAGCGGGCTATCTTATTAGGAGGAGGATGAAAATCCACAGCCCTTTCGGTTTCTACACGACATCGTACCGGAACGCTAAATCGCTTGGCGGTACGTCTTTGTCGGTAGGGTGGTAACTAGCCACGGCCAAAGCCTCCCACCAGCCAGACCTGGACCAATTAAGAAAACCTTAACCGGCCCAGCTGGGGATCGTACCCAGGACCTCCGTTTTGTAAATCCACCGCGCATACCACTGCGCCACGGAGGTCGACATGGTATATTGTATCCCCGTATCAAAATCAAATGGCATAGCCATGGAGTCGCAGTGCCAACAAATTTCTCCGAATTATTTACCTATATTAGTTTCCCCGACTGATGACAGAACGGACGGCTCATTTTTTTGCGCATACGATCAGCCAAGAAATGCAGCCAGTATTCTTGTCATCATTCCGATAATAAATATTTATTATTCTTATTTATTATTATTCTTATTATTTCAGATACTTTTTATAGGCAAATTTACGAGCACTAGCCTGACATCTCACTGGTAACAATGCTCGATTACATTCGGAAACCATCAATGCCGCTCGGATGCAAAACTATCATGAAGGTAATACTATCTTAGAGAAACTCTAGTAAGTACTGAAAATTATAACTAGGAAAAGATACTATCATGTACTACTTAAACATAAAGGAAATTCTTCGGGAAAAGAATTTCTTTTTCCAACAACAATGTCCTACCAAGTAGGTACTTCAGAGGACAACAATGCATCTATTCTTCATATTACATGAGACATCCAATTAAATTTAAACTCTAAAATCAACATGTTATGGTATAAAATGGTTTAAATAACTCAGGACGTTAGTACGCAGGTTCTCTGGAAGTCCGGAACCCGCATGAAGGCAGGCGCGGCCCTGACTCAACTTATCAGAAGAGCTATTCTGTGAAAAGATGCATTATGAATTTTGTATTCGATATCAGTTTGGAAGGGAAATTGGTTTTCATTTTATTTGTGAACTAGCGGACTACTCCGCGACTTTGTCTGCGTGAAATTAACTTTAACAACTGTGGAATGTCGTGGAAACCATGGATACTTCCGGGATAAAAAGTAGTTTATATTATGTTGCTTTATATCGGTAAATTCGGTTAAGTTGTTCCAGTCATAGGCCCATGCAAACAGACAGACTTTCAATATTTTTAAAAAAGTTTTTATAAGTATCGTGTAACTAACAATGAGCATTTGAGAAAACAGTTATTTCGAAATCACAAACAGACATTTCTTTTTTATTTTTATTGATGTATCCAGCGGCGGCCCGAAGTAAATTTTAAAATGGAGCGAGAACCAATTATTGCGCCTCTCCTGTTTGTCCCTAACAATATGTAGATTACCTATAGCAAATTATGAGTGTAAAGTAAGAATGGAATGCGAAGATCTCGACCATACTCTGGGTGACCAATTGAAAATCAGGCGCAGTACCGTCTTCGGTTAGGTAGGATTATCATTTAGGCGCTCACTAGGATTTGGCGCCTGGAGCGACTGCTCCGTTCGCCGTATGGACGGGCCGGCCCTGGATGTATCTATTGGGTTAGGTACCCGTTAAACTCCATACTACCATAAAGATATTTACCACCATATATTATTACCGTGTTGAGATTTTGAAACACTTTAAAATACCAATAATAGTATATTTATCTTTCACTGTATCATCACTTACCATCAGGTGAGATTGTAGTCAAGGACTAACTTGTAAAGAATAAAAAAAAAAATTAATTTCAAATGCAAAAAGTGTACCAATATAGAATAACCCAGTTGTTATCACAAACTGTACCGCTACATTTCCACGTGCCTGCTCGCCGCTATCTCCACAAATGGTTTATTTAAGCCTTTACATCTATCTGCTCTGCCTAGCCTTTGTTTGACATATTTCACTGTGTACTTTAACCGTTTCAGACCTATCTCCTCATGGCTTAAATCAATAATTTTCCAACATACATTGATCATTATCAATTTTTGATGACCTCATTCATTCAGAATCAGATGGGCATCAAAAATGATAACTAATCACCATTTATACCAATATCATTTTTACTATTGCTCAGTGAATATTTAATAATTAACTTAACAACTACATTGTCTTACATATTCCGTAGTACCTACTCGTACGTTGTCCCGTTCCTACGCCCAAAATAATTAGTGATACCACTGTTAATTACCATCAAAATCAATTAGATATGTTTTTTTTATGTCGTTGGACGTCTCATCAAAATGAAGTTCTCCCGGAAAAATAGCTTCATAATAATCCGCTGTGAAAATGTTCCTCGAATCCTGGTCTACAACTCTATACCATAGTCACAGAATTACCCAGTTGTTATCATACATTTCCACGTTTCTCATGGCTTAAATCAATAATTTTCCAACATACATTATTCGTTATCAATTTTTGATGACCTCATTCATTCAGATGGTCATGAAAAATGATTACTAATTATCAGATTTTTTACTTACAGACTTAATGAATATTTTAATTAAGTAATTAACAGCTACATTGTCCTACAAGTCGGAAAAAAGTTGATCTTCTCATCAAAATCTGCCGGAAAAATAGCTTCATAGTTATCAGCTGTGAAGAACTTCCTCAAATCCTTGTCTATACCATAGTCATAGAATAACCCAGTTGTTATCACAAAATGTACCGCTACATTTCCACCTGCCTGCTCGCTGCTATCTCCACAAATGGTTTACTTGAGCCTTTACATCTATCTGCTGAGCCTAGCCTTTGTTTGATATATTTCACTGTGTACTTTAAAACCGTTTCAGACTAATTTGGGCGATAACAAAGAGATATCTAATGCAATTTTTGCAAACGTATATTATATTCGTGGTTTGAACAACAATATACAGGCGTCTATAGTCGTGTAATCTTGGCGTTATAAAGTTATGTACTCTGAACGTAAACCTAATATATAACTTTAAATTAAGTACATGTCAAAGACACAGTAAAAATATATACAAAGATGTTTGGATACATACGGGTGTAATTTAGAAGAAAAAAAATACAGTTGAATTCAGTTTTAGACAATCCATGACCAATCTTCAATTTTTCCTACAAATAATCGTAATAACTGTGCAGTATTTACGATTATTTATAACTAGCTGACGCCGCGCGGTTTCACCCGCGTGGTTTCCGTTCCCGTATTAATACAGGGATAATATATAGCCTATATCCTCGATAAATGGGCTATCTAATACTGAAAGAATTTTTCAAATCGGACCGGTAGTTCCAGAGATTAGCGCGTTCAATCAAACAAACAAACAAACAAACAAACAAACTCTTCAGCTTTATAATATTAGTATAGATATCCTCCTTGTTCAAGGTATATTCCAATGAGGAGAGCAGGTTTCATGGTAAACCTCGGTCACCACCCTACTTAATGGCAAATTCTCTAGGAGTGTTAAATTTTGATCCCGACAGGCATACTTCTTCTAAGCTTGTCCGCAATTTTGGCAAAGCTGGCTTAGACAAACATTAATTTAATCCTCAACAACTTTTCGTTAATTTGTTAAGTAATAAATTCAATAAAATATGAAGAAACGATAGAAAAAACCATCATCATATTTCCGAGAACACACTAAGTATATTAAGGATTTTCAGATAAGAATATCACGCAAGAAAAATAAAATTAATTTAATTATGTCACAAAGGATTACGTAATCCCCCTACATAATTTCAGAATACATAACCTTTGGAAACTCCACTATCTGACGTGGCGCGTTCTCCCCAGAGCAAATCGATCTGGAAAACTGACCCGTAGCCATAACGTGACATCTCCAAACCATTCAAACGATTATCAACTCTAAATTCATACCCACCCTAACAGAACAGATTTAAAGTCGTTTGAGCGTTCCCCCCAGTTTTTCCCTAGAGAACCATCTTTGAATGTTCCATATTTAAATTGGTCTATCATTGCATAAACTGCAAACAAAATTAAACTCTATGTCATGGGTATAAGATTTAAATTGAAATAAATTTGTTAATTCTAAGAGAATCGATCTCGTTTCATATGAAATTCTAAAAAGTAGTAAGAGACAATGAGTTCCTGTTATAGAATTATAAACTTTGAAGATTATTAAATATAGTGAAAATCATGTCAATATGGCTTGAAGGTGTGAACACAGGGAGTAATGTAGTATCTCTGCGTGGAAAGATCGCATATTATTTGCAAGGGAGGTGCCATTGGTTAAGATTTTCCGAGGGCTGGAATGAGAGGAATCCTTATATACTGCACCTTTATATTGCTTGTGGTGCACTAGTGAAGGTTGAATGAACATATATTTTGGAAAGAAATGTAGGTATAAAGGAAATAATTTCTTAAAAATTAGGCTACAAACGATAATACTTCTGAAAATATATGAAATATAACAATTTAGAAGATATTCAGCATAACAATTAACATAAAGAACTTTATATAACATTCGTTTATTAGGTAACATTAGCTAGTTAACTTCGTTTGCGTGAATACACGATATCTTTATAAATTATCTTTTAACATGTTTTGTCTAAAATGACATTAATTTTTTATGGGTAGGTATTAAATTATTATTCCAGTCTTTTTTTACCTCACCTCTTTTTCTTTTTAACAAAAAACATGATATTACACATAATTTTCCAGCAACCTCCTTAATATTTTCATTAATCTTCTAAAATGAGGGTACCAAAGTTGAATGAAAAATATTTTACCCTAGGGTACAATAGAGAGAGTGTATTATATGAAAGTACAAAGCCATACATTATTTTCGGAGCTCCCTTGAAAGCCTTCGAACACCTTTATTCACAAAGCCTTTGTCTGGCGCTTTGAAATCTCGTACAATAGTACAAGAGACGACGAACTAATAATACTATTAGATTATGAAACAATTCTAAAAGTACTTAATAGTGTAGTCGGTTTAGAGTAATCATTCTATTTTTTTACACAATAATATTAAATCAATTAAAAAACTTTATGTACCGTTTAATACGTTTTCTTTTAGCGAAAGTTTAGATTAAACGCTAACGCTCATGACTCTGAGAAATGTAATAAAATAATAGATCAATATTAAACCAACAAGAAAATTATGTTAATAAAAATACATAATTCTAGTGGCGATAAAGTTCTAAATTCAAAATTGAGGTTCTAATATATCGATGATCGACAATAGCGCGTACGAAGGTGATACTGTAGTAGAGCTCTCATAGGTTCATATAGGTTAACAGTAAGGCCTATATAAAAACCTATCCTGAACTTTAACTTTTGTAGTAGTGAATAAGTATCTAAAAGTTAAGTACATAGTTAAGAAAATATTAGATCTGACGTTTAAACAGTGTCGGATATTCAAACCGTAAGTTTTGTTCAGTTACTCTATGTCAAATGACAAGGACAAAACTATTTAAATGACGTAGAAAATAAAAATAAAATCGATCTCCTACCATCTTACATTACATACATCCACATATAGCACTGTAAAAACCCATATGTAGATATGCATAAATGGTTCAATAAATAAATACTATAAATACTTGGGAATAAGAAATCACACACCATAAGAAGGTGGTGTAGTGAAACTGTCCCTTTATGTGTATGCTATCTCTTAGACTAAGATGTTTCGGTGCCAGGCGCTGTCGTATAGGACGCCCCTGAAACAGTTGGGGGGTTAGGCTAGGGGGTCGGTGTGGGGGTTGATAATTAATATTGGAGCCGTCACTGCGCTTCCGTGCTTCTTTGTGGATTTAACGGACACTACAAAAAATATGTATTTTCTATTTGTTCGGCTGAGTCAACTGTTGGAGGGTTATGAAGTGTCGATTGGTTTTGTACTCGTTGGTCTATTTATTTCAATGCATTTATTATAGGTTATATGGTGTGCAAAAATGCAATAATTTCATCTGCAAGAACTCAAGATTGTACATTTACGAATTTTAAAGTTCTTAGGGCACATCTCTAGAAATGAGGGTTCGATTGAGCGTGTATGATGCAGTAGAAGGTTGAAGGAAAATGGTCTAGAGGGAGGTATTCTACTCAATGGACGGATCTAGTGAAGGCAGCGATCCAAAACACAATAGATACCCGAGTATTTTCGCGTTGCAATACAAGAAAAGTGGAGAAACATCACGTCAGGCATCCAAGACCACTCTGCCAAGAGTCCACAACTGAAAAGAAAATAAATGTAAGTATATCTTGGTAAGTTCATCGACGACACTACCATGATATGCGGGCGCGGGTGTGAAGTCGTGCGCGCGGGGCAGAGAAAAGGACTGTGCGGTATGAAGTCGTGCCTGCATCACTACCCCCCTCCCAACCCGTGCGGACCATCGGGAGTGTTAGGAACGAATTTACCAAGCTTTAATAATTTTTTCAAAACAATAGGAACTTTTTAGCTTTGTAATTTATTTAAGTACATATTTTGCTATGTTCTACGAAAATATCTATCTGATAATTAGTTGCATTTGCAAATTAATTATACTACCTACATATCCCGATATATCAAAGATATGCTCTACGTGAGCGAAACCGAAGTAAAAATGCTACTAACGTAGGCAAAGAAAGTACCTAAAGTAATCGCACCTATTAGGCTAAATTCGTACGGCATTGACCAACCTGTTTCTTTTACAGTATCGTCTAACTCTAAAAGTATAATTATACGTTTTTTTGCAGTATTAACGTCGCTGTTTTTTTTTATTCTTTACAAGTTAGCCCTTGACTACAATCTCACCTGATGGTAAGTGATGATGCAGTCTAAGATGGAAGCGGGCTAACTTATTAGAAGGAGGATGAAAATCCACACCCCTTTTGGTTTCTACACGGCATTGTACCGGAACGCTGAATCGCTCGGCGGTACGTCTTTGCCGGTAGGGTGGTAACTAGCCACGACCGAAGCCTCCCCACCAGCCAAACCTGGACAAATTAAGAAAATCTCAATCTGCTCAGCCGGGGATCGAACCCAGGACCTCCGATTTGTAAATCCACCGCGCATACCACTGCGCCACGGAGGCCGTCGAAGTGTGTGTTCTATGAACGACGTATGCCACTTAGTTTACCACCACAAGTATGTACATATACTGTAAAACAATTGCATGCCAATGTATGTATCTAGCCTTAGTTACCAACGCCTCAATCAGAGTAAGACCATTTTCAGTCCATCCACGCTACAGATATTGTTACGCCACGAAACCTGAAAACCGATGCAAAAACTGGTGGCACATCAGGAGCGTTGCGTGCGCATCCTGCCCGGCGGCATTATTATCACGATCTAATAAACTTTGATTTGTTGCCAAATGCGTTCACTTATTGGTATGTAGGTACGCAATATCTCGCTGATTGGTCAAGATAAATCCGTGAACTGCTTCAGTTTTTTTTTTATTGAGAAAGAATACAATAAGGAACTTAAGCTAACTATACAAATCATGCCCACGTGGAATGGTGGCAAGAATACTGGCTGCATTTCCGCACTGGACAGCCAGGCTGATCCTTTGCGCAAAAAATGAACCAGCCCTTCTGTCACCAGTCGAGGCAACTAGCCGCGGTGAAATGATTCGGTAACATATATTATTACGTGCTTGGCTTCTTTTTATTAATAAGCTTCGAGTTTTATTAATATTCTGAGCATTCATTATTCAGATACGACTCTCCAGTCTATGAAATTATACGTAATACGGTTGCTAGGTTATTATATCGAACGAGGTAGTAATACTAAGATAATATAGGTATCAAAAAGCGTATTAGCATTACTCTAAAGAAACTGCCGATTAATTCGGTCTCTATTCGATTCTAGCGTGCAAAATTAAGAAATTTGGGAAAGGTATAAGTACTAATCTGCCTAAAAAAATGTAAACAGATATACCTTTCTTAATTTTACACGCTACAATCATAATTATACCATATGAAAACTTATTTTTGGCAATTTTCCTCTTAATAATATGTTTAATGACGTAACAAGATTAGGTAAGTTTTCAGCCAGACGCTAAATTGTTCGTTTTAAATCTCTAATGATCGATTAAAGAAATGTACAAAGGTCTTGGGCATTTTCTTTCAGTTTTACACTTCGTGATGGCAGTTCGTAAATAGAAACGATAAAGGTATATAATAAGACTTTTATTTAAAATAAAGTGTTTTTGAATAAATAAACTCAGAGCGGGTGCGTGTAATTTCGACCACACCCATAACAATACCTATTCACAGCTACGAGTATACATATCTCAAAAGGAAAAGCCATTTGAAATCCGCTCCGCAGACGGCAAGATTACCGGAATGGCTTCCAACCGATCAATAGTCTAATCTCGCGGCTCTTGCGTCCTTGTCTCACCAGATCTACTCATCTGAACCGTACACCTTAACACCTGAGACGTAGAGGCTATAATGGGATGTTGTTTCTGGAGATAGCCTCCTACTCACGCCTACGGCAGTTAGCTAAGGATTTTTCGAGTATGTATCGCAAATAGACCGTAAAACGATGTAGGTATGGCCTACTAACTTTTACTAATCAGTAATTATTAGTTGTTATATTTTTTGTGTAGGTACAGAGTTATTAATTTAATTTGCCTAATTAAATTCCAACTACCTACCTATAATAGGTTCTAAGGTATTATGAAAGACAAAAGACTGCCCACGATTTTTTCTGCACGTAATTTAGGTTCTTCAGATTACCTAATTTTCTTTTCGTCTAATTAAAATGAAAAACAAATTTTCGATATCAAAAATTACGTTTTTCACTTTGAAATCTAGAGCCTTGAACCTTCCAAAATCGCCATGGTACAAACTCTGTAATCAGCTTCCAAACTTGAAAGTTAGGGGTAGTATGAAAATCACCCATCTCGGTTTCTACACGACATCGTACCGGAACACTAAATCGCTTGGTACGCCTTTGCCAGTAGAGTGGTAACAAGCCACGGCCGAAGCCTTCCACTGGTTTTTAAGATAGATGAAATCGTGCACCATATTATATTATGATGTATGCTTGGAGTTTCTCTGCGTGATCTAATCAGAAATGAAGAGATGCGCAGAAAAATCAAAGTTACTGACAGCACGTCGAGTCGCAAAGCTGTAGTGGCAATAGGGCACATAGTTCGAAGAGCCGCTGGACATTGGGGTCCCAGGGGTGCTGGAATGGCGACCTCCTACCGGAAAACGGAGATTTGGTCGACCCCCACTAGGTTGACTGAGGATATCAAGCGGATTGCAGGGAGTCGCTGGTTGCTGGCAGCTCAAGATCGTGTTGCTTGGAATTCAAATGCAAAAGGCCTATGTCCAGCAGTGGACATCCATCGCCTGTGAATGATGATGAATAATAATGAATGATAATGAATGAATGATGATATAATAAACTACCACATGAAGCTACTGGAATGTCTCTCAAAAAGTTCAAAGTGTTTATTAAACGCAAGTTTTTAGGAAAGGCTTATTACAGTGTTAATGATTATATTAATTATATAAAAAAGCTTGGCGTTAAACTGTAATATACGACTGTGCGCTTAGTTTTAAATAAGTTTGTAAAACGGTGGTAAACAAAAAAAAACCTTGGCTGAGTTTGTTGTGGGCTCTTCTCGGACCAAGGCGCGTTTGGAACCCTCGTTACTTTAGTTTTAAGTTTTCGACTATTATTACCACCATTAAATTAAATTAAATTATGACATAATCTTGACCTTTCAAAAGTGCTTGTAAACTAAGCCTAATTGCAATAAAAGAATTTTGACTTTTGACTTTTGATCATGATGATTATGCTGTAAGTGTATATGTACTTCATCGTTTGGTTCGTACATACAGTCGCAGTAAGTATGTGGTACATAGTACGTACGGATCTGAAAGTCACAGTGGTCACACAAGTCCGAGAGGGGTCAGTGGTCATTAGAATACAATGCCGAGAAATGCGCGCGCATCGCGCTACGTACGAGAATTTCGGTTTTGAAATCTTGGCCGTGCGCGCTTTGCTTTAGAAAACCTCTATATTTTCATATTTGTATAATTAAAAGTCAAAGTCAAACTCAAAATTCATTTATTTCAATTAGGCTTAGTTTACAAGCATTTTTGAAACGTCAAGTTATTTCATGACGATAATGAAACTTAAAGTCGAAACTTAAAATTAAAGTTACGAGGTTTCCAAACGGGCGTATAGATTTTTTCTATATCACGTCAGTATAAATGACAGAATTGGATAAAATAGCGTGAAAATAAAATAGCGTAAATAAATTAAAGGAATTGAGGAAAATAGCGTGGCGGACAAATGGCCTAATCTTTCTCATTCTAAGAGGATACTCGAGCTCAGCAGTGAGCCGATTATGGGTCGATGATGATGATGATGATAACAAAAATGCATTTAAACCGATTTCGTTTCGATTGAACATCTCAATTAAAATTTTCTTCTAGTAGAAATGGTTGGTGAATTTTGGCCTGTTAGTTCCCTTACTAATTGCGAAAGAGTTTTTAAAATCGGTCAAGTAGTTTTTAAGTTAAATAGTAACAAACAAACAAACACGAAATGAAGTTATAGGTACAACTTTATAGTTTTAATTAAATTATTTTTGAAAAGCGTTCCTTCATTACCTTTTTTTCATTACTTTGTAGATGCTCGTATCTGTGGCCGAGAAGTCATATTCTCGTTATAATTTCTAAATGAATAACGTTGCTACAAAGATTAACGATATCGATTCAATTTATCTGTTAGTCTGTACGTACGGATTAATCAAGGTAAGTATTTTTACGACCACATTCGGTATTCGATAGATTGTGTTTTGAATATTTATTTATACGCCAACCTAATCTATACTAATAATAATCCGCATCGATAAAGAACTCAAAATCGAAGTCTATCCTGATATTTTTACCTAGAGTACCAGTATGTACAACTGCGAGCTGTGAGGAGCCTTAATTGCCTTAATAAAGGGGCCGGACATCACTGAGAGGTCTACCTGCCGGCTTAACCAAGTAATTTTAGTGGATATACACAATAAATACCAACTAGTTATTACCAGAAATTCTTAACCGCAGAATAAACAATAATCCAGATTGAGTCTTTACAAGCAGCTGGTGAAAACGGTGAAACCCATAAAAACTCAAGTCACCCGTCTCCTTGAAATCTGCATAGAAACTTTTTTCATAATTTGTATTTCAAAATTTAACACTAACTACAATACAATATTTAAAAACTTAAGACGCCATTTTCTTGAATAATATTAAAATTACTGATGCGATACGATACGATACGCTTCGTGTCGTACTGACTCGAGAATGTATTCGTTTTTGAATTTTGTATTTGGAACGGTTCTATTGCCGCTCTATCTGCCTATTATTCTTAATCTGTGTTCTTAGTGGTTTTGTATTCACTATTTATTTAGTGCTAACTGATCAACATTACTAACCATAATAATAACAACATTAACATTACTGATCAACATTACTAATAGTCTATGTCTCTAAGGTTAAATTATCCGGTAGCTACTGACAACCCTTCGTGGATATCATAGAGTAGATAGTGAATATTGCTAAGTTGAAATTGTGATTTTCGTTAACAATGGGCTTCACGGAATACATGCAGTAGTTATTGATTTTATGTGTAATACCAAAGATTTTATGCTAAAGACATGTTACGTGCCTACAAAATCACCACAAAAAGTGATCCTAATTTAGCTACTCTAAATGTGATCCGAATTGAGTGCACACATGCACCATTTTGTGCTTAATTCCATTAGGTGTTTAAATGTATTTATGTATATACAGTGTTTACAGTTCCGAAAGACAACTCGACATTGTATACAATATTTGGGTATTATTTGTATAAATAACTTTCGTTGTTTACAATGCGACTCAATGAAATTAAGACAATTAGACACTTTTGTTCACCTCAGCTTACGAAATCATTGGTAAAATCGCGCGTTAATTCCTTCTTTCACAACAAAAGGAACAATCTAGAAAATTAAATCTAAATAGAGATTGTTATCAAAAAAATTATCATTTCATTGTTATCGTGTCGTCACTGAATAAATAATCAGCAAACCCACAATATAGTATTGACGCGTCACGCTGTTAGGCGCGAAATTGAAACTACGCGTAAAGTAAACGTAACTACAACGTTCACGTATTTATTTATCGTTCACGGCCAGTTGGGTATATGGAAAGCGATAGTTTATAACTAGCTCCATTTTTTTTTTGCTAACGAGGATGTTTGTTGTTTATGGTGGCAAATAATGGAGTTTGTGTTCCATTTTTCATGTACAAACTTTTTACGTTAACTAATTGACAGGTAGAACTGTAATTGAGTTTTTTTTTTTCATTTTTTTAACTTGTTAGCTACGATATTTGTGTGATTGATCTGAAAATAATGCTCTAATTAGTTTCAGGTTAGTTACAATTGGTACAGAAAAAATAAGGAAATTTCATTTAAAAATTCATTTGTTTTCAATGTTATTGTGGTTCATAAAAAGTATATAAAAAAATATGAAACCAAAATTACAAAAAACAATCAAAAATTGAAAAAAGAACGACGGACCGATGCGAACAAACTGAAAACACACACACAAACACGAATATGGTAAATGCAGTTATCTCATGAATATTTTAAACTTACTAAAATGTACATCTTTAGCACCGATTAAAGAATATAGCTATTCCAAATACAAATTCAAAAACGAATACGTTCTCGAGTCAGTACGACAAAAAGCGTCGCTTCAGTAATTTTCAATGAAGAAAAAGAAAAATGGCGTCTTCTGTATTTAAATAAGTATTTTTAAAACTATTCACAAAACTAAAAAAAAAGATGGAGTATTTTTTATAGGTAATTGATTATTGATTATTAGGTTAATATTATATCAATTTACGTAATTGTTGTTAGTGAAATCTTGAAATACAAATTATGTAAAAAGTTTGTATGCGCGGATGTCAAGGAAACGCGTGACGTTTGTTTTGATATGGGTTTCACCGGCCTCACCGCGCTGCTAGTATTACTAGTAGTAGTATACTCTTTCTGTATCATTCTCTAGTCTGTGATCTTAAAATAAAAATTAAATTGAAAAAGTACCAGCTGGTGCCTAGCTAAATAGCAAGATGAGAGATAAAATCGAACAAATCTCACGAAGCATCAATTAAGCTACCGTGAAGTATAAACTAATAAACAAAAGGGCAATTACATCTTGTGATGCGTCTTCGCATGCACCACGGCGGTAGTGTACGAAAAACTTATCTCAAACCTGCAGCTATTCAAAAATAAACCTTATTCCAAACAACTAAGAATCACATAAAGTGTAAATATGAGTATGTAAGCGTAAATCAATGCGCACGCAGTGTCTTCGCCGACCAATGACCGCGCTTTCACTGCCATCCATCTTTGTTCGATTTTGATTTTAAAATTGGAACGCCGAACGAACGGTATGAGCATGAGCAGCATGACAGAGATTTGAAATCGAAAATGGCATTTGGAACGGTTTTATCGCTAATTTATCTGTGACGCGTTTGGCATATCAATAGACTAAAGATAGAAATATTTTAACAAAAGCAATTAATGCGTACTTAATTATTTTTTAATAATTAGTTAGTACAATATTCTATTCATTTTTACTTCTAAAATGATATGGTAGTAATAAAAAAAACTGGCTTTAGATAATAAAATATAAAAGAAAGTTCAGATTTTCACAAACAAACCCAAGACTCGAACCAGAAACCTCGTGATCCTAAGTCACATATCTAAGTTAACCACTGGACTAACGAGTTACTAGAGACTCTTTCACACTTAAAACTATTTAACTAATTGGGTACCTAAATACTATTTAAGTAATTGGTACTTTAGCTTTAGATAATCTCTAGTAATATAATAGAATGATTTAAGAATATGATGAGAGTACGCGTTTCTCAGATATGTTGACTCAATTGCAAGCTCAGGTGTTCTTGGGAACGTTACGTTTAGATTATGCATTACGTTAGGGTTGCCAATACTCAGTTTACACAAACTACAGGTAAAAGTATGAAACAGAATGTTTCTTGCATAGAAAATGCCATATAGTAAAACGCATCCTTTAGTTTGCGTATATATCTCGAAAAATAATGTTTCAGGTGATTTTTAACTTTCAAACAATTTTCGGGTCAAACCTAATGACTCAATGATAAATTTTTAAAGTAATAAATTCCCTCCTGTAATTTTTTTTAGAAAACTCGAAATATTAAGTTATTGAAGCAAACAATCGAGTTAATAAGCAACAAGTCTCCAACTCTCCAGCATTTTCTCTCCTGCCATTTCCAGTACAACAATGATGACGTTAAGTAGGTAACAGTGGCGTGCTGTGCACAAGGTTTTTGACTAGGGTAGGCATTATGCGCAAAGCGTGCAAAATGGAAAATTCCTTTGATACAGGTTCGTCATGAGTCCTCAGGATAGATAGATATTTTTGCATCTATGCACGCCACTCGTACGTACCTTTAGAGTAATTAAATGTATATGTATAAAAACCAGTAAACAGGAGAATATTATGATTGTCATTTCACAGTAGAAAAAAATCGTCAATACTTAAATTCATGAAAATTAATCATTCACCAAAAATAATAGAGTCATCATCATCTTTTTAAAAATCTATAGAGAAGGAGACCTAGCCCTGTAGTGGGCCGTTAAAACGACGAACGGACAGATGAAGGTCTCGGGTTCGATCCTCGGTTGGGCCGATTTAAGTTTTCTTAATTGGTTCAGGTCTGGTTGGTGGGAGGCTTCAGCCGTGGCTAGTTACCACCCTACCGACAAAGATGTACCGCCAAAAAGCTGATAATGATGGTAGGTAAATAGCTTTACATTTTTTAAGATAATTCGTGAGGTAGCAACCCTAGGAAATAGAATCATCTCGCTGCTTACTTGTTCTCGTAAACAGCGTCGCATCGTGGGAAATTGTCTTCCTCTGGTCAATTGTAGGTATTATGAACCATGCAGTCGCATTACACTACCGGCAGTGACGTGCACTTCACATATGCGTAATAACATTGCCTATCCGACTAACGTAACCACCTATTAATTAGTCTTTTAAATTTTAACTGACTTCATCATCACTGCTGGACGTCCACAGCTGGACGCAGACCTCTCACATGGACTTCCAAGCACAACGGTCTCGAGCCGCCAACATCCAGCGGCTCCCTGCAATCATCTTGATGTCCTCGGTCCACCTAGTGGGCGGTCGACTAACACTGAGCTTTCCGGTGTGGAGTCGCTATTCCAACACCTTGGAACCCCAACGTCCGTCGTCTCTTCGAACTATGTGGCCTGCCCATTGCCACTTCAGCTTCGCGACTCGCTGAGCTATGTCAGTGACTTTAGTTCGTCTGCGGATCTCCTCATTTCTGATTTGATCACGCAGTGAAACTCCAAGCTTAGCTCGCCGGCTGAGTGACTTTGAACCTTCTAATAAGGCCCATAGTTCGACCAACTGGCAACACGCACTGTGACAACCGATTTTGAAATTTCTTATACCAATAGAAAGCCAGTTTATTTGTAAGTGTCATATGCTATATTATATTATCTTATAATAGATTAATAAAAACCTCAGTATGTTGAGAATATTTTCAATCGAATTCGTTCGTTCTCCCTGGTCATTGAATGCATTATCGAAGGTTAACTTAATATTGTGTAAATTTATTATTTATTATTATAATTACATGTCTTTTTATTGTTCAACGTGTAGGTAAGTGCTTGAAAGTCCAAGAACGAATTAATGTACAAGGGTCATTGACGACAGGAGAATACAATAACACCAAGAAAAAATAAGTAACCAACAATGATGAGGCAAAGAATAATTATTATTGGTCATGTACAGACTGGAGAAAAGGATAAAGTTAATAGAACACCAATAAGCCTCATTTGACAGTAAATTTAGAATTAGAATCGATGATTGATGCAAAGATAAAGTACCTACCTATCATAGCACAATTCATTTTCTTTTTTAAAGCAATCAAGTATGCGAATAGCCCAGCAAATATTAATTTAGATAAATATCTAAACTCAATAATAGCGCAATAACTATTTCTTGATTTTTATTCAATGATCAATAATAATAATTCGCGTGGCGATTAAAATAAATTGGTAAAAGCGAGATAACAGTGTAAATTACAATTGTTATCTGTAAAGTATAAAGTGTTATTATCGAAAGATAATGAACTTAACTTGTGCCTCTCCCAACATCGTGACGTCATTACATTCTTTCTTACAGCTACATGTGACTTTTTTAATCGTAGTGAATTTAGATATCATCTAAAGCAAAAGTATTCTATAACAACACATAATTAACTTGTATTGTAGCCAAAATTTCGCAAAAACTTAGGGCGGAGAACAAGCACTTCACTCAGCTTTTGCAAATATTTTCGTAAACATTATCGCGATGTGTGTGACCAAGACAACAGTAGCAACGCAGGCGACTTTAATTCGTATCCCTACCAGTATAACGGTATTGGTAGGGGAAAAATACCATTATCATATGAGTAACACGTACCTACATAAACTACAGGAGAAATTTATGATTTGAAACCACATATACATACGAGTAGTTAGTTGTAGAACATTTACTAAAATATTTTTTTCCTATTAGTCAATGAAAATTTCTTAACAATCTGTATATCTTACATTTTATTAAATTTGCTTTAGGTACAATATTGCAAACCGAAGTGACTTAAACCGTCGTCTGTTCCAACATAATCTTTGGCCCATATTGTTCCAATAACGGATGTCGGGTCATAGGCGACTCGAACGGTGCAGGTCCGAATGAATATGCATGCGTGATCTTTATTACGTCTTTCTTGATCTTTCCATACATTATACGCGTTTAAGTATAGATAAAATGTATATCCGAAGGTGATAATGACAAACAATGAATATGCGCCACTATGGTTTTTAGAATATATGGACATGTGCTTAGTTTTCAAAGTAAAATAGCTCCTATGCTTCTAGTTTGAAAGTTCAAATCGCTTAGTTCTTGAGATTGTTCAAATCTAAAGCGCCGTTGGTTTTTGAATATTGGAAGATCAGTAGAGTCAGAGCAAAATTTTAATCATTTTAAAAGTTAATTGTAGTAAAGTTCTAAATAAGACTGTCACATATAAAGCTAATTAGTTGTTCTTCACACAAGACGGTTTAGGATAAGTAGATATCTAAATAATTTTCAGCCTAGATAAGGTCCCTGATTTCCTATGTCGCCCAAAACTGAATGAACTGACAATCTAACACCTGTCTCTTAAATTTAATCTTAAATACCCAAATCAGTTAATTGGTTCCAGAAATTACATAGCAGTAATCGCCCCATTAAAAATGCCAATATAGGTGCCCACTAATTGTAGACTAAAACAACCGAACAAGTGCGAATCGGACTTGCATACCAAGGATTCCGTACGTAGGTACTTGTACATATGTTTTCTGTGGCTTATTACGTTTACGTACCTACTATATACATATAGAGACTAAGTATATTTTTCATGGTTTAATTACAAGTGTAGGTATATACCTAAATAGTTTCAGGTGTATATACAAGTGTATATACCTAAGTAGTTTCCCTTTAGGTACTTGTTGTATATTGACTGCTCAGATTGATGTTACTTACGAACCTAAAATAAAATAGTTATAGGTCAACCGAAAATTTTCAATTCCCATATGTGAAAATATTTATACGTTTTTTTACAGCCTTGATGGACTGAGACCTTAGTAATATTGGTTTTAAAAAACTACGCGTTTCAGAGATACAGGGCCACAGAATACATAATATGTATAAAATGGACAGATGAAGTTTTTTGTGGGACCTTCTCGGACCAAGGCGCATATGTATAACTCGTAACTTTCCTTATACCCTCGTAACTTTAATTTTAAGTTTTCGACTTTAACTATCACCATTAATCTTGGCATAACTTGACGTTTCTTGAAGTTTTTGTAAACTAAGCCTATTTGAAATAAATGAATCTGTGATTTTGAAAAAACAAATGGGCTATTACGTGATCCTATACGGGTTCAGTTTTTAAATTTTGACGTACGGAACCCAAAAAAAGATACTGACTAATGATTGCACATTGCAGGATGCTACAATCATTATGAAATCAGCTGATAATGGTGATAGAAAGTGACTCGGCGAACGTGTTAAAGAAGAGTACGGGGCGTTGCACAATCTATATATTGTAATGCAAATTGATTGGCTCGACGCGAGATTTCATTTGAAAATTTGTCTTTTAATAGTCTGTTTTACTCGTATAGTTTGTATACTATTGGAAGTCTATTTGACTTAGGATGCAGTTGTAACAGGCAAGTGAACAGTAGACAGAAAACTAATAGACGAGCTGCGTAGCCCAAAAAAATGTCTTTAATTTTTGATGTAACTTTTCAACCACTTTGTAAAATTGGTACTAAAAAAAATGATTGCTGTGACACACACGATGTAATACATTTGTTTTGGATTTGACTACTGGACATTAAAATAAACTATGAAAATGCCTAAATATGACAGCTTTTGATATCCATATCATAGGGGTGGATTTCAAACAGCCAGTCTTCAATCTTGGGGAGGCTGCCATATTGGATTTGTAATGATGTTTCTTAGCTAGTCATATATTGTCATCAGAACTCAGAGCGTGTGCAAAATTTCATCCTAATCGAAGACCGGGAAGCGGGTCAAATTAAGATTCCAAGATTTTCTTACATACCTATTAGTTACAAGTGAAGCTAATTTAAGCGTGTTAAAAATCAATGCCCCTTTTCGTTGTAATTTTATAACTCGAGAATGGGCTCACTTATCGAAACCCAATGTAAGGCTTTGCTCGGTCTATTTAGTAGGTAAATGATATAAAGTGAAGTTTGCACACAATCAGTCGAGTTCGGTTCTTCATTAATTATCACATTTTTTGTACCAACTTTATTCAATAAATGGCGGATCATTTTATTAATGGAGATTTTGCTGTCAAATTAAACTTTTTAGAATTTTTCGAACCCCTAATCCCTAGGGGTAGGGTATGGGTAGAGTAGGGGTAGGATTAGGGGTAGGAGTAGAGTAGTGTAGGGATAGGGAAGAAGTACACATAAGTCAAAGCGAAACTTGACCGGGTCCGCTAGTATACCTTAAAATTTAAAAAAAAACAATGAAAAAAAATTATGATTATGAGTCGGTACTAATATGGCAATTATCACCTCAGATTAAGTCATACGAGTATATTACGAACAATTGTACCCCGGTAACGTGAATCAGCGACCACAACAATACGTGCCCCCGAAGATGACTGATCGAAAATTCCTCTAGAGAAAAGTTTGACAGGTCATTACGCATGCGGCTCGGCGGCGCGGGATACGTACGCGCAGCCATCCGCTTTCGCGACAGAGCGACAGAAAAGTGCTGCTCTTTTTTTATATACTTTTTTTTTTTTAATACCTGCCACATTTTTTTAAATAGGATCCATATTCTACGTGTTGCTTCAATTTGACAGAAATACTTACTGCGTTCTGAGTGGCTAGACCAGTGATTTCCAAAGTGATCTATAACAACCTGCAAGGGGTCTACGTCAGCGAAAAAAAATTTGGGGGTCCATGAAAAGAATATGGGGGTCCACGATAGTGGATCTTAACACATGCACTGATAGTACCTATTTACTCACATCATAATATCTTATATCTTTATTATTAAAGCATCAGGTTCATCCTTCTCACTAAAAATATTGACTTATTGCTTATGTTATTTTATTTATACTTTATTTTATGTCTATTTAATGTTACGTATATTTTACATTACAGATATTTGATTTTGAGTAATTTTAATTTAAATTCAATTAATAAATTAATTAATTAACATGTGTTTTTATTTTAAGTTTTTAACACTAAACTTCACTATAGTTAAAAATTTACAGGAAATCAATATCAAGTTAGTAGGGGGTCTACCCAACACAGAAAAACATGGCAAGGGGTCTACGACACAAAAAAGTTTGGGGAACTCTGGGCTAGACAATATTCTAGCGGGCGGGGTCAAACTTATGGTCTCTTGGTGTTGAGTTCAGCTTCTTTATTGTGGAGCTACTGGGATTGCTTTAATACAGTAGAATATATGTTACAGGTCGACAGATTCTAAGCATCCCATCAGAGCGTATACCTATACAAGCCTTACCACAAGCTCAAAAATCGCTACTACTGCCGCTATTACTGCCACCAAGCAGCATTACTGTTGCCGTCAAGCAGCATTTCTGTTTAAAATGGCATAGTTGCTGTATAATTACAGACAAATGAGGGTTAACACCTACGCCCCTGGAGGTCACAGATATATCAAAAAACTTAGTCCTTGCATGCCCTGTGAATTGGTTCTCTGTTTAGCGATGGTCTTACCATCAAACCATCTTCGTCCATCAATTATAACTATATAAAATAAAAAAGTTTTGACGGCCTCCGTGGCGCAGTGGTATGCGCGGTGGATTTACAAGACGGAGGTCCAATCAAGGAGGGGTTCAATCCCCGGCTGGGCCGATTGAGGTTTTCGTAATTGGTCCAGGTCTGGCTGGTGGAAGGCTTCGGCCGTGGCTAGTTACCACTCTACCGACAAAGACGTACCGCTAAGCGATTTAGCGTTCCGGTACGATGTCGTGTAGAAACCGATAGGGGTGTGGATTTTCATCTTCCTCCTAACAAGTTAGCCCGCTTCCATCTTAGATTGCATCATCACTTACCATCAGGTGAGATTGAAATCAAGGGCTTATTTTACTTGTAAAGAATAAAAAAAAAAAAAGTATTACGGTGCATCTAATTAGTTAGCACATAATAAAGTTTGAAATATTCGAACGAGCAAGCATGTCAGGTAAAAGTGGTACATAGTCATTGTTAAGCATGTCATGCGAACTGTAAGTCAATCTATTGAAGATGATTTTCTACTTACCATCAAATCATCTTGCTCTGTCAATTACAACTAAGTACATATAAAACAAAAAAAAGTATTACAGTGCATCTAATTAGTTAACACATAATAAAATTAAAAATATTCGAGCGTGTGTCAGGTACCACTGGTAGGTGGGTGAACAGTACGTTCACGCATTGATAGATAGCGTAGCAGATAAGGCTTGCGAAACGCTCACATTATAGTTGTAATAGCTCCATTGCGCGCCTGCCTCCGCTACGAATAACCGCATACAGACACTGGATGAGACATCACATTTTAGAGGCCATATCTTTTATTCTTGACCAATATTCCCATTCCCTTGCAACTAGTCGGGAAAGACTGTATTAGTGAGTACGGTAATAGACCAACGAGTCGGGGATCGAACCTCCACCCTTCGCTGATGAGTCCGACTGTTATCCTTGAGCTATGAAGGCTCTATTTAACATATACGCCTACCTATAGCCGGACATAATCTTTGTGCCGTCTGCGAAATATGCCTCACGGTTTTTTTAGCCGCGAGTCAAAGATAAAATACGCTATAACATAAAATTGAAAATTTTGAAAAACCCTAAAGGTCATGAAATTATCTAGAATAAAGACTTTTATGCCAGAAATTCTTTTTACCATGGGGGGTGAAAATCAAGACAAGTGAGGCGACTTCGGGTGGGTGTGAGGCGCGCACGGGGCACACACCACCTTGTACAGAATTTAATATATACCTAATATTATAACTAACAGTTTTTCTCGGAAAATCGACGTTTTTCAATTAAACATTGAGATGTAAACCTTCGGGAATGCTTCAATGTCAGTCCAGAAAACGTTGATGTAGTTGATGTGGATCCTTCTGAAGATGTTGCACAGATTTTCCGATTTTTCGAAAAAAAAAAAACATGTTCATTTTCGTGCCACTTCCCGCAGCGCTAAGTCCGCGCGCTGCTCAGCGCCGCGTATTAGCACCAAGGTCTAAGAGAAATATAGCATTAATTTTTTAAACTCATCTCAGCGGATTTGCGAAACTTATTATAATTTCTGAATGTCAAACATTGCGCTGACCTCTTTCGATTTCATTACTTAAAGACTGGCCAAGTGCGTGTCTGCCCACGCGCAGCGAGGGTTCTGTAGTTTCAAGTCACCAATATCGACTTAAAAGGTTGACTTAATTTAACACTTTATGGGGTGTCGATTTTCATCATACTTCTAACAAGTTAACCCGCTTCCATCTTAGATTGCATCACCTTTTACCATCAGGTGAGATTGTAGTCAAGGGCTAACTTGTAAAGATTAAAAAAAAATGACGATTTGGAATTATTGTTTTGGATAGTTGTGATTGTTGGCTACAACTATTTTAATTCCTATAGCTATAATAGTGTACCTTAATTTCTCTATTATATTAAATTACACTATAATTGTATTATGTAGATATAATTTCTGTGATTTTTTTCACGTATCAGTAAAAAACGTTTACACACTTGACTCTAACAAAAATAGCACTTTAGACCTTTGTATTTCTCAAATAGATCCTAAAATCGACAAAATACACCCTTAATATTAAAAAAAAACCTATATAACGACATTCCACACTACGAGTATAAGAAATAAAAACTAAAAAAAATATTTCTCTAGCTTTCACTTTACGACTTTATCAGTGATTATGATTATTTATTACTCATGCTCAATAAATAACAACTTTCTAGTAGGTACTACTAATTGTGCGAATAGTATCTGAGCTCAACCGCAGACAGATGGACAGTCGGCTGACATGGCAAAACTTTAAGGGTTCCTCATTGATTACGGAACCCTAATAAAAATAGTTGAAAACTAGCGAAATATTTCCTAATCTGAAATTATTTAGATGTGGCACGATTGCGTAGACGGTGGCGGATAGGTATATTAAATTAAAATATTTTGTAATTGCCAACTATTTGGTTCAGTTTGGGCAATTAGTTCGTTTTGGCTGCATCACCCGCCAAGGTGTTTATGATACCGACAACTGATGAATATCTGCTTGCTCTAAAAATATTCTTGACCAACAGCGGTACGAATTTAATATTGTTTATAAAATTTTGAAGTCTGTAGGTGTACAGACTATTAAATATAGTCAAGTCATTATTATCAGCCAGCATATTTTACCGGCCCCAGTGGGCCTATTAACTATTTTGGTATTTATTATCAACCTATTAAAATAAACATCAAATCAATTAAGAAATGTCATCTACCTACTGTATGACATCCACCAGTAGCCACCAGATGACATTTGTCACAAACGTTGAAGATAGTGAATTAGCCTGCAGGTTTCAGTGACCTAACACACAACTATAAATTAAAATTGTAGGTTATACACACAAGTGTAATTTTAATATAATGAAACATCGTTTCTATAAAAGCAGTTCGTATAAATATGTTAGATCGTGATCATATACTTTTGACAGAGAGTAGTCTATGGTAAGTAATTGGTCTGAGTACTTTAAGGCATCGGTCCCAACCCAACTTCTGATAGTGATCTTTACAGAATCAACACTTACTCTATTTATTGTTAATCCTATTAAATCCTAATCCTATTAAAAGCAGCATGGTCTAAGCTCTATATCCTACAAAGAGGGAGGTCTGACCCTGTAGTGGGTTGTTATAACAGGTTGATAATCATTATTAATCTCTATCTCTAATAATCAATCAACAACAATTGATTTATAAATAATATAAATACCTACCTACGACAAATATACAGATGTCGAAACAGACATTGAATTCTATAGAAGAGATTATAAGAGGACTTTGCCCTCAGAGGACGTCACTCTGTAACAGGTTAATGTCGTTCAAAAACAAATAAATTCAATAGGTAGCGCAAGTCTTACCTACCTGTGCACACAATCGGTAGATTGTGCAAACAAACTGGCTCTCTTCACAATTCTCATTTTTCTATTCTGTAAATGTATCAGTTTTATTTATTACCTTTAAGGTTTATTGCTATTGACGCAATACCTACGTATCTACCTCGTACTTGAACATAGAATTATAACTTATTGATGAATCGTAAATCTATATTCCTACTTGAATCGATTTTTTATTCAAACAAGCGGTTGGTTTAGCTAAGTTCAAAAATTATGCTCAGCATGTCGAACTTCGAATTACATAAATCATAGACAATAATATTATATTTTTTTCAATCACCTTGGTCACGAGGTCATTAGAGTTTATGACCCTTCTTTCAAAATTCTTTTAACATGGAATGTAAGGTTAGAAATGTATGGATAAGACTTACATACCTATCTATCTGAGAAACAATAAAGGAATATTTCTTTAATGGATATATTTTCTATGTGCTTAAGATGATAAGCTATTCGACTTGTAAATAGAGTCTTAACACGTAAGAGACTTTATTCTCATCATGTGCGATGCAATGAAAAGGTCAATGGCCCGTCTAACAATATTGACACGAGCAAGAGGAGCCGATATCGCCACATACAAATATTGTAGCCAAATACGATAGATGATGTTATAGTACGAGTATAGGGGACGTTTTATAGTGCGTTGATGAGTTTCAACTTACAGTTGAAATTGGAATAGACATTATGGATTT